>NW_022995743.1:13799453-14399453 GCF_900245975.1 Drosophila guanche | reverse complement strand
TTCCCGTTCTTCGTGTGCGCAAAAAAAAAAACAAATTTAAATGAAAATAGAAATTAAAATGGAAAACAAAACAAAGGGAAATGCGTCAGTCGCATGGGGGGAAAATCATGATTGATGGACTGATTGATTGGTAATTATCGGTAGGTGTTAACACACTTTTCCACAACAGTTTATCTATCAATTCAATCTACATATTTTCGCTGAAACTGTCACTGTCTCTTTCCTTGTACTTTTTTTGTTATGAAAAATTGTGCTTGCAGTTCGAATTCGGATACGCATCTCCTGCATTATTTCCAATAATAGAGCTTTCTTTCCCAAACCACAGAAGTCTTTAACAAGATTAATAGAATAGAGTTAACAGACTCCAGACCCTAAGTAATAGACTCATTAGGAACATGCGAGTGTCCGTCCGTACGTGTCCATATGTCAAGTGTCGCCTGGCCATAATTAATGCCAGGCAATCAATAACACACATCACACAGCCACAGAGCTAGAGCCAGATCCAGAGTCAAAGCCATAGCCCAAGTGTCCAAACAACAACAACACATTGATTATGCAGAAATGTGCAAAATGTGAAAAATGATTACAAACACATACAAATGTACATATGTACATATGTATGTATCTACCTCAAGTTGTTTGTTTTATGATTGTGTAAGGCCTGCCAGACAGGCCTGAGCGGGGGTTGTGATGTGATCGGCATGTGTTTGGGGCTGGGGTTATGTACATTGATATGAATTTCAATTGTTTTGGTCTCCGTCCCAGACAGATGCTTAGGCAGCAACAGAAAAACAACTACAATTCAAGTGCGCAACTTTTAAATGATAGCAAAAATAGTTACATATTTAACAGCCACTCTTAACTGTTGCCACGGTGAGGGCGCGCACACTGTTAGCTTAACAGCCGCTGGCTGTCTGGCACGTGTGGGGACTGGGATTTCCTGTGGGAGAGAAGTGTGATATAATATGATTGTTAAAGAATTCAAATAGATTACCCAGTTAAGCAGTTGAAACCAGTATAACGGGTATTTCTTTAAAATATGTGTTGCTGTGTGTACTACTAGAAGTTTAATAAATTTAATGCCAAAAACAAATTCTTAACGATGCTGCAGAGAACATAAATAAAATACACAATACTCCAGCGCCTAGAGCCAACATCTGTCACACCTTAATCATGAGCCATTAAATAAAATCTAGCTTAGCTGATATGAATCGCCAAGAACAGTTTGCACTGTGAGAACAATCAATTGTGTCGTGTGGTGGTGTACATGCCGAATATCAGGCACGTCGCACAGCTCCTGTTGACAGTTTGACAGCGAATCCGACAGTTTAGACAATTTGCAACTGATGCTCTCTGGGCAGTGCCCCAGGCACATGCATACTGCTTCTACATTATTCAGTTGTCGCCTTCGTATGCGATTCCATGCAATTTATATATTGATTTCCGATATTCCGACAGCGTGCGGTTTTCGTTACGTGCTTTTTGTCGCGTTACCCTCTCGCCGATCGGCACACGTTTTATTTATTAATATTTTATTTTGTGATTCTGTGTTGCTTTGGTTATTTTGTTTATTTGATTGCAATTAATCAATTTGGGGGGGGGGGGGGCCATAAAATAGATAGTCATATGTCAATGTCGGGCGTAAATGGGTATTTAATTAGTCCGTGCAACGTTAGGTGGCGCCACAGCATAATTGGCAGCCACTGTGATGGCATTTAATTTCAATTAACAGCAAATTCGAACCATTCGAACCCACTGTGTGTCGTCTGTCTGTCGTCTCTTTATCTTCATTTATCTCTCTCGCTCTCTCGCTCTCCTGCTGCATTAATAGCACAGTTAATTAAGCAAGCAAAGATGAGAGAGGCCAGCTAAATGCAAAGGTCGAAGCTTATGATACCCTATACTAGGGGAGATGGATTTTGCTCAAACTTTTAATCTGAGCTGAAAACAAGGAACATATATAGTGAGACAAAAAGCTGAATTACTCTCTTCTCTTCCTCTCTTTGTGCCCTGTAAGAGTATTAGTGTAGTGTAGTGCCTACGCCACTATCTCCATGTGCATTGCAAACATATCCACAAAATTATAATACCCTCTCACAAGTGTGGAATCAAAAGAGAGCCTACGTGTGCTGCAGCAGAACAATTGCTAACAGAAGAGTCATTGACATTTTGCAAATTGCAAAATAGACACAGAGAAAGAGAGAGTGATAGAGAGGGTAGACAAGAGTGAGAGCGAGAACGGAAGAGGCCCTAGGAAATGTGTTAGCCTAGCCTAGCCGAGCCGTCTTCTGCAAATATCAGACGTATGTACAATATGTATGGATGGGATGGGGTGAATGTGTGGGGCGGTATCGCCATCTGGGATGGAATGTACATACACACATACACTGTATGTGTGTGGGAGAGATGTAGTGCTCAACATTTTACAACTCTGACGACCGCGGACAATAATGTGGGCCCGATGAGGCTATTGCCAGAGTCAAGAACAGGAACAACAGTCATAAAAACTGTAAATGAAGCAGAGGAAAAAAAACCCTATAATGAATGTAGTTGGATCGATGGAGTACTCTGCATACCCTCGATTGAAGGTCCATTAGCAGCGACCAGTGTTGTGCTGCCAACCTTTTTTTCTTCTTTTGTAATTAAGAGAACAATCAGAAGGCAATCGCTTCACAATCTTATCTTCCGTCCCTTCCAAGTGTGCACACGTACAGGGTATAGAGCATAGCAGAGAGACGCGATTCAACAACAAGAACAGTCATAAAACAGCGCGACTCGACTCTGAGCTAATAAGCCCCCGGGGCCCATAAATATATTTATGCGTTTGACAGCAGAAAAACAGAAAAACACCCAAACACTTGACAATAATGCATTTGCATTGTCATTTGTTGTGTTTTCCTTTTTGTTTTACTTCTTTTTTTTTCTAGACAATTATAATTGTCAGGGCCTGTCGGAAGGGGAGGAGGCAGTGGAGGAGGAAGAAGTGCGATTAGATATTATGGCACAGAGAGGGGTAAACAATAAACATTTAAGTGATGTGCAGACACTGGACACTGCACTGAATGGAAAGGGGCGTGACCACACCCAACACTCTTCGCACGAACATACCGAATGGGGGAAGGCACGACAAGTGCTGAGTGCTTTGGGCATTTGAGGATCGTAAAATGTGTCATTTTACAAATGTCGCTTCATAATATATAATAGTGCGAGTATTTACATGGAAATTAAGACAAAACCAACAGTTGTCGCTTGTTTATGCATTCAATTTCATGATGATGAAGGAAATAACAAGCTAGTGGAGGACTTGAACCCCTCCGCCCACACACCTATGGGGGGTACCTGAATTGCAACATTGTCATTTGATTTGTGCCGACGTTTGCATTCTATAACTTAATTCAATTTAATTCTGTTACGCTGCTCGAAGCTCCTCTGGTTTGGGTTCTCTTTCGCTCTCGCTCTTCTGTTTCACTGAATTCAAGTGTCAAATTTAGCAGAGAACACGTCTATAAAGAGTGCTCCCTGTTCCCTAGCACCCTGTTCCGAGCCGAACAGTTCCCGTCAGCTGTCAAACACGTGTACGACGACCATAATATACATATGCGGGAATTAAGCTACAAACTCAAGTATTTTAATGGGATTGTGGGGGAACAACAACACCAATAGAATGGGGGATAGGGTTAATATTACGCATTGGATAAATGTTGTTCTGCTGGAATATTTCTGGATTGGATTTGTTGAGAATTTCGCTCTTTATGGAGTCAATATATAGTATATATTTGCATCTTCTATCTAAGTTATCTATATCTTAGTCGTGGAAAATCAATTTCTTATTGATGATGTAAGAAGAAATTGGCAACATTCTGTATTGCTATCAATTGTAATATCTGACATGTTTGGGGGGAGAAACAAACAAAAGTGTCTGCACATCAAAATGACTGACAATATCGAATACAAGTAGTCTGTTTTTGGTCTGGGGTAAATGTCTCATTGCGGAGGGTGGTTGTCAGAGGGTAGGGACAACATTTTGCCATTGCACTAATTGTTTGCTGTTTACTTGTTCCATCTGCTCCAACTGCTTGTTGTTCTGTTCGATGATAAGCCCGCGACTTGTGCCCCTCTTCCACTGGGAACATAATTGACAAATTTGCACTGGAACTACTGTGTGAAGGGATGCGAAGGGGGTGGCTGGTGGCTGGTGGCTGTTGTCTGCTGCCTTGTGCTGGTGCCAATCCAATAAAAGAAAAATTAACACACACTGAGAAAGAGTTTCGAGTTCTTGGAGGAGGAGTGGAGGAGTGGCAGCAGCAGATAATGGCTTGGCTTGCAGCATTGGAGAATGTGTTGGGAATGAAGTGGAAAGTGGTTTGGCGTCTTATCAGCCATTGACCGGCAAACCGACCGACTAGTCTTATCGCCTGATATCGCTTCACCTGAATAAATTATTAATTAATCTCTGGTATACCCTTTTCTGTTCTGCTTACAGGCTCTTGGACCCATTTCAGACCTCAACGTGAACGTGATAAATCAGCACGCACTGCTCTATGGCCTCACGCTCGATGCGGGCGGAGAGAGCTGGCAGCTGAGTATCTGCTACAATTGCAAGGATGTCCTGTGCGCCAAGCGCCTGACTGCCGGAGCGGGAGCCACACCCAGCCAATACCTCATCAACAGAACGCTGCTCAGCAACGGCGAGGAGCTTGCCCAGCGACGCGGCCTCAAGTCCTATTCGGAGACATTCCATCTGCTGATCATGGAGCGCACCGACAACAGCGGTGCCCTCTCCCCGCCACCAACTGGGGCCACCACGGGCATGGTAGACTCGTCGTCGAGCTTCAGCATTGGCTCGCTGGCGGCCAATCCGCTGGATACGCAGGGACAGCGCCTGCGACAGCTGCTGGCCGACAAGCAGGCGCGACAGCAGGAGGAGATCAAAAACACGAACGAGCGCATCGAGCGGTACGCGTACACAGAGTTCGAGCGGCTGAAGAGCTTCCGGGAGAAGGCGGACCAAGACTGCGCCCAACTGATGCAGCGCATACGGCTGTTGCCGGACCATGTGGTCGAGCTCCTCGACAGCGGCATGACCCCCGATCTGGAGGTGAATTGGCTGCCCAGTGCAGCCGGCGCCAGGCGTCGTAACACGATAAGCAGCCGTCGGGAGCTGAGCAACCCCACTACGCCCACCACCACCCTAAACCATCCCCCCAGCTTCCTGGCGTTGAATCAGCAGACCCAACAGCAGCAGCAGCAGCAGCAGCAGCTGCAACCCTCACAGCCAACGCAGCCCCAGCTGCAGCCATTGTCCAGTGCCGCTTCCTCCTCGATGGCCAGTGCCCGATTGAGGAAGATGTCCAACTTTGATACGCCGCCCGCCACGCCAGAAGCCACGCCCATGAGCGTCGGCAACAGTCCCACCTTTAGACAGCAGCAACAGCAGTCGTCGGTGGCAGCTGCCCCGCACCTGCTAGCCACCCACGGCGAAGGAGGCGGCGGAGTCACCGCGAATGGAACGGACGATGCTGATGACTGCCTGTTCGACTTAGAGGATGTGGAGGAATATACCGACCCGCAGCCAGTGCCATCGTCCATCGGATATGGACATAACCTGATGTACCAGCGGGAACACAGCTTCCAGCCGCAGCAGAACCGAATGGTCGATGATCTGGACGAGGCTGACACAGCCGATGAGGCGGAAGGTGAGTAAAAAAATGCAGCAGAAAGGCCAAAACAGTTGTGACTAAACTTTCTGTCATTCCCTTAGATGCCCTGGATCTGGACAGTTCCATTTCCATACCCGCGGGACGGGGTGGCCGTCCAACGCCGGCCCAGCTGATGAACTTTGCGAGGAGTCTGCCCATCGAGATGCCAAACTCGACAATTGCGGAGCGGGCAGCAGCCGCCAATAATAACAACAATAACTTTGCATTGGGCTGCGAGGAGGTAAGACCAAAGAAAGTGGGAAACAGGGAAAAGATTATTTAAATCACTTTTAAAATCATTCGACAGGGTCTCGACAACATTGATATAGCGGCCAGCATTCAGGCGCTGACCAAGAGTGTCCATGGCGAGGCTGTGTTCGGGGACCTGCCGCGTCCCCGACTGCGCTCCCAGATCGAGGGCTAGCGCTGGCAGGAGGCGCCGAGACAAGGAGCAATGGGGAAAGGGAGATGACGAGTCGAGAACCACCACCACGTACACATACTTATATTATATATACCATATCCATATAAATCAGTTTGTATACCGCAAAGAGCCCACAAAAACACAGACACACACAGCCAGACAGCCACAACTTCGGATTGGATCCGAAGGGGAACAGCAACCACAACTAAACATTGACCATAATAAAGCCAAGAAATGCCATCTTGGGGGCATTTGATGTGCCTGCCAATTTCCATCTACAGAGTACCAATTAGGCAGTATATTCACGGATGCCTCACCAAAACCCACCATACACCCAACACCCCACATCCTTCCTTCTTTGACATGTATTTCCTCTAAGTTCTTTTTTCATTATTTCGCGATGATCTTCGATTGAAAAGTGTGCTTTTTCTTCGAACGACAAGTGCAAGTGCGGGCAGGCATCCCACCACCCACACACCAATTAGTAGCGGGTGCTGCCGCTGCACATTGAGTTGTCCAACTGATGATGTTGTTAGTTTATACAATGATTAATCTAGTATACATATGTTTGCATATATATATCTTATATTATATTATTATACGATACCATACAGAAAACTATAAAGATGCGCCAGACAGCAGCAAGACCGACCAAGTGTCTAAACTTAATTTACATAAATGTTGGTTTTATTTAAAATGGAGAAAATGGAGTACCCTATGGCTTATACGGATGAGGGATTGCCTAAAGCTTCATTTGAGAAATTTCACCAATAATCGCTCAAAAACTTAAAATCTATCAAAATTTCCCTTTGGCGATGGGAGTTTTAAATTTCGATCATTTAAAGGATATTTTACGATAAAGTCCTTAGGCGTAATCGATGTGTACAATTGACAATATCGATGTTTTGCTACATATAAAAGTGCCATAGCTGATTTCTGCCAGTCACGTGTAAGCGCAGAAATTAAATTTGAAAATTCAACTGGAGTCCACTCCATTCCATTTCCCATGCAAAAAATTCAAAATCTTTGAAATTCCTTAACAAAGTAATTTGTTTTGTGGTTTATAAGCAAAATTACAATTGATAAACCTCGTAACATAACTAGAAATATCACTAAGGACTAAACTTTACTTTACAACTTTTGTCTAAAAGACACCAGAGAGGCGTTCGATCTCCAACAGATCGGAGAGAATCTCCTCAGTTCGCGTGCCAATCTTCTTGGCCACCTCATTGCGATCGGAGTTGGGTAGCAGGCGGTACGACCAAATCAGGTCCCCGTCGATAATGCAGCGCGAGGGATTGAGGCCCTGCTTTTTGAACGACTTCAGGGTGCGGAACTCCTTGGGATTGAGGCCGCACAGGTGATCCTGGTACGAGAGCAGAACGTTCTGCAGCATAAGGAAGCGACGGTAGACCTTCTCGGGCAGCGGCAGGCAGTAGCCGAGACCGCCATCCAAGGTGCCGTAGATGACAAAGTGTTTGTTCTCGTAGAGGAAGGGCTGTCGCTGGTGCACGCCCCGCTGGTGGCACTGCACCCGGAACATGGTGTTCACCACCTGCCCCAGATGGTAGTCCGCCTTGCGGATGAGCTTCTGGCCGCCGAGCGATTCCCTGGCCTCCGGCTGGTACATGTAGACAATCAGATTGCGCTCTGCGTCCGTCACCAGGAAGCCCAGATTGCTGTTGTCCACCATGAACTCGATGCCGTACACCTCGAGGGGGTTGAAGTCGCGCGAGGCCAGCGAGAGGGTGCGGTGCTCCTCCTGGAAGCGCAGCAAACTGATCGACTTGTACACGTCCGCTATGAAGATCAGCGACTTGACGGTGATGATCTGATGGACGTAGATGTTGGTGTCAATGAAGGCGACGCCGATAAGATCGCCGTCGCGCAGCTGCCAGATGTAGATCTTCTGGCCGAGGCCGGTGACCAGGAAGCCCAGCACATCCGATATGGCCGAGACGGGGCCCTTCTGCTCCTTCTTGAAGACTTCCTTCAGCTTGAACTTGGTCATGGGCTTGCCCGGCTCGGGCACCACCTCGATGATGTCGTAGATGTGGATGTTGCCGCGACTGGTGATGTCCTCGCTGTAGTTGAAGTTGGTGCCAATGCACAGGTACTCCTTGAGACCAGATCTAGTGCCCTCGTACGACAGCTTCACGATCTTGAAGGCCGTCACATGCTCCCACGGCTCGAAGAGAATGGAGGCGTCCGGCACAATCTCCCAGGTCTCGGGCGAGATGAGAACCATCTCGAACTGGGAGCCATTCGGGTAGATGAACCGCTCGCCGCGGCTCTCCTCTGACAGCTCCTTGTCCTCGCCGTTGAAGCGGTAGTACTTGGTCATCGGCTCCTCTGTCTGCGTGATCAGACAGTAGACCCGATTCTCGCGATGGTAGACCAGTTGGCGGGGCGTGCAGCGCAGCGGCACCTTGCGCACGGGCCAGACAGAGTCGTAGCTCAGGTAGCTGGGCAGCACGGAGATCTTCAGCTCGAAGGTGGTGTCAAAGTAGAGGAATCCATTAGGTATATTCACATTGTTGAAGGCCGCAAAGCTGCGAACATCGCCATTGCCCTGCAGCCGGTGGATGCGAAGCTCGCCGCGGGCGGTGAGGAAGACAAAGCAGGGATTCACGCCGCAGACCATGATGCCAGCCAAGCCGCCGACATTGGAGAAGGGTCTCAGCTTTTGCACGTACTTCGGTTGCATGTTGTATGACTCCAGCTCCTCCTCCTCCTCGTTCTCCTCCAGCTCTATGTGCGAGGGCTGCTGATCCAAGAGATTCAGCTGCTCCAGCTTACGGAAGCGAATCTTCAGGTTGCCCTTGGGATACCGGAACACCTGATAGATGAGCAGCTCAACGCGCGTGCGCACCATCAGCACGGGTCGCTCCCCATTGAGACCCAGACCCACGAGACTCAGTTCGAGGGGCAGCGGTGAGTTGGCGTGCTGCGGCATGCACGACTGGACAATGCCCACCTTGGAGTTCTCCTGCGAGCTGGATGAGAGGGAAACAAACTCCAGGGCATCCGAGAGCACCATGGCCCCGTTGCCCACATCATTGATGTGATAGACGAGCTTCATGTCCGGCATCGAGTAGATCTCCAGGGTGCCACTCTTCCGGGAGACGACCAGCCAGTAGCTGGGCTTTGCCTGCACCAGCAGTCGGCGCCACCAGTCCGAGTTCTTTTGCTTCGATTGCTGTGCGAGCACCGCCATGCTGTTGATCTTGAAGGCATTTCCCGCATCGCCGTACAGCAGGTCCTCCTCATCCTCCACCTTCATGTTGGGCTCCGCCTTCATGTAGCCCCCGAAGCTGTGGCCAAAGCCACTGCCCGTGCCACCCGTCAGATTGAGCACATCGTCCGACTTGACCGTAAACAGACCCGACATATCCTTGTATGCGGCAATGGCCACCACCGCGGGCGAGCTGGTGATGGTGTGCTTGTTGATGGCCAGTCGGGGAGTGCCGCGCGTCTCTCGCAGTGCCAGCGTGATCACCTGGCCGTTGAGCATGCGCAGACAGACATAGGGATCGGCTATGGACACCTGCACTACGGGCGAGCCCACATCGATGGGCACATTCTGGATGAGGCGTGTGCCCTGCAGCAGGCGCACATGGCGCGTGGTGACCTACAAAAGGGGAAAGATGAGACTAGCATGAGGAGAGGGGATTCAAGGCAGACCGACTGTCACTCACCTGCACAATGAACCGCTGCTGGCCGAGATTGCCCACAAATATGGTGGCCTGATTCACCGTGAATCCGGTATTCTCAATCTCATTTATCTCCTGGCCGGTCTGCAGGACCAAAGTGGAGTTCCTCTGCGATAGCAGCATGAAATCGTGCTGATCATGCCGCGAGGTCTTCTTTGTGGCATCATCGAACACCGTCCACACATCCAGGCAGCCTTCCAGCTCGAAGCTGGTGATGATCTGCGGATTGATGCAGTTCACGAAGACGGAGAGGGCACCGTTTTTACTGTGCCCCGTGGCGGCCACCAGTTCGATCTTCAGGTCATGCAGCGACTCTGCATGCGGTCGCAGCGTAGTGCCATCCTCCTCGAACTCCACGCGCTCGCCGGCGCACATGTAATTGATGGGCGCCACATTGATGAGGCTGTCGCAGACCTCAAAGACGAATTTTCGCAGCTGCAGCACCGAAGCCTTTGCCCCCGATCCATACACCTAAATGGAATATAAAATATAATGAAGAGGTCCTTCCCGAATGCCAGGACCTACCTCCAATTCCTCGTCTTCGATGCGCCGTGACTTGGCCTGAGTGGGTGCCAATTCGATTTGGTCCACATCGAAGATCTCCTCAATGTCCTGCTCCTCGGACAGCTGCACCCGCTGCTGCTGCTGCTGTTGCTCCGCCTGCTGTTCTGCATCCACATCCAGTGTGATGACCGTGCTCTGATCCTCCTCGGTGAAGTGCAGCAGCAGGGAATTGCCCAGACGCGAGCCCAGAAAAATGTACTCCGAATGGCAGACACAAATGCAGCTGGTCAGCACACTGGCGGCCGCTTTGTGAAAGTGAAAATTCCTCACAGTGCGCATAGAGTCCACACAGAGCGTCAGCACATACAGCTCGCCCGTGCGCAGCGAGATCACCAGCTTGTCCACATCAATGAACGCGAAGTTCGCACAATCCAGGCTGATTCGCACTCCATCCTGCGGTTTGAGGGGGAAGCTGGTGCTGTTGTCCGCCGAGCTGTTCAGGCTGACGCCATACGGTGGCACACTCTGGTTGAGGTAGATTACGGCGTTCACAGTCATCACCAGGCAGCCGCCAATGGGCTTCTGGATCGGATAAACCTGAGAATTATAGCAAAGATTTAGATATTAATGCTCTGAGGGGTAAGTATGCTCGGGGGGGAACAACGCACCTGGAAGCAGTCAAATGGCAGACTATTCACTGTCCAGATGATCGGATGAACGCGCTGCTGAATGTTCAGGGAGATGGCCACCAGCACGCAGGTGTCTGAGCGTACTTTGATGCGGCCCGGGCAGGTGCGCACCGGCTCGTAGAGGATCAGGAGCGTAGGCTCGTAGTAGCCGTGCAGGAACTGTATATCCAGAACGTTGTCAATCTTCTCGTCCAGCTCTTTGAGGGTTATCAGGTAGGAGGCCATGATGGGCGTCCGCGAGACCATGGCTGTGGGTGCCTTCTTGAAGGGCTTCACGTCCGTAAGCTCGATCTCGTCCAGGCTGTTGTCCTTGCGAAAGGGCAGCACCACCAGCCGCTTACCATAGACCAGCATGACGGCACAGCGGGCGTCCGGGTCCACCCGCACCACCGGCACAAAGTAGCGACCCGTCCAGCCACCTCGAATGTCCTCCTCCTCGAAGTAGTGCAGGGAGAGCGTCTTTAGGGCATACGTGTCCGGGTCGTGCTGCAGCACCGACAGCTTAGCATCCTTGAAGCTAACCAGCAGCGCATCCTGCATGGCGCCCGCCAGGGAGACGCACTGCAGCGACATCACATTGCCATAGAGAAAGTAGGTGGCCAGGCACTCGAGCCGCATCTTCGGAGCGATGCGCATTTCGTTAGGATTCAGCTTCTGGCGCTGACCCGCCTCCACATTGGGCGAGATGCGGTAGACTTTCAGCATGTTGGCGCCGGCCACGACGAGATTCTCCTCCAGATTGTTGAAGAACCGGCACGAGATGGCGAACTCCACCGACGTGGCGGGGTGGGTTTGCTTGCACATGGAGAACATCGCTTCGCGTTATTTTCTGCACGGCAATATAATTAAAACATTATTTTCCTAAACAAATTGCCGGTGCCGGATTTATCGATATACCACCCTGATGAACTTAACCCACTTCACCCCGTTCAATTTTACCTTGAGTTATACAGCGTGAAATAGTAATACTGTATAAATCGAAATAATGCAAAAATGAAGCAGAGAACTGTGGAACATCCGCAAATCATCCAGGTAATTCTTTTAAACCCAAAAAAAAGTTACTGCTCTCCGAGTTTTTTGTACACCACCTTCTCATAGCTGAAACCTGGTTGACCAGCAACAATGACGTCACATATCGTAGGGGCATTATTTTAACATTATTTTTTAAACAATCCCATTAAAAGGACTTTTTGAAAACTAGCCAGTGTTGTGGTAAATTTATTGATGAACATCTTCAAGAATAAACTAATTTCCAAACCGAATTGTGCGAAGCTGTTTAAAAAGAGCGGGCTTAAGTGGGCTAAGCTCGGTATGCTCTTCAGTCTTTTTAAAAAATCGAGGCTAGATTTCGGTATATTTTTAAGGGTAAGGCGGTATATTTAATCGATAAGCCCGCGGTCACACTAAGTCGGAGTGTTTTTAGCAAACAGAAAAATTTAAAAGGAATCATTTAAAAGTGTCCGATTAGTTGATTAGTTTTGGTTGATTAGTGCGTGTTTAGTGTACAATAAATATGTGATTCGATGATGTAAATAAATTGGTTTCATTCAATAGCACGCAAAGGTTTTCTGAGTAGCGTGCACGAAAGGGACAGCAACTGGCCACTAGGCCAAACACTTGCACCAGAAAGAGACCGTCATAGTCAGCTAGAAAAGAATCAGTTTGTAGCTGCTTTGCTTTTGTTTGTGTGTTTGGGCATTCACATTTCCCTCTTTCAATATTTAATTCACTGGCCGATTATAGCAGCGGTGGCCATACAATGTGCAATAGATAAATGATCGACTTGCGATACATGGGGAGCTAGAAAAGGACCCAAAGGCTTCTTCTAATCAATGCCAAAGGCAGTAATTTTCTACGTACTTACTGCGCGTATGTGCATGTGTATGCGTGTGCCTAACCGTGTGTGCGAGTGTATGTGCGGGAGGAAAAAAACAACTCTGCTTAACTGTTTCTTGTTGTTGTAGCTACATTCTTGTTGTTTTTGTTGTTGTTAATTTGCAGGCAACGGAAGAGGAACAAGAAATATTACTGTAAAAAAAGAGACAAAATAGGAAGATTCGGAAGAATATAGGAAACATCGCAGAGCCGCAACGTGATTAAATATATACATGCATATGCACAGTTACAATCGGACATACACACACACATAAACACACGCAAACACACTGATGGAAGTACATATACAAAGGGCGCAACGTTAAAATTATACAGAAAGGCTCTCGCTTTGCCTTAAAATGGACAATACTGCTGGTCAGGTTAGTAGCCCGCCCGCCCGATTCACTTTACGTACACCCCCATTCAAGTTTGGGAGGAAATGAAAATTTTCTATTCCTCTTTACGGCACCATGCGTTAAGGAGGAGGGGGAGCTCTAGCGCAGGCCCTGCTCTTCCCGATAATTTCTCTTCCGGTGCTGCAAATTGATTTGATTTAAATTCAATGAAGGGCAAACCTAAATCCCCTCCTGCCCGCCAGCTGTTACCGCCGCAGCACAGGCGAATGGACGACGAACCCCCCCGACACCCGACATTAACTTGTTCCTTGCTCAATTTTCTTTGCAGTATGTGCGGAAGAAACTGGCCTGATGGGACATGCACATAGACTAGAAACCAAACCCACTGTTAAGATTTGGCTGTAAATAGTTTCGAATAAGCAATGAAAACCATTACGCCGGACACGACGTCAACGTCGCAGCAGCAGCACCACCAGCAGCAGCAGCAACAACTTCTCGTTCCACAAGGAGAAGTGCAGATGCAACACCAGCAAACTATTATTGCGCCGCCCCTGATAATGGAAGCCACGGCGCATGTGAATCTCGTGGACGATGATGAAAAGGATCCGCTGGCGCTGGAGAATACGGATGTGGTGGTGTCGCCAACTACCAAGCACTCACACAGTCTAAGGTTAGTTCTCATTTTGACTCTGGTGTCAAATGGAAATACTAATGCACTGATATGTTCCTTTCCCGCCTTAGACGCCACCTGCCACGCATAATCGTGAAACCCATACCACCTGAGAAGAAGGCCATGGCGCCAAGTGAAGATCCGCTGCCGGCGGCACTGCCAGGACTGACACCGCTGGCACCGCATGCTGCCTCGAATTCTGCTGCTCCTCCCACACGTATGTTCAGCAGTCGGCGCATCCAACAACAGCAGCAGGCGAAGGCAGCAGCTGCGGCGGCCGCCGAAGCCGCGGCAGCTGAAGCGGCTGCCCAGGCCAATGCGGGCCAGCTATCCACGACGTCGCCGGGCAGCAAAGGTGGCGCCTCCTCCTCGCAAGCCTCAACGATGCGCGAGGTGCTGGCCTCTATACCCGGGTTCAGCGTAAAGCCGCGACGTCGCAGCAACAAGAAGCTGACAACAGCAGCGCAAATCGAGCAAACTAAGGACGGAAAAATCGATCTGGAGACACCGGACTCCATATTGGCATCCACCAATCTGAGGGCGTTGCTGAACAAACAGACTTTCTCGCTGCTCCCCCCGCTATATCAATACAATCTCATTCAGCTGCTGCCCAGCGTCGATCGTGAGGCCAGCGTAGTGGAGCCGCAATTAATGCCTCTGCTAGATCAGCCGAGCAGTAGCGGTACCAGTGCCAGTGGAAGTGGGAGCTCATCCTCTGAGGCCATTCGACTAACTGCGTCGTGCCTGAATAATGAATTCTTTGCCCGTGCCTGTCTTGAGTGGCGGGAGCGATTGAGCGAAGGAGAATTCACGCCCGAGAACCAGCTGAAGCTTAAGACGGAGGCAGAACGCGAAAAGAACAAGCTTGATCCGTGGAAAGTGAAGCACTTTGAGCCCTACTGGGGTGAGAAGAATGCCAGGAATGGCCCGAGTGTGCCTGCCACTGCTAGCAAGCTAAAGCTGGAGAACGACAAGGAGAAGCATCGAACGACAACCATTAAGAGTGAGCCCAAACCACCAGCGACAACGCAACAAACACAACCACAACTACAGCAGCAGCAGCAGCAGCAACAGAAGCAGCAAAAGCAACAAGCAACATGTGATAATGAGACTGAATTGAAATTTGATTTGGTAAGCAAAGGTCTGTCTTCGTGCTTGGAACTGTACTCTGACCATTCATTTCTTTCTTTCAGAGCACAAAGTGCGAAACGACAGCAGCAGCGAGAACAGCAACAACTCCTCCAACTGAGACTTGCAGTCAGAATAGCTTAGTAGTGACAGAGCAACAGCGTCGCATACTCAAACGTCCGTCGAGCAGCCCATCGCGTCGCAAGCCGACACCAACAATAATACTCGAGGACGACGATGATGATCCAATCGAGCTGCAGCTGCTACCAAGCACATCCAAGGAGAGCAAACAGATGAAAATCGAAGCTCCGTTTGTTCCTTATTCGTCGTCAGGGAATGCTGTTGTTGCAACTGCACCGCTGCCACTGCCACAACCGTCGCCCACTATCAATAGAGATGTTGTAGATCATGCCACAACGGTGATAGCTGCACCAATCAATGAGGTGCGACAACAACAGCCACTTATCAACAGTACCTGTGATAAAATCGAGCCATCCGACAAGTGCAATGAAGAGTTCGTTTCCATTGAACATGCGGATGTGGTGGAGCTTGAAGCGGCAGCCACAGCTGCTGTCACGCCGCCAACTAATCCCGAGGCGGAGGTTAATGATTTTGTAAGCTATTTGGAGAGCGTGGAGCTAGTTACCAAAGGGACATTGGATGCATCCAATGAGACAGATTCCACAGCAGCAACAGCAGCAGAAGCGACAGCAGCCAGTCATGATTTTGTGTTTGCAGATACCATTGATCATGGTGAGACATCTTTTGATTACTGTTCGATCCATTCAAGTGTTATCCTTCCCCTCTAACGCTTTTCCTTTGTGTTCGTTCGTGTTCAGCATATTTCCACAACCATCATACAGACATCAATCACACCTTCTACACATCATCGTCATCGTCCAACAGTAATACATTAATGCCACCATATCCTTACATACACAGAAATTCAATTGATACTATCCTTTTCGTTGCATTCACAGTGGCGCATGCGGCAATCAACAAACTGGAGGAGGAGCAGCACTGCATTAAGCTGGATGACTCGCCCGTTTCTTCTGTGGCCATACCCAGCTCCATTTGTAGCTCCACTCCACCCAGCTCGATCACGTCCACCAGCTTTACATCCTCCTCATCCGCTTCGCTATCATCGTCGTGCTCGAGCAGCAATTCCAGCTCCATGCCGGCCACCGTAACGGCACCCACAACAACCTCGTCATCATCGTCAACAACTGTAGCCGCAGCTTCGGCAGGAGCCCCACTGGCGCTGGCTTCAGCGGCAGAGTCAACACTGGCCGATGTCCAGGCTATGCTCTCGTCAGTGGTAACATTGCAGCAGCAGCAACAGCAGCAGCAGCCGTCTGTGGAGTTGAACTCGAGCGAGATGTATCAGCATGTTCAGCACGACTGGAACTTTGGTGACATTAAGCTGATGGCAACCTCGCCCCCGAGAAGCTCCCAAGCAGCGAGGGAGCAACTGCAGCAGCAGCAGCATCTGAACCATGAGGCTATTAATCTGATGGATGTCGTCAAAGAAGAAGAAGTCATCGATGAAAATATGCTGGACAGCGATGCGTGTCAGGAGTTCCTCGATGAGGATGAAGAAGTGGAGGAGGAGGACGATGATCTTGTTGAGTGTATCGACGAGGAGCACCAGGAACAGCAGATGATGGATGTCATGAATGACGAGGATGGTGATGCAGTGCGGGAAATAGTCGACAAACTTCAGCAGCATCAAGAGCAACAGCAGCAGCACCACCACCAACAGCAACAACAACAGCGGCAGCATGTGCATATACAGGATGTGGTGCACCTGCCTCAGCATTCGTTTTTGCCACAGGCCCACAACGAGTACGCGAATGAGGTGAGTTAAAGAATGAAGCAAGATAAAGACTTGTAATGGCTTACCTCTTTTTGTCTATAGATTACGCAGGAGATTCTTTGCGACGCCGTGCCCATGTCAGCCGCCGAAATGGAAGTGTCCAGCACCGTGATCACCAACAGCAGCAACAGCAACGACAGCAGCAACAATCTGAGTCATAGTCAGCCGACGCAGCCACAGCAGAATACTCCAGCGGCTGCGCCACAGCAACGTCAGATTTTGGTTGATTCGAATGGCCAGATAATTGGCAACTTTCTGATGCAACAACAGCAGCAACGTCAACATCAGCAACATCAACAGCAGCAGCAGCTTCTTCAGCAATTCACACTGCAAGCAGCAGCCGCACAGCAGCAGCAGCAGCAGCAACAGCAGGCGACGAGTAGCAATGCCTTGACCAAAACTCTGCCGGTAACGCTACGCAATGGAACCCAGCAGTTTTTGTCGCCCAACTTGCTTGCCCAGCAGCAACAGCAGCAATTGGAGCAGCAGCAGCAGCAGGCAGTGCAACAGAAGCAACAGCTGCAGCAGTTTGCACTGCAACAGGCACAGCTGCATCAGCGGCAGCTGATGGCTCAAGCTGCCAACAACAATCTGCTCCAACAGCAGCAGCAACAACAGCAGCAGACTGTTGTTCCGGCAGCAGCGCCTCAGCCTAAATTCATAGCCAAGCCATTGAATATTATTTCCATGACGCGGCCCGCCGCCAATGCATCGCCCACCACGGCAGCAACAACAGCAAACCACACAACGATTCCGTCCGCCTATACTAATGTTGTTGCCGTAACAGCCGCGCCACAGCCACAACCACAGCAACAGCCACCACCGCCATCAGTCGCAGCAGCAGCAGCAGTAGCAGTGCCCCAGCAATTGCCGATGCCCCAACCCCAGCCACAGCAGCAGCAGCTCTCCAATCACAATAGCAGTATGCAGCAGTTGCCAACATTGCCTAGCGTTCTAACGATGAAAACTCTACCTCCCTCGGGTGTGCCGACGACTATAGCCCAGCAGCGATTGCAACCTAAGATGCCTACGGGTAAGGGACGCAAGGCCACCAACAATAGGATGCCCCCAGGTGCCGTTAATCTCGAGCGGAGCTATCAAATCTGCCAGGCCGTTATCCAGAACAGTCCAAATCGTGAGAATCTAAAGGCTCAGCTGCGTCCGCCCGCGGCCATACTCAACCAGCAACAGCCACAGCCACAGCCCTTGCCAACGACAGTCAGCACAACGGTAACACCTGTGAGCAGTCCCCTGAATGTGTCGAATGTGTCCACTGTGGCTGCCACACCCATGTCAAACATGACAGCGGTTAGCGCGAATGTGGTAGCCGCACCAGCGGCTGCAGCACCCATTCAGAATATGATGAAACCGGAGGAGCTACTGGTTGGAGGAGCCGCTGCCGCTGGAGCCCTGCCCGCAGGCCTGCCGCCCAATTTGATGGGCGTTGGACGTCCGGGGGTGTACAAGGTGAGTAAAAGAATTTATTAATATTTATTTTTTGGACTATTCTCTAATCAAAAATTTGCTTCCTCTGCAGGTTATTGGTCCTCGCATGAGCGGCTTTCCGCGTAAGAAATATGTGCAGAGGAAGCCATCACCCACCACACTGATACGGCATGTGTTTAGTCCAGGACCTGGAGCAGCCAATGCCACGCCCCAGCAGCTTCAGATACTACAACAGCAGCAGCAGCAACAACAGCAAGCGGCTACGTTGCCAGTGGCACAAACACAGCCACAGCCAACGGTGGCACCAGAGCAATTGATCCATCAAAACGGCAGTGGCCAGTATGTGCTGGTTCATCGCGCCACTGTGGGAGCGGCCGACAATCAGGCGCCCAGAGCGTCCAGTGCTCCGCCACTGCATCAGAATCAGGTAAACGATTGGAATTAATCCTCCAAATTGAGTCTCTAATTGATATATTATTGTGTATTGGCAGTTTGTGACCGTTCAGAATCCGCTGCACAGCCTGAATGGCCTGCCAATGGGTGGACGCGGGCGTCCCGCTTCGGTAGATAATACAGCAGTCAGCGGCAACGTTATGGCGCCAGCAATAGCCGCACCCGAGGTCCTGCACCATCACCATCATAATCACAATCACGAGCTGCAACATCAGCAGCAGCAACAGCATCATCAGCAGATGGGAAATGTTGGCAATGTGGGCGCCGCCGCGAATATTGTGCGGCGCAATATCGCTGCAGGTAAATTGGTGTATTATTAGTGGTTAGCGAGGTACGTCTTTCAAATCACCTTCATCTCTCCTTCAATCTTGAATGGGCTCAATCATGAAACCATTAATAATTGGCACGCAGTCATTAGTTTGTTGCGTAGATTTGTTAGAGTTACTCCGTAACCTAGGGCCCAGCCACAGGTTGGTTCTGTTTTTGGTTCTGTTTTTTAATTGTATGCATAGAGATCACTTGCATGTTTTATCAGGTGTTCATTAAGATGTGAACTCCCCTTTAAACTCGTTTATGTTGTTATAGAATTTATAATTTATTAGTAAGTATGTAATCCAGATGAGAATCTCTTTTCTTCAGTATTTCATATCTCGATATTCTTTTTCTTGATAGGCTCCAACATCACCTATATTGATGGCAACAACACAAATTCAACAGCTGCCGCTCTCATGGAAGCAGCTGGCAACAATTACATAGTGACAACAACTGCAGCACCATCACCGGCCACACCAACAGTCATTCAGCAGCAGCAGCCACTGCCGCAACAGTCGCAACAGCAACAGGCATTGCATCCACTTCTGCAGCTGCGTCAGAGTGGAGAAAACACACCGCCGGGCAGCGAGGCCGCAACAGCAACGGCGAACAACTGCGCCTGCTCGCTGAATGCAATGGTTATTTGCCAGCAGTGCGGAGCATTCTGTCACGACGACTGCATCGGTGCGGCCAAGCTGTGTGTTTCCTGCGTGATCAGATGAGAGCCGGACCTAATGCCCAAGGCCCAAGTAGACATCGTATTATAGGAATATAGAGACCCCTACCCCCCATAGACATGTAGTTGCAATGGCTATATACATATGAGTATGTATCGCCCCCATAGACAGACAGCGATTATGATTTTGCGATTGATTTGTGAGGCAAAAGCATAAGAGCGCAAGTGCCAGAGGCTTACGCACAGCAGAAGCAAAAACACCAGTCCTATTCACAGGCACAGGCACAGGCACAGTCCCCCAGCCCCTGGTGCACACACAGCTAGGGCAACAGATAGATATAAATATATGTGTATATTTTAGATCGTTCAAAGACCCATTGTATACTAAGTAATTCCTGCAGTTCTGTACACTTTTTCGTGTAGCAGCAGGAGGAGTAGAATGGAAGAAGGCTTAAAGGGCAAACAAACGAGTGTTGTGTATTTTGTGCTTGTTGCATATCCCTAAAGATACTCTTTGTTTTTGTGATTGTTTAAGGATATCTAAAGCACACTAAAAAACAAAAACAAACAAAAAATCAATAAACTCTCAGTGTAATTACAAGCAAAAACATACAAAAAAAAAAAGAAAATGGAAAAACAAGAACAAGAAGAAAAAGATGACAACAAAAGGCAAACGTAAAGCATAAAAAACAGATTAGATTATATGTAATGTGTACATATTTATGTTTAAATGTATTATTAAATGTACTATATGGATAGAAGTCTTGGGCTGGACATAATCCCTATGGCCCCATGGCCGCCCCAACGATGACTATATTTTTATAATTTATTCGCACACGTGCGAAGTTCGGTTGGTTCGTTCTATGAATATAAGAACTTCATATTGATATATATGATATATATATATATATATTTTACTGTGTAATTTATAAACTAATCGGAGTGAATATCTTCTAGGCCCAGCGCCCAGCTCTTAAGTTCTAATTAGACTAAGTTTAGTATTCTCCACCAGACAAATCACCCACACACATCCACACACCCAAACATCCGAGCCTAGAAACGACTCATATCCACACCATTTCTTTAGCATATAGAGCATACACGTAATTCTAATTCACGCAAATGATTTCAAAACAAAGCCCCCTATACATTAAGCAAAACTGTTGATAAAATACATACAAAAAACAAAAACGCAATGCAAATGATAGACGAAAGAACGATGAAAGTAACAGCAACCTATGAAACCTATGAAACAAAACACTGCAAAAAGAGAACGAACACCATATAAAATATAGCAAGTAAAAATCCGAAACAACAAAGTAACGATTATGAGATGAGGTTAAACAAAATTCAAAAAACAATACCTAAGCAATGAACAAGAACAGAACATTTTGCTCCTAGATGCACTCACCGCAAAATTAACCAATACATAAACATAATTACAAATAAATTTGAGAAAAAAAAGAAAGTGATGTTGGAATTTAGTATGATACTGTTCCCAGGGCAGAAGACTGCCGGCTGCAGATCTGTATCGCTGGACTCTCCCCACTCTGGCCATCCAGTTGGTTCCTTTGGTAAATTCCTTCGTTTCTCCTCAATTACTGACAAAATAGTTTTGGGTTTTTATAATTTTACAATTCTTTTTCTTGTTTTATTAGGGAGAAAAAATGTACAACTTTGTTTTGTTCGGATGGTTGTAATTTTACTTTACGAAATACTCGTATTCAGTCCATTTCTAAATGTTAGAAATTCTCTAACTAAGCACAGGGTGTTGGGATTAAGCCCTGATGTCCTTGTAGTGCTTCTCCTCATCGCTCTTGTCCAGCTTGATCGAGTACTTGCCGATGAGGGAGCCCTCAACGTCGGCCTGGCCATCGGGATTGAAACGGGGTCCATCGCCAATATCCTGCATCTCGTCCTTGAGCACCCTGTAGCCATTCTCATCGGCGATGTAGTGAACGGTGCGCTTCACGAATCCATCCGTGTAGCTATACGATCCCTGGACCGTCGAT
This sequence comes from Drosophila guanche, assembly GCF_900245975.1. Lineage (NCBI taxonomy): Eukaryota > Metazoa > Arthropoda > Insecta > Diptera > Drosophilidae > Drosophila > Drosophila guanche. Next base: position 14,377,620 of record NW_022995743.1, on the reverse strand, counting down.
CCATCGCGCGTCTCCGTCCTCGAATTGGAGCCATCGTTGATTTGATCGTCGATGTTGGAATTGAAGGAGTACTGTGCACTTTCGTTCTGCTGGCGCTCAAGCTCTAGTCTGTCCTCCTCGGTTTGGTCGATCTAAAAGTGGGGGGAAATACGTTGCATTAATTATCCTGATCAAGGTGAGACGCACGCCCCTTTTTTGTCACTCAAATATTCATATGTGTCGAGAGAAATAAAATATGAATCTTATCTCAAGGCGAAGATCGCATCATTTCTGTTCGGTCTGTTCGGAATGTGGATTTACCCTTCCCGTTGTATGACATCATGATGGAGGTTCAATATTGACAAATGACCCAATAAACCTTGCCAACTATTAATCAAATAGACATATGTCGGATGCAGTTGCTTTACTGATATTTGTGCCATTCGCAATGTTTATGCAAGCCACAAAAATCATGATCTACAATCCCTGGCCAAGATTTGTTGGCAACTTTTCGACGCATTTTATCGCATAATTATCACGAATAGTTACGAGCGTATGAACCTATTTCATGTCTGCTCCAAGTATGACTCAAGAGGCGAAACGAAAACGATCGCTGCGATGTTTTGACACATTTACTTCTCCTTCCCCAAGTGTATTCAATTTGTCTTATGCTTGTATGCATGAACGGAAATAGTAATTGAAAGATGTGATGTGTCGATGTATTCCAGTTATCTGCTCTCTTGGGTTGGGGTCTTAATGGTAGGATAAATGCGCTGTCAGGCAACTTCTTTGAATTCTATGAATTTGCACTTGATATTCTTTTGATTACTCAAATAGAGTTTCTCTATTTTCTCTATTGAGTGGCTAGGGTCATTCCATATTCTAGATGGAAAATACCTTCGGGTAGCGTCTACAGCTAACAGTTATCCCTATCCTAACTATATGTAAATTCAAAGTCAAAATGATAAGTGTTCGCTGCTGTTGCTGCTGCTGTTGTTGGGGTGGAATATTTTTTCTTTCCTTTGTTTTAGTATCACGCTTAAAGGCGAGGCGTGGCAAAAGGCAAGGTGGGGAAGTAGTCTTAATAAAAACTTGCAAAAAAAAAGAGAAAAACTAAACGAAAATAAGTTGAAAACTTGTTCGGGCAGATCGGCCGTATCGAATCGGTTGTGTCGGCGGCATATAAAGCCCGACGAGCGGCAGTCGGTGTTGACTATAGTTACAAAGCGGACGTTCAACTGTTAAAAAATATCACAACAATTATAATCATGGGTAGGCTGATGCCAAATGCGGAACCATAAAGAATTTGGCTTTCATTTGCATTTACATTTACATTTTCAGTTAGACTGTGCTTTTTATCTCTCTTGATTGCCGCATGTGTGGTGGCAACACTGGCTGCTAGCGGTAAGTAAAGCCTTAAGCTTTCTTGGAGGCTTTTGCTAATTTGTGCACTGCCCAAAAGATTGCCCTTCCTCGACCAAAGTCCAGAACTGTACGCCCAAGTGCCTGCATGACAGCGAGTGCAGTGCCATCGGTGGCAAGTGCTGTCCAAATTTGTGCAACGGCCGTAGCTGTGTCCAGCCCAACCAGCTGGGCAACTCTGGTGGAGACAAGTCGCCTTTTGGCAGCAAGAACTGTAAGTGTCACCCACTCATATATCACAGCAATCCACGAAAAGTACCATGAGCTTTAGCATCCCTTCATTCCATCTTTGTGCACAAACCGATCTTCCTATTCCTAACAAAAAGCTGTAGCTCTAGCTGCCATAGCGATAATCCTTCTGGAGATTCCTGTCCTATAGTTAGCCTTTCTGTAATTCTTTAATTTCTAAAATGAATTTTTTTTTTTAATTCCTAGCTGGAGGTACGGGCAGCTATTGCGGCAATGTCAAGTGCAGCAGCTTCGAGAAGTGCGATATGGATCGTAGCACCAAACGTCCCAAGTGCGTGCGCTCTTGAGAACCCCAATGCCAATCCCAATATAACCACCAAAACGCACAGACAGCAACGCGATTAAACTCATTCGTTTGTCACTAAATTGTTATTTTTCTTGTGTGTGTTTTTCTTTGTTCAATGGAGTTTTCTCTTTTGTTTAACACTCACGGGTGCGGAGAGGGCAACGGTGGCCAGCAGGCTGGCGATCAACACGAATTTGAACATTTCGATTGGGTTGATGAACTACAACTCTTCACTGGGACTGGTACTGGATGTGTTGTGTTGTGTAGTGTTGGCGCTGCAAGTGACTTTGTACTATGGATCGTTGGCTGGCTGGGAGCCGGGCTTTTATATCACACTTGAGACCGAACCGGGCCAAAAGCAGCAGCAGCAGCAGCAGAAACAGCACCAGCACCAGCAGCAGCAGCAGCTGCGTCAGCGTCAGTGTTGCCTTTTCCCCTGCTGCCACTTGTCCAATTTTGGGCTTTGGCTCTGGCTGTTTACATATTTGACAAGCCAAAGAGATCTTCTCCCTTACCAGATCGGCCCGAAACTTTGGATCTGTGCGAGCAGCATTTGTGGTTGGGGGAAAACTCACAAAATTTCAAATGTAATTTTGCAATCATTTAAGAGGTCTCCGAGTGGCCTGGGCCTGAGCCTGAGCTCTGAGCTCTGAGCTGCAATTCGGTTTGCTTTGCTTGGTGTAGATGGGGCCGCCCTGAAGAAGATTGAATGGGAATCGGAGCATTGCGTAAGAGCGCCGCATGGTGCGGCTCGAACTGCGTTCCATCCCAGCTTCAAGGTCAGTTGGTCAACCAGTTTCGGTCTCGGCCAGTTCCAAAAGGTGCACTTACTCTACTACACATTCTGTTTCATCTTCTTGCATCCGCTGCTCGTGCAAGCGATTTTTTCTTTCTGTAGTGTCGTGTTTTCTGTTGTTGGTTGTTGGTTTTTGGTGTTTTTTTTTTATGTAACTTATGTAATTTATGTGAAGTTTTGTGCAAATTGAAAGCCTCCTCGATGGTGTGTGTCGGGCCGGCCTGTTGTGTTTGTGCTTTATTTCTCTTTCTTTCGCTTACGAGGAAGTAAGTGGAGCATTACGTTGCGTCTGGGGGGCACCCTTCGGTTAAGGCAACGCCATTACCACTCACCAACAGCTGGGACCCTGCCTAGTGATTGGACCTGGCTGGAGCCTGCGACGGGGACTGGTACTGCAATTTTCGGCATCGCCCCAATCTGGAAATCTACAGTGGGGCGTACTGGCAGGATATTGGGAAATCTTAGATAAAGCAAATAAAAGATACAATGAAACATGGAGAAAAACCTGAAAAAATATTCAAGGAATAAATTTGTTCATTTATTTATATTTATTATATTCAGTAAAGTTCAAACGTAAGAATTATTTCTTTAATTAATGTTAATGCTTTCTTAGTCTTCATTTTAACCATAATTTTTAAACGCAATCAGCTGAAATTGATGAAGCTTGAATCATACTTGTTTGTGTTCAACTTTTCTGATTTATTTTTAAATTGATCTTTACCCTTGCCAAAGAGTCAAACAAAATTTAATTCGCCCTTTCAATTGCCATAAAATATACCAATTGAAAGGTCTGAGTACTCTGTTGACTAACAGAAATTTGATCACGTATGACAGACCATAAGCTAACTGTAGTTCTACCAGTGGCACCGATTTGGGCATGCCTAACCCGATTCTGCCCCACTGTCCGAGTGGTTGGTTTATTTGCTGTACATCCGTTCGTTCCACTTTCGATTCGTTTCCCCATGCAGAGCTACCACGGATTCCCTCCATTCACCCACCTGCAGATCACCTCTGCCGCTGCCCCTTTCACTCTTGAATTTCTATGAATCGTATGGAAACATATGGGTGTATGGGTAGTATTGTAGATGTAATAACAGTTTAGTAAACTTATTTTGCTTTTATTTGTGTTATTTCAACGCCGCAACGTTGCAGTGGCACGAATTTCGTTTGATAATATCCAGGCGTCTCTCGGAGATGGAAGACAATAGGTTTACTTTTCGCTGTTGCTATACACTGCCAGAGTGGGTGCGTTTGTTTTGAAAGATAGACTTAAAACAATATACGACTTGGTCAAATTTGGTTCAAAGTTTCATTGACATTGAAAAAGAAACAAACATTTATTTATTCTTTTCATTTTGGCATACAACTCTGCTTTGGAAGGGTATCACAACTTCGTATACACTTAGAGACCCTACTTTCTTGTTGGTTTTTGCTTATGTTTTGCTTGAAATTGAAATCAATATAAAAAGCTCAAGGTGAGAGACCGCACCAACTCGATGTAGTCGTCGTCTCCACACACCACACGCAACGCCCCATCATCGTTGGCTTGGTTTACCGATAATTTTATAATTATCATCAGCTGCCTTAATGATGGCCAATGATGGCAGAGTGACAGGATGAGAGAGGGAGAGGCAGATGCCCTAGAAGTAGGAGGGGGCAGGAAGCATCAAACATTTGTTTACGACTCTATTTGGACTCTTCGTCCGCCCTGCCTGCCTCTGTCTTCACAAATTAGCACTCTCCTATCACCATCACCATCACCATCTCCTGCTTCCACACCCTCTCTTCTACACCCAGAGTAGGAGAGTGGGAGAGCGGGAGAACGGGACTCTCTTGGGTGTTACATTGACAAATTGGTTTGGAGCGCTTTTTTTATCGCCCGCTCTTATGCAAATGTGCTTTTTATTTTGTTTTGTGAGCGTATTTTTCGGGCCTGGTTTGCCTGCCTGCCATGGGTTTGGCCGGCTCTTGGATTTAGCTCAGGGCTATGGCAATTTGACATTTTCAATCAAAATTTGTTAATTATTTATTGAAGTGGAGACAATGATGATGACCCAGCCATACAAATGATGTCTGTGAGGGCGACTCGCGTCGCCTTTGGCCGCTATTTTGTCTTCGCCGCTATGGGTGATACAATGACCTTTCGATTTGCATTTTGAGCAGTATCGATCCACACGCATAATGGGAATTATGTTAATCATATGAATAATTGGTCCAAGATACGTCAATTGATCGGATTGAGTGGGTTTGCTGTTTTAGCGGATCAATTTTTTTTTTTTTTTACCATTTTTATTTGTTAGATCTTTGGATGCAGAGCTAATGGCAATGCTATGTTTACTTTCGATAGAATTATTATTAATATTGGCCTTTTGCAGCTTAAGCTTTGAAGCCTCTTAAAAGCCAACGCATAAATTTCTCCACTTTAACAGCCTGTCCTCGCACTTGGCACCAGACACTGTTTTGTATATATGTATGTACATATCTACATATTTCTATATGTATCCGCATCCATTTCAAGGACAACTTGGCAAAAGTAAGCCGCAAAAAGTATAAATATATATACAGTATATGTACATACTTATCTATATTTGACAGCTGACATTTAGAGCAGAGGAGTATAAGAAGCTTGAGGTCGCTGCCGTCGCTGGGTGCGTGTGCTCTTGAGGAATGCAATAAAAGAAAATGTGCGAAAAAAAGAGACAGAAAGAGCAGCAGCAGCAGCAGCTGAGGCTCGAATTATGCACAGACACACACACACACTGTCACATTTGCATACAAAGAAGCGGACGCAACGCGAGAAGCTTGCCGAAGAGAGCTGTAGAACGGGACAGACAGGGACAGAGTGCACGCACATAGCAAATATATTTGCACACGAAGTTCCAACTACACCAACAAACACACAGAAGAGATACGCGAGTGTTTGTAGGTAAATATATTACTGTAAATGCACTCCCTGCACGCATAAAGAAATTGGAACAAATGGAAGCTTCCAGAAATCGCCAGGCAGGTTTGACGACTTGTGAGTTCATGTTTTGTCTTGTGTGTTTTGTTTGTAAATGAAATAACGAGTTTAAGTTAGTAAAAGTATAAATAGATTGCATTTCTAAAATATATGTACAAACCTTGCAAGTCGAGTCTTAACTTCTTTATAACCAGTGCAGAACAATTAATGCTTCTTAATTGGTTCAACTTTGTTTTGCCCTTTAAATCGGGAATCACTGCAGGAGTACACACACAAAAAAAAAAACTTGTTCTCTCTTGGTCTCTTTTACGCTCGGTTAATGTTTCATGGTCTCACGTCCCGACTATAGTCATCGTTAATTGCATTATTCACAGCATTTTATTTCGCTTGTGCTCTTTTTTGGTTGCAATTTTTTACTCGACCTACCCCAAGGCTTATAAAGCTTTTAGGCAGCGCCAAAAGGCTTTATAGCTGTGGCCGTCAGGGGCTCCTGCAATCCCTCTCACCTGCCACTAAGGGAAGGAGCAACCGAAGTTGAAAGCGATACTGTGATGAACGGGAGAGAGAGAGAGAGAGCGCGAACGGCCCTATCAAAAGTAATTATGAACAAAAGACAGCAACAATACCAAACTAGGATTATGGTGTTCTTATTTGTTTTCGTTGACCGCAGGACGGAGTCCGGTCGGAGTGCACAAGTCAGGATTAATTAAGTTGGATGGAAAACCAGAAAAATGCTCCTTTGGCAGGCCACTTCGGAATTTGTGTTGAATTCTTGCGTACCTTATTGTCTTAACTAAACAATTATTCGGGGTTAAAGTTTAATTGCTGTTCTAAAAATCTTAAAAAATTGTGCGTAAGAAATCTTCGGAAATCTTGTTCTGGTTGTTCCTGATAATCAGTGATTAATCACTTAAATTTGATTTAATTCCTTAGATAAAGCATTTATCGTGCAGAGTTGTCGTCTCTAGTTTGCTGACTTAAATTCATCTTTAAAGCTGAAGTGCCTGCCTGATGGTTGTGTCCCTGTCAAGTCAGCATTGACCCTGCAGGAGGCACACAGACACAGACACAGACACAGACACACGGCGACATGTGCAATTGTGGCAGCAATTTAAGCTGCATCATGCAACATCGCCAAACCGGAAGCAAGTGCACCACAAAACACACACAGCAGAGACACACACTGGAGGCACAAACGACTAACAAGGGGCAGGACTGTGGCTGCAACTTCAGGATGGCTCTTCTGCCGGTGGTTGAGGCCTTTATTAAGCCAGCAAATAAAATCCGAATGCTTCAAGGATACGGCCGTCTGTCTCATGCATAGTCAGGAGCAACATCAGCAGCAGCACCGCCACCTCCATGGAACGACATAGAAGTTGGAGAAAAAGCAGAGGCAGAGGCAGAGGCAGAGGCAGCAGCAGCAGCAGTCGCATCCTTCACATGTTTTGTATACGATCTGAGGCAGTTGCAATTTATGCACACAACTTGTCAACGATGGAACGGTGGCTGGAGGGAGTAGCTTACAAGTGCTGCATTGGTTAGCCCTGGTGTGGAGAGAAGTGAAGAGGTGGCAGGTGGTTGGGGAAGAAGGATGATAGCAGCAAGCAATTTACACCGCACAATGCGTTGACACACGTCGTCCGCAAATGTGCGGCCAGAAGACAATAGAGAAAGGCACACAGGCATCCTGGGGAGCGACCAAGTCAGACCTGATCCGGGTCTGAGATGCAGCTTCGTGCCTCATTAAGCCAGAAAAGTGTCAAATGTCCTGGGTGGCTGCCAATGCCAGCAACAACACTTCACCCTGGGCCAGCCACTCCAAGTGGCTTTAATTTTGAGCTAAAATTTACGACTGTGTACGCCAAGGCGAAGGTTTCATTCACACCCATTTATCCTTGACGCTGTACTCCCCCCAACTTTCACCCACCCAGCTTCATAATTCACACAAGTGTTGACAATGAAAATGAAAATCCCATTAAAATGCAATATGTTGCAGCAACAGAGAGACAGCACTGGACGGGACAGAACCGGACAGGACAGGGGACACGGACACTGACACTCCACTCCACTCCACTCCACTCCAGCCAAGCGGCAAGACAACTTGGCCAAGTTCAATATTTATATGGCCAACAGCATTTTCGCCTGTGAAAATGTGCACAAACTTTATGATTCGATTTTCTGTGCAAGTGTTTTCCTTTGGCAATTCAGTTTTGCTGTGCACAAATTTAATTGAACTGAGGGAAATGCATGAAGAATATTATTCAATTCAATGAGACTAGTGTTGGAAGTTGCGCAATTCTCCTAAAAGTATGCAGTGGAAAAGTGTCAATTTGCCAGGTGTTCTGCAACACAAATGGTGTTTCCGCTTGTTTGCTTCATTCCCCCACTTCAGCTGTCTAGCTAGAAATAATGGTAATATTTGCACACATACATACATTTGGGAAGGCTCAGACTTTACGGGGCTCCGCGGACTATCTGCAGCCATCTAATTCTCTGATATTCAACAACAAAAGCTACTGCTGGTGTACACACTTTGTTTAATCCTCAATCATGGACTTTCCCATAGTTTCTGGCAGGAAGAAAAGTAAATAAATAAAAGTGAATATGGCCCAGGCGCCGGAGAACCACATGGTAACCGACATGCCCCACTGTAACATCATCAGTGGAAACAGCTCTAAAGTGGCAAAGATTAACAGACTCATCCACACCACCGATAAAGAGTGAGAGGAGAATATGAATTAGCAGAAAACACAAGCGGAAACAGCTCGACCAGCTGGAGAAAGAAGAGAGCGATGAGGCCAATGTTTGCCAAGTAAACGATGAGTAAACTCCGTGAGATCACAGTGCTCCGCGCAGTAGGTGAAGCATCCAAAGGCAATGCAGCCCAGGCCCACGCCCAGATTGGAGCAGTTGTCGTCCCTCAATGTCCACGATGACGGCCATGAAGCACTATGGCCACAATAATGGTCGATGTGTTGGCATCCAGGGCCAGGTCGGATGAGGCAAATGTATCGGACATGTAGTTGATGAAGCTGTACACGTTGCAGCACTCAAGTCCTACATGAGCTATAGCAAGTCCTTGTAGCTCAAGGGTTCCGAGTTCTGGCACTGCAGGGACAGCACAGCCATTCGAAGCTCTTCAAAACCGCTCTTCGATCTCAGCTGTGCCTTTTGGTCTGTTGGATTTTTATAAAAACCAAAAGATTTCTCGGCTGCACTCAGCTGGCTGCGCTTGAGCAGGTATGGCGCCCTTTCGGGCAGCATTCGATTGGCCAAATTGGCAGCCAAATGGCCGATAAGTGCTTAACACAAAGCCAGCCAATAAGCCAAGATTATACGACAGCAGGAAAGAGCACCTCGAATGCTAAAGATTTGAAAGATAAATCAATTGCAGTGCTAAAATTATTTTTTGCGTAAATGTATGTAAATGGAGCACCTCCGGTAAATCCGCACAGGAAACGCGCTGCATAGAGATAAACAACATTCGACGCAAAGTAGACGAGAATCCACAGACACTGCAGCGACGAAAACTCAAGTTATTTAGAGACTTGTGTGTGAAAAATCGTAAATAAACTCACCGCAAAGGGTACCGCCAGAAGAGAAATGCAAAACATTCGGCCCGCACGTTCCAGCAGCAGGGCTATGGTCAGATTGGTGCACAGACTGCCCAGAACGATCATAGAGCCACCCAGCCAGGACACCTCAGCGATGGTCACCTCAAAGTCAAGCGGTGAGTCTGTGGATTGGATTTTACCCAGTTATGATGTTCACTGTCCATCGAGTACTTAGTGGAAATCATCATTGGACTGCCAAGTTCTTTCCCATTTCATTCTGGAAACACTAACCAAAGTTCTGTAACATCTTTGCCATTGACTGGAGAACTACTCTGGATAATCTGTTCGGCTGATGACACAACCAAAATCTTTCCAAAATAAATTACCGTAATAAATCGGAGATAAAGTTGGCTCAAAAATGAATCTGTTTTTCTTGCTGTTTGATTTGTGAGCAGATAAACATTGGCCTAAAGGTGCCTTTGCATATTTTCATCTACTATCAATATTCATAAATTACAAACACACTTGTGCCGCCCCCAAGGGGAACAATTCACAAAGCAATTACTTCCAATTGAATCAATTTCAATCTGTGTGGAGATAGAATAGAATTATGCACAAATTATGGCAATCTTAATCAACAGTTAACAGTCCACCTGCCATCTCCTCCCGCAGGCGTATTGTGTGCGGCAGGTTAATCTGGTTAAAGGTTCCTTTGATCATATTATATTTACAAGGTGGCACAGGTTACAACCCGACTTCTGACTTCATTTTGCACATTTTGAATTTCTGTAAAGCATAAACTGGATATGCATCCAGTTGAATATACTTTTATATTTGGCAAACATTTCCCTCCTGCAAGTGCAGTAAAACTTTGCTGAAATTGCGTTCATCGCATAAAATAACACATTTTCCAGCTCGTTGGGTCCAGGGCTCAACGGCGGCGCCAGCCAAATGTTTAGGGATTATGCATAAAATGTTTGCTCACTGAATTTGATGATGCTTATATGATGATTCCTTACAAGTGCACAGACATACAACAGACAGCATTCACGTGTAAACAACATTCATAACGCATCAAAGGATTGCGAAAAGGAAAATAAAAGTCCACAGCCACAGTCTGCGACTCTTTCAATTGTTGCATCTTTTGCCAACAAAATGAAAAGAAGAAACTGCGTACATATTTATGTACATTTTCGCTTAGCCCCAACTGCAACTATTGTTTTCTGCTTTAAATATTTGTTGGCTAAATAAATTGAATACCTTCAGTAGACTCAGTAGCAAACATATGGAGTACGAGGATATTTTTTGTTTCATCGTGAGTCAGCTGGCTTGTTGCTTTTATTGGCTTTTGTGTGCTCTTCTTTTTGCTTCTGTTTGATGTTTGCCAAAGTAATTTAGCAGAAGCAACACACCAGCGAAATCGTGCACTGAGGAGCAAGGGCTGGAATGGAATGGAATGGAAGGGAAGGGAAGGGAATGGCGTAACGGCGAAAGTTTTCCTTCGTTCGGTTCGGTTCGGTTTAGGCGGGGTGGAAAAGTGTTTGCATATCAAGTATACGCAGCGTTGATTGGATTTGTAAACTGACCAACAACTCGCACTCCACTCGCTCTCCGCCTGTCAGAGGCGGCACCAGCATAATAATCATCATCCTCCTCATCCTGTTTAAAGCGTACAAGGGGGAATGGGTTTTGGGTGGAGTTATCCTTGGCACGTCCTGCAGGCATCGGTGATGTCGATGTCGATGTGACTGTGCTGTGCTGTGCTGTGCTGTGGCTGTGTCCGTGTCCGTCTCTGCTCCTGTCATGTTCACCTCAGACAGGCAAATCTGACAAGATATGGCATCTGTTCGCCGTGCCAGTCACTGGCACATATCGATATTGCATTTACTGGCTCGTTTGCCACATTGCAGATGGCTCTGCGGGGTCTGGGAGGGGCGGAGTGAATGGGTTAACACCTCCACACAGCCATAATCGTTCACATTCGAGTCGTAAAGAGACACGAGCTGAACCATATTATGGCCACTTTATATTGCCAAAGGCAAAGCCAAGTTGTGTGCCCCAAGGACACCCACGGGTATGGGTATATTCCTTTTCCCCCTGCCCCTTCTGTGTATGCATGATTTGACAGTCGTGGCGGTAGCATTTATTGTCACACAATATGTGGCCAAAGAAAGTGAGTGCAATATGTTTTTGCTCAACTGCCCTGCCAAGTGCGAGTACTTCATATAGCCCCTGGGCATGCAGGATTCTGCTTTATCCGCTAAAGATTTGTATTTTGTGAGTAATGCTATATTTGCACCTGTTGCTTGACCTCTAAAGTCAGTGAGTAATTTTTGAGTAGTGCTCTAAATTGTAGCAATGAATATTTAAATATTATATTTTGCCTCTCAATTTACTTATTTTTGTTCCTCTATTGTACACATTTAATGTTTATTTTATTTATTATTTATTTGGGCAATTAACTTTTCATAAATTCTTTTCTTTCCCCGCTTCTATCTATCTTTCGCCGAAGATTCTTGATAATATATTCTGCATGTTTTTCTCACTGAAACTTGTAAGCTCAAGAAATTTGGAGCTGCAAAATCATAAAATAATTTGTTAGAAAGTTCCGTGGCTTCCATTGCTGCTCAAACTTCATAGGCCGACCGCATAGGTGACAGCAGTTGCTGACGTCATAAGTTTGTGCGAGGTGCGGGAGAGTAAGTGCTTTAGAGTGGCAGAACTTGATTTACGGAAATTGTAAGTTTAGGAGAAATTACGGTGTGGCGGCAGCGCGTCGGAGTGGCTGAAAGAATGCAGCAAAAGCAAACAGAAGACATTCAACAGCTCCCTCTCTCAGGCCGCCTCGGGTGCCGACTCCCCCCTTGGAGCTAATGCATTTATGCTGAGAGGGAGAGAGTTGATTGCCATGTGCTCCTATTAGTAGTTTCAGAGAAAAGTAATTTGTTTATTAAATTAGATGTAAGGTAATAAAGCAAGGGTTTGTCGAGTGGCCAAAGTTCGGTCAAGGAAAGAGACAGGTGACAGGCACAGAGAGCAGCTTTTGCTGCAAAAACTGCTCACAACACAGCACAAAAATCCATCAAAGTTTGCATCACAGCAATAAGAGACACGGAAGACAGATATAAAGAGAGCAAAGCGACAGGGAGAGTGAGTGAGAGATGGTGGACTGTGGTAAGGCAACCACTGATAGAGCCATCGAAGAAGACAACCAGAGAACAGAGAAGTGAAAGTCGCAGCTGCCTGAACGAATGCCTCTCCTCTCCAAACTCGCATAAAAAGAAACCAAAATTATGTATGAGGCATGGCATGTGCATGATTGATTAACGTTGAATGAGTGGGCGGAGCTCTATATACATATAAAATAAAAGCAAAGAAATTGTGAAATAATCCCAAGAGCAGCTGGATGGTGGCTGCCTCTTGGCATGGCCATGGAACGTGTCTGGCTGGCACTTAATTAGAGGCGCACCGGAAACGGAAACGAACTGCATGACCAGCCAGCGGTGGTCCTGGGCCACAGACACAGACACAGACACAGACAGAGACAGAGTGGACTCGTGTGGACCGTATATGCATTTTGCATGGGTCTGGCTCTCGCCTGGAAAGGACCACAGGATGCAGCAAGCTGAATGCTGTTTGGATGTCTGTCTAATGACAAAATGGAATTCGTCCGATGTCCGCTAAAAGTTTGCTCTTAATTAAATGCACTGAATGCGTGCAAATATTTTTGCATTTATTTAATAAACAAAAAAAAGCATAAAGCATTTCCCCTAAGCATTTTTGCTCACCTTTCTGTATTTCAAAATTAGTTTGAACCCAGACAATGGCAGGAATATTTGTCCTGGAATACTTTTGGTTGAAGCAACCTTCTTCTCCAGTCGAATTGCTTTATTCTCTGACACTGCAAAGCAAATTTCTGCTTACATTCATGTCAAATAATATTTCTGATTTCTAGCATTATTTTCATATTCTGTCCGACGCCTTCGGGTGGGTGTCTGCCAATGCCACGGGGCGGGAGTCGCAGCTGCTGCCTGACATACATATTTCACTTTTTTTTGGGGGCAGTTTTATCTGCAAAGACGCATCATAATTGCGGCCACGCCGCAGGAAGCACACAGGAAGTAAAAGAAGAAGGCCGCCAGAAGGGGGAAGGGGGTGTTAGCAGAGGGCAGCCAGCGAGCAGCCAGCCAGCCATTCCTGTGCATAATTGAAATTCCAGCCTAAACGCGTTTGTGGCACGGAAATTGCGCGCACAGCAGCATCGCATCCCCGGACGACGCCCCAAAAAAGGATGCGGATGCGACGGTTTTCCAAACGAAACAACAACAACAAAAGCATAACAAATAGAATACAGCAAACAAATAACAATTTAGATGCATTTACTTTAATAATAATTAAAATTTCGTTTATATTGCGTCCAGTCTGCGGCGGACTGTGTCGCATGACATCCTTTTACCTGCTGTTTACATTCAAATGAGTTTTTGGCCAATAATTAATAACCGCATAAATAAAATTCCCAGCGGTGACATTCGCAAATCGTTGCCACCCCAAAAACGTAATTAATTTCAAGCCAAATAACAATTATTATGAGGCCGCACAGCAGGTGGCAGGTTGCGTGCTGTGTTTGCCACAATTATAATAGTGGTAATTGCATTTCGAGAACATATTACGCCATTACGCTCTGGGGGATATGCACTTTGTGCCGAATATGCCCTAATTTGCCCTTCTACTACATAAATGCATTTGATAAATGCATTTCCAAATTCAAATTTGAATTGCGCGCGCACAGCTGTTGGCTCTGGTGTTGCCACCTGGAGCGTGGACACAATAGAGCGCGCGCCGCACTGCGCATGCGAAGGCTTTCCCACAAAAGAGTCCAAGTGTCTTTTTTTTTGTTGGTCATTATTTCCAATGAAGTTTTGGATGGCCAAGAGAAGTCCGTCAGTACCAGCCGAGCTATCAAAACGCATCCACATTCGCGCGGGCAGCGGATCGACTGCATTTATTGTGCATTGACAACAGTGCAACGCGAGCAAATAGCGAGCGAACAGCAGCTACTAAGAACTAGTGAAATCACACTGACAAACGCTTACACCGGTTGATAGTTGTAATTTACAATTAAATTACACAAAAAAATTACAACCATAAAATGTAAAAACAACTGTAATTCAAAGTTTTACGCGCGTTCGGTCCACAACAGCAACAAGCGTGGCAACTCTACGTCCCACTCCCGCTCTCACACTCACGCCAACAGTGAATAACAACTGTTAATTCTAAACAAATGTTAACGCTTAACAGTCATGTAAATGTGTGGGAAGCAACGATAAAACGCGAACAGGGTGACCAAGGGCATTGCATTTTTAAAATTTCCCCATTGAAATTGGAAATTGGGTATACATAGGTCGACACCACCGGCTGACATTCAACAAGTAGTCAAATGACGTAACTTTACATTCTTCCTTACGTTATGTTCTTACGTTGTATGCTAATTTGTTTTGTATCTACCATTTTAGAATGCACATTATTTTGAAAACAACAAAATAGAAGGAAGTCAGGAAAATCAGACAATCTTGTGCAGAATTGATTCATCAATAGAATAAAATTATAGTTTTATTGCGAAGAGTTCCTCTTCAGGGAAACAATATAATTAATTTCCTCTTTTGTTGCGCGTGCTATTTTTAAATATTTATCAATGCTTTCAGTTAACATACATGGTGTGTCTTTTAATAATTTACACACTGAAGTCAAAGATCCCTTGCTGCCAGAAGGGGTGATTTGAATAAAAAATTCAAATACAAATATGTTAAATATGAGGTCATTAGCTTTACAACCCAATTAAAAAGAGTATTTACAATAAGCCAAATTGATTCTTCAAACAGATTAAATTATTTGTTCAGTGTTAAAAGTCTTTGCAAGCTAGTAATATCAAATAGAACATCAAAATCGAGGAATATGATTTAAGAAGGTATATTTTGAAAATGAAAAAGTATATTTCGGTATATTTTTGAGGCCCTGACGGTATATTTTATCGATAATTTCGCGGTCACGCTGCCAATTCGCTGTAGCGATAAAATACCAAAAAAAAAATGTCGTGTGTGTGTTATTAATTGTTTATATTGTTTATAAAACAAATAGAAACCCGGCAATAATGCAAAGAAACGCAATAATGATGTTCGCGTGTGTTCATGTGTGTGCGTAAATGTCGCGGAAATGTTGTCGCTGGGAGACCGCGAGAAGTGCCGTCGCCCTCGTCGCACCCTCGTTCCCCCCGTCCATGCTCCTCCCATTCCCAGCCCATGCCCGCTGCTGCTGCCCGCCGGCGACACCCCACCGCTGCCCTGCTGCCCCACACTGCGGCTTCTGGCCCACGCCAGGAAATGAATAATCACATAAAGTTTATTAAAAAATAACCTTTAAATTGGAAACAACAACAACAAGCAACAGCAACAAACACAGTACGGAGAGATGTTCAAGATCTGCTTGTAGAGGCAAGTGTTATCAGCTGGGGGCGGGAGCCAGCCAGTGAAAAACCTCACAAACAACAAGGCAAAAGAGCAACAACAAAAAATGCGTGTGACTTAAGAGAGAGTGTTGTTATTGTTGTTGTTGCTGCACTTGAATCACGCAAGACACCTCCCCCCCACCCCGCACTCGCTCTCTTTACCTGTCTCTCCCACGCGCTGTGCACACAAGAAACAACCGTTAAACCGCAGAACATTCCCCTTGCAAAAATAGTAAATAAAATAAAGCGACAACGGGACTAGCAGTAAACCAAACAAAAGAGACAGAGAATGCAGGCCAAAAAGCGTTACATTCTCGTGATTGTGAGCTGCGCCTTCCTGGCCTACGCCTACTTTGGTGGCTATCGGCTGAAAGTGTCGCCGCTGCGTCCACGCCGCGCCCAACACGAATCGGCCAAGGATGGGGGCGTGCAACCGCCGTACGAGCAGCTGCCCAGCTTCCTGGACCATGCAGATCCACTGGGGCCACTCGTCGGCCACGGGAATGGATCTGCGGCAGTGTTCGGAGCACTGGGACACAACGACTCGCGTCGCAGTCGAGGATCGGATTGTAGGATGGAGACCTGCTTCGATTTTACACGCTGCTACGAACAGTTCCTCGTGTACGTATACCCGCCGGAGCCGTTGAATTCGCTGGGCGCTGCACCGCCCACATCGGCCAATTACCAGAAGATACTCACTGCCATTCAGGAGTCGCGCTACCACACCAGCGACCCGACAGCCGCCTGCCTCTTTGTGCTGGGCATGGACACCCTGGACAGGGACTCCCTCTCCGAGGATTATGTGAGAAATGTGCCGTCGCGCCTGGCCCGCCTGCCGCACTGGAACAATGGCCGAAATCACATAATCTTCAATCTGTATTCGGGCACCTGGCCGGACTATGCGGAAAATTCGCTGGGCTTCGATGCAGGCCATGCCATTCTGGCCAAAGCCAGCATGAGTGTGCTCCAGGTGCGACATGGCTTCGATGTCAGCATTCCGCTATTCCACAAGCAATTCCCACTGCGGGCTGGCGCCACGGGCTCTGTGCAGTCCAACAATTTTCCAGCCAACAAGAAGTACCTGTTGGCCTTTAAGGGCAAGCGGTGAGTCTTAACCATGTATTTGTTCTCTTTTCATCAATTTAATTGTAAAATGGTTCCAAGGATCCGCAATACCGCATCGATTTGCTGTCTGATTCCCGAGCCGGGCTCAAACTGTGGGGCATCTCTGCTGTCAAACGATTCGATTGCATTGCAATTAAAATGCGTATCCCATTGGTGGGGCATGCAGCCTTGGTCTTTAATCTCACTCCCTATCTCTGCCGGCCACCAACCATTCTTCGACTCCTGGAGTGGGAGGGCATGCGTCTGGTGTAGTCAGGCGGCAAATTGCAGGTTGCATCCATCTATCGATGCCAATTCCTCTACAGGAAAATGGGAAACAGCAAACTGAAAATGCGAAAACTCAATCGAAATCCAAAAAGGAAAAAGTATGACTGCTTCTGTTCGTTTTGGGCCTATGCAGTCAGTCTATTGCGAATGGAATTGAATGGCAGTAGGGAGACGGGTGGAGTCACCATTCAAATTGAAAAATTGTCTAGCAACGCGTCATTCATCATCATGTCCTTCTGTATTTTTCTGTGCTTCTGTGTTTGAGTGAGCCTCCACCTCCACCTCCACCTCAACCTCAACCTCCACTTCAACCTTTGCCTAGTCGTGTCGTAGTCGCAGTCGTAGTTCTGGCTTTTTGTTACTCTTTTGTTTGTCTTCGCTTTATTGTTGTTTACTCGATTGTGCCACACCGCACGGCATCACATCACAAGCAAGGACTATAACCATGGGGCCAGCCCTACCCCACCACCTACACTCGACAAAAGGAAGGGACAGGGGGCACACAGGTTCTTCTTTTGGCAGGTAACTCGATTCCATAACAGTCTCCCATTCAAGAGAGAGGGCTGGGGCAGGACGTGGCAGGGAGGAGCCGCTGTCTGGAATGACCTTTTTGTGTCGTGTGTCATGTGTGGCAGTGCGGGGCAATACATGGAATCATCACCTGATGTCCACGTGGTGACGCTGACGGCGACGGCGACATGAGCTCATTTTGCTCTAATTTAAAATTGATTTTTGCCCCACGCTTCGAAATTGGAGTGTGGGCATTGCCACAAACTATACATACATATACTTATGTATACTTATACTTCATGAAAATTGCTTCATTAAGTTGAGTGCATTTAACGCAAAAGTAATTAATTTTGTATGTATCGTATGTGAGGAAACACTATCAAAAGTGAAGACTCTCGCACCGCAGTGTGTCCGTTGATGGCTGCTTCTGCTGCGTTTGCTTGCATTTTAATAGTGCGGCAAGGGCAGTCACAATTTCCCCATTAAACTAAAAAGGAAATACAGCTATAAAAGAAGATGCTTATGCTTATTCTTATGCCTGTTAGCCTATCCTTAGATCGCAGCTAAAATCAAACCAAAAACATGGCAGAGATGGGAGAGGCTTGCGGCGGCTTTTGGCAGCTGTGTCTGCAGGAGGATTACCTTTTCGGGGGCACGCCAAAGTGTTGTTCAAGTCGTTAATGGTACAGCCACTTGATGGGCATAAACGCACGCATGGGGATAAAAGGACTCCACCGCAACCGTGCATTCTGGTCATCCTTTGTGGAATGGAAGAGTTGATGGTTTGCCCAATTAAACGCGCACCTCAAACGAGCCGTCGGTCTGTGTGTGTGTGTGTGGGTGTGTGTGGAAAAGCCCATGAGAAGTGTGCAGTTTTGGGGTCAGAGTTAATCTGTGGCTGAACGTCTGCATTTAACATTCGTTTGGCGGTTTTCAGCTTTCTGCCTTTGGCTGTGTTGGGACACTCAAAGGCTCGACACTAGTTTCTCTCTGACTGGGAGACGTTGTTATGCTGTTAAAAGTAACCTCCTTAAATGTTCACCTTCGCAATGCTAATGCGTATTTCAATAGCAAATCTAAAGAGAGCAAATGGGAATTTTGCGGCAATTCCTGTGGAAGCCAGCACTCGCAGCATCCACTTGCATGTGCAACAACACAAGCACATCGTTGTGTGCCTCCAACAAAGCTGAGCAATAAAATAAGTGAAACCTGGCTACCCCCGGGTACCAACAACGTCTTGATATTCTCACGTTCTGGCCGTGGCTGGGGCTCTCTGGCTTTTATTAACTTTCCATCTCGCTTCTTTATGGGTAGTCGAGGGGCTCCCACATGCCATTCAGGCATGGGGAGAGGATTTAAAAGGAAATTGCATTATTTGAAGAGTTTTTCCCCTCAGTGACATCGATACGTATGGGGTTTTTCGTTTACTTATTCCAGATTTCCACTTGGGACGCAGCATCGATGGTTGTGAATTTACTTCCCTTAATTACAAAGTAAGGGAAATATTCTTATTCCTTTTTTAAGTACCAATTAAGAGGGAAATCAAAGAATGCTATCAGAGCCAGAAAAAGAAAACATTAATTATGATGTCTGTGATGAACTAAGAGCGAATGTCTGATTTTATCTATCTATCACTTGTACCTCTACCACCAAACAGGAATTTGTGGCATTTGGAAATGCACTGCACATGTTCATGTCCTGCCAAAGCCCTAGAGGATTTACACTTTTCGATGAGAGTTTCTCTCTTGATTTTGTGTTTGCTCTGTTTTTCGTTTTGGGTTGAGTTTGCTTTGAGTTTCATTTGGATTTTCGTTGGCTGGCAATTTGGCATCGTGCGTATCGGTGCAAATGCCAAATTGCAATTCCATTTTAGACCAAAACTCACATTTTTTTCCTGTGCTTTTGCACCGTGCACCATTCATTCCCGCCAACACCTATCCAACTAGTCGACCCTCCAATAAATTGTTGCCCCAAAGAGTATGTTGCGGTTCGCTTTCGTTGCGTTTCGTTTCGTTGCGTTTCGTTTCAATTCTCTTTGCTTTGGTGGATGGGGAAAAGAATTAGCTTTCAGCTGTGTGTGCATGGCATTGGTTCATTGGTTTTTCCAGCTTTTCACTTAATTAATTTCTGCACAAAATCAGACTCCGAATGCACAGAACTCATCTCGCGGTCCTTAGGGAATTTAATGTTTTATTGCAAAATGCAATCAAGAGCAAGTCGAATTTAAGCTTGAAATTGAGGCAAATGGGAATTAAAAACAAGACAATTTTAGATTATTCTTATTTCGGGTTATATTTTCTATGCCAAAACATGCATCCTTTTCTTTATTTCCATTCCCAGAAAGTATTTAACAATCTATTTATTTTCCATTGTTGCTGATGTCTGTTGTACATTGTTGCAATTGGTTTGGTAACTGAAATGCATCAAATAAATGTACGAGAAGTATTTAAGGCTCGGTTATGCCTCTGCCATTCTATCTGTGCACATTCCTGCCTTGCCATTGCTTCTCCTCCACATCATCTCTCTAAAATCTATGCCCACAAGTTGAATTGATTATGGGGCAAGCACCAGCAGTAGACTTGTGAGCCAGAGGGGAGGCAGATACAGACAGACATACAGACAGAGTGCCAGTGGATAATATAGATAAATGCTTGCAGACTAGTACTTCAAGGAAGGGCGACATGGGGGCGGTAATGTACGCGTACTTGTAACTTTATCTACAGACTAGGCCCACGCAGCCAGCCAGCACAGGCCACACATAGTGGAAGAGCTATCTCTCTCCGCCTCTCCCTTATGACGCACTTATGACGTATAAGCGGCTCAGACCGTTTATGCGATTTGCAGCTTTATTGACGGCACGTGCCGGACAGGCCAACATAGGGATTGCAGATTGCGAACTCTGCCACGGTGCAGGGTGTGGTGTGTGTGTGTGTCGGCAATCCGCTGCCTTCAATGAAATGAAACGAAACGTGTGAAATATAGTCTACGTTTTACGTTCTTCGTTCTTTCTTCCCCTCAAACCATCTAGAACTCATTATCAATGAGAGCAGTCGACAGCCGGAGGTCTGAGGGCTTATCAAAGCGGGAATGTCCATCTCATTTTGCATTCATGGGGGGTGGTGGGGCTTAGGGTAGGTTGCGGGAGCTGCTCGCGACCAGTTTGAAAACTGTTTCTAAATTGTTCTCGAATTTCACAAATGCCACTCTCCTTTCTCTTGGCATTCACTAAGTGACATTAGTTGGCATTTTTGTCCATGTTCTTAGGTTCTCTTTGTTTACTTATTTGTTGTGCTTCTGCTTCTGCTTCTGCTTCTCCTTAGTCAATTGCCTTATGCAGATTTTCTTGCTTCAGTGAAACGGGATTTGTGCTTGGCAAAGGGAAAATATTTTAGGTCAGTCACTGTGTGTACTATGCACAGTGAAATCCTGCTTGGGATGGACATGCCACCACATTGCCAGTAGCAAATGAACACACATATTGAGGCTTCACTGTACAACCAGTACGGAATGTGCGTGTGTACGTTTGAGGCTGACTCGTCCACTGACTCGTTGCCAAATAAAAGTCAATAAAAACAGTAAAGCCACTTGATGACCATAAACAATCTTTATGGATGCCATGTTTTGGCAAATGAACTTCACAAAATCATCAACCGATAAATAGCAAACCCATAAAATGCAAACAAAAACTCCACAAAAACGGATACGGATATCTGATAGCTCTTCGATTTTTGTTTATGGGAAGCTTTTCCCGGCGGGTTGGCTTGAATTTTATTCAGAAAGTGTAGCGATTTTTGGGCTTTTTTTTGCCTAAGCAGAAATGCAATTAAAAGAAAATCTTATTTTCTACAAATTAGTTCTCTTAATAGTTTTTCCTTTGCAAATAGTTGGCCCAAAAAGCAATCTTAATTAACTTTTCCACTCATTCCGAGTCCACTTGCAACCGCAGGATGTGAGGGGGCAAGGGCGTGGCAGTGGTGCCACAATAATCTTTCGGCTCTTAACTTTGCTGCATCCAAACCAAACCACAAAAACGAGTACAAAGAAAAAGGATTCTATTTAAGTACGACAATTCTATTTGTATACCCTTCAAGATTTCTAGTTCAGACTGAAGCCGTCGCCTGCATCGCTCAGAATTGTTATACCCTCAGAAAGGGTATCGAACACAAATGAAGAGTAAATGATAATTCAATTGCTCTCAATTGAGTGCTGCCATCCGCAGTGCAACGAGAGAGAGACAGAGAGAGAGAGAGAGAGACCAACATTTGGAGAGCCAAAAGAGTGCCGACGAGTGGGTGCACAAGAGACAAGAGGTTGGTGTCCGGCAACCATTGAAACCGCCAAACCATATTCCTTCCCCTGTATGTACGAGTTTGTATGCTGCATGATTATTATTATTCCACTTTCGACTTTGGGCCTCGCCTGGCAGAACGATAATAAAATAAAAAAAAAAACATTTAATTTTAATTTCATTTTGTAATGAGTCATGATGGAGAGAGCTGCAGGGGGAGTGTTTGTGGTTTGTGGAGTGACGCTGGTATGAGAAGTGGGGGAGGGGGGCGGGAGACCGGATGGCTCTGAGGATTTGCAGAGAATGTTTGGCCTAAATAAGCGATGGCCTCTGGCATGTACCCTGCCCAAGCCACTGCCACTGCCCCCTCCTGACCAACGCGCGCTAGCTGCGAAAAATTTCCTTTTTTAATTATGCCTTTCCTCTCATTCTCTAAGTGTGTGTGTGTGTGTGTGTGTTTGTGTTTGTTGGCCCTTTCACGTGGCTTGACTTTCCTCTCGGTTTGCGGTTTGTGTCCGTGCTAAATGCGCATATGGCGGCAAAATGAATTTTTGTGCAACAAACACAAAATAGAACAACTTGAAAACAAAACAAAATGGCTGAAAATTATACACCAAAAAGTGCAAAAGTATATTTGATAGTCCGTGGGCATTCCCATTAGCAGAAGTTTTGAAAGTTTCAAAATAATCTAAAGGCAGCAATCAAAAATGGCCAAGAGATAATCCGTGACTAAAATAATCGCATTGTGTTCCAGTTGAGGTAAGCTAATCCTCGCTTTTGGCTCTCTCTCTCTCTATTTCGGGGCTTTAATGGTTTAATGGATAAACGGGGCAGCAGCTGTCTGGCATAATATGCCCTCGATTCTCAGATCTCAGTCTCAGATCTGCTCTCTTATGCACTGCCAGGCATTTAAAATTGAGCAATAAATACATTCCTTGATCACAGCTCTCTGGCGGTCTTTGACTTTCCCTAAGAGGAACATTTACTTGCATAATTTCCGCTCTGTTTTTGCCATGAAAACTGCTGGGTAGCCATCACAGCACACACACACGGTTAAAATAATATGTCATGTGTGCACTTTTGGAGCCACAACAACGAGAACTTTGCTCTGGCAGTGGCAGTTGCAGCAGCAGTTGCAGGTTCAGTGGCAGTTTTGTGCGCCGCTACCCTACCGCTTCCTCTTTTCACTGCAGTACTTTTATGTTTGGTCTGTTAGTTATTTTCATTAACTGTCTCTTGTTTCTCTTTAAATGTAATCTTAAAGCTTGCCTACTTTTTTGGGCTGTAAACTGAGCTAAAAAGAAAGGCAAACAACCGGAGAGAACAAAGCTAAGCAAAGCCAAGCACAGGGACCGCACTTCACCCTGTTCTTGTTCTTACTTTTGGGGATCTCTGCTTTTAATTTATGACAGTGTGGGGAGGGAGACGGCGTGCTAATGTAATTATGATAAAATGCGTCACCGCAACGAGTTGAATGGCTGCCGTCTGCTCTTTCTCTCTCTCACTCTCTCCCACTCTGTCTCTCTACACTTTGGGCATGGTTGTTGAACAAATTTGTTGCCAAAAACACGCAGCAGCACTTGAGTACACGCGTTGTGGAAAACAATAAATTTATAAACGTTGAACCAGCTTCCCTGCTTCCCTGCTCCTCTGTCCCCCTGTCCACCCATGTCTCTCGCAGCACATTCTTGCTGCTACCCGCCTGTCATACTTTTTGCGTTTCTACGGCTATGTTTGCGGAGTTATGCCAGTAACAACAGCGCAAAACGTTGTCTGGTGAGGTGCCAAGCATTCTAATGGGTGGTGTGTTCCACCCTGCTGACAAATGGGTGTGTGAAAGGAGTAGGCAATATACGGAGAGACAGAGAGAAAGGTGAAGTGAGTTTCCAAGGGATTCGGCTTGAAGCGGACCCTAAACGGGACGTGCATACATTTGCGCCTGTCTTTGCCTGCAGAACCTTCCCAGCTGTAAATTTGTGAAACATTTCGAGGGATTCACCAGGAAGCAATACTCGTATATTTTCGATCATCAATGCGCAAAGGTTCTCTGAGTTGTGTTTGTCCTTCTTGCAAATGGGAACGAAATTCAATTTGGTTTACAATAAATAAACTCAAAATGTGTACGTGCAATTATGCACAACCATAGGTTAAATATCTTTTCCAGAAAGAATACAACAGATTTTCGTTGGGTATTTGCTAGCACCTTGGCCTCATCTCTTCCACTTTTTCGTACAAAAATTATTAATTCTCTATTCTTAAAGTCAACGCAAAAGGACACTTCCACTTCCCTTACACGTTCGAGTGTGCCAGTGTGTGTGTGTGTGCCTTTATTCCCCTACTCGCTAAACAATGGAACTTTATTTTCCAATATTTCTTTACCATTGTTTTGTGTATATTCATTTTGGTGCTTTATTTTTTTATTCGTGTCTTTTGTTGCTGCTGCTGCTGCTGCTGCTGGTTCTTTGTTTTTTCCGTTGTTGTGTTATTTGTTGCTATTGCGTTTTCATTGTTTGCTCTTTACTTTGGCACTTTTGGCCTCTGTTACGTTTTTTGGCCACTAGCGACTAGCAACAGACGACGACGTTGATGTTATTTATTGCCCAACAAAAGCGGAAGGGCGGGAGAGCGGCACAACAATAGAGTTGGAGTGGAATCCGCTCACGTTTCAAATAAATTGATTAAATTTCATGACACTTCATCATGCCACATATGTACACATCGTGTATACATTTATAAACAGAGGCCACAGAAACAGACACTGCCACAGCCCACATCCCGCACTCCACAGCGTCAGAGTCGCAGAAGCTGCAGACACATTTTCATGATTTTTCTCTTCTTTTTTTTTTAAGCTAAAAGTTTTGCACATGAAACATGTGTTGGTGGTGCTGGGGAATGTTGCAAGTTGTTTTTCTTCTGATATGATTATTATTATGCCTTTCCCTGTACGCCGGGAGGGTGGCACGAAAAAGCAGTGGCAGGTTACTTTCCGTAGGGAAAAAACCGCAGCATACTTCCAGGCGCTAATTAACTAACATGTCCGTACCCCCCAGCCGCAAACCGTTGAACGCGCAGCAGTCGTAATGAATATTTGAAAAGCGTTTTTTAATTGAATCCACTTTTCGCGAGAGCTCCTTTTTTCCATTTCGTTTTTTTTGCTACTCCCAAAACATTTGTCTTCCTCTCCGGGAAAAGCGTCAAGAAAAAACCACATAAAACCAGCTGCCAAAAGCGTGAAATAAAAGCAAGAAGGAAAACACTAAGAGAAGGTAGCGGCAAGGCTTGGAATACCCTTTCCGAGGGTAATTGGGATTATTTTTAAAAACACGACACATTTTGGTAGATAGAATTAATAAATTAATTCGATTATATTATAATAATATAAAACGGCAGATTGTATAGTTTTTGATTGAATTAATAAAGAATATTGTTATTTTCCGTATGAAAGCCATTTGACATTCGATTTTGGGTTAATACGCTTCGCACTTGCTGTTGCTACTATCAGTGTAAATCCTTTTAACAGAAGCGCATAAAAAGACAAGCGGAAACATGTACACACTGGTGCGCACATTTATGTGGACATAATCGAATAAAAAGGCCATCATCCTTCACACTTATTCGTCCATATGTACAACGTATACATTATGTATATTTTTGATTTAATTACATTTTTTCGCCATTTGCAATTCGTGTTTTTTTGTTGTGTTGTGTTGGCCCCTCTTTAAACAAACTGAAAATGAATGAAGGAAAAGGCAAAAATAATCGAAAAAGCAAACGGAAAAAAATTGCGTAAACAAATACGACTGCTATCAATAGAAGGGAAAAGCGAATAATACATATACGGTGGAAAATCCTATTTTTGCTGGGGGTTATTTGAACCGCATTTGAAGGCTCTGGCTGAATCCTTTGTGGTCAGCTTTTGACGTTCGAGTGGGTATGAAGAGGTTCATTTCCCTTAACGAACAACATTTATTTACTCTATAGGTTCTCTGGTTAATGGAAAAATTGATGCCGAGTGAAAGGACAGTCTTCAAGGGGAATAAAATATGTGAAGAGTCCCTTAAAAATGAACGGCTTCAATTTAATATTTTAATTTCAATAAACTTTAACTATGCCTTTTCAAAGTGAATGTTTAATCAAAACTTGCACCATTTTGTCTATAATTAACATATAAAAGCTTATTACTCCATAACCATGTTATTTGCTAACTTTGGATATTTTTACTGCATTCTTAATGGGAAATACAGTTGTTTAGATATATGCATTTAGTTAATTTTCCGCTTTTTCATTCTGAGGCGAGGAAACCATTAAACTTTTGCTATTAAACCCTTAAAAATGCCAACATTTCGACTGGAATGCGCTTCACTATCAATCTCACTCTTCTTTCTGTCTTCTGTATTTCTCCGCTTTCTATTTATTCCACTCCTCACACTCTTGAAAGTTGGCTTCATTTTAGCACTTTTCTTTCATTTCTCTGGACCGCCTCCGCCTCCGCCACCACCACTACCACACCCACTCTCTGGCGCATTTCTAACACATTTCTGCCTTTATTTTACTGTTAATGTGATTCCCATTTTGGGGTTTGCGCTTCTCTTTCTTGCCCTTTTGCTGCTGATTTTTTATGGAATTTCTGGGACTTTTCATGTGGATAATTAAGCAAAATAGCAACAAACCAGGCATACAAATAAAAGGCCAAAGGGAAGTAAATATAAGAAAAAATACATAGGAAAACTTACGGACTATAAGATACCCGCTATACGGCAGCGAAAACCTTACTAACCTGTGAAATGTGTATAACATTTTGCATGTACTCGAACGTAAGCGCAGCAATTGTCTTTTCTCTTGATCTTCACTTCATCCAGGAGCTTCGCTGCTCAAAGCTCCAAAGCTCACTCAGCTACTTCTACGCTCTTTACTAAAGCTCTCTCAGCAAGAACAGCAATAAAAACCACAACAACAACAGTTACTTTGAGTTGAGGGGCAGAGTTGCCCGATCGTAACAGCTAACGGGATCGTATTATGCTCGCTCCCATGGCATGCTCTTCCAATTCATTTGCACTCGACAACTCAACAGTCACTGGGTATTCACTTTCCAAAAAAAAAAGAATCCCCATGGAGTTGTGCTATGCATTTTTCCCCTTTCATAAAATTAAATTTAATTTGGTTTCTTTCGTCCGACGAGTATAGTATTTGATATTTGACCTAATGCTCAAAGAACTTTATTTGCGGTCGAGTACGAGCAGCCTCTCAACTCAACCTATTTCCTACTTTATTTATATCTACGTACATATATATATATTTTATTCCATTTCTGTTTGTCTTCTCCTTTTTTTCGGTGCAGAGGCACTTGCTGTTTGGCTCTATTTTGCAGCTAATTAAATATGAAATTTTATTTGAAGGATACCAAAAAAAAGAATCAAAGGGAATATGACTATGGGGTCCAAAGTAAATTGAAGAGGCGCACAGTTAATTAGCTGAAATACAATATAAAGAGTATGTTTTTGGAATAACCAGATGGTATAATTCCAATGGAGTATTATCATGAAAATCTATGAAAATTCGAACAATAAACTACATTTTAAATATTAAAGAAAACGATTTGATAAGCCTGTGTGTGTGTGACTTTCGTTTGATGGAGAAGACTTTGCTTTCGATTCCTTAAATCTCAAGGATGATGCGGCAGCATGGTGGGTGAATGGTATGTGAATCAGGGATAGCAGTGGCCACATCCTGCCGCACAGGATGTGCAGTTTGGCTGTGGCAGTCGCTCTGCTTGGCTGCCGTCGACAAAAATGTGCTTCAATAGTTTTCTAATGGACTTCATCCGCCATTTAATGCACACACACACACACACACACAGACACCCTCTCTCTCTCTCTCTTTCTCTCTTTCATCCACACACACACAGACACACACGTGCAACGAACGGCAATCGAAGTCCGAAAAAAAGTCGGAACACTTTGGTTGGCAGCTTGCAAAGATTAATGATCAGTGCAGGCACAAGACCAGGACCAGAACCAGCTACTCGCAGCCCGCCACCCGCTACAACGCATAATGTGCGATTTGGCGCATCTCTGGCATCGAGAACGTCAATAAAATTCCCCATTTCCCCACTTTAACCCACTACGCCATGCCACCTTAACCCACTTGAACCGAACCGACCCGATGCTGCTGCTGCTGCCTGCTATTGACAGAGCCATCGAGGAGCGACAGAAGGAGTCCTTGCAGGATGCAGGAAGAGTCCATGGCTGAAGGGAGCCACACGCGGAGCGGATAGGATGCCAAGCATGAAGTTATTTAATAAAAAATTGAATGCTTTCCACCCACCAAGCACTAACAACCTTCCTTCCATTGCGCTGGAAAATTCCCAGCTTCTGTTTGTGTTTTTACCCACCGCCAATATGACCCGGAAAAGCGCTAACGAAGGAAAATTTCCAATTTGAAGGATTTGAAGAATTTTCTCCATAGAATTTCCAGTATGAAATAATCAAAATTTGACTCGATAAAAAGCATAAACACATCTACTCGTATTACTCTCTCAATAGCTTCAACCTGAACAATTCCCGACAGTGGGGAGATCCAAGTGCTGTGTTTGCCCATATGGAAGAAGTAGCTCGCTTCTGGCAGATGATTTCCGTTGCGAGTTTACAACTAAATGCACACCAAAACCGAATTCCCCAATCAATCGTGTAATAAGCGCTGGCCGGAGCTGCAATCGATTCGTGTGCCCCAGTTGCCCCCGCAGGCTGAAACAACAAGAAATTCAATTCGTGGCCTTAAATGTAATATTCATTAAAATTATAAT
The DNA here is from genome assembly GCF_900245975.1 of Drosophila guanche. Taxonomy (NCBI): domain Eukaryota; kingdom Metazoa; phylum Arthropoda; class Insecta; order Diptera; family Drosophilidae; genus Drosophila; species Drosophila guanche. The sequence goes on along the minus strand of NW_022995743.1, from coordinate 14,348,878 downwards.
GCGGATACGAGGGAGCAGCAGCAGCAGCAGCAGCTGGGATCCCCTGGCAACCCCTACTGGCAGGAAGGAGAATTCACTGATGTGTTCCTCCTCTGAGTTTTGCGGCTGCATTTAGTAGTTTGTGCTAAATCCGCTCACAGCAGCACGGCAAATTGTGCTCCGCGTTGCACGAGGCCTAACTTTTATGCCTCATTCTGGGCTTAGGCTGCATGGAGAATGGGAGTGAAGGTTTCTTGGTTGGCAGGACTAGGGACGCCCCTCTATTCACACATATGTCTGCAGTAATTGCCGCCGTGCCGCTGATTACACTTCAACAGTCGGAACACACACAGAGACAGCAAAAAGAGAGAGGGAGAGAGAGAGAGAGGTGCGGGCACTCCTTCCATCAACCCACTCATACTCATAAATTTCTCTCTAAAAACTCTCCTCCGTAGAACCAGCTCCCAGAATCCATTCTGTTGGGACTCGCCCGCTGGGCCTTCGACTGCGCTAGTTTCAGCCAGAGAGCTCTACATAAAACAGAAGCTCCAAGCAAATGGCGGCCAGGCGACAAAGGTGTCGTTGGGGTTTTTCAATCACTTTCTCCCCAAGAACCCGTTCAAGTCATTCATTTGCAATCATTTATGGCTGCTACGTTGACAGATCTTCAATTTCCTTGGTTTTTTGTTCGGAATAATCCATAAAATATAATCCAAAAGTAAGTTAAAGTTCTGACAGTCTCCCCTTGCCTACAGTACGCCAATCCGCATCGAAAGTGACGCCTTTTGTCGCCTGTTCCACATGAATATGAATGCGTGATGTGTGCTTGTGTGTAGCATCCACGGGAGCGTAGAGCCGTTTGTGTCCCTCTTTAGTTCGAGTGCGCTCAGCCCACCCCCAACACTAAACGACTGCTCCTGGAAGCTCTCCTTCTCTTCTACCCTCATCTGCCCCTTGTCCTTTCGCCTTCACACTCCCCCCCCTTCACACCACGCTCACTCTTTCCCCCCTTTCGCAGCGCTCAGTGCTGCGGCAGCAGCTCTATTTGAATATTTAATTTTTTAGCGAGGCGGGAACATTTCGCACTTGGAGTAAACCTGACGCTAAACGTAGACCAGAGCCGAGCTGCTATCGACTCCCCCATCCGGTGTGTGTGTGCGGGTTTTATTAAGCAAACAAAATGTTTTCTATGCCAAATGAATCCTGCTCGTCGTTCCCTGCCGTTTTGTTTGATTGCGAGTTCAATGCACGGCTAAAATATGAGGGAGAAGCGTGGTTCAGATACCCAGCCAAATTGGCTCCATCGCAATTGTCAATATTCATAATTAATACAATTCGAACACGATTTCCGTGTGCCGGCGGCTCTCAACCCAGTCCACCCCCCAATTACCCCACAGCCCTGCTTTGCTGTCCATTTCTCACCTGTCGGTTTACCCTGCTCTTGTGTGGCCGTACTATGGTTCTTACACTTGTTCAGCCACACGAGGCGTAAACCAGGAGTAAGATAAGGAAGAAAATATAGAAAGATAGTGGAAGAAAATCAATTCTAGAAACTTCGATTGGCCTTGAATCTACCACATGCATTTCCTGCTGTGTTGAAATTCGCGCACGTACATCCTTGTATGTTTCAAATCCGATATAGATAAGAGATTATTAATTTTAATAGATAATAGAATGGAGGAAGAGAGCTTTGCTATTCTATCTGCTCTGTGCTAAGAGAGCGCGATCGAGGGAGTTTCTGTCGGAAAAGCTTTATTTAACAGTGTGAAAATGGAAGAGAAAATGAAGAAACTATAAAGGAGGGCCTGTCGTTGTTGAGTTTCAGATACTGCAATACGCTGTGTTCGTGCGGTGTGAGGCCATCAAAGAAAGCATTCAGATTCGTCTGTAGCTGCTGGCGATTGGGCATGCCGGTGAGGAAGGTGCCATAGGTGGTACATGAGCGAGGAGCTCTGGACTGGCCGGATGCCAGGCATAGGGTCCCGAATTAGAGAGTAGGCCCAGGGCATGGGCAGAGGCACAGACGACGCCCACATTGAGCTCCCGGAAGGCCTTCATGTGTAGCGTGTAGCGGGCATAGTTGAGGATCACCTGGATGCGACCCTTGCCCCGCTCGGCGCACTCCTGCAGCATAGCCGAGTCGTAGCCGGTGATGCCAATAAACCGAGCTTTGCCCTCCTTCACATACTCCTCTAGCAGGGGAATGGTTTCGTTGAGAACAAAGTCCAGGCTGGGGGCGGCGTCCACATCGTGCACCTGAAGGATGTCCAACGGGGGTAGGCCCAGGCTTTCCAGGCTTTCTCCTTCACACTCTGCCTGGCCCTGGCCGCTGTGTAGTCGAACATTCGCTCGGGATCAATTTCGTAGCGAGCCACCTTAGTGGCCAAGTAATAGGCCTCCCTCGGCACACCCTCCAGAGCCTCGCCGAGCAGCTTTTCCGAATTGCCGTACACCGGGGCCGTGTCAATGTAGTTGATGCCCGACTTGATTGCCTCCTGCACTGTCCGTATGCCCTCCTCCCGATCAAAGTTGCTGTAAAGGAGGCCGGAGAGTGTGGCTCCGCCCAATGCAATCTTTGATACGCGCAGTCCAGTGCTGCCCAGCTCCCGTTACTCCATGCGTCGCACCAGCTCCTCCTCCATTGTGGAAGCCTTTAACAAAGGTGGCTGGCAGTTCTCCCGACATCTTTAGTTAGTGAATGTTTTGGTGGCAATGGAAGCGTTCCACAGTACGGGTTTTTATAGGCCACTCTCTCACAGGTGAAGGTAGCGATAAGAAATGTGAGTGAGTTTATTTGTATCTCTTTGATTGCAGTGCAGGCAAACCTTTTGTCAGCATCATAGGCGGTGGTGCTCTTAAATTTGTTTGTGCTCTTTCTCTTGTAGCTCTGCAAGAGTATTTAGTGCCTCGGCTCCACTGTAGGCAATTCCTTGGAGTCTTTTAATTAAAAGAATTTCGCTTTAATCCATTTTACTTTGACTGCTTCAGGGTCGGACATTATGTAGGTGGGCCTCTGGCCAGCATAATTAATGAGTGAATAATTGAACGAATGTGTGAAGGCCCAATGGTTGGCTGAATCGTGAAATAATTTAAATGCTTTTTTCAATACTTAATTGACCCGACACTTGAGTGTTTACACAATTTAAAGGATTGCCTCTTTATTGTGGTCCTGCGCAATCGATGTGCTGGCCTTGTATTTTGGTTACAAAAATTATTGGTCACTTTTCAGTTGTGTGTCGTCATAAAATCAGAGCTCACTTTCCGCATTCTCTCAATAATTAGTTCGGGTTTTCAATCGCAAATGGTGGCTCTTATTGGATGGGGTCCCAGCGCAAATTGCGTTTATCCTTTTGACATTTCGACGTTGAGTCGAGGGCGACCCAGTTTGACGACAAGTTCGTTGCAGAAATCTCCAAAGTTTTTCCTCTTCAAATAAACCGAGAAAGCGCAGAGCTATGTAAGAACGAAGAGAAGCGAAGAGATGGAGAAAATGGAGGGGCAAAAAGTGCGCGCAAACTGCATGACATTATGGCCATTGCCAGCAGTTGTTGGTGTTATTTTTGTGGCTGCTTTTGGGCACCACGCGCTCCGCTCTACGTGCAACCTGCAATGTCGCCTACACGTTTGGGTGTGGGCTTGGGTGCTGGCATCACCCACACATCCGCACCCACAAAAATCCACTCAGACCCATGGAAACTTCCGTTCTGGTTGCATTGTTCATTTAAATTCTAATTTGTATTTGGTGCACTCGACGGTGCGACGTGGCACAGCTACAGAATGGATGGAAGATGTGAGGTGCAGGTGTAGGTGCAGGTGGAAGGTGGTGGTGCCGGTAAGAGGGCTTGCGGGGTATCCTGCCCGTGGGCACAGGTCGACATCGGCCCCCAACTGGAGACTCACAAAAAGTGAAGGAGGTAAAAGAATAGAAGCCAACTCCGGACATGTCCATTCCAATAATGTCCTTGAGCAATGGGAAGCAGCACTCAAACTGGATAACTTTTAGCTGTTACCCAAAATTTGTTATTGAGTTAACCTAATCTTGGCAGAAAATTTAAATGTTGTAAAGATTTGTCTCATTGCGTTATGAGAGAAACTAGCTGAGCGATTGGGGTTAAATATTTTAAGTTTTAAATTAAATTTATGTGTATCAAATTTAAGGAAAACTTTGTTCAACTCTTCATTTTGTAGCACCGTTTCCGGTCACAAGCGAACAGTTTGAGTCTGACTACGACATGGTTGATCAACAGCAATCTCGAACCAAAATGTTCGGTACATGTTCGCTTCGAACCCGAGCTGCATTATCATTCACGCACATTCATGCAAGATCGAGCAACCTTTACGAGATAAAGCAAGGGCAATGCTGTGCCACACAATTCAAAATCTCAGTGAAAAAGGTTATTAAATAGATCGTCCAATCAAGGTTCTTATAAAGTTAATTGGAAGTAACCAACTAAATTGCATCTAACCCAAATGCACTCCTTTCGCGTTCTCTCTCTTTCGCTATTTCGTTTCGCTGGCGTCCCCTTGGCCATTGCACATTGCACAATATGCGAGTAGAATATTCTCTTATCTTTCGTGTATTATCTGCCATGGCAATCTGTAGGCTATCTCTGTCTCGCTGCCCCAACCGCATACCCGTGGCATTATCCGTTTGCCGTTGCCTGGCGATTGTCCCTCTTAAGCCGACATGTCGTTTCATTTAAAGTTTATCGCATTTCTCTATGCCCCTTCTTCTCCTGCTCCTACTGCCCCTCCCCTGGCTGTTTCGCTTGTGTTTTTTTTGCTTTCTCTGATTCTCTCTCTGGACGTTTTTTTGCCCCAAGTTCTTGTTCTTGTTTTTGTTTTTTGTTTAATTCAGTTTCAGTTTTGTTGTTGCCGCTGCTTTAGTTGATTAAAAACCGCACTCAAAGTGGAAATGCGCTTTTCTTTGTTTGTGCCTTTCCCTCCCTTCCTGTCTCTCTCTCTCTCTTTCTCTCTCTCTCTCCACTCTTCTCTTCTCAAGAGACCGCTTACTGTGTGTGTCTTATGGCTTTTGTTGGGCCTGCAGCTGGAATTTATAGCAGGTTTAACCTACTTTGTAGTCAACGTACTCGATTTCACCCCGCGGGGTCAGCCTCAAGGCTGCCCAAGTAAACTTTTTAAATTAGTTGTCAAATGCAAGCCGTTAAGAGGAATGCGATAGTAGCAGCTGCCAACAGGCACACAAATACATACAAGTCCATACACTCCTGAATGATGAATACTTTCCCCTTCCTATTCTGTGTTTCATAGAACGTTTACCGGAAATAAATAAGCGTCTAAATGGGAGTAGACATGCAGCATAAAATATTCATTGCTTTCTTTTCCATTTCGATACTTAAAAATAGTCCAATTGTGCCAACAATTATTCACTTTTTCCTTGATTATAGAGAATGAAGTCAACAAAGGGGTTTATGCATCTTGAGGCAACTCTTAGATGTATTTATGCCCACTTTAGCTGCCACTAACTCCAATAAACTCCAAGATATTTGGCCTGGGGAAGTGCTTTCTTCAGTGATTTTGCATGCATTCACACGCATGGAAAAAGGCAATGAAAAACGCAAGTTGGCATTAATTAAAAGGGGAAATGTTTCCCAAAGTTATGTCCGTTGCGGCAGTTGAGTCTTGCGTGCAAGGAGTGCATTGACTTTGACTCGAGGTGCACCACCATGCCCATGCCCACAAAATCCACAAAATCAAACGGGGAACTTGTTGTTAAATTGTTTCTTCCACTTCGCTTTTACTGGGCAAACGCCAACTTGGTTGTGAGATTAGCCAATTAAACTTAATTGTTGGTTAACTTTTAGCCTAACTGTTGGTTAACTGTTGGTTAACCTGCCCCCCCGTCCTCTAGCTTAACTGCAGCTTTGGCTCTTTGGTTTTGGTTAATATCCATTTCCCTTTCTCCCTCGCTGATCACATCTCGTCGTCCTCGTAGCTGGGCTTGTCGCCAAACTTCACAGATCCCCGCTCTCGGATGTTGGCACGCGGCGGCCGCTTGTGCTCCTTGGGATGCGGATACTTGGCCACGGATGAGGCTGCTTCTCCGTGCACCGGCTGCTCGAAGGCCACCGCACTGGGACCGATGGGGCTGCTCAGCTGATAGCCACTCTGATGCACCTCCGCCGGCCACTTCTCCCCATGCATGGCCTTCACCATAGCCGCTTCGTACTCCTGCTCTGCTTCCTCCTCCAGCTGCTGTTGCTTTTGCTGTTGCTGATAGTGGTGCTGATGGTGGTGCCGCTGTGGCTTGCTGCCTCGTTGCTGCTCCTGGAGACGGGCACGCATGCTGCTCATCGAGAAGGAGGGCGCAGGCGGCTGACTTGTGGTGGTCAACTCATCCTCCTCATGAATGTGGATCATCTCCGGCCTGTGCTGGTGCTTGCGGGGTCGCCTCGTGGTGGTAGCTTCGCGTTCGCGGTACTTCTTCAGGAACGAGGGTGGATAATTGGGAGCTTCGGTGGTGCTGGTTGTGGTGCTAGTGGTGGAGCTGCCACGGATCCTGGGCCTCGGTGACTGCTGCTCTGAATGCCGCCCTGACTGCTGCTCTGACTGCTGCTGTTGCGGTTGACTGCGATATCCCTTGCTGGGCACAAAGCCGCTCTCCATCGATGCCACAGCCTCAAACTCGCCGCTCGCCTCGCCCGTGTGCTCGGTGACCTCGTAGCGGTGGCCCATCTGCTTGGCCAACTCGTTCTCTGTCTCATCCTCATCCCCACGGCCATACTCGTAGCTGCTCGAACCCACCAGCTTCTCTGGCTTGGGCAGCAGCTCATGATCGTGCTCATGATCGCGCTCATGATCGCGCTCATGATCGCGCTCATGATGTGCCGCTGAACCGCCGCTGCTGGATATGTCCGTGTGCAGCTGGGTGAGGGCTTGTGGCCGCAGGGTTACAGAGGAGCTGGGCTGCTCCCCGGACTTGTAGACGGGCTTCCAGCTCTGGTAGTGCATTGTCTTGCCGGTGACAATTTCGTTGCTGCCACTACTGTCCCCACCGCTTCCCTTGGTCCCCTTGGGCTTCTGCCGGAAGTACTTGTCCATGAGAGCCTCGTCGCTGCTATGCGGCGCCCTGCCCTCGGCGATGAGCTCCTGCTCCTTCTCCATCTGTCGTATACGATGATCATAGTTGAGGGAATACGTTGTCGACTCCTTGATCACGCCTGGCTTGGGCAGTGACAGACGCAGCTTCACCACCTTCTTGGCCGACGGCCGCAGCTTGATGATCTTCATGGGTTTGTTTGTCTGCGGATTCCGGATGATGTACTTCACCCGCGTCATCTCCGTGGGTCGCATATCGAGCGTTGTGGGACTCTTCTTTGTGTGCACCACCGACATCGCGGTGCTCGGCAGGAGGTCCGTGAACATGGACTTCATGGCTCTGGCACCGCTAAACATTCGCCCCAGGACGCTGCCCATCACAGAGTTGTTCATTTGTTGCCACATGAAGCGGCGCTGGATTCTGTGCGGATGAAAGTGAAAGTCAAGGCTCCGCAAAACAAAAGGGAAAGTCTCTTATTCAATAATAATATTCAATAATTCAACTGTAATTGTGGGAGAAGTCCCCTCACTCACCTGTGCTCATCCGCCTGCTGTTGTTCGGCCCTCGCGAAGATCAGTCGCAGCAGCAGCAGCAGCCAAATCCAATAGATCTAATGGGGGCGAGGGAATGCAGATTGAAGTGAAATGTTTCCATTGTCACCTACTTCCTTCCGCTGTGTGTTACTTACGCAATGCTTCCTCATGTTGCAGCTTTATGCTTTATTGTATGCAAATTCCAGACGATATTTAATTTGTCCTTGGACGGGAGCTTGGCATCTGGTCGGGTTTGTGCGCAAATTGTAACTGCAGGCGCAAGCGCGCCAAGCACTTGCTTTTATATACTTGCCACTTGCTTATTGCTGTGTTGTGTGGAATGTGGCATGTGGCATGTGGCAGGCTGCTCCAATTATCAGAGCTGGGCTTTGACTAGGCATTGGCTTTGGGTTTGGCTTTGAGCTTGGCATTGCTTCGATTCGTTTGAAAAGTGGCTGTGGGGGGGGGGAACACAATGGAACTCTCCCGCTCCTCAACAGAGTGCCACCCCTCCAGTTCCCATCACTATGCCATTTACAAGCTCCAGCTGGCCGCCTTTCGTCGTGCAATTAGTTCCATTAGTTTTTCAGGTCTCTACTCTCTGAGCTCTCCCGAGCTTGTGGTTTATCTTGTCTGTCTGCCCGTCTGTTCCCTCTTGTGTATGTACTTACGTTATTTACCTTCTTTTTTCCTTCCTTTACATTGTTTCACACCAGCAACATCTCTCTCTCTCGCTCTACCCCTATCCCTACCTGTCTCTCTCTCTCTCTCTCTGTTTTGATTTCCGTATGCATTTATTGACGCGCTTCATTTCGTCTTCTTTTTGCAGCTGCCTGCTGCTTGTTTTGTTTTTGATTTCCCCACCCCATTAATGTGTTGGAAGTATTTCTCAAATGCTTAATGATTGCTTAACAATTTATTAATGAGCATTGCCTTGCATGCCACATGCCTCAGACGCCGTACAGCTATGGTCTATGGTCTGTCTATTTTCAGGGCAATTTTCATAATAATTTTCATCAATTGAATGGCCGCTGGCCAACGCCATCTGGCGACGGGAACGTGCTAACACTTTTCCGTTAACCAAATGACTTTGTAGCGTGTGTGGGCCACATCATCATCATCATGTTGTTAATAAATACCTTACATAAAATGCAGTTTTTCCAGTCCAGTGTTGCTGCCACTCGAATATGTACATAGGTATAGGAGTATCCTCGCATTGAAAGGGCAATGGAATATGCATATGGAATGCTTTATAGAAATTGACAGTCGTTTTTCCACTGAAGAGGAAATCTGATTTTATGTGCCAATGTGCATTTCTCTGTCTCTGTCTCTGTCTCTCCGTGAAAATAGCTTTTGGCAAAGGATTAAATGAGATTTTATTTCACATTCAGTTGCAGACTCAATGTTAACTTTCATAATGGAATTTATTTCAATGAAATATCACACGAATATGCATTTAATTGCAATTAATTCGATGATAGATTGAATGTCGAATGAATGGATTCTGCTTTTACCTGTGCACATAAAAAGCACATCAATTCACAAGACATTTAATGCCAAGTTTGTGAAGGTTGAATGGCAAACGATTCCTTGGAGTGCACAGATTTACACACAAGACTCCGGTGTTCGCCATGGCTCCCATAAGATTATTAAGTTGCAGTAATTGCATTTTGTGCACTAATTAAACAACTGCTAAATGGGAAACACAATGGAACACAGGTCCTTAATGTCAGCTAGATTGTGGTGTTTGCAGAGCAGTTCTTTGGTTGCCCTGCACATTACGCATACGCAAAAGAGCTTCAGTCAATAATGTATTTAAAATGCCATTTGTGTAAATGGATTATGTGTAATCGAAGCAGCAGAAGCACACTCCCTGCCCCATGGCCCCTGACGCGTGTGTACATATAGCTCCACTTCTATGGAGAAATACATCCATACATGTTTGTATTATTGCTGCCTAGGAGCATAGTAAACCAGCCCATCGCTTGCGCAGTGGGTAGAGCAAATGGCAGCAAATTGTGATGCCGTAAGCCAAATATAAACACAATAAAGCCAAACAAGCCTCAAACAACAATGAACACACCCACACACACACACACACACACACCGAACAGGCAGCGGGCCCACTCCTGTTGTGGCATCCACTGTAACTGTTAGTGAAGCATAAGGCTGAGAGCCGACTGCAGATTGTATGAGCATGAAATGTGCCTGTAAGTCGATGCCACAAAATCAGGCACAGCAGCAGCTAGCAGCTACAGGCTGACTTTTCGGCCAACACTGAGATCAAAAGGGATGTTCAATGAAGGAAGGCAGCAGAAAAATGTTTAAATCAACATAGGAAAATGGGGAGCAGGTGGAAGATCTGGCCAAATGGTCACAGAAATTTCAATAAATCTCAGACCTATGCTTTCGCTCAGTGTAGTCATTTCCCGTGGGCTCAAGTTGTATCTAAAACGGGGACAACATTCGCAGTTGGTTTCTTGGGATACACACGCAAACACACAGGGTGGCACTCGATACTTGTGTGTGTGTGGGAGAAATGCTCATTGGAGGACGGACAAGGGCACAACAAAAGAAGGCCAGAGATGAACCAGGAAGCCGAGCAGGCAGTAGAGCAGGACCCTGATTGATACGGATCGATGCTCCTCTATTGGTCACTGTGGCCGCTGGTCGGATTTACAGATGACACCCAAAGGGCAGGAAGAGCTCTTTATGCAGTAGCAAATATGCCAAAGCCAGAGCGTAGCTTCCCAGCTCCACTTCACATCCGGCACATTGTTGCAGAGATTCGAATATCCATGGAGTAACCCTCGCAACCCTTCTTTTCATGAGCTGCCATTTAAGGCTTTATTTCTTGTTCTTGTTTTTGTTTTTTGTTGTTGCCAGTGCACTTAATAATATATTTACGTATAATTTACGAGAATAAAAATGCATTTTGCCACCTGCTCCCCACCACTCCTGCAGTTCCTGTCCCAGTATGTCCTGTGTATTGTCGTTGCTGTTGTCTGCATTGATTTAATGCCAGTGGCGATGGTGGTGGTCCCAATGGTAATTGTGGCAGCAGCAGGGTATATCCGTTTCGATTTCGGCACAAAAGAAATATTTCGATCGAGGAAAGATTTCATGTCTCCACGAAGATTCACTGGATTATAATTTGCAAAGTCGCTTCTGGTTAGCTGTTGAAGGCTGTGAAAAGTGTGGGGTATCCTTTGGGCATTGCAGTTTCTGCTGGTGCTTTGACTGCAGTTTTCCCGACACAATTTGTATGCTCCAGAGACACACATACACAAAGTAGGAGGAAGCTCTTTGGAGAGCTAGAAGAGATATTGCGCATACGCCGCGTCTTCCCGTTTTGTGTCATCACAAAAGCTTTTGCAGCTGCATAGATAAGCCTCAGATGGGGGCAGCAGAAGCTGCTGCATAACCCCGGGCAACAGCCAACCCCATCCCATTCCACTCCACTCCACTCCACTCTGCTCTTCTACAGAGTCCAAGAAACGAGAGAATAAACTTATGTCATAAGCCATAGCCCGACGACGTACATAGGGGTCCAAGCAGAAGGCATTAACCCGTGTAAGCCGATCCCCGGGGCAGACAATGCCAGGATACACCACTGGGAAAAGTCTGGCACATGGACAGAGCACATTTTAAGCTTATTTAATGCGCGCATAAATTATTCAGGGCGAAAAAGCAGCGCGTTCTCGGCATACTCAATTATTTTAGATTATGTTTGGATTAGTGGTCAGGAGGTACTCCTCCTCCTGCCATGTATCGTAGGACACTCTTTGGTATGCCCCTCGGGCTATTGCACTTTATTGTCAGTGGGAATGCCGATGACAGGCACGAAATGGCCTTTGGGTGGCCGGGATGGGCCTCCAGTTTGGTTCTTTGCCTGACTCTCGTGCTGTGCCTTTTTTTCTGTGTGCGAAAATTGTTTGCGGCCAGCCGCTTGGACCAATCAATATTTAATTGAACCATCCTGGGTGGGCGGAATTTTCTGCTTGGCAAATTAATTCGTTAAATTGAAAATATGTGCGAGATAAAGGCAAACAAAAAAAGAAATGGCTGAATGGAATTTTAAATAATAATTTCCCATTTATCTCTGTACTTTATAATTTATAACTTTATAATTTATAATAATCTTTTTTTTGTAATCAGAGTTAATTTACTCAAATGTTTTATGCACCAAACAGTTTGGTTGCAGCAGCAACCAAAGATCCGTTCGAGCAGGCTCGAATCTCTAATCGAACATTCGGTTTGCCGTCAAACCACACGAGCTACAACCATTTTGTATTACAGTTGGATTCCAATTTGAATGTAAAATTTATGTGTATCTGCTACTTCTTTGATCCTCTAATAGTACTCGAAAATTCTGCTCTAAATTTCTGCTTTTGAAACTTCTTTGAAGGCGAACCAACTACCTACTCATTTATATATAATCTTGGCCATTGAAGGCATAAATTAGATTACAGCAGACCATTTCCTGCTCGTTATGGCTGCGTTGAAAGCATTTTTGCACTTAATTTATATTAATGTGACTGCCATCTAGCTTCTAAATTAATTTACACGACAAAAAAGGAAAGTCGCAAAAGCGACAATCTGCAAAATCCCAGATGCCTCATGGAATAAAGGTCCCTTTGTCTGTGTCTCTTTTCGATGATACTCTTTTATTTCCAATTGTTGATGACTGGCTGCCAGGGCGGCGCTGCGCTGTCATGTTAAATCAGATTTGTTATGAAAATAAATAGACAAAAACCTAAATTCTTGTACAAATAAATTGTATTAATAAATTGATGTATTTACGACATAGTCGGATTTATCAATTAGTTAGAAAAACTCAGTTTCCATTTGTTGCGATTCCAGGAAAATTTATTGCGATTCTTATGTTATTCTTTATGTTCTATTTTTCAATTCCAAGGTTAATTTTTGACAGTTGGGAGTAACTTCTAGTGATTATTAATAGTGCTTAAAAGCCAGACAAGTCTCAGCCTTTAAAGACGTTGCCAATCGTATGTCCATCGGTCATTCTGTTTACTTTTCCTGGTGGAAAATAAAAATAAGTCTAGTTGTATCTCTCAAACTAAAGTGACCCAATTTAGTCTCTGGATTTGCCATAACAATTGATACGATGCACACACACATTCACACATACACACATACATACATATATCTATATGTATTCCGTTTCATTTCAATTCCATTGGTAAACCCAAAAAGGCGCCGCAGGCAACGACACGCTGATTAAATCAAATAACTTATGGCTTAGCCCAGCCAAGCCCCACTGCCACCAATCTCTGTGATGTTCAGATGTTGCTTCGCTGTGCTCTCTCTACACTCGCTGTGGCAGGTTGCTTGCCCCCAATAGTCTGCTCCTTGCTCCAGTTGTCGGACAACGGAAATCAGCGCTGCCCAATCTGCAGCTCTCTCGTACAAGTATGTGTGGCAGTGTGGCACAGAGTTTGCTTTGCCGTTTGGTTTATTTTCGGGTGGAGCTGGAGGTGGAGATGCGCCCTGTTCCAATACCTCATTGTGTATGAAATTTGCTCAACTGCAAGCCAAGCAGAAGGAAATTGCACACACACAGAAAAAGCCTTATCCTGCTCACAGGATTCCCTACATCTTCTGCTACTTATACCCCGTAATAGTGCAACTTTGGAGGGGCATATTCTGGACTATGTGTCATGCAAAACGAATTCCCTTGTTACAGAATTTCCCAGTGGGTATCCGCAAGTTGCATCACAAAACCTTAGCCGTCTAACTGGTTTTCTGCTCGATTGCTGATCCGATAGATGCCCCTAATAGATGGTGGCTTCTCTTGCTGTTGCTGTTGCTGTTGCCTCATGGCCCCATCGATGCCATTTTGCTTAGCCGTACACTTGAGAGCGTTTACTGTCCGTCGTATCTGTGTGTCTGTACTTCTGGGAGACTAGCGGTCATTGTTGGTGTCGCTGTGTGGCGTCTTTTGTTTCAATTGCTCTGAAGGCAGACAACGACATAAGCTGCTCCCACACGCACACCCGCATCGAAGCTAGGCATCATCTTGGGGCTTTGTTTTGCTCTCCTGCCTAACCCCAAAGCAGATACCCGTGCCCTAGCCCCCAATCTCCCTCGGGTGGGCTGCTTTATTGCAATTGATTTTGACGCCGCTGTTTATGCCAACTGAACAAATCTGAGGAGCTTAATCCAGCGGCCACTACACTGAGGGAATAAAGCGGAATCCCATTCTAACGTCTCCCTTTGGTAGCTTTATTTTACTTTTATTTTTGTATTTTTGCAGTGTACCTCGCAACCATTTTCCCACTCGACTTTGTTCCCACCCACAGTTCTGTTGATGTCAGCATTTCCCGTTGAGCAAGACAGCTTCAAACGTACGAAATCAAATCGAAATGTTTCGTTCGATATGCGGCAACGAAATCGAATGGAAATAGAAAACAATAAACTGACTCTGTTTAAGAATTAACCAAAGCAATAACCACGCAATATATTCCATATAATTAATACATTTTCCTTTATTTGTTCATCTCTAAAACAACTGGAAATCTTTCATATTTCCAGCTATGTGCATGGCATTGGCTCGGAGACACGCAACTCACTTTTCCATTTGCACAATGGACGAGACATGGTCCTGGTCACCACCTGTCGCCACGGCAAGAGCTGGCGGGAGCTGCAGGACAATCGCTGTGACGAGGACAATCGCGAATACGACAGGTAAGACTCCTTGGTCCGTGGTCAACGATGTTGTTGATGATGTTGTCTTCAGCAGAAAGTGTTTCCAACTGTCATTGGGGGTTCTGTAAGTAATTTGTTTAGCCTCCATTGATAGTAGGGTGCTAATAGCTCAAGTCCCTTTGGCACTTTCATCTTCATTCTCATCTCCAGCCTCCATTCTCCATCCTTTGGCCATTAACTAGAGTCCTTGGTGGCGGGCTTTGCTACGCCAGTCCGTGCCGACTGTCTGTGATTAATGTGCTCAAATCCGGCTTGACAAGCTCATTTAAATGGCACGACACTTGGGCGAAAGGCATTTACAATGCCAATGGCTTCCGTTTAGCATTAAAGTGCCACCAAAACTTGCCAAACCAGAGCTTCTTGACTTTTCAATCATGGTCCAAAGATTTTAGATGTTTTACTCAAAGTTTGGTTGGGAAAATTAACTTATAAAGGAGCAGGAAAACTTAATGGATGTTGCCTGGGAATGAGTCTGCTGAATGTCACCACCAGAATAGGGCAAAATATAAATCAGAAAAGAGTGAAACCGAGTCCGTGCCATAACAAAACAACAATGAATAAAGCAATCAAAAACAATCAAGCTAAACAAGCTATCGAAAGAGATAGTTTCTCCCGCAACTTGTAATCTCTTCTGTTAATTTCAGCTTCAAGTCGAACCGTCGACGATTTCTCTTTATTCTTTGACTTGAATCAGCTGCCGTCTGCTGTCTGTCGTCAAGCTGTCTGATTGTTTTCCTGTGTACATTTTGTTCAATTATAAAGAAACTTGCTACGGATAAGAATTGCAATTGAAGAAAATAAACTGGTAGTAGGGGAGAAATAGAGCCTGTAAAAAGTGAAAGAAATCAAGAAATAATGGCACAAAAAATCGAATTGAATGCAGAGAACGAGCAGAGCAGCCATCCTCCCAGTTGAATGGGCATTGAGATGGCAGCCATTCCTCCTGGCCATACCGTTAAATTCCATTCTATTCTAGCATTCCTCTGCATTCCATTCAATGCCATTCCATACATACTCCATCCAGTCATCCATCTATCCACGTCCTCCGCTCGCTCCTGGTTCCGCCCTGGTGCCTATCGAGTTTACTGATTTCCTGCTGATTAGAGATGTCTCGCAAAAGACATTACCGTTCGCTGTCTGTCTGTCGCTGCTGCGGAATCTGATTACCTATAGTATGCACACACAGAGGGTGCTTTGCTTTGCCTAAATCTTCAAATTAAGTTAATTTAATTTTTGTATTTGTAGCGATTCGGCGGCTCAAAAAACAGATCTTTGATGAGCAGTTACTAGCTCAGTTTCGGTCTCTAGTTTAAGTAATCTAATTCCAGGGTATCTAAAGCTACATCAGCTCGAATTAGAAGTCAACTTTGCTGCATTTTATTTGTAGTTTTTTGCTTCTGCTACTCTTTTGCCTGCTTCTACTCTTTTACAATAAATTTATCGTTCACTTGAAGAATATGCAAAGAAAAAAAAGGCGCAACTGGAATCAAGCGAGAAAGAAGAGAACACACAAAAGGATGAGCAAGAAAGAGTAAAAAAATGTCAACGCAACATTTACCGTTCACCTTTAATTGAATGCAATTTTTCACAATTTTTTACCGACTCTTCTCTTGCTCTCTCCTCCTTGTCTGTCTGCCTGTCGCTCTCTCTCTCTCTCTCTCTCTCTCTCTCTCTTTCGCTCTTGCAGTAATTTGACATGACTTATGCGACAAATCCGCTTTGGCGTCAAGCATCAGGGATTTATGCTCGCTCCCTCCACTTTCCCCCCAGCCACTGTTGGCGAGCTTCCTGGGGGTGCCACGCCCGAGTTTCAAGCCACCCCCTACACAGCCGGCCACAGTGCCTCCATCAACTGTTCTACATAATCAAGCAAATTGCTTTCCCACTCACATCATTTTTTATCAAGGGACGGACGCCTTCGTAGTCTGGAAACTTCGTTAATGCACCTGTCAGATATATATCTGACTCCCTTCCCTTCACCGGCTCCACCCACCACTCCCACATCTTTCCTCCATGTACTCCATCTATCCATCTCTTTCTGCACATGTGCTCCTCTGTCTGTCTAGCTTTCTCTATCAAAACATAGATAACTACAAGTACATAGTACCTACTACTTACATGTTTTGTACATGAACATGTTAAGAAAATTGCATAATACCTTTGAGTAGCATTAGGGATTTTCTTTTATTTTATTTTTCCTTCTTGTTTTCTCCTGCTACATTTTTTATGCGCTTACAATTTCTAAAAGCTCATGAATGCGCCCTCGACTGGGTCATATCGGGCAGTGTGGTGGGGGGTGGACGAGGAGAGCTTCGCTTCTGTATTTTTGATGAGTTTTCCCGTAGCATTATTATTCACAACAATTTTGCATTGTTGCTGTTTGTTGCTGTTGCTGTTGCTGTTGCTCCTGTTAATATACATAACCGTGCCAAAGAAAACCGAAACCAGTGCCCAGAAACCAAAATCCATTCAATTTGGCAATGATTTAAAGTTTTCTCATCAAAAAGAGAGCGAAAGTGAGAGAAGGGAGAGTGGCAGGCTGTGAGCGGTCAACGCTCAGCGAAGCATGAAATTGAGATTGAAAGAGAAAATTCTGCATGAATTTTTAAACGTAAACTGAATGAACAGTGTCTTTTTGTAATCCAGTTACGTCCCAAGCAAAGTGATGAAAACTTACGAAAAATCCAAATTTTAAACTGGTGTAAAATTAATTTTTTTTTCATATTTTGCAACAGTTTTATTAAGTTTTAAGAGTGATGAATGTTCTGTGATTTTATTTTGAAGCTTCTCTTTTGCATTAGGTGTTGCCATATGGCCTGCAGAAAGCCAGCATTGGCGTTGCCATGCTGTTAGTAAAGTGCCTTTTTGTGACGTGACCAAAATTCCAAAGAACTTTGCCTGCTTAAATCGTTTTTTTTTTGTTCATTCATAATATTTATATTAAATACGGTCCTATTATTCCTCAAGAAAATCCATTAAAAAGTTTTGGTTATTGCTTCGAGGAGAACTTTTACAACTGCAGTGAAGCAAAAACCTTGAGCCGCTTTTAATGAAATTTTTTTTGCGCTCTGTATGCCTTTGGTATGCGTGGTGTCATTTTTGCTGTAACGAGCGCCTTAGGCGCGAATGGGTGTTTTTGTTGCTGCCTCCAGACATCGCTATCATGCAACATATGTCATCAATATGCATTGCAGGCAGGGACAGGGACAGGCCACGAATGCCGGAGGTTGATGAGCCGCCGTCGCCACTGATGATGATGATGATGGGAGCTGAAACACGCGACATGCGGCAGAGGCGCGACTTCTGGCACAACTAATACGAGGTCAACGATTCTATCCATTTGGTTCTTGAGGCTCTCGGTTTGTGTCCGGTTTTTTTCTGTTGTTGTTGCCTGTGTGTCTTACTCTGTCATTGCCGTTTTTTGAAGGCGTTGCAAAGTGGCAACTGTGCCAAATAATGAGACGACGCCATGTCATGTCCTTGAGAGTAAAAGTTGTTTTTCTTCATTCCTTTTTTCGGCTTGTTTGCCTGACAGTAGACTCGCTGAAATTACGTATACTGCATGTAGGTGCCAGGACACGGCAACTGTTGCAGCCACACGTAGCAGCACCGCAACTCTCTCTCTGTGTGTGTGTGTGTGTGCTCAGGGCAGAAGAGTAAACTCTCAACTCTTGTGGCCCTTTAATTTTGGCCGGCAATTTAGAAAGTTTTTCTCTTTCCATCAGAATTTGCAAATTTCGAAATAATTTTTGGTTTAGTAGAGAATCCCACTCTTTGGCTGGGCAAAGGTCGAATTCGCTTTGGCATTACCAATTAAATAGTGAAATAAAATACAGGTTTTGCGCATTTAAATCAAATTTCAACTGTGCAAAACCTGACTTTTGTTGGTCACTTGGCCCCTTTGCCCGGAAAACTGTGCTTCTGTGGCCATTTCTGCACATTTAATTGCAGTAAATTATTCAAAATGAAAAGGGAAATTGTAAATATCAAATAGCAGAATGCTCTGGCTGCCACCGCTTATCCTAAATTAGTTAAATTCCCTGGGAATTTCTGCTCGCTCAAACGAAATTTGAGCAAATGAGAATCGGGAGGAACCCCTTTTGTCAGCCATTCAGCAACTCAGCAACCCAGGCCGGCGCTCTATGCATTTTTCATAATGTAATTTCCCAAGTAATAAATTATCATGCCAGCCAGCATCATCATTATCAACAAACAAGAAGGGAGCGAAGAAGGGGCCACTGTGGCAGTGGCAGTGTTACAGCTTGAACTGTGAAAAACTTGAGCTTGGTGCAAGGTGAAGCTGCCGTTGCACCTGCTGCAACCTCCAGTTTCCACGTTAATCTCAGATTTCCACATAAATCACTTTAAAAAGGCGACACACTTGCAGCCGGGCAAGAAGGTGGCAGTAGGAACAGAATGTGGCGCCTGCAACGCTGGAGCAACCCGCGAACGAACTTCGGACAGCGCAATGGCAATTTCTTTGAACGCGTTCTCCCATTTTCTTTCATTATTTCGCTTGTAGGGCTGTGTGTGTGTGTGTTTGTGTGTTACTGCCCCAAAAAACGTGCCAAGTAATTGCTGTCCATGGCATAAATGTCCTGCGCATAAGGACCTGCCCAGAGCTAGCTAAACAATTACACGAATTTTCAAGCAGAAACTTCAACATGGATCCCGGAAACTCCACCGATTTCTGGGTCAAAATTCATATCATGCCCGGGATTACCCGAGGTACTATACTCGTATCATAAGTTTATTTGCTTTTCATGTGTGCGTTTCTATCCAAAAAGAGAAGAGAGTTCTCTTCCTCAATCTCTGGAGCATTCTCCCACCCGCTCTTACGCATTGTGTGCATGCTGTGCATGTGCAATCGGTGGAAATCTTTGTGCGGTTTTTCGGTGCTTCTCCGTTGCGTCTCTGCTTTCATTATGAGCCATTAACACAAGCTGGCGACAAGCGACGACGACGATGAAAGCTGGTCCACAATGAGTGCAGAGAATGGCCCAGGGAATTTGGGGAGGGGAATGCGAGCTTTGCACTCGAAACTAATGCGCCATATTTAATGTTTCTCATTCTCCATCCTGTTCACCTTACATATATCCAGCACATACTCTTCGAGTGTGAGGGTATGCTGGTTTGGTGCTAGTTACAGTCAGATGGAAATTTAGTTGTCTCTCGTTTGTGTACCAAAATCATAAACATATGTAAGTCATCTAACAATGCGCTTTCTGTCGATTAAAGTCGCATCTCGTACTGTTAGGAAGCGCATCAACAAAACTTATTCCAAGTACAGGGCATCCCATTGTCGTGGCTCTCTTAGCTCTCTTCGTTTTATGATGCTGCTCCGCTCGCTGCGTTTACTGCTCTCTGCTTCTATCTACTCCCTTTGCTGCCTCTGTTTTGGGACTGCGCTGCTTCCATTCTCCGCTTCTTCCGTTATTCTTCTGCTCGTAACGCTGCCGCTGCTGACTGTCCGCCCTCTCATTCTGGCACTGCTGCTGGGATTCGGGCTACCTACTGCTCTTTCGCAGTCTCTGGCGCTTCTTATCTTATGTTGCGCTGCTGCTGCGCTGCCACTGGTCTTAGGGCAAACAATGACAATGGCAACTATTACAGCTGCATTGGCGCTCCGTCCCTACCCGCTCTCTCTCTCTTCATCTCCCTCTCGTGGTTTGAGGTTATTTCTTTTATGTTTTTCTATGCTGCTGTTCGCTGGGAGTCGAAACGCATTCCGAATTCGGTCCGTATTGCAGATGCTGTTTTTGAAAAATTTAATTTGCATTGAAATGCTATGCACATTTATTTTACCACCCACTGTCCCACTGTTGCTCTCTTCCTGTTGTAGTCTCTCTCTCTCTCTCTCTTGCGGCTGCCCTCTCAGCTAAAGTCAAATGAAAACTTTTTGCGCCTTGGCTTAACATCTTTCTTCTGCTCTCCACTGCTCCACTGCTCCACCTCTTCATTTCAATTTTTGTTCTGTTGTGCTCTCGCTGAGTTTTGCTGTTTTTTGGCTCTCTTTAATTAATTTTTGCATTCAGCTGCAGCTGACAAGCAATTCCCGCCACACATAGGCAAAAGTTGCCTTTGCTACGGACTCTTTTGGCTGCAAACTAAATGTTGAGGGGTGGGGTGCACGTAGAAGCTTGAAGCTAAAAACAAGTATGATAAGGCACAAATAAGGAACTAAGGATTCCAAATACACAAACATACAACGTAGGACCAAACTTTGGAGTACGAGATGAACGAGAAACTACTCAAAGACGATTACCTCTACATTTTGATGGTGATTGCTAGGCCTGTGACCTGTCAAAGGCAAGAGTCAAATGATGAGCGTAAATGCCAAATCAAAGCATCAAGCAGAGTCCCTGCGTCACTCAGTCAGCTTGTCAGTCACTCAATCAGCGCGAGTTCCCATTACGAGCATAACAATACACGAGAGGAGCAAAAGCAAAAGAAGCTGAAAGGAAAAACGGCAAAGATACGCAGCAGGTAGCAAAGGCCGCACAGAGAACCTTTGACAGCTGGAAACCACTTAAATTATGTTCACGCAGCGAGAAGCAAGTCCCTTAGCTTAATTGTCTATGTACCTAGGCTTAACCTTAAGCAATTGAAAGGAATTGAAGTTACTTTCCTCCTCGTTCTTTTGATATATGTACATAGAGCGACAGGCCATCAAACTGCCATCATTGCAGGCTGCCTAAGTAATTGCTGGATCAAAGTGGAATCTGTTGTCATCCTTTATCAATGATGCAAACTTGTAACTTGTTGCCATGTGTCCGTTTAAAGTGGGTAGAAGTTGTGCTTAAACTGTTACCTATGGCTAGGTAAATTAAGATCGAGAGGCTCCAGCGCATAATCAAAGCAAGAGAGTTGCGCCTCTCTTTGTCAGCAGTGCAAAAGAGTAAGAGGCAGCGCTGCCTAATTAAGAGATCAACGTCACATCTCCTACATCCTCCCTTCTCCGGAATGCCTAATGAAGTGTTTGGACACTGTGACTCCTGTGACTGTGACCAAGTGCCAGCAGCCAGCAGGCAGCTGTACCACATGCCAGTCCGCCTGTGGCTGAGTCAGGATCAGAGGCAGAACTTTTGACAAACGAACGCGTGTAAATAGCAAAAGTTTTGCTCGCATGATGTTGGCCAGCCCAAACAGAACACAACTGTTCGCTTAAGTTGGCTGAAAGCTAAAATCATTTAATTGCAGTTCAGCGGGGAGACGGGACAAGCATCAAGTGGAGCGAGGGAGAGCTGCTGACTAAGCAAAGACAACAACAACCGCATTGCATGTTGGCGGCTCTTAATTGCTTAAACAAGTAGCTAACTAAGCGAGCAACAAAACTAACTAAGTGGGAGCAGGAGAGAGAGTGCAGTGACCTGCGGAAAACACCAACTCCAAATGCAGCAGCATTACATGTGTAAATATGTACAGATGTACATAATAATGTATGAAAAGGTGTGCTTTGCTGCTACTGCAAATTGCCCCAATGAATGGGGTCAGAACTATGGCTACTTCTGTGCAAATGGGTGCTGTATTTATTCCATCTTTCTACTTGGAAGCGGAGCAAGCAAGTCCACTCAAATGACCCTTTATCCCGAAAGAAAAAAGCCCCAAGGCCTAAAGATATGTTTGCCAGAATGCAGGGCAAATGTTGAGTGAAATGTGAATGGAAAATCAAAAGTTTTAATGGGCTAAGATTTGATTGGGATTCCTCCTACAGCCGAAACAACTTCCTGCGACTCTCAGACACTCTTTCTAATTTGTGATAACCATTTATTTATACACACATAAATCTTAATTGATCAGCTTCATTTTCTTGGCAATTTTCTTTGCAGAGCATCTCTTAAGCCAATTTTCTACTCCACTTTTTCTACAACTTCTGACTTTTTGGCCTGCCTATGCATTTGGCAGTGTAATTTTTCAACGTTTTTTTTTCCAGAAAATGTCAGAAAGCAGCCAACATGCAATTTATGTTGTTTGCTCAAGATTATTCATACAAAAAGTCGACTACTGCTCTCCCTCTCACTCTCTCTCTAGCTCTCTCTCTCTCTCTCTAACTCTATCTAGCTTTCTCTCCCTCTCTCCCTGTACGTTGTCAATGCGGAAAGAGCTGCGCCTGCAGTTCTCTAATAAATTTTGTGCTGATTTTGCTTTTAAAACGCGAATGACCAGAGCTCAAATTGCAGACCATTTTGCGGAGAGGAGAGGGTGGAGAGGCGAGGCCTGGAGAGCTGGTTAGACGTGGTAAGGGTGCAGCTACTGGGGGGGTCAGAACATGCCTAACTACATGTAATTTTACGCGCAACTTAACTTGTAAACCAATGCCGCTGGCCAGCAACTCCAAACAATAGTCCTCTCCCTACCGTTCAGTCCCTCCCACTTTCAACAGAGAACAAAGCTCTGCACACACACACACACATACCTGTATAAATGTTTGGCGTACGTGGCGAATGTGTAATATGACTGCTTGTGATGAATTAGGGGGGCGCTTTGATTTCTGGAATTAAAGATTAAAATCACCACACAAGAGTCCCACCCAAAACTCTTTTAAGCCCCATACCAAATGGCGTATCATGACGTATGAGTAACATGAGCACATGTTAAGCATACGCCCCGTTGGACATTAAGATGGAATTACTGGAATTTCGTCAAAATATCAAAGAACACAGAAAAGAGTTGAATAAATCAATGGGATTCAGAGGGTAAGAAAAGGGAAGGATACTTAATCTCCATGATAACATCTCCCGAAAAGTTGCATAATGTACAATAACAGAAAAATTTCATATAAATATGTAGACACTTATGTATGTGGTATATAAGCTGATATATAGGAAGGTTGACTCCTGAGACGGTGCAGCCATAGAGAAAATAACAATTCGGAACTGAGAAACTTAAATATAATCAGATTTTTGTAGCTGTCATAAAAGTAAAAGTATCAATAGAAAAAATGTGTGCGAAGGTTTGCACAGATAAGCCACAAATAGCTGTTCCTTACATCTTTAGGTATACATTTACATAAACGGGTAATATAATGAGAATAAACTCAGAAACGCAGCCTCTTCTTCCCTGCTGTGCTGGCACATCGCATAACCTTGGGGCAGCCTTAGGAAAGTTTTACAACCTTTCATCGGCTTTGCCTGCCATTAACATATTGTAATTCCGATAAGTTCTCTGCGGGAAGAATGTAGAACCCGCACACCACGGCATTCCCTCTCTCACCCTGTGGGGTATGCCATTCCTTGATTAATTGCTGCTGTGGAAAGAACCATTATGCAGGGCCATGGCTCCAACTAATTTACATTGTCCTGCCGCTCACTCACTCACTTGCTCTCATGCGCCCCTCTCTCTTGCTCTCTTTCATTGCAGATACGACTACGAGACTCTACTGCAAAATTCCACATTCTGCTTGGTGCCGCGCGGCCGTCGCTTGGGTTCGTTTCGGTAAGCCAAAAAAAAGAAGAAAACAAATTTTCATTTTACATTTTTCACAATTGCATTTTTCGTGTGCTACATTGCTGTTGTTGCTGTTGTTTTTTGCAGATTTCTCGAAGCCCTGCAGGCGGGATGCATTCCCGTGCTATTGTCCAATGCCTGGGTGTTGCCTTTTGAATCGAAAATCGATTGGAAACAGGCCGCCATTTGGGCCGACGAGCGGCTCCTGCTGCAGGTAAGCGAAAACGGTGTACACTGAGTGAAAATTGGGTTCGTTGCCCCTGCAAATGTTGCTAAAAGCCTCTGTGGACTCTAAAGTTTCGCCCAGTGCATAAATGTACGGCCTCTATATCGTATATAAAATATTGAATGTACATCTTAACCACCCCTTCGGCCTCCTCACCTCCTCACCTACTCACCTCCTCCAGGGTGTCAGTCGTTGTGCCAGTTATTGGAGTCATTTGGCCAAAGCGATTTCATTTGGTGGCTCTGTCTAAAAAAGTGGAAAACTGTACGTTGTTTATTTGGTTTCTTTTACAAGGGTACTTGCATCACCCCCATGCACATGTGCACACACAAAGTCGTATCTGTTATGGTGTGTGGCACGGAGGGGCACTTGGAAGTGTCCAGCCATTTGGCATTGATGTATATTCTGCAGCAAGGATTTTGTTACGATTTGTGCACCTGTTACCATGTCCAGGGACACCGAAAGGAGCAGTCAATCGATGCAAATCACTGGCAACAGCAACAAAAAGAGTGCAGAAGGTCTTCGCTGGCTCCAAACAGCAACAAACGCTGGCAAATTGGGCAAATTAAATGCAACCTGAAAGTACTTTAAGAAACCAATTAAAACCCTCCAATGTAACCCAATTAAGATCCTCAATGCTATCGATGTGTACCTTATGTGGCACTTGCAAGATGCTGGTCCTATCCGCCAGAGAGCCAGCCGAGACCTCACCTCAAGGCCCACTCAGCGCGTAGAGTAAAGTATCCGCTTGGGCATTGTGGACAGTTTTGTGCAAAGGAAGAAAGATCTTGTCCGTTCATCTCGCTCAAAGGACTCGTTAATGCCGCTCCTGCTCCTGTCTGTCTGTTTGCACTGCTCCATTTGTTTGAAGCCTTCTTCGCGGGGCTGCGTCTGCTCCCGTGGCACTTTATTTGCGACAATGTCTTGCCACATTGTCCTCTTACACTTCATTCTCTCGTTCTTTTGCTTCCTGTCTCCTTTGCCTGCCTCGTCCCCATGCATTGGCATGTTTGCCTTTATAGTTTACTGGCCGGAAATGCAATTAATTAAGTTAACTTGAGCTGGAAACCAGAGCAGGCACTCTACCTGATGCTCTTTAAACGTTTTAAGTTTGCTGTTGCATGTGGCAGGGCTGCCTGTGGTCTGCCTGTGGTCTGCCTTGGCCATAATTATGATGGATGGGCACCCTGGTGCGATGCAGGTGCCCTGCTTGCTCCTCGGCTAGGTCCATTGGCCAATTAAGTCTGTGCATTGCAAATGAATGCCTCAATTAAGATGACATTACGCATACGCACACCGTACTCACACTCACTCTCTCTCTCTTTATCTCTATATTACAGGTACCCGATATCGTGCGCTCCATCTCAGCGGAAAGGATCTTTGCCCTGCGCCAGCAAACCCAAGTCCTGTGGGAACGCTACTTTGGTTCCATCGAGAAAATCGTCTTCACAACCTTCGAGGTGAGTCTTGTTCCCCCTCTTATTTGCATACACATCGAAAGTGCCACCCACATATATGCGGTTGATAGGGCTCCTGTGGCACGGTCTCCCTCTCTCTCCATCCGTGTCTGCGGGTCTGTGGTACTTCGCAAGTTGTTGCGGCTTCTTTGGGGTTTCAGGGTCTCAATCGACAAGAAACAAGTAACGAGAATGTTTCTCGTCCCACTTAGTCGCATGTGTGTGTGCTTCTTGGGAAAACTCTTGCCACCGACTGCCTGTTAGGGGCAGAAGTATCCAACAACTTTGAACACAGTGCGTG
The DNA here is from genome assembly GCF_900245975.1 of Drosophila guanche. NCBI lineage: Eukaryota > Metazoa > Arthropoda > Insecta > Diptera > Drosophilidae > Drosophila > Drosophila guanche. The sequence continues at coordinate 14,323,146 of NW_022995743.1, read as the reverse complement.
CTGTAATTAAGCGAACCGAACTTTTCGTTTACTTGCTCGACAAGCAGTTCTTGTTCAGTTCAGCAGTGCCATGCTGGAGCATACTTGTTCCTGGAATCGAATACATGCATACAAGTGTCATGGGGAATCGCCCAGTGGATAGTGGAAATAATGCTACAAATCGCTGCTCCTAATGATGGGTTGACTGCCTTCTATTTGTGTGTCATGCTAAGTGCTCTTTGCAGAGACTGTTTCGGCCTCTTAGCAGCTTCTATCGATGGTAGGGTAAGCAAACTTATTTGACTTGCCATCAATAAACAAGCAGCTTAAGTCCATGACCTCCCATTCGGCTAGCAGATGCCCTAAAAAGGTTCAAAACCGTTGCAGAAATTGCACAATTTATTGTCATAGTTATCAAATTGGATTGAATGAATACAATTTCATAGAATAAATATGAATATTCGTATGTTTTCCGATTGATGAGCTCTTTAACCACTGTGTGCTACTTGCAGTAATTAGTTATAAAATCAAATATCCAATAGATTTATCATCATTGAAGTTTATTCTCATCCTGGTCTGCTCCTGCTTGGCTGCTCTCGGACCACGAAAACAGCAACAGCGGAGAGGCAACAAAGTTTATCTTTCCCCGAAATGCCAGAAGAAATTCTCGTGTTTCTCAATGGAAAACGAGCGGCAGGCGGAGGGAGAGGAGTGTGGTTGCGGGCAGGCGCTGGTTAAAACGAGTGGGTTAAAGACCAAAGTTGAAGGAGATAGGAACCAAACCGCCATCCCTGGAGACCACTTTTCAACACTCAAATTGACACACACAGACAGAGATGGGAACAGAGCAAGGCGACAGACAGAGCAAGACACAAGCGTGCACGTGTGTGAGAGAGGAAGGAAGAGTAGTCAGAGGAGCAGAGAAAGTCCAATGGAAACCGGAGCTATGAGTCCCAGGACTCATCTCGAATTTCGCGTTTGTGGCAAATCGTTTGACGCTGCCACACGCACACACGCACACACACACGAATGCATTGTGTGATGGCGAGAAGGCTGTAGAGTCAGAGCGACAACACGAAAATGTCCTCGTGTCTGTCATTCCGCGGCCTGAGCAAAAACCGCAGCCACAGTGCAGGCAGTGCAGAGGATACGGCAGGAATAGAGTGCAGCTTGAAATCCATGCCAGGCACTGCATCAATTTGCAGTTACATTAAACTGCCCAGAGAGAGAGAGAGAGAGAAAGGAAGAGAGAGCGAGGAAGAGGCCAACAGTGTTTGCATGTTGCCAGATTAAACACAAATATTTTCCCTGGTCATGAGGCAATTAACCAAGAAACCAAGACATGGCCAACAAAGGACATGCACGCACTCCCTGCCACGCCCACAGCCCTTTCAGGGCCAACTCTCAATTTATTATTATTGGGCCAGCAGCTGGCTTGGGCCGCACTTAATTGATTTTGGATCCAGTTGAAGCTCAAAATGGGAGACGCCAGGCCAAGATTTATGTTACTTAGCCAACAACATGAAGTGAAGTGAAGCAGTTGAAATGGACGAACAAAGCTCTCTCTAGGCATTATGCTGGAGATTTTTATTATCGAAGTGATTCGAGAAATTTGGCTCCTGTCCCTCCTTAAAGCTCTTCGCTTCTTTTAGTCAGAGTTGAGTCGCTCTTTACTGTTTAAGTTCGACTAAAATTCGATTGAAAAAGTATCGACTGGCTGCTGGCCATGATTCCTTGTTCTGTATTTATTTGCCCACAAAAGATTTGTTTTGATTCGATTTGCATTAGTACATACGCTCCATTGGGGGTAATTTCTTTATGAATAGATTTCAAATCAGTGTTCCATTTTGGTATTTCCACCTGCACTTTCTCGACCGCCACACGCGCACCGCTCTGTGTGCAACAGAGCCCTTTGTTGTAATAGAATTTGCTCTTGGCTTGCATTTGATTTATGATTCGCGATTAAAATAATGATTTGTGGGCATCGACACGCACAGACACAGACACAGACACAGCCAGAACAGACAGACAAACGGACCCAGAAGGCGGGAGGGACAGAGGCAGGGCAACCTGCCAAGGTGTGGCATGTGCATCACGTAATGGACGGTAAGCGCTTTGCTTCTGGGCTCCTTTGACCCACATTCCGCATATGCAGATGGCCAAGCATGCAGCCAAGCTCCTGCTGCTACTCTATGTGTGTGTGTGTGTGTGTGTGTGCATCCCTTTTCGAAATACTTGTGGATGCCACCATACATATTTCTGGGGAGCATGAATTCCAGGCCTCGGCATGCAAGTGCAAGGAACACAAAATGCCTTTCTAATTTGTTTTTATTAATTTTGACATTTTCCCAAAAGGAGGCTTCCCTTCCCGTTCGTTGCCCAGCTCTCCCCATCCCTCTACAGTCCCTCGCCTCTTCTTGTTTACGCCACTCACGTCGCAGTTGCTGGGCAGCGGGAGACCCGGAGGGGGTGGCTAATAATCGTATCTTCTGGGACACGTACATATGAATATGAAAATGGGAAGAAGGACCTGGAGCTGGAGCTGGAGCAGCAGGGAAGGGACTTTGTGGAATCCTTTTCCATTTTGGGCCACACTTAAGACCCGTTCATGCAGCAAATTGATTTAGGCATAAACAAGCCCGGAACGCTTTTAAGCCTCTTGGCAGACACACACGCACACTCGCACACACGCACACACAAAACTACAACCACATTAACACAAACAAGAAAGGAATTGTCACTCTCGCAGGTCGCAGCCGTAGATACACTAGCAGATCCAGCGCTTAAAAGGCTCTTGGCTGATGCTTTGGATTGGATTGTGACAGTGCGGCTTTTTAGGCCTTTGTTTTTCTCGAGAAATTAATAGAGGCTCACCGTTTATAGAAATCACGAAATACGCTCTGGAAGTGTATGAAGAGTACGCAAATAATTTCTGCCGCCTCTCTCTCTCTCTTTGTGTCTGGAGGAATGCGAACCCACCGACCAGACGGTGTCAGTTTTTTTGTGTCTCTTTTTACCCTCTGCATCCCCAGACGGTCCATTAAAGTCAACAAACTGAGAAACACACACAACAAAAGGAGCGGCAGCATAAAAGCATTTTGCTCTGCCTTTGTTTTCTCTCTCTCTCTCTCTCTCTCTCTGAAAGCAAACAGCAAAGGTGTGGAGTGTAACGCAGCAGGAGGGAGGCGTAAGCGGCGGACAAAGAGAGCGACAGACCGGGAGCGAGGTTATTAGATGGCAGCGGGTTAGACGGAAAAACAAATTAAGCAGTTATTTGGTTTGTTAGACCCGCTCAACAATGCCAGCCAGCTCCCCAACCCCCTCTTGGTCGCTGTCTCTGGGGGGTACGAAGTGGCGCTGGTTCCGGACTGTGTCCTAGGGGAAAACACACTTTTAAAACTGCAGAATGAGAGGGATAATTTGGAAATTTGCGGCTCTAAATAAGTCAGCAGCTTCCTGCTAATTATGTTGCTTGGCTGTTTGCTCGCGGGTGGAGAACTTAATGCACAGCATCGCAATGACCAATGATCCATAATGCCAGTCGTTGTCCGATAGTTTTTTATTTTATTTTTGGTTGACACTTTTCGTTTGAGGACTTTTATTTATTTATATTAATAATGAATGCTGGAGTCTTCCTTCTTCAGTTGTGGCCTATTTCATGGGAATATTGCCCAATTTTTGTGTAATTTAAAACCCTTCAGCTGAAAACATTTAATATTCCATTGAAATTCAACAGAGCATCGGCTCTGAATAGTTTATTTTCACTCATTTTCGATACTTGGCAGCTCCTGCAATTACTTTAATTAATAAATCACGAATTGAGTCTGAAGCAAAAACCGCAGCAAAACTTTTTGCGGCCCTTCATCAAAAACGAAAGAGCCTGGAACCAAGCATGTGTATGTGTGTGTGTGTGTGTGTGTGTGTGTGTGTGCATGGATAGATGGAAATTGTATGCGGCTGATCCCCAGGATTTGCATATTTTTATTGTGTGTTGAACTTTCAATACCCAATCGGGGTAGGCCAGCGGCTGGTGCCGGCCCCTTCCGGCCACACAAAATCCCCGCCACAAAAAGGTCACTCAAAGTCCACTTACCGAACTAACTTGGGGCCTCAAATCTTGGCCTAAGCCCAAAAGTATACACACATATATACATACTCGTATGTGTGTGTATATATGTGAAAGCTTGATAGGATATGGGGGTGTGTGGGTGCGAGGGGAGTGCTGCTGAATGTGACCGATAAGCGTGTGTGGGGTATGCACTTAAGTTGCACAAGGGAGCCGCAGAGAAAGTTCGCAAATGGCCACAAACATTCTCAGCAGAACAAAATAAACCACAATAAGCCAAAAGCTCAGGACACTCTGCTCGGGAATAGTCTGCTCACATACACGCATGGCTTTGCATTCGTACGAGTACATTGGCGCTCACAATAATAGTTACTGCCAGTAATTAAATAAATGTACACAGAATAACTCAACTTGTATATGCATTTTTTTCAGTTCATTATTTGTTGTTTAAAAATGCGTCAAAATATCGAACTTCATCAGAGAATGATGCAAATAGTCTCATTACACATACCATAATCTCGACCACAGTTGTACATGCATAGTCTGTGTGTTGTGTGTGTGTGTGTGTGTCTCTGTGTTTATGGTACTTTGTTTATGGCACTGCGTTTTGCTAGGGCTTGTGGCTTTCTGCTTGCAACAAAATGTGTGGCATACTTTCAGGCAGCTGTCGGTAGAAAAAAAAAACTCCACTGTCGCTGTGCTCTTGTGTGTGCTCTTGTCGGGCTGCTGGTGGCTATTTTTTCCCTCAGTTCTGTCTTGCCGAGATTTGCATGCCGGGACGCACACAGATCCTGGGCACAAACACAGCCACACCCACTCGCGCCTCCCACGGACACTGCACCTGCAGAGCGCGGCGAAGGAGCTACAATGGAAGGTGGGCATGGAAGGAAAAACAACTTATTACTTTGCCTAATCCTATTATGCGCATGCAAACGTGCGCCAAGAAGGGAAGAAAACTTTCTCCTTGGTGAAACTACTTTGCAGTCGGAGCTGTCTCTTACTTCCATCCACGGCCGGCCTCATCCTCTCCGTTGCTCTTTGGGCTGTTCCTAGTCATCGCATTCAATCGTGCACTCACTCAAGCGCCGCTAAGTTGTCTCAGTGGTGCTCATGCACTGCAAGAAATTTCTGAGCAATAGATAAACCAATTTAAACTTCTTGTTGTTGCTGCTGAAGCTGATGCTAATACCTTCAGTTTAAGTTTCAAGGCAGCACCAAAGTCACACACAGTGGTGCGAAATGGGTAAAAAAATGCACCGATTTTAGTCTGAATCTCACTCAGAGAAACAAGGGTTCAAACAAGAGATTAGATAATTATTTATAGATATTTTTCTCATATCTCTACAGAGGAAACTTAACATTTTGTGGCAACCATTTTTCCGTTCTATGGTGCTGCCTGCAATTGCATTTTGTTGGACTCTTTCCTGGGATCCGACCCAATTTACGTTCGAGTTGTAAAGTTGCTAAACTTTTATAGCTGACATTCTGTTTGGGCCACTTTCCACTTGCACTTCCACTTCCACAACAGCTCCGTCCGGCAGCTGGCGATGACTGGCTTCTCGTGCGGCCTTGGTGCAGCTAATTTCCAGCACTTACCTGTCCATTATGGCCAGCTCGGGTCCTGTGCCCGCGCCTGTGCCTTGGTGAGATAGCAGAATATGCCGCGACAGCAGCTCAAGAAGTTTGTTGGACTACCAAATCCTCCCATTTTGGTCTAAGCCGATTAGGCTGCTGCTGCCTCGTCAGAAGATAGTTTCGTTGGCCTACTCGTTAATTGATTTTCTCGTTCTGTTTGGTTGGTTTTGCTTTTCTTTCAACATTTATATTATATATTTGTGTGTGTGTGTTTTAACTTTTACCAAAATGCAAAATCATTACTTAAGCGTAAACATAAGATATAGATAGAGTCAGGGATTATGTTCATTACTTAAGCATAGGAAACATATAGAGTGGACGACAAACTTGGATTATGTCCACAGTGGGGTAGAGTCAAAAAGTCCCCCGTCAAAAAGGCACGCAGTGGGGGCCCAAAAAGTTAATTTCTGTTGTACATTTGTTGTGATATGCATGTCAAGCAGTTTTCTATTCCTTTGCCAGATCTCTGTGTGGATGAATGTGCTGGCAATGTGGTGTGGATGCGTCTCCTCTCTTTTATTTGTTGTGAGTCTCTGAGTCTCTGCGGTGAGTGTGGGGGTTTGAGTTGGAGCTGCAGACAGTTCCAATCCGATTCGAGTTCCATCTTTTGGTTTAGAAGAGCAGGGAGAAGAGACTTCTTACGCCAGTGGAGCCAGCTCCGGAACCGAGGGTAAACCCTGTGCTCGGCGTCCCACTGCTGCGGTGCCGGGAGACGTGGCTGGAAACGTTAGCACGGACACGGTCGTAGCTGGCAACATCCTGAAAGCAAAAGGAAATGAAATTAGCCAACGGATTCCACAGGGCTGAGGGTAGTGGGTATTGCGTACTGGTCGAGCACAAACTCGAGATGTCTGCAGGGGCGGCAGATGTCGCAAGTGGCGCACGTGTTGTATATCGACAAGACTCTCACCTCTTTGTCGGCGTTGGCCAGGACGGAGCGCATCGAGGTGGCCACCGGCCACTTCTTCTTCATCACCAAATTGTTTGGGGGATCGTGGGCGGTGCCGGCATCCACAGACCAAATTGTTACACTGGCCCCACCCAGCACCTTCGAGCCGCGCGAGAACTTGAAGGCCAGCTCCTCGTCTCCGGCGATGCGGGTCAGCTGCCAGCCAGTGAGATTGATCTCCTCGGTGCCCTTGTTGTGCAGCTTGATGAACCGTCCCTCGACATCGGCCTCAATGATCTCCAGGTCACCCTTGGCGGCGGCATTCACCGAGTACTCGGACAGTGTGCGGTCCTCGCTCTCGTCGATCACCGTGCGGCGCCGCTTGACGGCAGTCGAGCCGGAGATTCCAGGCGTGGCCGAGCGACGGCCACTGGGCGTGACGCGTCCCGATCGCGAGCCACCGCTGGCACTCAGATGGGTGCCATTGCTGCTGGAGATGCCCGAGTCGGTGCCGGGACGGCCGGGGGACTCGATGTTGAGGCGGCGCTCCTCGCCGCACAGCAACTTGTCGTAGGCGGCAATCTCGAGGTCCAGGGACACCTTGATGTCCATCAGATCCTGGTACTCCTGCAGCTGGTGGGCCATCTCGTCGCGCATGCGCTGCAGCTCGGCCTCCAGCGAGGCAATGTACTGGTTGTGGCGCTGCCTTTCCGTGTCCAGCAGGTTCTCCAGCTCCCTGATGCGAGCCTACAGAAAGAGAGACATTTCCGAATTAGAAATCGAACAAATTAAGTAAACATTTCTGCAGAACTTACATTCAGGCCAGCATTGGTGGTCTCCAGGTCCTGCAGCTTGCCATTGAGGCCGTCGATCTTGGTGCGCATGAGACGGACCTCCTCGGTGGCATGGGCCGATCCCTGGGCAGCCCTGGAGACGGCGGCCTTCAGATTCTGGATCTCGTTGTCGTACAGCTGTTCGATCTCCTCGCGATTGACGCGCATCTGGCTCTCGTACTGGTCGCGCAGCTCCTGGAGGGATTGCTGCAGCTTCGCCTCGTACTGGCGCGACAGACGGCCGTCGATCTCGCTGATCTCGATCTGGCGACGTGACCGGGTCTCGGTCAGCTCCTGCGAGTGCACCTGATCCTTGAAGGCCAGCTCCTCGCGCAGGCTCTGGTTCTGGTTCTCCAGGTCGACCCTGGCGAGGGTCTCGGCCTCCAGCTGCTTGCGCAGATCGTCCAACTGGCGACGCAGGCGCTCATTCTCGAGGGTGACCTCCTTCAACTGATCCTCGAACTTCTTGCGATCGGCCAGGGCCTGGTTGTATTTGCCATTCACTTCGTTGTACCGAGTTTCATACAGGCGGGCATTGTTCTCCGCCACATTGGCCTCCTTCGTCTTCTTCTCGAGTCTGTGTGGGGGGAAAAGAAAAACGATTAAACATTATTCATGTGTTCATTTATCTACATGTGATCGATGTATGACGTCACTTAATTGACTCACATTCCCATTCCCCCTCTTACAAAAAGCTCACTCAATGCTACTGCTTGCTCTCTCTCTCTCTCTCTCTGTAGCTCCCTCCCTAAATATATGCATTATTTATTAGATGTATCCAAATTCGAAATTAGCTTGGAAACCCGTTCAACGATCTCCATCTTCCATTTTTTATATTTCGTCGCTATTTGCTTGCCTTGAGAGCTGACAAGCGTCACATGCCATTAGCATAAAGTCCCCAGCCCCTTGGCTATTTCTGACCACCTCTTTAAGCTCCCCCCTATTCCACCCTCCCGCTCTATCTCTGCCATTGATTTATAGCACGTTCTTTTATTTGAAACAATATTTAGCTAAAAACAAAACTTATTTATTGCCCCACGAAAATATTCACGAAAAATTCCACACATAATCCCCAGAAAATGTTCCGAAAACGTGGTCGGCACGTTTTGTTCGACTTGATATGGGACGCAGTAATTGACATTTCCACCTATTTGAATTAAAATTAAATGCATGCATTTAATTATTACAAAAGATACTTTATAAATGAATGCAATACCTTTTAAGGCAGACCCCGCCAGCCTTCAGTTTCCCATTTGATTTGACGCGGTTTTTGTTTTGGTTCTATGTACAGATAGAACCCGCCTCTCCGCGCAGGTATAAACAATTTCCGCAGCTAATCAAGGAAAAATAATGGTGTAAAATTGGGGAGGGAATACTGCTCGTAAACATGGCAACAAAATAGATTCAAGGTTGTGTTGCTTGTGCTCTACTTTTTCGCTGTTTCATTGGTTCTTTTTTTCTGTTTGGTATTTCGTTGGATTATTGTAGTTTTTCTGTGCATGTTTAAGTTCCATTTCCTTTCCACTCTTTCGCACAATTTCTACCGCTGGCTAGAGGAATTTTTTAAATACGTGCAACAAATATATTTTTGGTGGAATTTTCGGTAACATTTGAGAATCTAGGACTAGTTTAGCTCTGCTATCTTTGGAATAACCTTATCATATCTAATCATATTTTCTGCGCAATATCCAATTTCTGTTATTTCCATTTTGCAACATTTTTGTGACACACCTCAAAACCCAAAGGCCCACAAATTCCAGCTTTGACCAATATTTATCTCCACATATGAACATTTTACCTTCCCTCTGGCACCGAACTTCATTATCAGCTGGCAAACACAGACAACAATCTGGTGGCTAATACGTATTAAAAGGGCTTTGGACCCGCACACATTGCACGGCCACTAAATACCAAAAATAAATATTGCCCGATAACGCAAAACGCAAACGACGCGAAACGGAAACCTCGAAAATGGAAAATCTACATTTGTTGACATCACACCAAAACACCAGGGGCCCCGAACCGGTATTACATGAATATTTTGGGAAACTGCGTGCGAGCCTATGACATCATAATCGAAAGACATTCGGTCTTGTAACCTTCCATTGAGCTTTAAGACGCTGTGCGGAAAGGGGGTGTATCGAACAGTTAGAGATATTTTCTAGAGGTACTTCGACTGAATACATGTTAATTGAAACTATACACACAATAGCCCTGATGGGATAAGACCAACAGGTACCCCATAGTGCAATCCATCGACCCATTTGATTTGCATAAAATGTGTAGAGAGTTCTAGAGCACACCATAAACAAAGTGAAGGCAGAAGGCAGCCAGCGATAAAGAAACTGTGAGAGAGCGCGCGAGAGAGAGAGAGAGAGTCGGAGTGAGACGTTGAGCTGCCATGTGCGGTGCGGCGCTTTTGAAATGTGCTTTGGCATGACATCATCGGCCTCGCTCTGGCTATACGCCTCTCTCGCTGTCGCACAGTACACAAGCCATGACATCACTGGCTGATAATACGCAGTGAGGCCCCCTTCCTGCCCACTCAATGCCCCACCTCAGCGGCTATTACCTGGGCTTCAAGTCGTCGTTCTCCTCCCACAAACGCTTGATATCGATCTCTAGTTTGGCCTTCTCCTTGGCCGTTTCGTCGAGCAGCTTGCGGGCGGCGGCCAGCTCCTTCTCGTAGACGGCCTTCAGGTTGGAGGTCTCCCTGTTGACGGTGTCCTGGGAGAGATGCAGCTCCTGTGTGAGGCGACTGTTCTCATTCTCCAGATTGCGCATGCGATCGATGTAACAGGCCAGGCGATCGTTCAGATGCTGCAGCTCCTCCTTCTCCTGGATGCGAGTGGTGCGCGTGGGCGAAGTGGGGCTGGTGGCCCCCAAACGCGAGGAGGTGGATGCTCCACCCACCGGCGTGGAGGTGGAGGCGCGCGAGACGCGTGTGTTGAGGGTGACGCGGCGAGCGGACATTTTGAAGGCTTACTGGGTGTTTGCGGCGAGGAACGTTATTAAGTACGTAAAGTGGCGCTAATCTTGTGCAATCTCCACTCTGTTATTCCACTTTCTGCTTAGTGTTTATTCTTCTTGCTTTTGCTTTTTTCTTGGCTTGTACGTCCGTTTGCTTGGACTGCTGAATTTTGACTGTGCCGACTGGGCCCCGAGCGGCGCCGAACGAGTGCCGATGTCGATGTCTCTCGGCCATCATCGACGGAATTAGTCGTCGCTGTTGAAACCGCATAGAAAAAACATGAATGTGTGCTCGCTCTCTCTCTCTCTCTCTCTCTCTCTCTCTCTCTCTCTGTGTCTGGTAGTCGATTGCTCTCACCTTTTGGCTTTGTTGTTATTATTGTTTAGCTTTCTTCGCCTCCTATGTCTCGCCTTTCTATTCGCATTTCTGTCTTTGATGTACAGCTGTTTGTGTTTGCTGGAGCCGCAAATAGAAACCAAAAGCAGCACGCAACCACATATGAAACCAACCAGACCAAACACAATTACATATTGCCGTCGGCACCCCTTCTATCCCTTGGGGGATGGGGGAACAATAGGTTTTTGCACTGCACTCCACTACATTGCATTCTTCAATGGCTTTGCCCATTCAAGGTTAATGAACGACGCAATTTTCCTGCGTGACATTAAATCAATAGAGATGCCAATGGGGAAGACACTCTGCAATGTGATAATGGTTTATTTTTGGAGCTCTCTCAGATTTTGACTAACCAATTTATGTACATAGTATCAACATGTGGTCTTTCTGCTCTGTTCCCCCTGCATTTTCGTTACATTATTTGCACTAATTAATAGCCCTTGTTGCTGGGGAATAGACCACAATGCAGAGTCCCACATCATCAGTGCCACTTAATTTGCCTCGCAAACTATCGATGTGGCTGCGTCCATTGTATTGAATAGCCGCAGGTCAATTATGGCCCAAATCGGGACCAACGTGTCCCAAATTATGAAATTCCACTAGGGACTGGCGCCCACCCATGATTCGTACACAAAACAGCAGGCGCAGGCGGGCGGGGTCGGTTGCCTCAGTGTAATGTCAACTTGTCATAGCTGGAATATTTATTGACATCGACTGCTTCTATGGGTAGAGAGCGAGAGAGAGGGCGAGCGACGGAGTGGCAGGAATGCCAACAGTCATAATAATAAATAACCAGAGTCAGAGCGGGATGGACAGAGTTAGCTTTTGGCTTCACATTTTTCTGCCTCTATCTCTCATTTTATTTGGCGTTTTCTAGCTTTTAGTTGCAAAAGTAAATAGCCGGCAAAACAACAATTTTATTTTACCCACGAGATTACCTTCATATGCCAAAAGAGAGAGAGAGAGAGAGAGAGAGAGAGAGATAGTCATGGGAGCTTTTGGATTCTCTCACGCTTTTGCCATAACCAAACGAAGAGAGAGCTGAAAATATGTGAACTTGTCATGCAATGTGCACGCCTGTGACGTCATCGAAACTAAAACGGAATGGCTACAACAGAACCAAAGCAGAAACCCAGAGTAAGAGTACGAGAGTACGAGTATGTTGAACATACACTGACCTCCAAAAAGTAGCCCCTTCTCGGTGACGTCACCAAATTATATTTAGTCATGCCGTTTGTTTGTCCATTTTCCTCATTTGCATATAAATAAATTTGAGTATTTCTGTAATGCTTTGGACACTCCATCTTTTCAGCTTAAGCAACTTCAGCTTCCGCAGCTCTTTAGAGAGCTAATTAGATTTAATTAACGTGCCCAATCGTGTGCCCAAAATGCACAACCTAAACCGATGTTAAATTGTTTTTCTGTCTTTGTTTTTCCTCTCCAAGTAATCTTTGCGACTCGCTTTTGGTTTCGCTTTCCGCGTCTTGGCATTCGGATGTCTCCATTCCATTCCATTGCTAAGTATTTCTCTTGTGTCACGTCAATTTGTCGCTTGACGAATTACACGCGGGGGCGGATAACGATTACAAATTGATAAGAATTATTCCAGAGCCCTGTGAGAAATGAGCTTGGGAGTAACGGAACTTTCCATCAGAAAGTCTCATGTGGAAAGTTGTTTGCCTGCTCTAATTGAATTTCGTAATAAGAAAATACCTTCTTCTGTTTTTTAAAGCTTCCTGTGTTCCCCAGTGCCCCAGTTGGGGCTTTAAAACCCAACAATTGGTTCGAATGGGATGCCCTTTACATCATCATCAAAATTTATTACTTATTTTTCGGCAACTTTTGCATTGAAAACTTTGTTGGTGTAGATATTGTTTAAGACTCAGCTTAAATAACTCGCTCAAACGCGTATCAGTCGCAATTAGAAGAGCTGTTTCATAGGGTATGATTTTTGATAGAATTAAAAGAAATAACGACAAATAAATAAACAGGAAGACCCCCTGGGGTCCTGTTTGGTTGTTGATTTGTGTCAACTTTTAGCATAAATATTTATTCAGTATTTATTCTTGTTCTGTAACATACATATTATCTGCAGGCGGTGTCTTGCCCCTGCACCTATCAATGTTCGAAATATACAGAGAAAAACTACTCGCAAATATATGCAAAATATTTTCACAAACTGAAAAATAAATTCAAGTCTATCTCCTGTCCCTTTTCCTCTTTCTATTTGCACAGCGAGCGCTCGCTGTCTCGCTCTGTAGTCTAAACTTGTTTGACTCTGCTGTACGTATTCCTTTGTATATTTTTGTCATTTTGTTGGATTTTATTTTCGGTTGTTTAACGAATTTGTCAAAAGCCGCTTCACAACTTTAACTCCCCGTACGCTTGTTGATGTTTCTGCTGCTGCCGTTCATTATTTTGGTTGTTCGGGGAGCGATGACAGCGACAAACGAAGTTTGCCAACAATAATGACATCATCGTCAGCTTAAAGTTTCGTGAAGTCATGGCAAATGACGCTATAAGATGAATGAACGAAATAGGCAACGATCAAGAATATTAAGCTGAGGTCTAGCAAGCAACAAAATATTAAAGGAGAAGCGAGAACCTTGTGCAAGGTGAAATGTGTCAAAAATCAACAGACATCATTCGGTTGAATTGTAATATATGTATTTGCAAAATAATTCACTTAACTTGAATATATATTTGAATTTATTCTGTGCTTCATTATTCAAATCTCGCTTTCGGCCCAACTGCCACTTAATTAACATTTGCGCAACAATTTCAAATCGTCTGAAATAAAAATGGGAACAAAATGTACGACAACAGAAACACGAACAATTAAACCCAAATTGAATGCCAACTGAGTTTGGCTCTCGGTTAGCAAAATTTGTTGCCGTTTCCTGAAAAGCGCGAAACAATAATATTCACTTTTTGTTGATGCTTTTCTACGTTCTATGGAATTAATATTGGTTTGTATTGCCTCCGCTTTTTTGTGGCAGTTTCTTAATGGAATTGATGGATGATGTTTAACACTTATTGCGCATACGGCACGTGGTCGTGTGTATAGTTTTTCTGGTAGTCTTTCATAATTATAAACATGCTCACACATATGGAGGGGATGAAGCATCAAAAACACTAAGAATTAAATATAATTTGTTCAAGAAAAAATTCGAATAAATATTGAAATCTTCATTAATTTGCTTGTCACAGATTGGGCTTCATTCTGAATATTCTGTATCCAAATCTTGTGTCAGCATACTAAAATCTTACCAAATGTATTCCTTTCGGATAATTATATAATCGGACGATCTACCACGCCTTTCTTTCTGGCATTTATTGTTAAATTTCATTGCATTTCCATGTCCTGCTGCAGATTCTTGGGCGACTAGTTTGACGTTTCTTAATTTTTAAGCAAATAAAGTTGGATGGCGAAAAGTTAGTGGAAAGCATTTGCATATCATTTTAGCATTCGTTCTCTCCCTCACTGACATTCTCTGCCGTCTCTCCTTCGCTACTTGCATAAGTTAATTTCATGTTTGTGTTCTACAGAACCCTCATCCCGCCCCCAAGTCCTGCGCCTGCATTGAAGTGTTTTGGGTGCCACTGAGTGTAGCTTTTGGCCTGGCTAAGAGGGAGTATTTTATGTATGCAGCTGCTGTTGCAGCACCCCTCCTCACATGAAAGTGTGGAAGTGGCTCTACCCGAAAAGTATGCTAAGAAAAATAGCAGATGCTCTCGTCTTCATTTGGGCATCTCCGTTTGCGAGAAAACCATTGGAAATATCTGCTAGCAAGATCCTCAGATAGTAATTTGCCTAAGGAATTCATCTACCTCGAAGTAATTTCACGGAAAAAATCAAACAAACAATCTGCAGCGTACCTTTACCAAATTTCCCTTTTGCCCCATTCGATTGCTTTTTGTAGAAGACTGATTTTCAGAGCGATTTAATTAAAATTGCAGCGAAGCAAGTGCCAAAACCCGGATCACGAAAATTGTCTGCGCATAAACGAGTGGCAGCCAGACGTGTGCAAGACATCTGAGAGAAACTTGGCAAAAGAAGTTCTCTGCTTTCGCATGCAATTAATTTCCAGCAAGTTTGTGTAACACGAGCATGAATAAGTATGCGTGTATATGTACATATGTTCATGTCTTCTCAAAAGAACTCATTGCAGTGGCTCGAGGTGGGGATATTTAATTTCTTGGGTCGAACAACAGTTTCAATTCTGTGAAAATCTTAAGGCATTTCCCAGGTCCAAAGCTCTCAATCGAAGTGCGGGATGGAGGAAGTGGTGTGTGGATGTTTGGATGCATCCACCTGTTTTATGTGCTTACATTATCCGCTCCATTGGATACCCGGGGGCCCTGCAGCTACAATAATATATATGTATGCGTGGGTGTTAGCTGCTGTTGTTGTACCTGCAACTTAATCGTCACTCAACTACAAACAGTTCTCACCACATCGCTGATGCGAAACGGATATGAAGTTTTGCCTGATTTCCTGTGGGTGGCACGCTCTCTCTACACACAGACCCATCTCTGCTTGGCTCTCGTTAAGTAGTGCCAAAAACTCGTTCAGTTTTTGTTGGTGTTGCTGTTGGTGTTCTGTTCTGTTCTGCAGCTGCGATAAGTCTGCTGGCTGGCATCCAAATTGGGTTTGGGGCGAAAGCAGTGGCAAAGAAGTGCTCATGACATTTGCAGCGAAGCAAATCGGTTGAATATTTGCCAGGCAACTCAGATATTCTTCTTACGCTTTGACCGACTTTAAGTGTATTACATCCACTTTGTTGTCCAATTAAAATGTGGCCAAAACAGACAGACAGGTGAGAAAGGGAGGGGTGTCCGGCCTACACACATCTACATAAATATGCACACATAGGCAATGCGCATAATTGAATCATAGGCAGGCGGCCATATCCTTCCCGGCTGCGCTCTCAATTATGCTGCAGCGTCAACAGCAAGAGATTTACTTAATTATGTCGCAGGCTTGCAAACACAGATGCATACATGACAGGCGGGTGGGCGACAGGGGGGACAGGGAGACATTCCCGCACACGTACTTAGCGCTAAAGGAAACGGTAAATAAACACGCGCGACGCTGCTCGCGCTAGTTGTGCGATTTCTATGCAGAAATACACACAGAGGAAGAGAGAAAGAGAGAGAGAGAGAGAGAGAGAGAGGAGCGGAGAAGTGGGTGAACTGCAGAAAGAAGAAGGAGAAGCCGAAGTTTTAGATACCCTTGCAAGCAGCGAATGACATTGATTCGCTCTAAGAAAAGGGACTCAAGTGAAGCTATGTATGTAGAGAAATGTTTACTCCATTGACTGGTCTCCTTCTTTACACATTTACAATTCATTATACCCGCGCCTGTGTGCAGATAAAACAGCGATGCGCCAAAGAAGGGAATTATAATTACAAAATGTAAAGCAGGCACTCGAGACACGCGCCCAGCCAGACAAGGAGCCATTCGAGGGATCGTCAGCCCCGACCCGACATTCCAGTTGAATTTGGTTGCTGCAGCTGCAACGGAAGGCAACGGAAGGTGCAATGTGGAATGTGGGTTGTGGGTAGTGGAATGCGTCTAACGAGTCGGGGCACGGCGGAGGGGCTGAGTTATGTGGCAGCTGATGAATGCAAACTAGAAGGAAAAAATCGAAAAAAAAAAAAAAAAAAAAAGAAAACAGCGAGGGCGAAGGAGATAGACGATGGAGCACAGCAGAAACAAATAAACTAATGGCCCTTAGACCCATAAATTGTAAAGAAGGGCCAGTTTCTCATGCGGTTGTTAAAGCTTTAGAAGTTTAAGAAGCAGTTAAATCTCGTTGAATCTTCAGTTGAATTTGCTCGAGAGTGCTCGCCAGAAGCCTGTGTGGTTTCCGCGGTGCTGTTGCAGCTAAAGACCTCCCGGTGTTGGCTCAGCTTCGGGTCGGGCTTTACAATTATAATTCCATTCAAGCCCAGCCACAAGGAAGCCAGAGCGAGCGCCAAAACCAATATAGACGTGGAGGGACTTTGACTTCGTCTTCGACGTGCTACTTGCGGCTCCTGTGCATAACTAATTTGGCTTGGCATACTTTAAGGCGTAGCCGCGCATTGAGCGACAAATTAACGCGCCATTAATGACACGCGATGGATGCCTGGTGAGAGATTGGAGCCGAGCCCCTGCACAGAACTTCTTCCCCTTTGGTCGAGCACTTGATGATGAGTGGCGAACGAGCTTCCGCCTCGCCGAGGTTGCCGTGTTCCTTCCGTTGCGCAGCGGAAGCTGTGGTAACGCCTCCGCCATATACATGTAGCTGAGGGAGAAGAAGGGCGAGCAGACCATTATCTGTGCCAAGCGTAAAATTAGGCAACAGCTCACAGACCCATTGAATTATCGCACTCAAGTGCGGACCACAAGACAGACCGACCAGCCGACAGACTTAGGCATAGACAAACAGAGAAGGAATTGAGTAATTTGGGATTGGCAGTCGGTGGCTCTTCAAAACGCAATTTGCCCCGCCCGCATGGAGTGCACTCCACTCTGGCTGTGGCTGCTGCAGCTGCCTTTGCCACTGCTCATTAGGCAATCAATTGGCAATCATCACTTTGGCATATCGATAAGCCATTAAACAGCCATTAGCTCATCCACTCTCACATTCTCTTGCAGATCATTCGCGAACGCTTGCCGGACTATCCGGTGCGCAGCAGTCTGGTGTGGAACAGCTCACCCGGCGCCCTGCTCACGCTGCCCACTTTCGCCGACAGTTCAAGGTAAGCAAATGCATTATTCCCTTCCATTCGCAGGCTTAACTCCCTTCGATAATCCACAGATTTATGCCTTTCATGCTCAATTCGATGGGCGCGGAGCCGCGGCACAACTACACGGCCGTCATATATGTGCAAATAGGAGCCGCCATGGGCCCAAATGCGGCACTCTACAAGCTGGTGAAGACCATAACGAAGAGCCAATTTGTGGATCGTGTAAGTATTTCTAGTACAAGCCCTCAGACCCACAAAGATCTTTAAACATCTCGTTATTTTGCTGCTTAGATTCTTGTGCTGTGGGCGGCTGATCGCCCATTGCCATTGAAGAAGCGCTGGCCTCCCACCTATCACATACCCCTGCATGTGGTTGCCCTGGGGGGAAACACGCGGAGTGGAGCTGGGCCAACGGCCCAAACGACTGAGGAACGACCGAGCATATCGCAACGATTCGTGCCCTACGACGAGATACAAACAGACGCTGTGCTGTCGCTGGACGAGGATGCCATACTCAATACGGATGAACTGGACTTTGCGTACACCGTGTGGCGGGATTTCCCGGAGCGCATTGTGGGCTATCCGGCGAGAGCACACTTCTGGGATGACTCCAAGGTTAGTTGCGGGCTAGTTCGTGTGTCTCGCCATTGTCTCATCAATAATCCATTGATTGCAGAACGCTTGGGGTTACACGTCCAAGTGGACGAACTACTACTCGATTGTGCTGACGGGGGCGGCCTTCTACCACCGCTATTACAACTACTTGTACACCAACTGGCTGTCGTTGCTGCTACTAAAGACTGTACAGCAGTCTTCCAACTGCGAGGATATCCTAATGAACCTGCTGGTCTCGCACGTGACCAGAAAACCGCCGATTAAAGTGACGCAGCGCAAGGGCTACA
The DNA here is from genome assembly GCF_900245975.1 of Drosophila guanche. Classification (NCBI taxonomy): domain Eukaryota; kingdom Metazoa; phylum Arthropoda; class Insecta; order Diptera; family Drosophilidae; genus Drosophila; species Drosophila guanche. The sequence continues at coordinate 14,304,737 of NW_022995743.1, read as the reverse complement.
AGGATCGCGAGACGGGCCGCTCACCCTGGAATGATCCCGATCATTTTATACAGCGCCAGAGCTGCCTGAATACCTTTGCAGCAGTGTTTGGGTGAGTGTCCCAATAATCATAGACACAATGCCACATATGCTAATGTTTATTATGATTTCTGGTTATTTTTCTTTTGGTTTTTTATAGCTACATGCCGCTGATACGTTCCAATTTGCGTATGGATCCCATGCTGTATCGTGATCCAGTTTCAAATTTGCGCAAAAAATATCGCCAGATTGAGTTGGTTGGCAGCTAGCGTTATGTGAATACTGGCAATAGCTACAAGCGTTAATAGTACTGAATACATAAACACCACACACACACACACACACATACACAAACAGAGTAACACACACACACACACACACACACTCATAGCCATTTAGAAGAAATTAATGCTGTATGCAAAAAACTATGTTAATTATTATTAGTAGCGAAACGAGAGATCGATACGAGACGTGAAGTTAGTTAGGATCCGCAGCAGCAGGATGTATGTAGTATGTATGTAAATGTATGCTTTTTGTGTACATCAACGTAAAAGCATTCGACGCTGCAGTTATACAGTTATGTATGTATATGTAACAGCAGTGTGTGTATATATTATAGGACTCTACATACGATACGATTAGCCATGTAGTTGTGAAACTGCCAGAGAAAACAGGAAGAGGAACAGGAGCAGCAGCTGTTGCAGTCGCAGTCGCAGCCGCAGTCGATTTTGCCATCTTTTTTCGCTAATTTCAAATTAGCCAAAAGCTGCTAGACATGAACTTTTTCTATATGTGTATTATGTGTATAACTCTATAACTGTATTTCTATATATATATATCTGTATGTATAGTTGCGTAAGTAGCCGACTTTTTTGTACCGTGTGCGCGTTGAGTTTTCTATTTGTATGTAAATGTTTGTATTGTATTCGTACAATATGTAGTATGTCGCCACGTTGTTGCCACACTCTGTATGTACGTATAGCCATAGCTATAGCTAGCTATCTAGTGATTATCCATGTAAATGTGTGTGTAACGCCGCTCAGTTTCAGTTCCAAACTCGAGGCTCCATCCAATTCCTTAATGCATAGTGTCCGAGTCCAATGTAAATTCAATGTCAAATAAGTATGATGAGCTCTTCGAGCAGCCATTCAGCCAAGTGTGCACAAAAGCCAGAGCGGCAGGAGGAGGAGTATCCTTCTCCTAGCATAGATTAGCAATATTAAGTTTAAGTAAGTATTTTTAATAGCTTTTTCATTTCCACTTTGTTATGTGCAATTCTTATTTGGACAACTCAGCTTTTAGTTTATAATTCGTGGCCATTTAGCTATGTATCAAGATGCAATCATTTTTTTTTAACCAAACGCATATCAGATGAGTTGAGATAGAGATCAGAAAAGATGAAATGATACGAGAGAGATTTTGTTACTTTAAGCCCAATCTATACTATATCAAAAGTATAACTCTTTCTACAATATATACACATACTTTTTACCACAAAATATACACGAAATGCATAAGAACAATTTGCACATTTTTTATTTAATTATTTTAAGTCAATATTCTATTTCCATTTTTGATGTGCGCAGGGCAATAATCGGAGGGGAGTGCTTCAACATATCAAAGCGAGTTGGGTTGGCCATTAGAGGAACACCACAATTTGGTGGTGCTGAATATAATAGTATTGGACAAGGGAAATCGGCAAATATTTCCAAATAAATCCATTGCGAATGAACCAGTTTCAGGCAGTATAAACTATCGTTTTTCTGGTCACTAGATTCTATTTAGTAATAGATTCTAGATTCTATTTTTGAGCTGGTTCTTCGCACTAAGTTGAAATGAAATCGTATATAAAATGCCAAAACATACCGGAATGTTGCCCAAAACTCGAACAACTCTTGACTGCCAAACGGCAAAATTGTTTTGCATTTAACAGTCAAATATGCTTATCGGTAATATGTACATACATATATGTCACTATATCTATGGATGCATGTGAATGTGTGCGTGTGCGTGTGTGAGTGCATGTCAGAAACAGATAGAGCGGCTGACGGAGAGACGGACGAACGACAAATGCAATTCCCATCCGCATTCACATAAATCAAACATTTTTGCCGTTGACTACGAATAACAATAATACTCAGAAATGCCACATAAACGAATATATGCCAGATGCATTCCAATCTGAATGTGCGTGAGTGGCCCAAGGCGAAGGATGTGCACCACACAGATACACCACACACATGCATAAGTGCATCCATAAAACACACACACACAAACACACACAATCAGACACATAAATGTGTTATGCACAAATGTATCTGAAAAATGTGGAACTGAGGGAAGAAAAACCAGAGATTTTTGTACAGTGTGTTTTATTTTTTGTATCTGCCTGTAACACACACACACACACACACACATATTTGTATTATAACTCGAGCATATGTATGTATAATTGTATTTGTATTTGTATTTGTATTTGTGATTTTTGTATTTGACACAAGAAACAAGCAAACAGACACACAGAACAACAGACAAATGCACTTTTTATACAAACTTAAATGATAATACTAAATCAAATGGAAACTTTTGAGACATACAGCAAAATAAAACCGAGACAAAACAAACACGACCAAAAATATTCAAAAAGGCTCCTCGACCCGCCCCGCCCACACAAAGAAACAAAAGAAACAAACAGAAAACCGAGAAAAAGGCCAACAAGAAGAAACCATTTGAAGGGCCGTTCAACAATAACAATACAATTAACGTAAATTAAAGTAATTAATGCCTACTGAACGGTAATCAAACTTATTGCATAAAAGCATTCAACTTAAACCCAATGGAATGGGAATACAAATATGAATGAATATGAATGAATATGAATATGAATGTTGTGATACGATTGATTGGACTATGTATGCATGGCCTCCCATAGCATAGAATATGTACATAAATATGTATATCCTGGCCCTATGCAATCCCTCCACCAATCAACCTACCCTCAGCCCTCATCCCGTTGCTGGTTTTCCCCATAAAGGTTTTTTCTCTACGTTACGAAGATAATTGTGCATAATGAATTATTTTGCCGCATTTAACTGCACGAAAAGGCAATCCCCCATGTGTTTTTCAATAACTCTCGTATGAAAAAAGTTCGCCTGGGGTTTTCTACGGTGCTTAATATGCAGATTTACGCAGATTTCGCAAGCGACATGGGAATAAAGAGAAGGCAGAGAGTGTGTAGCAGAGTGGGGAGCTCGCAACGTTAATGGCCATTTGAATGGGTGCACTTGGAGCAGTCGGTCGTTGCGGGCAATCGATTTATGAAATTGGAAAAGAAATGACAAATTATTTATTCAAAAACAATTGTCCACTGAAATTCAATCGAATGGGTTTTTCTGCCCGCTTTCAGTTAACGTTGAAGATTGAATCGATTTCTGGAGGATTTCTCCCATTGCAAGACCCCGGGCTTGACATGACTGACAATAAAGTAAGAAAATTAAGGGCAATGGAAATAGGCAATGATATTTGTAAACTAAATTCCCTTTGTTAAGAGTATACATAAATATACCTAATTATATCCCAAATCTTATATCCCATATCTGTGCAGGCAAGGTCTCAATGAACACATATCTGAGCTTAAGAATGATAGAAAATACCCAGCATTCCCATTCCCATTCCCATTGCAGTCCATTGTCGAACATACTCAATGCCATTATTGAAATTCAATCAGTTTCGATGCGCTGCTGGCGAATATCGAGTGTAAATTAATTGAATTTTGTTTTTGTTTCTGTAAATTCACATTTGAGATCTCCCCGGCCATGGAATCTGGTCATCTATTTGTACAGGAAATAAAAACAAAACAATGTTGAGCTCTGCAGCTAAAATGAAAACATGACAGATAAATGCAAGTAAATACATATAATAAATGTGCTTAAACCTATTGCCTAGTGAAGATTGTTAAAGCTTCAAAGCCACACAGCCACAACCACAGCCACACAGAAACACACCCAGACACTCACATGAATTAATGTACATAACGAAAAGGAAAATCCTATCCGCATATTAACATATAGTATTGGCAAAGCATCGCAGCGGAAATATATAAAATACACACATACATACATATATATATACATATATATATATATATCTACCTACGTATTTATGGCAAACAACAAATGTGATTTTTGAATAAAAATTTAACTGAAACTCAACAACCTCGTCTGTATTTCTCCCTCTAAATTATGCAGCTAATGTGTTTTCTATTCGGCAAGCTCCAGAAGACACTCACCTCCGAGGATGCAGCCACCACGTGGCACATTCCCCGAAATGACACCTTGAGCAAAAGTTGAGCCGAAAGTTTGCCAACGGAATTAGCGAGCAACTTTTGAGCGAGCGTCAAATTTCATTGCCGTAAAATGCTTATCCATGTTTCTAGTTTTCTTAACTAGAGGAAAAAACTATTTGGGTGTTGCCGCTGCTGTCTCTCTGCCTGACTTTTGTGATAAAGCTCAATGTTTAAAACACTCGGACCACAGTCCATGGCAATTTCCTCCGCCATTTCGTCGATAGTCCAACCAATTGAAAGCTCTGTATATCAATGCCACAGACAGTTTGGCCTAACACCTGACAAGCTTCCAAGATAATTGACGAAAAAGCCTCCAGATGTGCGGAATACAATTTCGAATTTGCCTGACCCAACTGTCGGAGCAAGCTGCTGCGCCACATATTGTTGCGACGTTCAACTCTCTTCCGAGGTTCAACCTCTTTTCCGATAATAAATGTAGCTTCAATAAATTCGTCATAAAAGACCATTGCCACAAGTCAGGCATTGCAACATTTATTGGCGCACACAAAGAGAACTTAAGTAGAAACACAATTTGCAAAACAATTTATACAAACATTTCCAGATTGCTGAGCCTGGCAGCCACAGGACTGCCACAATGCAACAATATTTACGAGTGTGTAGCAAAGAGGACACTCTGGGCTCCAGAGCCTTGCAAGTCTACGAAAGTTTGGCTCTTGTTTCATTTTAGTAATAAAAATATTTATGATTTTTTATTTTGTTTTGTTCGGAGCGAGTTTATTGTTTACATATTGCCAAAACATATTGAAAACTTCTTTATTAAATTTCATTTCAGTAAAAGCCAATTGTTTGTTGTTGCTGCTGCTGCTGCTGCCGTTTCGATTATGCTTCTCTCTGCTCTTAAATGAAATTCCTGGAAAAGTTTTCAGCTCTCTGGCAGTGGGCCACCCACAGATGATGGAGCAGGGAGCACAGGGAAATGCACTCTGGGGCTGGATGGTTTCCATGGCATCGCATCTGTGGCTGCTGCATCTATATCGGCGCATTTTGGCATATACAGCAACGACAATTAGCTAAGAGATCTGACATATTTTTTTTAATGGTTCTCTATTGGCCAATTAATTTCAGCACTAGGTTGATTTACTCTCATTAGGAAAGAGAATTAGTCAAAAAACGTCCTAAATGTGAATGCAATAAAAGTATTCATAAATATATTTACAACTTTTTAAATATGTGGCCAATTCTGTTATTATAAATTAATACAAATGTATTGTTATATTGTTAGTTATGTAGTCACATTTGATTTGGGCAAAATGAGTCCAGTTCCAAGTAACGGCGTAATTAGCAGAAACAACAGCAATGAGGACGAGTCGGGGCCAGGCAGTTGTGCGTTTGGCATTTAACAACACAATGCACAAAACTTGTTGCGGTTCTTGTGGCATTTTGTTCTTTGTGTTTTTTGTTTGTTTTGTTTATTTGCTGCTTTAAGCCTAATTTAACGGTTCTGCAGACAAACAGCGCGAAGGCAAACGCGAATGCCAGCTGCAGCGGCAGCCATTTTGTTTATGCCTGCAGCGACGCGTCGACGCCACACACAAGTTGGAAGCACTTAACGGACTCGAGCATGTAAAAGGTAGGTGGTGTGGGGGGAACATGCTTGAACATGGCCCACTTTCTAATTAATGCAAAATAATGTAGCGCGAAATAGAACTGGAAACCATATGTGGGGTATAGTGAGGGGAATGGAACGGGTAGCACTCCACTCGGCGGTTGCTTTGTTTGCCTGCCCATAGAGCGATTCGCTCTGCACTACACAATGCATCAAGCCATCATCCTACAATGTGCTACATGGGGGCTTGCCAAAAAAAAAAAAACAAACACAAACAAAAACCTTGACAGTGTCAACGGGGTTCAACATGGCGGAAGCAGGCGACCGCCAGTATGCTGCACACACGAAAAATGTAATCCGAATTTTGGTAATTATAAATTTGGTAAAGTCTTTAAAGCTGTCTTTTCTTCGCAGAGTGTACAAATAGCCATTAAATGGGCGACACATTAACCCACATGAGATTGAAAGATTGAAAGTGCATTTTAACGCATCAATCAAGAAGGATCCATCTGCATCGATGATAAACTCATTGTGTATTGTCATTAAATGCTGTCAAGGCGCAGAACCTGCCCCTGAACACAAAACTGCATCAAAGCGGAAGTGGCTTCAGGGGAAATACCGAATGTGCACCGATAATGGAGACAAATTAGGGTGTGACAAAATGGAAAATATTTGGGGAAGCTTGAATGTTTCCTGCGATCCTCAGTGAGGCTTAGTGGTAGGTACTCTGCACTTGTTATTTATAGCCGAGAGCGTATACATATTCGGATAGCGTATCATTTAATAACCAGCCGAGCTTATCGGTCATCTTTGGACCAAAGAGTCCTGCCCGCGGTCCATCAGCCTTTGGCGCTGTTTTTATGGGTCAACGTTAATTTGTTTATGGCCAATGTGCAGGGACAAACACACAATGACCAAAGTGGGCCAATTCTGCCATTTGTTATAATTGAACATCGACCTGCCCTGAACCGCTCTGTGCCGCCTCCACATGGGCAAACATAAATTGATTAAGCCGCCAAAGGCGAACGAACAGAGGCAGCGGCACAGCGGCACAGCGGCACAGCGACCATTTAAATGTGCATTTTGTAGACCCGTAATTAACTGGAAATTATGCACGTCGCTCTGGCAACGGGTTGCAGGATGGAGCAGCAAATGGCAGATTGGCTTTTGACGGAGGGCTGCCCATCGTCGCTGCTGGTTGGCGGTCGCTGCAGGTAATCTGCGTAGATCAACAACAAAATTATATTTTAAACTAATTAAAATAGATAAATGTGCTGGTGGATGGTGGTAATTGCAGCAGATGCTGGAACAGCCTCAGAGTCATGACTACATTGATGTTAATTATGAGCAGACCAAAAACACACAAATGATCGGCCGCTAAACTTCACAGACCGGAACTCCGGCTCGGTGCACAGAGTTTGGTTCGGTTTGGCCACAGTCGAGAATCCACCACCAAAAGCAGCCAGTGCTGGAATTACTCCACCATTAATGGAAAATTAACTGCTGCAGAGGCAGCAAAACGAGAAAAGCGACAACTTCACGTGCCCACACCACCGAGGGGGGGAAAGCCGTGGCTGGGAGGCGCTCAAATATTTTTGTTGGACATTAATAGTGGTACGAGAGAGAGAGAGAGAGTACAGGTCGAAAGTCGAACTCAATGGAAAAACAAGAGCGAGGGCGGAACGAGAAGTTGCAAGAACAGTTGCAGAACTCCAGCTAAGAATACTCAGTTGCTATTTTATTTATTACAGATCAAATCATAGTTTAAAACTTATTCTGAATTTATTTATAATATTTTTTTTTTGTGATCAATCAACCCTCGAAGCGACGACTCATTCGATGGTATATCAGGGGGATGGCTTTTTGGTTAAGGCTCCAGCTACACATTCGAGTACGAGTGGAGCTGGTACGGAACCATGACACGACTCCTCCCTTCCCCTCCCTGCCACTTGCATACCAAACATGGGAGCATTGTTGCTGCTGTTTCTGTGTTTCTGTTGTGTGGCGTGGTGTGGTGTCACTCTTCTGTTGTTTTGATCTATGGATGCATGAATGATTTGGTGCGGCAGCTGTAATGACACCCGCAAAACCCATTCAAATAATTCTAGCAGACATTTTTGGTAAGCACAAAACTTTTTCCATGGCATGGTGGCTTTTTTTCTTTATTCTGCCACTCAGTTTCCAGTCCAGCGTCGAGCGAACAAATAGTTTCGGAGTGCAAATATATACCCAACGAAAAACCATTTAAATACTTAAATAAAACATAAAGCGACATAATTAATAAATGCGCTTAAATGCGCTTCATGGACTATGCAAGAGTGTTGTGCTACAAGTGAAGGCTAAAAAGTGCTCGTTGCAATCATGCGGAACCCATTAAGGATTCATTGCCTCCTGCTGCTGCTGCTGCTGCTGCATCTCCTCCTGGCTGCCGTTGGTGCCCAGCAAACCCACATAAAGCTGGAGCAGGGCGATCTAATTGGCGTGAGTACTGGCGGAAGCGATCAACTGTGAAGTGATTTATCATCCATCGATTTCAGCTCAAGGTCTTTCCGGATGGAACACGTACCGCTGTCTATGCCTTTCTGGGCATTCCCTATGCCCAGCCGCCTGTGGCGGAACTCCGTTTTGCGGTAAGTGCCAAAGTGCTGCCTCGATCATTGATTTCATTGTCTCAACTCCTCCTAAAGCCCGCCAAAGCGAGCCTCAACTGGAATCGCACTCTTCAGGCCACGACCATGCGTCCGATTTGCCCGCAGCTGTCCAACACCATCTACGATGAGAGCTCGGAGGGTGGCGGCATTCCCAGCGCCGCACAGACGGATGAGGATTGCCTTTACTTGAACATTTGGACACCGGAAACGGGGCTGCGGTATGGCAAGCTGCCCATAGCAGTGATCGTCACGGGCGAGGAGTTTGCCTACGATTGGCCGAGGAACCGCATCAATGGCCTGGACCTGGCCGGAGAGGGAATCGTTGTGATTAGTGTCCAGTATCGGAACAACATCTACGGCTGGCTGGGACTGGGTGAGGGGCATCGCCAGCTGCCGGGTAACTATGGACTGACTGATGTTCGGATGGCCATCAAGTGGATTCAAAGGAACGCCGACGCGTTCGGTGGCAATCCGGATCAGATAACCCTGCTGGGCCATGGCAGTGGAGGAGCAGCTCTCGTGCTGGCCACTGCTCTGGAGGATTCCAATCTGTTGAAGCAGTTGGTGCTCATGTCACCAGGTCCCGTGTTGCGTTCCTTGGGCTCCGGCCACGATCAGCGGGTTGTGGAGACGGGCCGTCAGCTGATCCAGAAGCTAGGCTGCCAGTTTGAAGAGGCACAGCGCCGGCAGCTGCTGGGCTGCTTGCGGCGGACGAGCCAGGAGGATTTGCTGCGAGCCTACGAGAGTGTCTACAACCATGGCAACGGCAGCTACCAGCTGGGTGTGATCCTGTGGAGAGGACTGGAGGAACGACTGCGCAATCAGACGCTGCCTCCCTTGCTGCTGGGCATCACCTCGAACGAGGGCGCCTTCCTGCAGGACTACTGGCTGGATGTGGCGCGAGAGGGCCAGCTGGCGCTGCAGGAGTACATCAATCACACTGTGCTGCCCAATGTGCTGCGCTCCCTCGAGGCGGCCGGAGGCGAAGAGGGCGGCTCACAGCTGGCAGCCATTAAGTGGCGCTACTTCAATGGAGTGCCCGAGCGGGGGGGAAGTGTCATCCATCTGCTGAGTGGCATGCAGCGATTGCTGTCGGAGACACTCTACGAGCTGCCCTTCTTCCGCCTGTTGGACATGCTCAATGGCTCCACCAGCTACGCCTATGTCTTCGACCAGGCGCATTCGATGGACATGCGGGGCAGGAAGAATCTCTTTGCCGGTGCCTCGCACAGCTCCGACTTGCCGCTGCTGCTGGGCCCGAGCCTGTTTCAGCAGATAGCACGACGTCGCTTCAGCGGCGAGGAGGAGCAGCTCTGCCGGAAGCTGAGGGGAGCCTTTGCCAACTTCCTGAAGAGCGGCAATCCCACGCCAGGCAGAATCTACGATGCTTGGCTGCCCTACAGTCGCCAGAGTCCCTTCATCTACAGCCTGGGCGAGCAACAGGCGAAGCCCATCCAGTCCGGCGGCTTGGATGAGGCCGAAATCGACAAGCTGCTGAGGGGCGAGACGTCAGCGGGGATTGATCGCAGCCTGTCAAGAACGAATCGCCACGACACGTACAGGGCGGGGGCCTCCAACTCGTACACGGCCAGCAACCAGCAGGATTCCGGGTTTGCCAATCATTTGCAGCGCGTCTACGGGTTCTGGCAGGTGCTGCTGCCTCTGGAGCAGGACAATGAGTTCCGCGGCGGGGCACTGGGCCAGCGGGTGCGTCTCCTGGAGGCCCACGCAGATGCAGCACGCTATCGGCAGGGCTTCTATGCAATGTTGGGCCTGGTATGTCTGCTGCTGGCGTGCCTCTGCCTCTGCGTCTATCTGCTGAAACGCAATCCGGATCCTCTGCGCAGGCGAAACGCTTCGTCGGCGACGGATTGCTATTGCTTATGACACAAGTGGTTTCGCTGGGCGACCATCTTTGGCGGTGGAAAGGACGGACAGGCGACGTCGGGCATTGCCAGTGTCGAGTCCTGGCGCAAAGGTGGTCGAGCAGCGAAACGGGAGCGAGGCGAGGGCGAGGCTGAACGCGAGCGCAGGGGGGAGCAGCCGCAGACTCTCAACCAGCGTACACGACGTCCCAGACAACTGCAGCCGTACGATTTCAAGGCTGCCCCCTCTGCTGGAGGAGCAGGAGCAGCCGGAAGAGCTGGAGCTGCAGCTGGAGGTGGGATTGTTGAGGAACTTCTGGATCCTGTCGCCAGCAAATTCGAGCCGAGTGTGGCTGTTAAGAACTGGCAATACCAGTTGACTTGTGATAAGTTCTAAAAGCAACCAACCCATCTTAGCCGTAGTCCATTCATATCGATTTTCAATGTTTCTATTTGTGCGTAATTAAATAAAAACAAAAATTCAAATTTGATTGCTTATTGTGAACTGGTTACAAGCCGCCTACAAGTGCTGTAAAATGCCGACAAATCAGCTGTTTTGCTATCGGCACGAACTAGCAGAACAGCTGTGCCGTAATCGAATATCGACTATACTTTCACAACACGTGCGCGCTCGTTGCGCTTATTTTTGTTTTTTAATTGTGAATAAAAAGCGTGACGAATTGCATTAAAATGGGTTCTAAGAAGCCGCTGGACGTGCACATGTTCCCCTCGGACCTGGAGTTTGCTGTTTTCACCGACCAGGAGATACGAAAGCTGAGTGTCGTGAAGGTGATAACTGGCATCGCCTTCGATGCTTTGGGCCATCCAATGCCAGGCGGTCTATATGACATACGCATGGGTTCGTATGGCCGCTGCATAGACCCATGTGGTACGTGCCTGAAGATGCAGGATTGCCCTGGCCACATGGGCCACATCGAGCTGGGCACTCTTGTCTACAATCCCTTCTTCATAAAGTTGGTCCAGCGCCTGCTCTGCATATTCTGTTTGCACTGCTTCAAGCTGCAAATGAAAGGTGAGAGATGTCACAGATATAGATGAGATGTAACTATAACTATAACTCTCCATGTAGACAATGAATGTGAGATTATAATGCTGCAACTGCGACTCATCGATGCCGGATACATTATTGAGGCGCAGGAGCTGGAGATCTTCAAATCGGAGATTGTCTGCCAGAACACCGAGGAGCTGATCAAGCTCGACAATGGCGACGCCGTTCATCCCCGCATCGCTGCCATGCATGAGTTGCTGTTGAAAAGTCCGAAGGAGGCTCTCCATACGACCAAGACCACCTGCTCCTTGCGCACGGCCGTCACCCATTCTGCCCTGCAGCGGCCCGGCAAGAAGTGCAGACACTGCAACAAGTCTATGCGCTATGTGCGGTACATGCATCGACGGTTGGTCTTCTACGTGACCATAGCAGACATCAAGGAGCGGTAAGCGGCCAGAAATCTTCGAGTATTTAGTCGCTAATCAATGAATTTTCTCTCTGGCAGCCTTGGGGAAAGCGCTGAGAGCAGTGGCCAGAACAAGGTCATCTTCGCGGATGAGTGCCGTCGCTACCTGCGGCAGATCTATGCCAACTATCCGGAACTGCTGAGGCTATTGATGCCCATTCTGGGCTTAAGCAACACGGATGCAGCAGATGCTGGCTATTCCCCGGTGGACATGTTCTTCATGGACACCATACCAGTGACGGCGCCTCGAGCTCGTCCCATGAGCATAGTCAATGGCATGGTAAAAGGCAACCCCCAGTCGGACATCTACATCAACATTATCGAGAACAACAACGTCTTGAATGTGGTACTTAGGTATATGCGGGGCAAGCAAGAGAAGCTCACGTCGCAGGCCTTGGCCGCCTACCAGGATATGAAGGGAGCGAATTCCCACGAGAAGCTGTACAATGCTTGGCTCTCGCTGCAGACTTCGGTCGATGTCCTGCTCGATGTGAACATGTCGCGTGAAGTGAAATCTGCCGAGGGTCTGAAGCAAGTTCTGGAGAAGAAGGAGGGTCTCATCCGGAAGCACATGATGGGAAAGAGAGTCAACTATGCCGCACGTACCGTCATCACCCCCGATCCCAATATAGATGTAGACGAGATCGGCATACCCGACATCTTTGCCCGAAAGCTATCCTATCCCATACCCGTAACCGAGTGGAATGTCACGGACCTACGCAAAATGGTGATGAACGGACCGGACGTCCATCCCGGTGCGAACTACATACAGGACAGCAATGGGTTCACCACCTACATACCCGCTGACAATGCAGCCAAGCGCGCCAGCATGGCCAAGTTGCTGCTGACCAATCCCAAGGACGGCGTTAAGATTGTCCATCGTCATGTGCTCAACGGAGACTGTCTGCTGCTCAATCGTCAGCCTTCGCTGCACAAGCCGTCCATTATGGCTCACAAGGCTCGCATTTTGAGCGGCGAGAAGACCTTCCGCCTCCACTACTCCAATTGCAAAGCCTACAACGCCGATTTCGATGGCGACGAGATGAACGCACATTATCCGCAAAGCGAGGTGGCCCGAGCGGAGGCTTACAATCTGGTGAATGTGGCCAGCAATTACCTGGTGCCAAAGGATGGCACTCCCCTGGGTGGCCTCATTCAGGATCATGTCATCTCGGGCGTCAAGCTTTCCATTCGCGGACGATTTTTTAACCGTGAGGACTACCAGCAACTGGTCTTCCAGGGGCTGTCGAACCTGAAGGGCGATGTCAAGCTGCTGCCCCCGGCCCTGATCAAGCCTGCCACGCTCTGGTCCGGCAAGCAGGTCCTGTCCACAATTATTATAAACCTGATTCCCGACGGCTATGAGCTGATCAATTTAGATTCGTTTGCCAAGATTGGAGGCAAGAACTGGAACGTAGCCCCTCCACGGCCAGCACTGCATGGAAGCAATCCACAGGAGCAGGAGCTCAGCGAGAGCCAGGTGCAGATACGTAGAGGCGAACTGCTGGTCGGTGTTCTGGACAAGCAGCAGTATGGCGCGACCACTTTCGGCCTCATCCACTGCATGTACGAGCTGTACGGCGGCGATGTGTCCACACGCCTGCTCACAGCCTTCACCAAGGTCTTCACGTTCTTCCTGCAACTGGAGGGCTTTACGCTGGGCGTCAAGGACATTCTGGTCACTGCCAAGGCCGACAGCAAGAGACGACAGATCATACAGGAGTGTCGCGATGTGGGAAACAGTGCCGTTGCCGCCGCCCTAGAGCTGGACGATGTCCCGCCCCACGATGAGCTGGCCGAGCAAATGGAGGAGGCCTATGTGAAGGATCCAAAGTTCCGTGTGCTGCTCGATCGCAAATACAAATCGATACTAGACGGCTTCACCAATGATATCAACAAGTAGGCATGCGAGAATGTTCCTCCTCGACGAGAGCTCTCTCCATTGATACTTTGTATTTCGTTGCAGAACTTGCTTGCCGGGTGGCCTCATCACCAAGTTCCCCGACAACAATCTGCAGCTGATGGTGCTGTCTGGTGCCAAGGGCTCAATGGTCAACACCATGCAAATCTCCTGCCTGCTCGGGCAGATTGAGCTGGAAGGCAAGCGGCCGCCCTTGATGATATCGGGCAAATCCCTGCCGAGCTTCACTTCCTTTGAGACGTCACCCAAGTCGGGTGGCTTCATCGATGGGCGCTTTATGACGGGCATACAGCCACAGGACTTCTTCTTCCATTGCATGGCAGGTCGTGAGGTAAGATTTTGGTTTTACTTCCCTACTGCGGGATAATAAACATCTCTCTTTCAGGGTCTCATTGATACTGCTGTGAAAACATCTCGTTCCGGTTATCTGCAACGCTGCCTCATCAAGCACCTGGAGGGCCTGAGTGTCCACTATGATCTCACTGTTCGCGACAGCGACCACAGTGTGGTGCAGTTCCTTTACGGCGAGGACGGTCTGGACATACTCAAATCAAAGTTCTTCGACGGAAAGTTCTGTGCGGACTTCCTCACCCAAAATGCCCCAGCAATATTGCGGCCCAGCCAGCTGCAGTTGATGAGGGACGAGGAGAGTCTGGCCAAAGTGCTGAGCCATGAGAAGCACATACGCAGCTGGGAGAAAAAGAAGCCAGCCGTGTTGCGGTCCGCCTTCACTCACTTCTCTGGGGAGCTGCGCGAGGAGGTTGAGGTCAAGCGACCCAATGAGATCAATGGGAAAACGGGGCGACGCCGCTTTGACGAGGGATTGCTCAAGTTGTGGAAGAAGGCCGATGCCGAAGACAAGGCCTTGTATCGCAAGAAGTACGCACGTTGTCCCGACCCATCAGTGGCCGTCTACAAGCAGGATCTTTACTATGGCAGCGTGTCGGAGCGGACGCGCAAGCTGATCGATGACTATGCGCGCAAACATCCAAGCCAGAAGGACACAATAGCTGACATAATGCGTATGAAGAGCATCAAAGCGTTGGCCGCCCCAGGCGAACCCGTGGGCTTGATTGCCGCCCAATCGATTGGCGAGCCGTCCACTCAGATGACGCTGAACACTTTCCATTTCGCCGGTCGTGGTGAGATGAACGTAACTCTGGGTATTCCCCGTCTGCGAGAGATTCTCATGCTGGCCTCGTCGAACATCAAGACGCCCTCCATGGATATACCCATCAAGCAGGGGCAGCAAGCGCAAGCTGAAAAGTTGCGCATATCCCTGAATTGTGTCACTTTGTCCAATCTCTTGGAGTGTAAGTATTCAAATTAATTTTCATCGAACTAATTTATTTGAAGAATCCCATTTGCAGCTGTCCATATCAGCACCAGTTTGAGCTTGGAGCCGGAACGGGCCTACGAGTATGAACTGCGCTTCCAGTTCCTGCCCAGGGAGGTCTACAAAGAGGACTATGGTGTGCGGCCCAAGTGGATTATTAAGTACATGCACCAGACCTACATCAAGCAGCTTATTCGAGCCATTCTCAAGGTTTCCAATGCCAAAAAGACATCGAAAATGTGAGTGCCAGTGTAGACGTGGTAGCGTAGCCCTTGGACTACAATTAAATTCATTTTCTAGTATTGAAATCGATGACAAAAAGGAGAGCGACAACAACAAGGACGAGGATAACGATCTGGACAATGCAGATTTTATGGGTTCAAAGAAAACTGCTGCTGACAACGATGACGATTCATCGGATGACGGCGTAAGCAAAGAACTTGTTCATCAGTCGCTTCAGCGCTCTCTACAAATGTAATATATTCTTTAGGGCGATGACGACACAACAGGACTGAAGTTAAAGCAACGCAAAACCGATGAAAAGGACTACGATGATCCAGATGATCTTGAAGAGCTGCGCGACGCTAATGGTAAGTGCTCTAGGTTCAGAAAGATTCCACATTCAGTTGCTTACTCTTCTGCCAACAGATGACGATGAGGACCAAGAGGACCAAGATGATGAGGAAAATGTAGCAGATGGCAATGAGACTGCCGATGTGGATGACAAGTCGGTGGAGAAGCTACTTAGCAACGAAATGGTTAAGGACTACACATTTGACAAGGAGAATCATCTGTGGTGCAAGGTCAAACTTCATCTGAGTGTGCGCTACCAGAAGCCCGATCTGACTTCCATTATTCGGGAGCTGGCAGCCAAGAGTGTCGTCCACCAGGTGCCGCACATCAAGCGGGCCATCATCTACAAGGGCAACGACGAAGAGCAGCTGCTGAAGACTGATGGCATCAATATTGTTGAAATGTTTCAGCACAACAAGGTCTTGGATCTGAATCGGTTGTACTCCAATGACATTCATGCCGTAGCTCGCACCTATGGCATTGAGGCAGCGTCTCAAGTCATTGTCAAGGAGGTGAGCAACGTGTTCAAGGTGTACGGCATCACAGTGGATCGTCGGCATCTGTCGCTGATATCTGCCTACATGACTTTTGACGGCACCTTCCAACCTCTGTCGCGCAAGGGCATGGAGCACTCCTCATCTCCGCTCCAGCAAATGTCTTTCGAGTCGAGTTTGCAATTCTTGAAGAGCGCCGCCGGCTTCGGCAGGTCAGATGACCTCAATTCCCCTTCAAGTCGCTTGATGGTCGGTCTCCCCGTGCGCAATGGCACTGGAGCCTTTGACTTGTTAACGAGAATATGTTAACACAATTTATTCTTTATATTAGGCATTTTTTAAATAAAAATAGAATGATGAAAATAACAGAAGATAACGAAAAAATCGATAGTAGTCCACAAATGCAATCGAAGAGCTGGTCCATCTCTAAGAAACAGATGTTTTCATTGTTGACAAAAAATTGTAATTAAACTTGCGAAAAAATGTTGACTTCTATGGTTAAAGAGCATCACAAGGAGCAGGTGAAGCGGAAACAGGAGCAAGGTCCGTTGTTAATTTATTTTTCGAGCTGCACAATTGATTAAAATGTAATGTACGCAGAGGTGCGAAGAAAGGAGGCTATAGAGGCGTCCAATGAGCTCACACACTCCTTGGTGGAACACCTAAACGTGGGCGTGGCCCAAACTTACTTGAATCAAAAGCGCTTGGATGCCGAGGCGAAACAACTGCATGTGGGAGCGACCAACTTTGCCAAGCAGACTCATCAATGGCTGCAGCTGATAGACAACTTCAGCGGCGCCTTGAAAGAACTGGGCGATGTGGAGAATTGGGCACGCAGCATTGAGAGCGATATGCTGGTGATACAGCAGACTCTGGAGGTGGCCTACAAGGCCTCGCGCGCATCCCAGGCAACAGGAGCTCCTGCCGGAGTCCGCTCGGAGCCCTCCACGTCAGCGGCCGCTGCCACCGCCACAGCAGCTATTAATCCTAGTTCAAAAGAAACATGAAAACTATTTTAAAATTCTTAATCATTTATTTGCTTGCATCTTTATGTACAGTCCAGAACTGTGACTCTTTACAATCACAAACTAAAGATTAGTGAGTTAGTTAGCGCATGCCGTGCCCTCAGCATCGACCAGCGAGTACTTCAGGACAAACGCTAATGATAAAATGACTGGCTGGTTAATCCAACCATTAGACCTTCTATAGAGACTAAATATTTACACTTAAGCATTCGACCAGCGAGTGCTAATGGGGAATAAATTAATAAAATCATTAAAATTACAAAATATCCTATTATGAGGAGGCAATTCCTGAACGCAATCGAATATTTTGTACTTGCACATTCACGATGGATACGATAAAAGTTAATTCTAATATGCATGGTGGTTAGTGTGTTAAGTTTATTATTATAATTATTAGGTGCTGTTGCTGTTGCTTAAATTATCATATCACAATGAGTGTCTAGCCCCTTAAGCTGCGGTTGTGCATCGTCCGCATTCGGTGGCAGATTTCTATAAGTAATAGGTGTTAATTCTCGATTTTTACAAGCTACGTTTTTCAACAGCGACAACAGCAACGAAGTCAACGAGTTAAAAGTTCCAATGATGTATGTTATAAGTTTGTCAAATGCTCGCCAGTGTTGTGATAAAACTCAGTCAAATGTGCTCGCTTTTGTTTGTCAAGGCCCAACAAAAACCCAATCCGGATGGGCCCTGGCGACGAGCACGGCTTTGGCGATTGGCGTATATCTAATCGTAACGGGATGATGTGCGGTCTGGAACGATATGCCAAATATTTATGTTTTCCCCTTTCTGATCTTCTCATGTACTTACACTTGCGCACTGGCGAACGAGAACGGGAACGCACATAACGATGGCTGCCAGAGCTCTTCGAATAATTGCGTTGGTATTCACGTTCGATGCGGTTGTCGCGATGGTAATCGCGATACTCACGGTCGTAACGGTTGTTACCGCCACTGCGGTAGGTATCCTTGTTTGACGAAGACCCGTAGTCGCGATAACGGGAACCACGCGGTGATCCTGAGCGACCATTTTGGTTGCTGTGGGGAATGCAGTTTTTAGTGTCAAAACTCTAGACAAGTGTGAGTAGTAGTACGCACCGAGACGAACGCCCCATGTAGACTCCAGGAGTAGGAGTGTGGGCACGTTGGGTTATTGAATAGTCAACGCGTATGTGACGATTGTCAATCTCCATGCCGCAGCAGGCATCCTTAGCGACACGAGCGTCGGCGACATTCTCGAAATAAATAAAGCAGAAGCCACGCGAACGGTTGGTCTATGGAAGGGAGGGATTTGAAAATGAATTCATGGCGATAAGCATGGACAGGTGAGATGTGGAAACAAGCCTTTAGTGGTTTGCCATTGGTTTTTGTAGCAAGCACTCACAATTGTTACCTACTTTAATATAGCCAGACATCCAACCAGACAGGACACCAAACACTTAAAGCTGTGTTCCGCCATGTGTGGTGGAGTCTGGCTGGGGAGTGTAATTTTTACCGAACTTACCTGGGCATCGATAATCATCTGAATGCGCTCTATTGGGCCGTATTTGCTGAACAGTTCGCGCACCTTCTGCTGCGAAGTATTGGTGCTCAAACCAAAGACACCGATGCAACGGTTCGAGCCTCCATCAATCTACGAATTGCACACGTTAAAGAAATCGTGAATAGTTCACACGCTTCGCACACGAATACCTGACGGTCATGCGACTTGCGCTTAGAGTGATAACGTCGTCCTCCAGGCGACTTGGATCGGGACTGGGAGCGAGAACGCGAACGGCGACGTGAGCCCGAGCTGCGGTTGTTCCCATAGCATTCCAAATTAGACCTTAATTTTGTGTTGGAATGGAATTCGATTAGAAAATCTTGAGTTGGTTCTGGGTGTTCTTCTTTTCTTTCTTTCGTGTTGGGAAACTGAAACTGATTTCGACACTTGAAAAATGGCTGCAAGTCGTGTCGTATGTGGCTGATTTTCTGAATTTCTTTGTGGCTTTGTACTAAGAATGGCTGCCATTTCTTGTGTTTTGCAATTAAAACTGATTTTCATGCTTGAAAAATGGTTGAGAATTGTGGTTTGTGTGGTTCTGTTGAGTCCTGATTCTGTTTCAATGGGAAGAATATTTTCTTGGCTTTAAAATTAGCTTCTGAATTCTGTTTCTGGCTTGGCTTTGCAATAAATTCAAATAAAATATGCGACTGTTGGAAAATTAAACTTAATTAATGCACAAAGTTGTTCTTACATGTCGTTTGCTTTTTCACTTTTAAATAGTTTTTCTTTCTCAATTGTTTCGAGCAGCTGGAGCCACTTCTCGCACTTCTCACTTCGTTGAACGAACAAAATAAAATGAAGGATTCCAAAATGACATTCAGAATTGTAGACCTGTCGTAAGGAAAAGCCTACTCGATGCCGATACCCGGGAGTACTCGATATCTATATATAGAATATTTACCTGAGTGATGGACTATTTTCGTGCCTGGACGAGCCAGACGATGCGGAGCCAGACGATGAAGACGACCCGGAACGTTTATGCTTGTAGTTTCTGCAACTGCACTGTTAGAGACCCCGGGGGCACCTTTTTCCTTTTAATGGCTTACCTGTCATAGTGGCGGTGCGATTTACTTCTATCTTTGGGAGAACGCGAGCACTTAAGTGACGAGGTGTTGTTACGTTATTCTGAAAAGGGCAGTCTGCAAAGCTTGTAACTCACCATCTTTGTTTTATTCTACGGTTTATTTATTACAAATTATTTATTAAAATTTCAATGTGATGCACGCATTCAGTGTGACCGCGGATTTATCGATATACCGAAATATACCTTGCATTTTCAAAATATACCGTAACATATACCGAGAATCTAAAATCATTTTCCTCGATTTTGATGTTCAGTTTAATATTACAAGCTGGTTAGGTTACTCACCTTAAAAAATGTAATTTTACTCAAATCATCATTCAATTCTCCGCAGGATTCGCTGATTTTATGGTACTTCTTTCCTCAATTGATTGCATAATAAGATTAAAACTAAAAAGGTCAACCAAAAAAATATATTTGCTATACTTAATATAATAATATACTTAATAATATATGTAAATCCATTCTAATAATTAAGAATGACTTTTCTTAGACTAACATGCTTTTAACCTTTTCATATGTTTGTATGTACTAAATACATTCTCGGTCTCTATAATTTGCAAATTTTTAAAGTAATACATTGAGATTGTGACTGTTTAAAGGGATTCCAATCCAATCCAATACCATTTATTTGTTTGCAACGCTCTTGATCTCGGATCGGATCATAATTCGCTTAGATTATTGCAATCAATATTCTGGGATTTATTTTCAAAATCTCTATTAATATTTTGCATTGGATCTTTTTTAATATTAATAATGGGTCCCAATGGAATGTGGATCAATTCGAATGGAAATTCTCCAATATCAATGGGTCCCATGCCCATATCTGCAATATTTTCAATTGGATTAACTGCATCTACTGTAATTTCGACAATTTTATGTTTGGGAAATGCTACAGAATTTTGTTACCATTTTGTATTAATATAGTATGACCTATATTTAAAAACTGAAAAGGAAAATACAATTAGTAAATTAAATTTAGAGAATATTTTTTAAAAACTGGGACAAAGACCCTAATCTACCCTACCCGACTCGATTTTCCCTCAAGGAAACAAGCCAACTTATTCTGAAAGGGCTTAAAAATGGTCAGATGATACTTATATTTTTTGTCGCGGCAAAACTGTACACGAATGAAAGACATGAGGACGGTGCAATGGTGCTGGCGTGAGCTAATGGCCTGGCCAAGGCTCTACCGAGGGGCATAAGTTCATCGAGGTACCTATTCTGATGGTGCTATCCAGATGAATGCCAAAGAGGGACACGATCGGAGACAAAAGGTCGGATGGTAGGTCATTTCCACATTGAAACTGTTACCCTTTAACTGTCTTTTGCAGGTCCGCAAGCCAATCTGGTGAAGAGTAACATTCGGCAAGCTCCTTCATGCAGGCCTCAATGGCATTGACGTGCTGCCTCTGAGCTCCGATGAGCTCCTTGTCGGAGGATCCACAGTTCAGAAGACTTTGACCAAAAGTCACTGCCGTTGAAACGAAAGCGATTGCCCCAAAACCTCGGCTCAGTTTAGCGAAAGTCTGGATTAAAAATAAGAATAGTTTATTGAATTAAATTGAATTATAATGGACAATTATAACAATTACGGTTGTTTATAGTAACGTCACTTGTAACTAAAAACTTATCAAAAATCACAGAGCTTAACCACATGGGAGGTAATTAACGGTTGTACATCGAGTACCACTGACTTTTCACCAGTACATAGTTATAAATTCTTTGCTGCTCAATGTTGCGCAGATCCGTTACAGTTTTACAAACACGCTCGTTGTTGAAATGACTCTTTGGGGGTGCTTCTAGCAGATTTCCCTTGGTAAACCACTTCAATTCCGCAAAGTGCTTTTTGACACTGGCGCGCAAGGCAGCGCCACTGAATACCGGTTTCTGGAATATCTCATACATGTTCTTTTTGCCATACTTCTGGTGAATCTGATGGACTGTGTGCTCGATATCTGACTGCTTACAATAGTATATGTACCACAGCTTCCTCTCGGGCTCTCGAAGATCGGTTAGGCTCAAAACGCCAAAAAATTCCACCACAAATGGACTACATTTTGTTGGAGCTGGCTTGGGCTTAATGTAGAAAATACATCTCAAATGATTGTCCATTTCTGCGTCGGCTGGAAGAAGATTATTTATTAGTCATCAACATTAGCTGACAGTGTTGCGCCCACGAGTTTGTGTTACCAGTATTTATGTCTTTTTTGCTCCCTGCCATGTTCGTCTTCAGGCTATGATAATACTTGCTGAAATGGTCCTATCAGAGGATTTTTATTCTGCTCAAATGCCAAACCACCATCAAATTTCAATAGACACGCAATAGCTAATATTGAACTTTTGCTTATGTTTATTGTCTTCAATTTCACAATGTAGTATGAGAGCTTTCAATACTTCAATAATAAATGCAACCCTGGTTATCGATAACAAAAAAAAACAGTCGAATCGGGCGGTACACGATCCAAATTAAATATATTTAAATATGAATGTTTACCAATCTGCACGACATGACGGTAGGTGCGTGAAGGGTTTTTGACATTGGCTAATAATGGACCATCCGATAAGTGTTCTACTATGTGTAGAAGGCTGCCTGCTATATCACCCATTCATTTAAATTGTAATCCTCGAGTGGCGGTGATGCACCCATACACCTCTATAGTTCGCAAATGATTAAACACGAGCATGAATTTGTTTTCGTTTTCTTTTTGCTGTTTACATACAAATACATCGCTAATCTTGTTCTGGGCATATTACGGTTGTGCTTGTTAATTGCTTAGTTAAACAATTTGAATAAGGTCCAATGTTGTTCGCAAACGGGTTTTCTTATTGGCTTGGCTTGTGGGACGTTACTTTCGGACTTAGAATAAACGTGTAAGTGTAATTGTATGTATGGGCAAAGGTGTTCCGCTTGGTTTAGATTAAAGGAGACGCGCTACTTGGCCAGATAATAAGGAGGCCCTGGGTTATGGGCCAGGGCGTAGACGCGCCTCGGACACGCAAGTGTGAGACTACAGATTCACTTCGAAATGGGGGCAAACGACGACAAGTGTTTTTGTGTTGTAGAGGGGGGTCGTCTACTCCAGAAGAGTGATTTCTTCCTTGACTAAAAATTCAACAACTTCCTCATCGACCTCATCGGTTTCCAAGTTATCAGTGTCCACATCTGCAAAGAGAAATAGTTAATTCATTAATTATTCCATTGGCAAGGATTAAATCCCAAAACTTACGTCCTCGGAGCATGACGCGACGACTCTTCTGTTCCTTCCATTCGCCAATGCGCTTGTTGCGATACTCCATGAAGGTCTCGCGCAGCTGGGAACGCTTTTCGAGCAGCTCCTTGGAGGCGCGTGTGAGTCGCAGGCGATCCTTCTGTTCGAAGGCGGGATAGTACTTCTTCAAGTTCTTCTTGATATCCTTCTGTTTTTCCTCGCTGAGGAGGGTTGGAGGCCTGGGACGCCACAGGAACTGCACAAAGTTCTTCAGAATGGTGCGCTTGATAATGCGCCCCTGGAACGTGTACATGTTGAAGCCCGTGTCCTCCTTCACCTTCCACGAGGAGACGCCAGTGACCACATACCGGCCAGTGGGGTCCCACTCAACCTCGGATGCACGGAAATGATCGGGCGACGCGCTGATAATGTAGTCATTGGTGGAGTCCACAAACTCAAAGGTGCCCATGGTCAGATTGGCCATCACTATGAACTGTCCTCGCGGAGACCAGAACAGATGCGTGCACGACTTCTTCTCCAGACGCTTGACCAGACTGGGTTTGACGCCCTTGTTCACCTCGTAGAAGCTCACGTTGGCGGAGTTCGGCTCGCCGTGGATAATGGAGAACTTGTTGCCGATGGGCTCCCAGGCAAAGGCCAGGATGAGCTCCCGAATCTCCACCGAGTCCACTGGCACCTCCTTCTCGCGCATGTGGAAGATCTCAAAGTTATAGAACATGCCGAGGAACTTTACGTCCAGCTCCTTCTTGTCCTTTTTCAACTTGGAGTAGCGATCCACTTTGACGCACAGATAGTCACCGGATTTCTGCCAGTGGAGCTTGCAATCGGCCACATGGAATAAGTTCTTGTTGCGAGTTTCTCGCTTCTTGGGGATCTCCATCAAGGTGACTCGGGCAGGTATTTGATTCTGCTCCTCCACCCAGTAGGCGATCACATTGTCCGTGGGCGACCACGAGAATCCCCTGATGCCGGGAATCTTGATGGACTTCAGATCAAGCAGATAGAAGGAGGGCGTCTCATAGATGTGGATCGAGTTGTCTCCCATCCTGCCCACGTACTTGTCGTCGTGCGACCAGCGGAACATGGACAGCACCGACATGCCATCGGCCACAAACGAGCGCTTCTCAGCGCCCGTGCGGATGTCCCAAATGATAATCTTCTGGCCAGTGGGGGTGGGGCCGTAGGTTACCAAATAGTTTTCGCAGGGCGAGAATTCCACGAACTGGGTGCCAGTGTGTGGGAACTTCTGGATCTTCTGGAAACTGCTGCCGCCCCAAATGGCCACGCCGGGCTTGTGGAACGTCACCACATAGGTGCCCAAAGGCGACCACTTGACAAAGGTGTCAGTGAACCGCTCCCTTGTCTCCAGCTCGTTGGGCTCGGGCAGTACATTCTGCCAGAAGCCAACCTGTACGCAGTTCTGGGAAGTTTCCGCAGCCACACAATATTGGTCGTACCCATCGGGGTCATTGATGAAGTTGTACAGATCGCTTTGCACCTTGAAGGACTGCACAGTGGGCGGTTCCCACTTCTCCGGGATGTTCTCGTACCTTAAAGAGAAAAGAACCATTTAATTTGTGTGCCAAGGAAGCAAAAGGATGCCTTACTTCTGGAAATCCGTAAACAAATTGACAGCAAACGTATGGTTCTTGTCCAGACGATGGTTGTTCAGTTTCTTGACAGCCTCCTCCGCCATGCCGGCATGCTTGTACTCCATGAACGCATAGCCCTTGGTCTTGCCCTCCTCATCGACGGGGTAAACTACATTCACGATTTCGCCACAGTGCGAGAAGAGCTTGTTGATGACCAATTTCAGTTTTTCCAGACGCACCGGCTCCACCTTGGGGATATTGTCCACCACGACAACGCTCTCAACACCGTCGGCCTCGGAAGGACGCTGCGCAAGCATGTCACCGAGCAGATCTGCAATACATTATATGAATTATTTATATTTTCGCACATTCATCGCATCATTGAGGTTAGTTTTCCGCGTGTGCTGCGCTGGCAGGCCCGGAGCCGGAATTTGTAATTACCTTCATCGCTGATATTGTCCACGAAATTGGGCGGATCATCGAAATTGGGCTCCTCATTATAGTCACTGTCGTTCGTATCGCCACCGGAATGGTCCTCACTCTTCTTTTTAGCCATTTTCAGCGATCTATTTGCAATTTTCCGTCATCAAAAACACACGCACGAATTGAAAAGAAAGAAGTGTGACCGTTGGTTTATCGACGGGATAAAACATACCGAATATTCTCATATTCGTAAAATATCGAATATCATATTCCTGAATTGAGATATTCGATGTAAATTTACTAGTATATAGTTATAATAAGTATATAGTAATAATAATAATTAAAATATTTCCTATAAGATAGGTGGGGAAGTCAAATACATGATACATACAAAAGAAGAAAATAAATAAAATCAAAGAAATTGGTAATTAGTTAGACGATTTTTCATCATTATCATATATCATTATTATCATTATCATAACGAGTTGAATGAAAAATTCAAATACAAATTTGAAAAATATAAGGTCATAAGGCTTACAATCCATAAAAAGGAGTATATAATATAATCGAAACTGATTCTTCAAACGGATAAAATTATTTGTTTAGTGTTAAAAGTCTTTGCAAGCTGGTAAATTAAAATAGAACATAAAAATCGAGGAATATGATTTAAGACTCCTGTATATTTTTTGTAAATGAGAAGGTATATTTTGATATACTATATCGATAGTTCCGCTGAAAACTCGGGCTGGGAAAACATCGATGGTGGCCACTATCGATGGTGGATGGATGTTAGGTATCCCAGATTACCCTAGTAAAATAGTGAAAATAGTTCCTCATCTGTATTTCTAACGCAGTCTTAACGGCAGTAACGGCAGTCTGATATAAAATGACACAGTAAAACTGCAATTATCTGTGATAGTCAAGGCGGCTTAAAGGCTCTGAAGAGTAATAAATCCTGAATGAATGAAAGAATGAAGAAGAATGAAGAAAGAAATACTGGACAATACCTTAACGAACACCTTTATGGTGCACTGGATACCCGGTGACAAGAATATTGATATTAAGAAAAGACTGATATACCAGCCAAATATTTTTAAGTGTTTAATTTACCTCTAATAATTATAGTTTGTTAAACTCTTACACACTTTTTAACTAAGCTTCATATTTTTTATATTATAACAACATATCCAATGCAATGCCTTGCATGCCCTCATTAAAAACCATCGGTAGTAACAGTCATCAACAAATATCGACAGAAATACCGAACATGTCAAGAAAATATCGACAGCCCCATCATCGAACTGAAGTACCTGGTCAATGCAGATTCATCGTCGTGCGACCAAAAAAAAAAAAAAGAAAAAAACAAAGAATTGGAAAAATTGTATTAATTGTGTTACAACGCCCATTATAAAACAAAATAACCATTACAAATACGTCGCGCGAGGTGCATCAGCAAATGCCACTGAAAGGGCCGGGCTTTAGGAGTGTCGAGGCAGAACATGATTGTTAGGAATTTTCATATTTGTTGCCTTTTGCTCCATGATTGTGTCTGCCTTGGTGTGTGCGGCTGCGTGTGTGGGTGCGTGCGAGTAGTCAAACAAAAGTATTAAGCAAAAGTTACATACATATTTTGCAAAGCGTTCATTTCGACTCGTTTCGAAAGGCAAATCGCCCACGCTCTTGCGACAGAGCCAGAGCTCGGACGAAATTCCAACCTACGCAAAATGAAAATCAGAAACAAGAGAAAAACAGTGCAAAAAAGGCGATGCTGCAGGCAAACAATTAACCATTGATGGAAAATCTGTGAAAATATGTAGCTATACTGCAATATTTTAGCATGAATGTATGTATATGTGTATTTAAAAGTGAAATATGTAAAGGCAGCAACAGCAAGCATCATCAGTAGCAGCAGCATAGGCGAAAATCTTTATATACACACATGGAGAAATCGCCCAAAAACTTTCTGCGCAAGCCAGCCCTGAGTGGGCAGCCAAGAGCGAGAGAGAGAGACAGATGCAGATGAAGGCAGAGGCGGATGGATACAGCAGAGCGAGTGTGTGGGAGAGCGAGCTGTGCTCCAGTGAGAGAGATACAGAGAGAGAGCCCCAGCCTTGATGGAAATGTATGAATGAATTTTCACTTTTGCCAATTTTATGTTAATTATAGTCAGAGCTCAGCGAAGATAGCAGCACAAGCACAAAACTTGTCGAACAATAATGATCAGAAAAGTGTTGGATTAGTTTTCCTCGAGGTTTTTCCTTTATCTTCAGCTGCTCGTCTCTCAAATACCTTCCACACAGACTCCAGAGCCAGCTTTTGTTGGTTGCTCTCCTCTCAATTTTCGATGCCTCCAGTGCCTGTTACATCTTTTGTTGCTTGGAAATATCCCCTCTCTTCGTGCGTGCTTGTGCATGAGTGTGTGTGTGAAGTTTTCCAATGTGCCTGTCTACACGCCCACATAAGTGGCCCTGCTTGTGTATTTGGGAAAGTAGAAGTGATTCCGCAGTTGGCTCTGATGGCTGGTGCTTTCTCGCTGCCCTCGTCGTCGAAGCCCAATAAATAGCAATATATTAATTGTTAATGTTCTTTCAGTGAATAAACCACAACTAAACAGTTCAGACAACAAGTGTGCCAAAATCAAAACGAAAATAGTGAACGAAAAATAGAACAACCGATTGCAAAAACCCCAAAAGGAGAGGAGTGCTTCCCGTTTTTCCCCAACCCGTCTGCTGTAGCTGCTGTTGTTTTTGGTTTTATTTTATTTTTGGAAGTTTGTGCAGCAGCAGCTCTGAATGTCTTTATGCTTTAATCATGGTGTATTTTGCCACCAACAACAACAACACCAACACAATACGCTGCTATATTAAAATCTTTCTGATTACGAACCATGACAGAAGGACATGAAAGGTAAGTGTTTCCAATATCCCTCCCCATACCATAATTTGTTCACAATTGCGTAGCAATCCCCTCATCAGTCCCTCTCATGAGCTGGGTGGGCATTCACAGGCTTAAGTCGAGCCTGATCGCATGCGTATCCAATTGTGTCCAATTAATTGCTGCAATTGTACGCAATTCATGATGGAAACGCTTCTTAGTTGCAGTTTTTCCTCAATGAACAAGACACGACACGCCATCCACATGAATTCTGAATGAACTGTGTGGTGTGGGTGATTCATTGTCTGCCTGGGCTGCTTGCTGCTTTGCTTGCTGGCTTCGGGTCCGCCGGATAAGTCTCCACATAGTCTGTCTGTCGCCACATTTAATGAATGAAATGAAACGCCCCCGGACGACTGATGGTTTCCCTGCCGTATTATTGTCTTTTGCTTGCCACAGTTTAAAGTGTTGTCGGCGATTTCCACAGATGATGTCATTGTGTCTGCTTTATTATTGCTATTTTATTGTGTGTTCTTAAGTACACATTATCGTTGCGGAAAGGGAAGCCTGCGCAACAAGAACATCACACCCAAGGCTCCTGCTAGTTTCATTCATGTTGTACATGAATATAATAATATATAATACATATAATGAATTAATTTGCACGATTGCCTCTCCAAACATGCATACTTATGCATTTGCAACCGGGTGTCCTAGCTGATTCCAATAGTTCTGTTTTCTATTAAGAACCCCGTATGTCCGTATTGAATGGAAACCGTAATCGATGTTACGAGTATTTTTGCATTGGGAATGGATTTGCCTTTTAAATAACTAACTCTAACGGTATCGGGTATCGGAGGTACTGAACAGCGCACCCATGAAATGACTGACGACAACCACGCGACAACAACAAAAACAACAAAAATATGCAAATTGATGCTGACGCAGTTGTTGTTGTTGTCTGTCGAACAACTATTTTAGCTGTAAACTGTATTGTGTATTGTGTATTGGAAGGTTCTATTGTTGTCGTTGAGCTCTGTGACAGAGTGTGTGGGTGGCCAAAGCACACAAACATACTGGGCGCACCCACCTGCCCCCCTCCTCGCAACTCCAATACATGCACACACGCACACTTGCGCCGTTGTTCATTCATCATTTGCTGCTCCTGCTGCAGCCCTGCTGTAGTTGTGTGTGTGTGCGCCGTTGTGTGGGTGTCGACGCAGTAAACGCAGTTGGCAACACTGTTTCGGGGAAAGCTTTATGGCTTTGAAATAAATAAAATAGGTCTTCATTAGTGAATATTTGTAATAGAATGTGCAAAAGGTGAAGAGAATTGCATATTGCCCTATTTATTTAGACTAGAACTTTTGTGGGCGACAACCCTCAGTCGTCCGACAACTCAATGCGCACACACACGAACACGCATGCAACTGGAGCTGCCCCCACATTATATGGCTATCTCACTTGCTCTATTTCCTACGCATGCGCCAATCGGAGGGGAGAGCTTCCAAAAATATTGATGGACTTTTAGTTTCAGCTTGAGGCAGGCTCTTCTGCCTATGTGTGTACAAGTCTGCCCGCATATGTATGTATATATGTGCATAATTATATATGTACATATGTAAGTTGGGTTGGAGGGAGTTATACCTCGGGTGGCAACTCCTATTTTATTCCAAGGCTTTCTTTCGTTCGAAGAATTGCTTGAGATGGGTTGCTGTGCAACCCTTGCTGCATCCAATTTCATTCACACTCTCGGAAATCCTTGGGTCTGCTGACGTCGTCGCCCGCCTCCGCATTCGCCTCCATGGTAGTGCAGCCTGAATGAAAGCTGGTGCATTGCCTGCCGCCAGTCCTTGACATGTCCCTGGGTGCTGTGACGTCGACTCTATTCCGGGGACTCTATTCAATTCATTCTGTAAAACTAACGAAACTAGGACAAGTGTAGGTGTGTGTATGCATGGCGACACATCAACGCGCGCACACCAGCACCAACACAGACGCGAGCACGACCACTCTCATCCATACAGGAGCTGTAACTTCGCTGAAGCTTTTTTCATTGAGGAACTCCAGAAGTAGAACTCCATTCGGATTCAACTGCAGAATGTATTCAAACTTGTGCGCAGGTCGCTGGACGAGTTCTTGTCGGAAGCCTTTGGAACCTTTGGAGTCATTCATAAGACTAGAATTGGAGTTGGTGCCGCGAATTGCAAATGAATTCTGAGAATGAATCGGAATCCCAAACCGGACGTTTTACATGCAAGAGCCACTATCGAATGTGGTTTTGCACTTTTGCTACCCTTAATTTACACTCTTCTCCATAGCTCCGCTGCTCTGCTCTGTGCGATGTATTTTTAAACCGAAGGACTTGTAGTTATTTTTAGTTTATGTGGGCTCTTGTTGGTCTCTTTTTTTTCGGTGCTGGTGCCCATGACCAAGCCTTTGCCCCTGCCCTTGCTCATGGATGAATCAGTCCTGCAAGCAGGTGCGCCGCCTTGCTTTGGCTTCCTTGGCCTGCCGAAACAATTAAATTAGCCGAATTAAGGACACTTTTAGGTTATCCATTCAGTCAGGGATATATGCAGATATAGAGGAAGCCTTGAGGGTCCGCTGGACAACATTCGTTGCCAGACACTGGTGGCTACCACAATGGCTACGGTTTCCTATACCAAATTGAGCTCAAAGCGCAGGTCCAGCAGGTAGAACATTTTAGGAGTCTGTCATCTTCAACTTGAATGTGCTTGGATTAATGCTGAAACTAACAATATTTTCGTTTTTATTTTGAATCTTTTTGCAGCGAATTCTTAGTTACAGTACGCGCACAGGTAATGACCAGAGACGAGAGTACCGAGGGCTGGCTACCGCTGGCCGGGGGTGGTCTGGCCAATGTTTCCATACGGAAACGGGCTAGGCTATCCCCACTGGCATCGGGTCATGACTACATCATCTATGGGCAGAGGATATCCGATCAAAGTGTGAGTACATCCGGCAAACTTATTGAAAGATCTCGCATTTGAAACCATTCTTTCGTCTGTCCTGCAGGTCATATTGAGCTGTGTCATCAATCGTGATCTAAAGTATTACAAAGTAATGCCAACATTTCATCATTGGCGTGCCGGCAAGCAGCGCAACGGCCTCACATTTCAAACGGCCGCCGATGCGCGAGCCTTCGACAAGGGCGTGCTGCGCGCCTATAATGAACTAATTGATGGTAAAATCCAGTCCCTGGACACAGATTCAAACGACACACTTGTAGTTGCATGCTTATACCCGACACACGCCACGCTCCTGGCTCTCTGCTTTCTATCACGCTCTCTAATGCTCTCTGAAATCCTTATTTAAGCTTAAGCTTTGCCTGATATGACTCCTATGCCTCTTTCCCATCTTCGTCTCTGCTGTCTTTCGAATTTGCTTTCATTTACTAATGCATTTATATCTTTTTTCGTATGTCTTATGCTCTATTTTTTGCCACAAAACAAATCAAAATTTGTCAAAAAAACCACACACAAATCATTGGAATTTGATCGATTTGTTTCAAAAACTCAAACACAAATCGAAAATCTAATCTAATTAAATGTATAATTTCAAACGAATTGGTAAGTGTTTAATGAGGCTATACTCGAAATTAGTTTACAATTTGCTTCATTCACGGATAAATGTGTCGATACATAGCCCCACACGTGGGACTGTCCAGCTCTTGGCTTCTTCATTTTTAGATCTTTCTATGCGCTCTATGCTCTCAACTATCTTCTACTTTAAATTAAATTCTTTTCACTTATAAATGCTTCAACTATTCAACTATTGCTGCTTATAATTATTAGATCTGCTTATATAGAATCTAGATGTTTGTGGTTTTTGCGTTTGCTAAAGATTATTTGTTTTTGTTTAGGACTGGCCAAATCGAATCCCACAATTATATGCCCACCATTGACCAAATATGATTCGGTTGGTGAAGATGATGTATTCATGACCCTGGACCTACCTGTGGAGAGCGAGAGTTTACAAAAGATACATTCAAGCCCCGAGGGCAGCGAGAAAAGTCACAGTACGTACTTCCCCATCAATATACCGCAGACGCGGGCTGCCATTGCGAGGCAAGTGCTAAACCTTCCATTCGCAGAGAGCAAGGACAGCTACAGCAACAATTCCGATTCGGAGAAGCTGCCAGCGGCACCAATCCACTACATATCCACGGACAAGACATCAACAACAACAACGGCCCAGGATGGACCACCGTCGTCGACTGCACCGGCACCGGGTGCCGCCCAGATTGCGGCCAGCGAAAATTACTCTTATGTCACGCTGACCGCGGTCCACCACGACTATAACTATCCGGTGGTGGACCAGCCGGTGGGGGCACAGGTGCTAAATGCACGCCGCGAGTCGATCAGTGCACTGAAGAAGCGCAACGCACTGGAGGCGGCCCAGGCGATGGCTGCTGCCCAAACGGCGGGCACGGCCGGTAGCGGGAAGGCGCTGCAAAAGCAAAACGTATCGGACATACTCAAGAAGGAGACACGTCTGCGGTGTCGCTACTGTCATGAGCTGTACAGCGAGGAGTTCAACCGGCGCGGGGCCTGCGAATACGCCCCGGACACCTTCCGCACAGGCTACGAGTGCATCTCGGGCATGGGGTGTGCCAGGTGCATGATCTACCACTGCATGAGCGATGCCGAGGGCGAGACGGCCCAGCATCCGTGTGACTGCAGCGTGACCGAGGCCGGCTGTACCAAGCGCTGGCTGGGCCTGGCGGTGCTCTCTCTGTTCGTGCCCTGCCTCTGGTGTTATCCGCCGCTGCGGGCCTGCCACTGGATGGGCATCCAGTGCGGCCTCTGTGGCGCCCCACACAAACCGCATGTCTGACATTTGGAGGCCAGATTGCAGGGACAGTACGATGACGACCCCAGGCCCAGAAGCGAACTCCACAAGCACAAAAACCAGCAGCCGAACCACCAAAACCAAAGCAAAAACCAGCTAAACCAGCAGCACCACCACCGCTGCCAGACGGACGAGCAGGCCAGAGATACCAAAAGTCAGACGCTGTGGCGCCCCAAGCCTCGCCAGTCCCAGCCACAGTCGCAGCCTCAATCGCAGCGGCACTTTTACAACTGGGAACTGTCGCAGAGCCTGGGCGCCCCACAGCAGCAGCAGCAACAGCAGCCCTCGTACCTGATGCAGCCGCGTACCAGCAAGGCAGCCCAAAACGACTATGGCCGCCTGCTGTTCTAAGTGAAGAAGTATGTATCGCTTTTTGTGCGATTTTGGGAGTTGCGAATCTGGCGAATCCCTGTAAACTGTACACCATATGATTTGCCATAATTTATTGTACATACAATAGAAAGCAAGCGAATTTACGCATGTATTTTATATATAATACGAGTATACATACATACACACACACAAATACAATATATATTTTATAATTGTAATTGTAATTTATTATTAGTGCTTATCTCTCGGTTAATTATACATTTGTAAAAACAGGCTATTCTTTTAATTCGTAATATTATCATTTATGTATCGTATATCGTATACCTTACTGTATCGTATGGTATCGTATCGAATTGTTTTTCTACCATCCCAATATAAATACATTAAGTTTGTTCATTTTAGTTTTTAGTTGATTAGGGATTACAGGAAACTCACATTTGTGCACGATTCGAGAACTTGGAGAACAGTATTAATGCCGAGGCAGCGGCAAACAAGGACTTACATATATATATTGAATGGTGAATGAGACTTTCACAATGTCCATCGCTCAAATTGCACGATAAGCATGAAAAATTCAACCTGATGCGTCTTACACGACATGATGACACGCAGCACACAAAATACACACAAACCCAAAACCCTGTCGCATAAACAGCCTTTCCACTAACTAAGATACGAGTTACAAATTGTTTTTGACTCAGTATAAAAGAGCTAACGTTCAATGCTCAACCCACGTGTCCTCTGGCTGCTCGATTAACTCTTCACTTAGACAGGTTTTTGGTTAAAAAATATTAAGCATATTGTTTGCCTTCGAAAAAGAATGATTTTGACTCTTTCTAGGGCTCATGAAGATTCAAAATATTTCTTTTGCCAACAACAACAAATTTTAATTTCCAACAAACGTTTATGTTGAACCAAAACAGACGAAACAAATCAATGGAAAAACAAGAAAGAGCATGGGGAATACGAGAACAGTAGCATTGAACTAAGTTAATCTTTTGAAATCTAAAATCTTAATAGTTGTAGAACGAAAAACAATTTGTAATTTGAAGGGAAACGCTGGAAGCTTTTGTGCCGTTTATAAAATGGCCAAAAGCCAAGGCATTTCGTGGAAAGGCTGGACACACGAACGAGGAGGGGCACAAACATCAGAAACCATAAACAATTGTAAGTGTTTCGAAAGAACAAAATCGAGGGGAAACTCTATATGCAGCTATATATGTATAATATATAATAAAAAAGAAAACTTAATTTATTTCTTACTATATAAATATTGTTGTATGTACTAAGTCAGTGACGAAAAACAAAAGAGAACTTCATACAAAACAAAAACTACTTGAATGGAAAAAAGAAAACAAAAATCGCATATTTATTCGAAAAAATAAGCAAAGGTTGTGCAAAAAACACATTAAACAAAAGCAACAGAATATTAAATTATAAAGAAACAAAAACAAACAAACAAATTAATCTATAAATGGAAATTTGTAAGTATGTAATGTATGTATGTTTGTAATCCATGTATGTACAACATTTAAAACGTTTACGAAACCTACATACATATGTCAGTGTGAAAAGAAAAACTTTGAAACATTTAAAATATTTGCGCAACTTGACGAACGGAAAAACTAAGATGAAACTAATAACTTAAAGGAAATATACAAAACACGCAGAACAAGAAGTACAAACTGTTAAATATATACTTTACGATTACCTTACCTTACCATGTGTACATATACTGTAATTACATACTTCGAAAATTGGTAACCTAACCTCTGAATGTTATTGCTGGCCACCACCAATAAATACTCTTCAACTCTCAAATATTTTTCAAACTAACACACAATCTGTAAGTAGCTCAAACGAAACGAAACGAAACGATCCACAAAACGATCGGACCAGGTGTCAACTGTTGCAAAAAAAAACCCACACAAACAATTTATTGAATAATTTTCCTCATGTCGAGATTGAAATGCCCTTTGCCAACTTCTCTGTATTTGAAGTTGTGTCATGCTGTCACCACCACCACCCCCATAACCCCCATAGTTCTGAATTCAATGACAACGTTTGCCCAATTATCCGCATATTACATACTCATATTTTAAAGAAGAACGAAGTTATGCAGGGATGTTGGTACATATATGTTGTATGTCGAAAAGAGATATGTTAAATGCAAAGGGATGGTCAAAGTAAAAAATAAACAATATATTTATTCATGTAAATGTATTTGGAAATGTGAACAAACCCGAAAAATACAAACAAATAAAACACACAATTTAATAAACAATGTAAAATACAGTTTTTGTGTGTTTAATTTCAAGATACAAGGCTTTGCCTATTCATTCTACATGAAACAAAAACAAAACAAAGCCAAAACTATGGATGAACTTATGCATCTGTCTACACAGACCCAGAAGAGTAGTCACTCCCCAGAAATCAAGTGCAACGTGGGCTTTGTCAAGTGGGTTAACTTGTGCTTTCAACTCCTATTCTTGAAAGCCACTAACCTGAGCTTCTCCCAGTCCTAGGTTAAATGCGGATGCAGCCAGCCAGCAGCAAGAGAAAGAGATTTCGAGTAAAGCTTCATGCTTCGCAGTGTGCCAAAATCGATCGCTCATCGAGTTTGGCTACAATTTCGAGGATGTGGAGGACTGGTCTAAGATGAAACAGTGGCCCAAGGATAAGCTGGCCGACATACTGCAGTACATGGTAAAGTCACACCTAAAGACCAGCCTGGTGGTTAAAATCAAGAACTCGCTCTTCAACTGTCACTTGACGGTGCTGCGGGTGTACTCGCAGTTCTTCATGGACCTGGAAGACACACCGATGATGGTTATGCTGCCAGAGGATTTGGTAACGCCCAAGGCTTTTAGCATAATTTACAAGTGGATGCTCTGCAGTGAGCCCTGCTTGGATCGTGCACGCATTATCGAATTGTTCATCGCTGCCTCGTATCTGCGGATCAAACGTCTTCTGGCCCATTGTTGGATTTACTTCGACAACTTGCAATTCTTCAATGAGGCCACGGCGTGCATCCTTTATGTGGAGACGCGCAATCACCCATCCCTGGACATTGTCCGTAATGCGATGCTCCCGCGTATCCAGAAGTTTGTGCTGATCTTTGCAGCCACAAGTGACTTTCTGCATCTACCACACAATCACTTGGTTTACTTGCTCAGCTCGAGCAACATCGCTTTGAATACGGAAGTTGAGGTGAGTACATAATAATTAATAAGTAATAAATTTAATGGGTACCACTGCAGGTTCTCTATATGATAATACGTTGGATGTGTTACAACTGGAGCACTCGACGTTCGTATGCCGTAGAGATTGCAGATTGCATTAGATTCAATTGTATGCCGCTCTGGTTTATGCTTTTCGTGCGCCGCGACGAAACCCATGCACAGCTGTTGGAGTTTTTGAGCCTGGATGAAATCAACGAGAAGATTACTGATGCCATCACCAACACCACATCGGCCATATACGACGATCAGATCTTTGGGACCAGTTCGGCTCATAAGGACACTCCGCATCAGCGCAACTGGATTCACGACAAATCTTGTGGTTATCATCATCTTATTAGATGCCCCAATACCCGTGAGATCCGATACGAGCACTTTGAGGCCTACATGGGGACGCTGCAGCAGAAGCCTGTTGACTATTGGACCAAATTCGAGTCCATTGAATTGAATGTTGTCGGCCCCTGTCACTGCATGAGAGAGGTCTTTTAGTGTTTCATTACAGTTTACAGAAGAGTTAAACCAATAAAATAGACAATTTAAATTACGGTTTTGTGCATTCACTTGAGCTACTTTTGCCATTCACAGTGAAACGGCTACATATTCAACCAGGTGGCAGCGCCGGCAAAAGGTTTATCTGTGTTTCGTCTGCCCACTGCCCACTTTGTTTATTGCAATGGAAAAACTAGAAGCGCTTAAAATATCATCAATGCGGCCACGCAGCAATATACTAGATCGCCCGCTGTCCAAGGGAAAAACGGAGGTATCCCAAAGCATTGTGGCTCTGCTCTTCAGCGAGATTGTCCAGTACTCCCAGAGTCGAGTCTTCACAGTGCCAGAACTGCAGACCAGGCGAGCTTTGCTCTTACTTGAATCAATGAATCCACTAACTTTAATATGTTTGCAGGCTGCATGACCTCGGCCAGGATGTGGGGACCCGCATTATCGACTTGTACTTTGTGCGCGAGCGGAGCTCCAAGCGAGAAACCAAACTGACACAAATGCTGCTCTTCGTCAAGACGACTGTGTGGAAGAATCTGTTTGGCAAGGAGGCGGAGAAGCTGGAGCATGCCAACGATGATGAGCGCACCTACTACATTATAGAGAAGGAGCCTCTTGTGAACACATTTATAAGCGTGCCCAAAGACAAAAGCTCCTTGAACTGTGCCAACTTCACGGCTGGAATTGTGGAGGCTGTGCTCACACACTGCGGATTTGTAAGGATCACCAATTATGAATACATTACACTGTCATTTATTTAATTATTTTGTAGCCCTGCAAGGTCACCGCCCACTGGCACAAGGGCACAACCTACATGGTCAAGTTCGAGGACTTTGTTATAGCCCGCGACAAGCAAATGGAGGAGAAATAGTTGTAGTGCTCAACAAGCTTATGGATAAATACAATTACATTAAGTTAACAAATGGGTTGTTTTGTGTTTTGTTTAATTTCACTACAAATCCAAATCACCAGATATAAATCTTAAATAAACTTGAACTGGCGATCCTTGTAGGCCACCTGGCCGGTTCGGTATTTCTCCTCGCGACCGTCGCGTTCGCTCTTCAGAGCCCAAGCATAAATGGCAATGGGCAGTACGACGGCAAAGAGACCAGTGCGGAAAGACTTCCCGGTTGGTTTGAAGTGCTCGTAGTTGGACACACGCATTGCCTGGAAGCGAGCTAGACCGGCATCGAACTGCAAAGCGAGGAAATTCGTAATATTTATCATAGCCTGATGACATAACCATTGAAAGGAGATTGTTTTCTACATACCACAGTGCCGCCTTCGCCTGTGGCGTGGCGGAAGGGATTCGAGCTCTG
Organism: Drosophila guanche; assembly: GCF_900245975.1. Classification (NCBI taxonomy): domain Eukaryota; kingdom Metazoa; phylum Arthropoda; class Insecta; order Diptera; family Drosophilidae; genus Drosophila; species Drosophila guanche. The sequence goes on along the minus strand of NW_022995743.1, from coordinate 14,266,455 downwards.
TTTCAAATACTCATTGCGCAGCTTTAGAGTGTGCTCGTGCTTGCGGCGGATGAATCCCTCCTCTTCCTTGGTTAAAACCATTTTATTTTGTTTTTATGTTGCAAACTCAATTTTTAGCTGCAACAGCTGTGACCGCGGAATTATCGATAAAATATACCGTCAAATCATCAAAAATATATCAAGTATACCTTCTCGTTTTAAAAATATACCGTAATCTTAAATCATATTCCTCAATTTTTATGTTTTATTTGATATTACTAGCTTGCCATGACTTTAAACACTGAAACAATAATTTAATCCGATTGAAGAATCTATTTGGCTTATTAAAAAAACTCAATTTTTAGCTGCAACAGCTGGCTTCTAGAAACGTCCGTTTTCCTGGAAACGTTTACGTTCTTTCTCACGAAAGGCGCGTTTGGCTGAAGGGGTATTGCCTTGCGGGTTTATGATTACGAATTTGTTGGCCATATTGGCTTTGGGATCGTAGGTTTCCACCTTCGGCTCGTCGTCCCAGTTCTCAGTGGACTCGATCTCCCATTTTTTCGTTTGATTTGTGGAGACATGCGGAACATAGGACGAGAGATGTCGACAATCTTTGACATGAGCCTAGTCGAAATGGAAGCAAAGCGATATATTCATATTTTAATTGATTAACAACAAAAAGTCTCAAAGCTTACCTCCGTTTTGTTTTTTGCGCCCTGGTTCATTACAGTGCAAGGGAAGTGAGCCTTCTCGGAGCAGTGACTTAACTCAACGTCCGGCTTTTTGTCCGGTTTTATAAAACGCTCAAACCCTGAACGGTTTGGACAGTTCGCGGCATGATTCTAGTAGAAATAAATGCTTAATTTAGTCATTGTTTAGTTCAGTGACAAAGGGTTTACCTTCATTTCGTTAGGATCAGTCAGATGCGTCACGTTAAAGGGACAACGGACCTTCTTGGAGTTTTTATTATTTCGGAAGCAACGGACCAAGTGTACGGACATGCGACTGCGCAAAATTCTATGACTCTTGTCGTAAGGACATGTAAGGTAGTCTCCATTATTCTCCGACATATTGAAAGAAATATTACGCTTAACTTCTTGACTGCTTCCGATTTTTTATGAGAGTCCTGTCCGGCCTCAGATTTTTCATTTTGAAATCGGTACTATGTATCGATGTTAGCTGCTTGCCGGTTGGCGCTACCTTATATCGATATGTTAATGTATATTAACACAGATAACAGGGTGACCCTCTACGGTATATAATTCATTTTTTCGAGATATTTTGACATCGAAATTTAACTCAATTCAGATTTACGGTATTTCTCTATATAAAGGAGCATTTAATCAATTACATCAATCTATTAACTTTTAAGGCATATTAAAGTAGTTTTCAAAGAATATAGATGTTACCGTCACGTAGTTTAAATTATCGCACAAAAATATTGATACTTTTTTAATTTGCCGTTGGTCCCACTAATATATTTGATTCTCTACCTCCTAGATTTGCTCGATAAATTCGCGGTCACCCTATCAACAAGACCCCGACAAATGAATGTATAAAGCTATTAACAGGTTAATTTAAGCTTTAAAAAGCGAAGTATAGCGATTGTCAGTTATGGCGGCTCCATAATGGCAATTACGTAGTGCTCCGTAGTGGCAATTCCACTACGGTTACATGGCGGTACAACATTTTAGAATGAAAGCAACATCCAAAAGATACCTTATACATTTCATGAATATTATCTGCGCGTCCTGAAAGTATGCTACACTTATTTAGTGCATGTTCATCTTCACCTGCTCCCTAATCCCTCCAGATCACACTCTCATATTAGAAATAGGCACTCCGATTTAAAGAATTTGAACTGCTGATAGCAGCCCAAGTGGAACCTGCCAGCCTTTCTTGATCAAATACCCTCACTCCAGCGAGACTGCAGTTCTTCATATTCGTGAAAAGCTAGGTCTACGGTATCTGTTGGTCACACTGATACCTAACCTCCCGCTCTCCCCTACTGCGCATGTCCAGCAAAGTGTAATGCGCAGATCTCGTGTCCCTGTTGTCTCTTGCTTTAAGCCGTAATTTGCACTTGATATGGATTTATCCACACTGAAATCATAAACTACCAAAAAGCATTTAACATTACATTCAAAATTACATACATGCATATGTACGTAAGTGTGTAGCTGCCATGGATACTCCTTTTTTTTGTATACACATGTAAGTATGCTTTGCGTGTTTTTTTTTGCTTTGCCGCAAAGTCTGCTGCTTCGTTGGTGTTTTTCCACCCCCGACAACACAGGGTGATACATACACAGACTCTCTGCACTAACCCCATTACCCTGTCCGCCACACGCCCCCATGGCGCATGTCCTGTAAAGTTTTCTGCGCATATGTATCTTGCATAGCGTTTTCTCATTATTTAAAGAAAAGCACGTGCATCCCAGGAGGAGTCATTTGCAGACAAGTGAGTCAGGGACGGGTCTATGAATTGACCTGCCATTTCGTAGGGATAGAGCCTCACAAGGTGCACAAATCAATGAGGCAGACAGGCAGTCAGTGCGCAGGACAATTGGAGTTGAGAGAGAGAGTGTGGTGATTGCAGTGCGCATGTGGCTGCTTCGTTGGGTGGTAATGCACTTGGCTTAGCCTCTTCTCTGTCCAGTGGCCCGGGGAGTGTGCAGGGTTGTTAGGGGTTGCTTTCGATGGTTGCCCTCGGAGTTGCGCAGTGGCTTCCCTTTCGTTTTCACTGGCAGACGCTTTGCAGTGGACTCGACGACTGAACAGAGGGAGGCAGAGCCTCGATTGAATTAGTTGTCAGACGCTGCGCAAATATTGATTTTCGCGTTGCTAAAAAGTGCATTTAAGTGTCCCACAGCCCAACAGGATGAGTCTCAAGTCCAGTGCCCGCATCAAGAAGCGCCGCTCCGATGCGGCCGCTGCAACATTTTCAAGTGCAGCAGCAGCTCCAGCACCAGCTCCAGCGACCGGGACTGGCAATGCGAATGGGAATGGAAGTGGTGGCAATACCAGTGGTGGCAGTGGCAGTGGCAGTGGCAATGGTAATGGTAGTGGCAATGCCAGCACTGTTCCACCCACAAGCAATTACAACTGCAACCAGAGCCTGTGCAGCGCCGAGAAGCACAAGAAGCACAGCTACGCGGGCCGCAATCCCAACTTTGACACGGACGAGACGAAGCTGCTGATTCAGCTGTGGGGCGATCCCAAGCTGCAGCGCACCCTCATCACCACGCACAAGAAGCACGCCGTGATCTGCCAGCTGGCGGCCAAGATGCAGGAGTACGGCTACCATCGCTCGCCGGAGGAGATAACCACGCGCATCAAGAACCTCAAGTGTTTCTACAATCGTCTCAAGAAGGACAAGGAGTGCGGCGCCACCTCCGACTCGGAGCCCAGCTGGAAGCATTTCGCCGAAATGGACGCCATCATGACGCGGCCCATCTTCAGTGTGCGGCCCAATGAGGTGCCAGCCCCATCGCTCAAGTATCAACTGGAGCAGGCCCTGGAGGAGCACGCGGAGCAGCGCAGCCGTCGGCTGGCAAACGGCGAGGAGTTGTCCGAGAGCGATAACGAGGAGGACGATATGTTGCTCTCCTCGCTGGTGTCCAAAGGCAAGCGGGACACGCCCCGCAAGGAAGTGGAAGCCGCCTGCCTTGGGGTGGACACGGACTTAAATGAGGAGACCCTGGATCCGGTTGCCTTCAAGCGACGCAAACACTCAACCGAGCCGGATGTGGATATCGGTAGTGCGGTCTCGGCTTCTCCTAGCATAAAGACTGAGCCCGGCCAGGAGCCGGCAACTGCTTCGGCAGCTGCACCGGCGGAGTCTGAGCATGAGGAGGTGGAGGACGACGACGACGACGATGACTGCATGCTGCTGCCCCAGACCAAGGAGGAGCCCATCGATGTGGATGCTGGCGATGATTCGCCCAGCGAGAAGTCCCCCAGTCCCGTCATGTCCACACTGGCGAATATATTGCAGCGGCCGAGAAACCCTGCGGCGAATCTCCAAATGTCCTACACGACAGGCAATGTTATCATCTCTGCCAGCGGCAGTACATCGACCAGCAGCTCGGTGCCCATTCAAAGCACCAGCACCAGCACACTCTGCGGTAGCTCGGGCATGCTGCAGCCGGGAAAGATCTCTCTGGTGCCCACAAACTTCCTGATGCAGTCCAAGCTGCCAGGCGCTGTGGGACCAAGTCCCGTCCCAGCCAACGGCTCTGCGCCACAGCTGCAGCTGCTGCAGAGCGCCATCAATCAGGGCGCCCGTCTGATGATCAGCGGATCGGCCTCGGCCCCGGCACAGCCAAGCAATGCCGGACTGGTGGCCACGGCACCCGGCGGCGTCAAGTTTGTTCTCGTGAACACCGAGCAGGCCAAGGCAGCGGCAGCCGTAGCTGCTGTGGGTAAATCAGCAGCAACGCTGCCCCTGGCCACCGCCCAGGCTCAGGCCATAGCACAGCAGCAACAGCAGCAACAACAACAAAAGCAGCAGCAGCAGCAACAACAACAGAAGCTGCAACAGCAGAACTTGCAGCAGGAGCAGCAGCTTCAACAGCGGCAGCAGCGACTGAAGGAGAAGAAAATTCAACAGGAGAAAGACGAGAATCGCCGTGAGCGGCAGCGAGAGGAATCGCAGTCCAGGCGACACATGACAAGTCAGTATACAAAATAGTTCAATCCCTTCGTTACAGCTAAACATTCCACGTTGCAGCTATGCGAATCCTGCTGCGGCAGCTGCTGAATGCCCAGAACGAGGCAAATGAGATTCAGCACAATCGCCTGTCGTTGGAGCGCGAGCGTCTGGACTGGGAGCGCTCGATGGGCGATCGGCTGCTGACGCTGCTACCGAACCTGGTGCAGCCTGCCGCTGCGGCGACACCGTCAACTGCTGCTCAGCGCCTGCAGCCGCCAAAGCTGCTGTTCACCACAGCACTGCCCATGGGCAATGGTACCGTCACCATGCCTCACATACTCACAACCAACTCCTTGCCAAAGGTGATTACGGCTCCATCCTCCACGCCGGTCAGCTGCAGTACCAGTGCCAGCAGCAGCAGTGTCGCGGCAGGAACGGCAACAAAGCCAGCGGTGGACGGGGATGTTCAATTAGTCACGCCTAAGCAGGAGAAGGAGGGCTGATGGATGGGCTCAATGATATTGTAGAAGCGATCTCCGACTTCAAGAATCGATGATATTACATTAAAAGTCCATATCCGATCTAAAATGTAGTTTACTCTAACAGTAAGACGTCTTATAATAAAGCTTGAACTAATAACTGATTCGAGCTGCTGCCGCTGCAGCTGCAGCTCCTGCTCCTGTTTCCCTTTCCCCTAGCGTACGTTGAGCCGCTCCATGTCGCGGATCTCCATTATATCTGTTTTTAGGCGCTGCTTGACAATCTCGCGCCAAATTGCCTCACGATCCCGATTGTCCGTCACGCCCATGCGCTGCAGCGAAGTGTCTGTGATGCGTAGCAGTGCTCGTCCAGTGATGTCGTGCTGGAATCAAACAAAACAAAGGCCAAGGATCAGTAGGCAGACACTGGAATGCCAAGCGAAAATATCATTTTGTAGTCTTGACAACCTTCAAAATATGGCGGCGGTGCTACAGAAGCACAGCGATAAAGAGAAAAAGGACAGGGACAAGGAAAAGCATTGGTAAGTCCCTAAAGGGGGAACTTTTACCTGGACAAATAGCTGGTCGTATTGCGAGTATTCGCCACAGTGGCGTCGATACCATTTTAGAACGTCGCTTACCGCCCACAGGTAAACGGCTCTGGGGCGCGTTGTCTTTGTCCGCGTTTTGTTTTGTGTGGAATTGATCGTTTCTTCGCCTGGCATTGTTTAATGCATTTATTTAATGTTGAATTCAATATTTGTTTAATTTTTGGTCTAGTGTGACCGCGAACTTATCGTTAAAATATACCGCACGACCCTCAAAAATATACCAAAACTAACAAGAATAGCATAAGCACGTTACGTGAATGTGCATGGAATGTTAAGTGTAGGCTTGTTGCCTATTCTAATTTGTGCGCCTGTAGCTAAACGGTCAAGTATACACGTTCACACTTCCAAATACCAACAGCTACAGAAAATACCATCATTCTGTGATTTTCCAACACCTGCTGCAATAACCAGGGATACGAGACTTTGCGGTAAGTATTTTTAGTATATTAAGAACCATTATTGAGGGTCAGGAGGTATTCTAGCAAAATCCACGGTCATACTGGCCAATCGTGACTGGCGCTTAATAACAACGACAAAAAGGTGAAAAAAGTCCGATTTAATCACCTTGGTACGCATTAAACACAAAGTATATTTACAAACACAAAGAGAAAAGGCATACGTATAGAGCAGTAGTTGAAACACAGTTTGCTGTTTGATTGCTGACAAAATTTTCTGGTTAATTCGTGCGTTGTCCATATTCCAAGTCGCAAGATGGCCGGAGCTACAATTTTTGAGCGTGCACAGGCAAATATGTCCAGTGTGAATCGCGAAGAGGACAGTTCGCTGCTGAATAAAATAGTGCGTGATCAGGAGTGTGCTGAGAACGATGAAGAACGCATCCGCATCAAGGAGCAGGGCATCATGCAGCAGGGCGAGCTCTACAAACAGGAGGGGAAAGCCAAAGAGTTGGCCGACCTTATCAAAGTGACGCGTCCGTTCTTGAGTTCGATTAGCAAGGCCAAGGCAGCAAAGTTGGTGCGCTCTTTGGTGGACATGTTCCTGGACATGGATGCTGGCACTGGAATTGAGGTGAGTCTGCTGTTTCTCCATTAACACTGCATTGCATTTACGCAAGATTTAATTTTCCCGAAGGTGCAACTTTGCAAAGACTGCATTGAGTGGGCCAAGCAGGAGAAGCGCACCTTCCTGCGGCAATCGCTGGAGGCCCGTCTGATTGCTTTGTACTTCGACACCGCTTTGTACACAGAGGCTCTGGCATTGGGCTCGCAGCTGCTGAAGGAGCTCAAAAAGCTGGATGACAAAAACTTGCTGGTGGAGGTTCAGCTGCTGGAGAGCAAAACCTACCATGCATTGAGTAACTTGCCCAAGGCCAGGGCTGCCCTCACCTCGGCCCGTACCACGGCCAATGCCATCTACTGTCCCCCCAAGGTGCAGGGAGCCCTCGATCTCCAGTCGGGCATCCTGCATGCGGCCGATGAGCGTGACTTCAAAACCGCCTTCTCCTATTTTTACGAGGCTTTTGAGGGCTTCGACAGCGTGGACAGCGTCAAGGCTTTGACCTCTTTAAAGTACATGTTGCTGTGCAAGATTATGCTGGGTCACTCGGATGATGTAAATCAGATTGTCAGCGGCAAGCTGGTAAGCCAATTGAGTTACAGAATATTTTCAATTAATACTTAAATAAATGTTCTTGCTTGAACCAGGCCATTACATACTCGGGACGCGATGTGGATGCCATGAAATCGGTGGCAGAGGCTTCACACAAACGCTCCCTCGCAGACTTCCAAAACGCCCTCAAGGAGTACAAAAAGGAACTGGCCGAGGATGTGATTGTGCAGGCGCATTTGGGCACGCTCTATGACACCATGCTGGAGCAGAACTTGTGCCGCATCATTGAACCCTACTCCCGTGTGCAGGTGGCCCACGTTGCCGAGAGCATTCATCTACCCATGGCCCAGGTGGAGAAGAAGCTGTCGCAAATGATACTCGACAAGAAGTTCAGTGGCATTCTCGATCAGGGCGAGGGCGTGCTGATTGTGTTCGAGGAGACGGCCGTGGACAAGACCTACGAGCGGGTGCTGGAGACCATTCAGAGTATGGGCAAGGTGGTGGACACACTCTATCAGAAGGCCAAGAAGCTTTCGTAAGCTGGCTAGCTGGCAGGCTGGCAGTGGCGACATAATTCAGATTCAACATGATATCAGCATAACTAGCAGACATTTCATAGTTTTTCTTTGGTTTTTTCTTTTTCTGTTACAACAAATTAACAATTCATTTCTGTTTCTGCGCAAACAGTGCTACAACAAATCAAACAACCAATTGGCAACATTAGCAACAGGAACCCAAATCTCCAACCAGAAAACGTAAAGCGGAAACCATCAACTAACATAAGAAAAATTAAATAATCATTTGTATTGGGATCGAATTGTTTGCGCGCGTGCGGTATGCTAAGCAAAAATATTCAATTAACTACTTAATAAATCAAATCTAAAAGGCAGCTCGAAAAACATGTCAAATAATATGTATCCAGAAGCTGATTATAAAAGGGTCCTCTAAGGCCCTACACATTGCCATTTCAGATATTTTAAAACACTTTTCTTTTAATCTTAATATTTTAATAAATATATAACTGGAAGATAATGGAAGACAGCGGCAACTCCTAACCGAAGTGATGTGTTAGACCCAGACCAGCGCCAAAGTCTGTTCTCTGATTGGCGAATGGGCCACTCATCCACTTGTTGGCCGATCCTGATAGATCCAAGTGCGTGTTACGATCGGCCGAAGACCAAAGGTTGGCACGTGCCTCGGCGCCCAACTGACGGCCAATGCCGGGGAAATTGCTGTGCGTCAGACTGGCGCCATGACCATTGACGTGCGAGTAGTCCAGGGCGGCGCCGTTGCGTTGGAATTTGAAGCCATTGGCAAGCTTGTTCTGCGATGCGAATGCCTTGGCATCCAGATTGTGTACGCCGTTGTTGAACAGATTGGCATGCACCTCCTGCTGGAAGACATCCTTCACGCCGGGAGTGTGGGTCTTGGTCAAAGAGGCACCATGTCCATGGCTGTAAATAAAGAGAGAATCTCCCTTTAGTCGCTGTTCAGCTGCTACTTTATTCTGCTGATCTACTCACTTGTTGTAGGCCACGGTTCCACCTGTGGTGACTGGACCCGATTTCGTGTTGCCGGCAGCAAAGAGCTGACCCACGACATTGTGGTCGGGAGTGCCGATACCTTTGCTAAGATTCAGACGAGCATCGGAGCCACCAGCCGGATTGGAGGCCAACGATCCGCCCAGAACCTGCCGGCGTGCACGCATCAGCACTGGTCGAGATGTCGGAGGTGGATAGTACGGCAAAGTCTGGTAATACTGAGGCACTGCCTCGGCTATGGCTGCCAGGGCAACGATGGCCACGATAAGAATGCTTCCCTTCTGCATGTTGAATTGTGTTGTGTATTGGCTGTTGCAAGAACGAACGAATGCTAACTGATGCCTGATCGTGGCTCACCTTTTGCTTTTATAGCGAAACAATCTTCTAAACGGCTAGGGGAGTCACTCGTCTTGTGATTCACAAGACTCATCTGTCTGTTTGCCTGCCGCATCTGTCTTATCAGCTAGAAATTTCCCGCCTCAGTTCTCTTCGGTGATTTACTTTTGCAAATTATATTCTTTCTGTGACTTGCTCTGACCCCTCTCCATGGGCCACACCTCCTCCACTCCTGCTTGCTTGCATCATTGACGCCACTTGTTGCTGCCTTTGTTGCTGGATTTCAGCCCCCAGGCTAGGGCGACTTGACAGCTTCAAGTGAATGTCTTTGTGGGCCTAATGGAGAAGCGCTTCAACTTGTGCAGGACAGACTCTGACAGTTATAAGTGGTTTCCTATGACATTCCACACTTAATGTCCCGCTTTATCAATATAACTCTTATCGTGGTTGGTGGTTGTTGGGTGTTTGGTTTCATAATGAGTGAAAGAGAGTGCTAAGACTCGTACTCGCTTGAGTGAAGTTTCAGCCAAGTCCTAATTGAATTCTGTGCGCAGGACCAGGCTGAAAGGAAGCCAGCCGAGAGTGCGAACGCTTTGGATGTCAACGGAAAGCTTGCACTGAGAAAAATCATTTGACTAATGGCAGATATTCGCATTGGAAAGGAGTGCACATAATTGGGATACTGGGGGATACATTTTTAAAGTTTTTGCAGTGGAAAATTCACTTTCAATTGTGATTTGCTTTGACCCTCAGGCTTGACATTCCCAGGGCCTGAGCATTCTCTAGCACAGCACTTATCAGCGCTTAAGTTTCTAGAATCTTTGCCTTTTTAGAGATAACAACCAAAAATCCCCTAGAAATTTGTTTATATTATACTCTCAGTTTATTCAAACAAACCCAAAAGTAGTATTAAAAAATGCCATGTTGGGCTTGCCCCGCTTGAGATTGCGAGCATGCCATCAAGCTGGTAGAATTGGGGGACTTTTGGCAGTGACAGCAGGCAGGATCAGTTCCAACCGATCGGCGATGGCCAATGCCTCACGGCGCACTCGTATCGGACGTGGATGGGAGGTGGGGCGTGGATTTTTGGGGCGCGGCTTGGCAGGGCTGGCAGTGGCCAGGGCCCAAATGCAGGCGAGCAGCAGGAAAACAAGGCTGCACTTCATTTCGGTTGGTCTGAACAGATCGAACTGAGTGCTGGACCGATGGATGTGATTCCACCTTTTATAGCGATGCGACCTACAAGTTATTATTATTGCAAAATGTCGATCATGTAGACGAGATAGGGATCTGGTGAGTGATTCAATTCAGTAATCGATTCTCAGTAGTTCTCTTGAATGAGTTTCCAACAGGTACTTTCTGTGCCATTTTCAAACTCTTTTCATTTTGGCGCCTAGCTGTCAATTTCGCTTGGGTTCTGTCGCTCTCTCTGTTTGAGGTCCTTCCTGTGTGGAACACCAAATAAAATCTCATTAGACGGACACACACACAAACTCACACTCATACGCACCAGAGACCGAAACGAAACGCGCTTGAGCGAGCTTTCCCGCTTTGAGCGCAACATTTTCTTTTTGGGGGGCGGCTCTTTTGGAAAATTCTTGGGCAGCTCGTCAAACGTTCGTGTAGAGGCCAGACGCGAGGAAAACTCTGCTTATCGATTACGCACGTAACACACACATTTCCCCCCGAAGCGAAAGGCCAGTGTCGTCGTTTAAAAGTTACAAACAATTAAAACCGTATTTTGGGTGTGTAAATCAATGATATCTACTTCCCTTAAAGACCCCTACACATTTACATAACAATAATATGTGGCACAAAGCTCATTTCAAGTGTCTCCGTGTCCGTGGCTGTGTCCGTCTCTGGCTTTGGCCTTCAAAGAAGTGTGCGAAAATCGTATATATAAAAAGAGATACATACGAGTATATAGACAGAGATACATCCGAGAGATACGTGTGTGCCTTAGAATATAGAGGACAGATTTGGAAAATATAATCAGATCCTTTCTAAGTTTTTGTATGAGTGACCAAGGGGATAATTAAACTACGCTTTAAACATGTACAAAAAAGTTTATTTTTAGAAAGTGACTTTACATATTTATGCTTTGGATCGGAAAAGATTTTGATACATTTCATTGCATGATTGCATGCTTCAAAGCCCTTTTCTTTACAAGTGCTTACATACATACATATGTATGTACATATTTATGTATGCATTGTACATAGAGCAACAACAAGTCTGTTCTATATATGGATTATGGCAGATACATATGTTTGTATACATGTACCATGTACACCATTTACCCACATTTGCAGCGTGCCAAGTGAACGAAAAGAAATTCAATAGAAATTACTCACTCACGCCTCGGTAGCAGGAAAAGCTCAAAGCTAATGCAATCCACTCAACTCAATTGAGCTCTCTCTCTCTCTGTCTCTATCTCTCTCTCTCTCTCTCTCTGTCTCTTGGAAGTGGGAGAGCGTGGGTTTGTTTAGCTTTCGCGGAGTGTCAACCTGTGCACGTTACGTTTTGCCCCGGCACTGGTTGAGAATAAACATGCACGTTCTCTACAGTCTACAGATAATAACCGTTAGAATTACACGTTTCACCCGTTGAAAATGTGCTGCGGGTGAAACACGTCTCGTGTAGCAGCAGCTTTAGTCATGCTCTGAGTCTCTCTTTCACTCGCTTGAGGCTCTCGCTCAAAAGCGAGCTGCGAAAGAGTGGGTAAGGGAAATGTCAAAAGGAAGCAGTTGACAATTTTGTAATTACAGACATCTCTTGCATACAAAGAAGAGGCCGGCGGAACATGATTTGATTCCGTTCGAGTTCCTGTAATCACAAAATGAACAGCGCGAGACCCTGATTACACTGCTCAACAAAGTAGAGTGTCAGAATGGTATTTCAATTTTAATTTTGTATAATCCAAGTGTATCTTTGTACATATATTCTTGTGAGATTGTAATCTGCACATCAAGCCCCTTACTTTGTCCACCAGTGTAAATGATTTGCAAATGATTCCACGCTGTTTCTGCTAGGGTTTTGGCAAGAACAAAACGATTGACATCCTCCATTGTATTCTGTATTCCACAGCTGCCGAATGATAATGAAGGTGATGATGAGACTGTAAGTGGGCGACAAAAGAAACGAAAGAGACCCACTGGGACGAAGGAAGTGAGAGCCAAATAATAAACAGAGAGAACGGCAAGCAAGCGGTCGAACGGGGAGGAAAGAGTGTGAGAGAGCGAGCGAGGAGTCCAAGCAACTAAACCACAATGAATCCCTACAATGCCGGAGGAGGAGGCGCACCCAATCCCTTTGGCGCGCCAGCAGCGGCAGTACCTGCCTACGGCCAGCAGGGTGGGGGCTATGGCTATGAACAGCAGCAGCAGCCAACAGGTGGCTACGACCAGGGCAACTACGGGGAGCAGCAGCAGCAGACGGCAGCTGGATACGGTCCGGCCGGTGCCAGGCCTCGCGTTGATGTTGAGGCCACCGGCGAGGTGGATCCGAATTTGTATGTACACCCTGCCATCAGAGATGTGTTTCGGGATATACTGAAGATTTTTGCCTTTGCAGATATCCAGAGGCCAAGGAATCAACGCACAAAATACGCGGCCATTCGGACATCCTGGAAATGTTCTTTGGCGCGAGCACCGAACGGGAGTTGATACCGGTGAAGAGCTTCTACTTTTTCTTCTATGCCGCCTTCGGGTCGCTCTTCCCCCTGATGGGCGTGTACTTCAAGCAGATGGGCATGAATCCGGGCCAGTGCGGCATCCTGGTGGGCATGCGGCCGTTCGTTGAGTTCCTCTCGGCCCCCTTCTGGGGCTCCTATGCAGATCGCTGCAGGCAGGGCAAGAAGCTGCTGCTGGGCTCGCTGGCCTGCTGGGTGCTCTTCACCATCCCGCTGAGCTTTATCCGCCCGGAAGCCATCAACTGTATCGAGCGCCGCAATGCCACGGACTTTGTGCTAACCTACACGCGCACCAAGCGCGATCTCTCGGCCATGTACGACAGGGATCAGGGTAGGTGCCTCTTAAAACTCAGTATTTGCACGATAATAATATCGAATGACTTTCCATAGATCAGGGTACTATGCCCGCGGAGGAGGCTCTGGAGGAGGCTGAGGCTGCTCACAGTCGGAGCAAGAGATCGCTGCTGTTGCCACGAATCGACGCAGGCATCTCGCCGGTACACATCAACTTTGTGAGCAACTACGACGACAAGTACCATCGTGACTATGTGACGCCCATTTTCAGTTCGATGGTCTACAGGACGCCGGTGGGGACAGAGACAGAGCGAAGCAGTCTTCCACGCTGTTTACTCACCTATTGATCTTCCTTGTTTTAGGATATCCAAAAAGCTTTCTTCCTGCTGCTTCTGGTCATCCTCATTGGGGAGTTCTTCAGTGCACCGGCCATTACGCTGGCGGACTCGGCGGTGATCACGCTGCTGGGCGAGGATGCGGACAAGTACGGACATCAGCGGATGTTCGGCTCACTGGGCTGGGGCATATCCATGTTCCTGGTGGGCATTGCTCTCGATCACTCCACTTCGTTCTCCAACCATCCGTGCGGGGCGGGCAACAAGGAGAAGAACTACAACATCTGCTTCTCCATATTCTCCGTGCTGATGACCTGCGCCATCATCTCCGCCTCGAAGATCACCTTCAAGTACGACCCGCTGGACGAGCAGCAGCAGCAGGCCTCTGCACAGTTTGTGGACCCCAACAAGAAGGCCGAGGAGGAGTCGATGAACCAGCTGGCCGCCCAGCTCAATCTACCATCACTGGCAGTAGGTAGCGGCAGCGCCGCCTCAGGGGGCGCCAGTAGTTTCCCGGCCGCCGGCCATCAGCCACAGCCGCACATCGGGGCCGAGTCCAAGGTGTTCGCACAGACGGCCAAGGAGCTGCCCGAGTGGATGACGGTGCTCACGCACTTCAAGGACGTGAAGACGGCCTCGTTTCTGTTCGTTGCCTGGTTCATGGGCTTCGGCATTGGCCTGATCTTCACCTTTCTGTTCTGGCATCTGCAGGACTATGGTGGCACGCCCACACTCTTCGGCGTGGCTTCCGTGATCAATCACGTGTCCGAGATCTTTGCCTACTTCTTCAGCTTCCGCCTGATCACGCAGATCGGTCACGTCAAGGTCCTTTGCCTGGGCCTAATCGGCAATGTCCTGCGATTCTTGTACATCTCGTACCTGACCAATCCCTGGATGGTGCTCCCCTTCGAGCTGATGCAGGGCATCACCCATGCCGCCGTCTGGGCCGCCTGCTGCTCGTACATTGCCCACAATACGCCAAAGCATCTGCGTGCCTCCGGCCAGGGCGTTCTCCAGGGCATCCACCATGGGCTCGGTCGCGGCTGTGGCGCCATTATTGGGGGAATGTTCGTCACCTACTACGGTACTACTGCTACCTTCCGTTGGTATGGTATTGCCTGCCTCCTGGTGCTCGGCCTCTTCATCTTTGTCAACTTCTATCGCAAGGAGCAGGGCTTCATCTCGGACATTCCAGTCACCGAGGATCCACATCAGGTCAGCCAATAACCACATGAATCCCTAACCTAATGTCTAAGCTACTAACTCTCTTTCTATAATTCCACTAGGTGGCCGAGGAAACCTCGCATCTGGCACCGCACGGGGTGCCCAGCAATCCTATACCACGCGCCCTGTCCAACTCCCGACTCAATGAGATGAATCCCAATGGCGGACCCTACGGCACCTATCAGACCACAGGCGGCAATCTGGACATACCCGGCGCCAATCCGCACAATCCATTCGCGCAGTAAGGAGCTTCTCCGAGCATCCTCCCATACAGACAGTCAGTCTCACAGTCTCACTCATGCAATCCGAAAATGAATGATCGAAAACGATAAAAAGAACAGCAACAAAAAATATAACCGCAAACATATCTTGGACATTGGCCTGCAATATAAATTGCATAGCGCATAACGCTTTATTTTGATTTGTTGTGCAATCAATATACGATCTGCAAATAGCATAGCATAGCATACAATATACAAAACTCGACATACACACATATATTTTATATAGGAAATACCATATACGCAGGGCAGGAAGGCACATCCACACCCGCATAGGGTGTAAATGTTGAACGATTTAGACACTTTGTATAGTTTTGATTCAATATTTTCTTTCAATCAAGACATTTAGGCAGATTTTGCATGCGTTTGTTATCGTTTCTGAATTAATTAACAATAGGTCATATTTTGGGTGAAATTGCCATTTATTTATTGTCACAGTGATTACAGTTAATAAAGCAGATGAAATATGAAACGAATTTTCGCCTAGCTGCTAGCAATACAAAAACTTAAGAAATATACATACCTACAATATATAGAAGAAAGTACTGCGCAATCTATAATATTTATAGGCCTCTTATAATTAATTTGCAACGCACTGGAAGCTCTAGTCGCCTCCCACCAGTGCAACGTTTTTAGTTGGGCGATCATCAATCAAATCACCCATGGAATCACACAAATCACACATAAAGTACCTATAAATCGTATAACACAAATAACAACAAACAAACAAAAACACTTAAATAACCGAAATTAATTCCATAAATCCATAAAGGAATATTTACTAAATACAAAGTGTAGCGGAATTAAAAGGTGTCCCTAAAAAAAAACACATTAAAAACAACCCAAAAAGTTAAACTAAAGAAAGTTAGCAAAGTAGAGATCAAATAAAGGGAAACAAAGTACTAGAAACAGAAATGTTGTAACGAATGATATTATGAAAAGTCCGCCTCATTGCAATCAACTGTTGAATATTTTAATTTGTACACAAAACAATTGTAGCATGGAATGTGTGGGAGACGTACATGAATATTTTGACATACATAGCTATGAATGAATATAATTTATGAATAAAATATATAATATATGTACTATATGTATAGTATATGGGAAGTTGACGCACCAAAATCGATGAGGAAGAAAAACTACACTGTATCTGTACCTAGGAGATATTTTTACTGCTTTCATCTATATATATATATATATATACAATATACAACTAGCAGAATACTCTATCGATATAGTACATAAAAGATATTGTTATTTTCGAGTTATGATTATTATATTATAAAGATAACAATGCTAGTTCTTGTGTACAGGCACCAACCATATTTTCGGGTAAATGAACTTTATTATTATGCATACTGTACAATGGCACTCGCGTTATGTTTGTTGAGCTGATATTTAACTAAACATTTCTTTATATATATGTATACCTATATACCTATACTATACTATACTATACTATACATACACACATACCGATCACAAAATCGAACCGAACAATTACAAGAAATCGTGTAATTACGAGTATGTATATTAAATAAACGTTTAACAACCGAGTGAAGAAAATAAATAAAACAAAACAAGAACAAAAAGTGTCACAGCTGTGTTTGCTCCTACTATGCAGTCGGATTCTACTCCAGATTTTAACCCACGAATATACATAAATCTGAAACATCGTTTCACAGATCATTCATTATGCGTTTCGCGCTGGGGATAGTTTTTAGCTTGGGGCTCTGGCTGGCTGTCCAAGCCAGCCCCAAGCCTCCAGCAACAGCCTTAACATATACTGCCGATTCACTTGGGCAAGCTCCAAGACCAACACTACACAACAGAAGGCCACAGAAAACAGCAAGCGGTTTGCGAATGATTCCCACAATCAGAACCACAAGATCTCCAAAAATAAGGACAACGCGAACTTTTCTGATTTGGTCGCGAATGCCCACAAAACTCTTACCGACGAGGCCGAATATACGACCTACAATTCGTCCAACATTGTGGACCAGATCACCGATCCGTCCAACGGTTCCAAGGGTGGTTCCAACAAGGCCTCTAAAATTCATATTTAAGAAACCCACCGTGCCGCCTTCAAGGCGCTCAACCCTCTCAGGAACAATGCTACCCACAAGAACACTCATATTTCTGTTTCCAGACAGAAAACGTAACACAAGAGGTGGCACAGATGGCAACTCAAAAGGCAATCGATTGATTGGATAGCTAAGGAAATGCTGCTGAGAACTCTGTATTCTCCATTTTCAATACGAGTTCTGGACCTTCTTTCTTTACTTTTTAGTTTATTTTCTTTTTAAAGTGCACTGCGAAGTCGAATAATTAACAGATTAAGGTGTAAGAAACACGTTTTGGAAATTTCAAAGAGTGTTCCTATACCCCTAGCTAGTTACAGTAAAAGTGATTGAGAGACATTGAGAGTTCAACCTAAAATACCACAATGCATTTCATCTAAAGTATTTTAAGCCACTTGTGTATCTGCAGGCCCTAATATCATATTTGTAGCTTAAGTTTTAAAGACTCAATCGCCATGAAATTGCTACCCAAAGTGCCAGCATACCTTTGTTTCTAAAACTAAGTGGAAGGTGGAAAAAAATAGTTGTGGCATTCCGGAAGCGCTTCAAGTTTGCCAAGCTCATTCGTCTCTGCGATTTGTTGGCATTTCAACGGGGGGGGGGGTGACGTGCTGGCTGGTGCTGGTTGGTCTCCATGATTCTGGGTGGGGGAATGCGTTGGGCTGGGTTCTGCTCTGTTGGATTGGGGGGCGTGGTGCAATGCCTGCTCATGCAATGATAAATGAAGTTTTAGTGGCTTTTGACCCATTTAATAAATTGTTAAAGTTGAAAAATGTGCAAGAATATTGCCAAGTTGCTCACGCTTCCTCTATTCTTTCCCTCACTCTCCGCTCTACGACCATTTGTTTTGTTTTCTTGTTGTTGTATTTAGTTTGTTTTGTATTTATTTTGCTGCTGCTGCTGTTGCATTCTGAATTAGGGTTAATTTAAAAGTTGCCAGTGCCACACGGACTGACCCATGGCATCGTTTCAAGTAGTGTTGCTGCAGTTGGGGGCAGCATGGCGGCAGGTTGGCCGGTTGCAAAGTTTCTCGCTCACTTTTCATGCCCCACTTCCGCAGAAGTTTTTTGAATTTTAAATAATTCTGTTAAATTGCATAACGTGTCCAGTAAACCTCGTTTCCCCACTCTGCACTCAAACTTTAACTCGGTGCTTATTAAGTTAGTGGCGAGGAGGAGGCCGAGGACGACAACGACGACGACGACGACGAGGAAGACGAGGACGAGTCCTCAGTTAACGTTATTATGTGCCATTAAAAAATTGTATATTATAACCATATTAAAAAGGAATCTCGACTCGAATTTCCCTGACAATAAATAAGAAGGATCCACAAGGAGGATGAGTGGCGGTTGGCCCCTGTAAATCCTCTCCAGCCATAATAAGCAGCATAAAAAAGGCTTGGCAAGGGTCTATTAGAGCCCGGGCTAAGCAGCTTGGTACCAAAAGGAGAGACGCAAAAATATGCGAGGCAATGGCCAGACATCCTCATGGAATCCAGTCCCTTGCCAGTTCTTGTCAAATGTACATAGGACATACACATACACACATACATACACATATTTATTATATATCCAAAGCTAAATAAACAATTTTCTTTTATGCAAAAATAACAAGCGGCAACAATGCATTTTTGCATAAGAAAGCCACAGCTGAAGTTGAAGTATGGCCCAGAGACAGTGGGTGGAGGAGTGGCAGTGGGAGTGGGAGTGGGAGTGGGTCCTGCCAAGGAAGCGCCATCCAAACGAAGGAACAGAATAAGAAGCAGCCGCAGCAGAAGCCAATGCCATCTGATCTCTGTGTTGCAGTGCACAATCGCTCTGCCTGGGTTGCCATTTGATTGGAGGATTACTAAACGAGGTAGTGAACCATTTTTGGAACCTCAGTTCCCTTGAACATGAATAATAAATGGCACATGCCAGCATATGCACTTTCCCTTAATTCTGCACAGCTTTCATAACCCAAAGTGCTCTGATAAACCCCCTAACTCACCGACTAATGGTCCACAAGCAGATGGGAACTTTCTATACGCACACACAACAGACACCAGAAACCAGACAGGACCAAGTCAATGAGAATCGAGAAAATTAAACAGTGAAAGCAGTCTGTCAAGAGCTCCTTGGAATTATCTATGGAAAATCCTAGAGATAAACGCACAAAGAAACGGAAAGAATGTTTATAAAGAGGTCAATTTTCTGATCAGAAATATTTCGGAATTTTTTGGAGCGTTAAATCTTGCAGGACCAAGTGATATATCTCGCTGATGACGCTGTCCATCGCTAGAGTTTCCACTGTACTTTCATTTTGCAGTTTAAGCGCACTTCAGCACCCACTCCACCCACACATACATCTACAGTTTATTTGCAACATTTGCAAATGAAGCCACAAAGAACATGCGGCAAGGGCACTGCTGTTTGAGGAAGAAGTCGAATATCCAGTGATATAGTGGAATCAGAGGACGCAGACCAGAGTAATTGCGGAGAGAGAGGGACCGAGAGAAACGCAGTAAGCAGTAAGCAAAGTTGAAGACATTTAGCCACGAAAAGTTGTCGCTAGGTGCGGGTGCAGCATTCTCTGGTAGCTGGTAGAGGGAAGTGCAAAAGTGCTGAGCATAAATAAGACATTTGCGTGTGTAAGCAGCACCAACAAAAATAGCTTAAAATAACTCCAAATCATCAACATTGGTGGTACTCCCTGAATGAGCTTTGGAGTTTTATGTCCATTAGATCAAAACTGAGTTCTTCAGTTGGTTTTTTGGGTTAATTAGAGTATAGGATGTACAATCAGATGTAATATGTACAATAATTTTCATCATACAAATGTTTGTCGTGAATGCCGCTATGGCCACATCCTTGTTCCATCCTTTAAGTCGGGGATCTTTGGCTTCCTGGTTGTGGCGGGTAGGGACTTTACAATAATTTTCAAACTGCTTTTGTTGCAACAAGCAAAATGTAATGCAAAATGCAAAGTCATCGCTCGCCCGATGTACCCCACGTCCCTCTCACTCTCGCTATCACTCTTTTTCTCAGTGTGCTGCTCCCGCCCTCCACTCGTGCAGACAATTGTTGTGATTTTTCGTTGTTGTTGCTGTGTGAGACTCGTGTACATGCATTTATTTAAATTTCTTTGTGCTCCTGCCCAAGGTGCACTTCATATAGGGTGAGGCATTCCAGTGCTGTGAGAGAGGCATCGCTATGCACTGCCTTACCTTTGGTGAATGCATTCTACCCCCTTCACCATCGGCTCATTTTGCCAATGTATTCATTGTCTGTGAAATTGTTGTGTGTGCGTGTCCTCGTGGGTTGGTTCCCTGACGTCGCATAATGTCTTTCTTTGCTCTCTCTCTTTCCCCACTGCATGTGCCAACCCATTCGTTTTCAATCTCCTTACATAAACTACACACTATACCCAATGCCACTGTCCCATCCACAATCCTTATACAGAATTCAGTTGGTGGTTTACCACATGCGAGAGACAGCTAAGTGGCTGCCGTTTGTCTCTACCGTTAGATTGCTTTGGATAAGTAGATGTGTATATGTAAATACTTCGAATTGCATATGTGGCCTGAGATTTACATACACCAATTTTAATGCGATTATAAATCGCCTTCTTGAATGATGCCAAAACGCTTCCCTTAATCGCTATGGGTTTGCATTCCTGGCGTGCGATTTATGCATTTAAATATGGACATACTTATATTCATGGACTTTATAACACATAGGAATAGAATAAGTATCCTTCCACCCTCAACGCTCTCTGTAGACCCATTCTACACTATACGTAGACGCCCATAAGCAGTTACTTTTGGACCTCACGGACACATCCGTTAGTAATGAACTGGCTGAATTGGAGAGCATTTTGGACAACATGCTGGAAGCATTAATCATCATGAGTAATGTGGATGCGTACGAGGAGTTTCGCTTCAGTGGCCACCAATCAATGTGAATCACTACACATTACGCACGAATACTCATGCGAAATACATTACTTAAGCATCGGGTTGACTGAAAAATCAGATGCTGATCATTACAAGATAAGAGAATGTTAAAAAGAGCCGCGTAGCAAAATAAATTCAAAGTCCAAACACCCATGAGCATGCAGTTGCATGCATGGGAGAGCACACTGGTTTCTTCTGTCTTCCATGCCTGATATTTTGTCCCTTGCTGCATTTGCTGTTCCTTACCACACACATAAGAACAGTTATTTTGCCCTGCTTCCTCTCCTCTCTTCCAACATATGCCAAATCAGGTACGCACCACAATCCCCATCTCCGCATTTACCGTTGCATTAACAAGTTGTCACTCATCAAATGCACAAGCAACGTTCGCCGTTTTGGAGTAAGAGAGGGAGAACACAAGAGTCAAAGTCCAATGAAAGAGCAGTAAGGTAGCGCATCAGAAAGAGAGCACGGAATGTTATAGATGACAACCCCCCAAGAGACACAACTTTGCGCTGTTTTACGCTTTGTTTTAAGTCCGCTCCGTTTTTCGGATCGCATTTTCTCTTTACCGCTAGGCTGATTTGGATAAGTAGATATGTACAAATGTACAGTAAAATGTATATTTATGTATACCTCGGGGTTGCATTCCGGGCTTTGCATTCAATGCATCTACATAGATACATACATATGTAGCTTCTATGTTCATGCATTTTCTAATTTATGGGGTAACGAAAAGCTCTCTGTATCAGGAAGCATCTCAACGGGTTTCGATCTTTAAAATCATTTGACTCTGACAGCATCCAATACTGGCACAGTTTGCGGCTGCCATTCCTGCAACTCTCCTCTTTCAATTTCAAATTTTCATCCGCAAGGATCGTTCCGTGTGACGGTGAACTCTGTTGTCATTATGGGCCTGCTTTTCTTTCCCTTTGCCTGTATGGAGGTGCCCGTCGCATCCCTCTTCCGGTTCCCCGGCTCAAACTTACATAGCCTTGGTGGGGATGAGCGGCATCATAATCCTGCATAGTTCCTGTCGCTGCCAAGAACCTTTCACTTTTGCTGTTGTTGTGCTTTGCAGGCCGGGGCTTTGGCCAAAGCCCAAACAAAAGGAAAAACCATTTTCATGCGTGCCTGGGAAAAATCAAAAGAAAGGGGCAGCGGGCACACGAGAACGGTGAAACAATGCCTATTTCAGTGAGATAAGAAAGCAACCAGAACACTGGTAGCAGCAACTCTTCAAAGCAATTTCCAAGTGGACCAGACTCAGGTTCAGGCCCGGGTCCAGGAACAGGTAAAGGACCTGAGTCAGGTGCAGAACACAGTGCCTGAGCCTCACTCATCGCTTAAGTGGCTGCCGTGAACCTATTCCGTGACGCTCGGTGTCATTTCATATACCCTTAGAAACATATTCTTTAATGACAGAACCATTGTGGACTCCACTTAGACTTTTCACACTTAACCAAAGTCTTTCGTGTATAAGGAGTGCCCAGGCGTGATCGTCAACAGTGTGTAGAAAACCGAAAACCAATCCACCTTCAGACTTATGTTTTTGTCGTGGAGTAGTTCTTATCCTCCCATGTCTATCTATTAATGTTCTTCTGTGCGACGCGATTTATGATGGACTCCCCTCGAAAAAGTAGAAATACCAGGACACAGCATAAGGCCACTAAGTCGAGCAGGTGCTCTGGCCTGTGCGGAATGTGTGATGAATGCTGCAGCAATTAACGCATCCAAAGGCTGATTTCAAATTTCAACGAGCTCATTAAGCGTTAAGCAAAAATGCCAATAGCACGCTAATTAGTTGGAAACGGAATGGAAGAAGTCAGTTGGAGAGTACTCTGTGACGGCGCAAAGTTGCTGCTGCTCTTGGCACTTGGCATTTGCAACCTGCCACTTTCCACTTGCCGATCCGGTTCCCGCTAAAACCTTGGTCCAGTTTGGTTTCCCTCTTTTGCGGCATCTGTATTCGTGTTGTTTTTGGTATGGAACTGCTCTTTGCCCACCTGGCCAAATACTTGTCGAAACTTTTATAATTATGTTCGAGCTATGGTAAAAGTTTTAACCACGTCCCGGACTCAGTTTCCGGAACAGACTAGGACTTCTACTTCGGCTTCGATGCCGTCGCGCAGTAAATGTCTGCTCATTTCTTTCGCAAGCTGGGGCTGCAGTGAAAGTTGAGTTTCCTTCTTCCGCTTTCAACAGTTTTCCGAGTGTTTCAAACGATTTTTTTTGCTTTGCTTTACTAGTGCTGCTCGTGGGCGTGGCAACAAGTTAATTATGCGCCTCCCTGACGTTTTCGACTGCGCCTCTGTAGGTGTTTGTGTGTGTGTTTGCCGCTGCCCAATTCCGGCTTATGTGACGGCACTTCCTGTATTTTCTGACAAAAAAAGGAAATTAAAATTGTCGCCCAGCCAAATTGACGCCCACGACTTGTCAATTAAATGTTGTCCAGCGCCAACAGAACGCAACAAAAAATAAGGCTACAATCGACATGGCTGATACCCGAAAATCGTGAAGTCTCTATCCCAATTAGCCGAAGAAGTATTGAAAATCAATCAAGCAAAGAGACTGCACAGAGAGCTTGTAATGTTGTTGGAAACTTCTTGAATCGGTGGCCAAATCAAAGTTATACGAAAACATTTTCGTTGCATTTTTGTGATGGAAATAATTTGTGCACACTTTACAGGGTATAAGTTCCATGGCAATCAGAGTATCACACAAGCTGCAGTTTTTTAATCAATTTAAAATCGACACTTAAATGCGATTGTCGCTTGCCTTTTGCTCTTTTCCTGAAGCCAGGGATGCACACAATAAGTTGTGTAGGTTCTAGGCTCTTCTTGGTTATCAGGGGGTTTACAGGAAAGTATCATGAGAACATGAATTTTATTTTTTGGTGTTTATTTTTCTCTGAGGATTTGCTTCATTTTTGGTGTCTGTATAATGCGTTTCCCTGCCCTGAGGCTTGTCATTTGTTGTACTCTTCGGTGCATACAATTATCGAGGATTTTAATGAATGCTCCAAGTGTGGGCAGTGCGTGGCATGGCCAATATTAATGTTAACGCTTTAATGCCTTCCTCCCATTAAATGACACCAAGGCGTTCTACCGCACTCTCACCAATTTTTCAGCTTGCGGAAGAATGTCTCACCGAGCAGAGCCTCTCGTGTTGAGCTGTTTAAACCCTAAAGTGTCTGCTTTCCTTTAATTATACTAAATCAAATAGTTAAGGAGCTATCTATGTAGTTCCGACAGGGATTAAATTTCCTCCTGATATTTAGCTGCTTGAAATTGTTCAAAGGGAAGCGAATAAGATTGGATAATGAATTTGCGCTTCATTTCAATTTTTCAACTACTTACTCGCAATGCGATTTATGGCCAGCGGAATTCGTTTTTGCAAGCATATAAACTGCTTCGTTTTCGACGCTCTCCCCCTCTCCCTGGGAGCTCTGGCAAATATTGATACAACTTTGTTCCAGTTTCAAACATCACGTTCTGCGCATTTTGACTGCACAAAGGACTGGAAAATAAGGGAGGTAGTGGAGCTCATGGAGGAGGTGGTGCAGAAGAAATTTCGAATTCAATTTGCCAGCGATAATTCCGGGGAAAAGTTGCTCAGCGCAAAAGGGAAAGCTGTTTGCGCTTGGCACACATGTCGTATGCGTAATTTCAATTTAATTGATTTCTAGCGCAAACCCTCGACCCACCCAGCGCTTAAGAAACTTTTCGAAATGCTTTTAGCAAGGACGCGCTGAGTCATTTTTTATTTGCCGCTTTGCCAGCTTAACTTTGACTGCCACAGCCATTTGTTCAAGTGGTTTTAATCAAAGAACAAAAAAAAACACGAAGGCAATATGAACTAAAAGGTACCCTGTTCGTTAAAGAGAGAGAGAACAATAAGCTTTCTACCACAGAAATATAGAAGGCCAAACTCCTACTAGATCAGCCGCCTGAAGAGGTTTAACTCTCGATTTCGATTTATTGGGTGGCTTGGATTACGGCACAAACTTGCACTCTAGGAATATGTCGGGTATTAAAAGACCAGAAATCCGTTGCGAATGATTTGCATCCGAGTCCACTCCACTTTGGCCATCGCTTTTTGCGCATTTGCAAATAAATGAGCAGCGTTCAACGTGCGCTGATTAATACAGTTCGAGTGCCTCCCTCTCCCTTCCCACAGAGACTGTTCAGAAGCGATTAATCAAATAGCAAACGAGATTGGGGCTGCGTCAGGTCGTTTCCCAAATTAATTTACAACTGTGCAAATTAAAAGTTGAGCTCTTGAGATGGCTCAATACTGATTTCTTGGCCATCTTGCATTAAACCAACTTGAAACAGATTGCGTCTCTGCGAGTCGCGAGTTGAGTGGCGAGTGTGGGTGTGGGTGTGGGTGGTAAATTTAATAAACTAAAACCATTTGCAGTTCACTGAACTGACAGTAAATAAATTTAACCTAATTCGTACATGTCAATAACAACAGCCACCAGGACGAGACATCCCTTGCCGCCTGCTGTACTCCGTCTTCTGTCTTCTGTCTTCTGCCTCTTGCCTGTTGTCTTTTGCGTTTTGCTTTGCTTCTTTCCGACAAAATGCTCCCAAGCAAACTGAAAATGAAGACGAGTGCGAAGCAGACGCCATACATACTCCTCGTACAAAAACATTTTGCCATTGCCCAGACGTGATGGGGACGCCGCACAGTGGGCCGGAAATTGGTGAAAACCCAAAGGAGTCGCTGCACTTTTCCAACTAGATGAAAGCCACTGGACCCGTTCTTCCTCTACTGCCAATTGTCTGATGTCTGTACTTGATTTTCCGCCACTAGTCCGATGTCTGTTTCCCACTGTGCTTCTGGTGCTCTGTTATGAAGTGTAAAGCATGGATAATGATAAAACTGACTAGGGACTCTGCCCTCCCACCCTCTGTGTGCATTGGCTTAGTGTGTTTGTGTGCGTATTTGGCATTTTGCGTTTTGAGTCCTGGCACCACATGCTTCTGATGGCTGCAGTTAATCCACTTAATGACCCCGATGATTTTATTGATGAGCGCGCCAGCAGCAGCCCTAGCGCCTAACGTTAACATATGCCGCCGCCGCCGCCGCCGCCTCCGCCTCCGCCTTCGCATTCACTATCGTGCCTGATGATGAAGATGCCTTCACCCAGTTCGACCTCCTTCATGTCCTTGTCCTTATGCTCCCCTTTCTGTGCGTCCTTCCTAGACTGTTGTCAACTCCGCCTGTGCAGTGAGGCGTGCCTGGTCGTCCTTCTTCCTGGATGGATCCCTGGCTATTGCTCTTCCCTGGCATGTTTGTTTCCTGTTGATTTTTCGGCACCTAAATTAGTGCCAGTGGGCTGGGTGGTTGGTTAGTTGGTTAGCTGGGTGGGCGTAAACTGCTGGGATTTTTCCTCTTTGATAAAATGCCACTGCTGTCAGCCACGTCCTGCTTCCGCGCTCGTGTCCATGCCTGAGTGTGAGTGTGGGACCAGTGTCCTGTTTGCGTTATTTATGCGCAGGCATTAAAATACAATTTTTATGCCAGACTTATCCTTTGACTCCCGCATCGCCATCGCCACCGTCATCTCCAGCTTCAGCTTCAGCTTTTCCGCCATTTCCAATCCCATTGCCATTGCCACTTCCACTTCCAGTAGAATCATCATCATCATCATCATCCGCATCCGCGTCCACATCCACGGACGTTGCGTCGTCTGGGGGCCAGCTTTGGAGCATCTTTATTGAGTGTAAATGCGCGTGGCGAAAGCATATTTATTTACGTTGAGCTGCTTATTTATTTGGCAAATGGTTTTGCATTTGTCAACAACAGCAGAAGCTACAACCGACTGGCGGAAGACACTGGCACCGGGAATGGAGCTGGCGACAACTTGCATTTCAATTTAGACCACGACCCCAGTGGCCAAAGGGTTGTATCCAAACGAAATTTAATTGTGTGTATTTTCTGGTGCTGCTCTTAACTACCATAAACAAGCTTCAAGCTATAGTTGGCTCAATTTGTGGTCCATCGCAGCTCACTGACAAAAAAGAAAGGAAACTCAAAAGGCGCCAGCAGGAGTTTTCTTGGAAATCATAAATAATACATACGCGTATTTAATGCTGTACAAAATCAAAGGTTTCCGTTTAAATTATGAAGAAAAGCCCTAAATCGATCAAAGTTCACATTCTTCGCTTCAATTCATCGCTTTAGGCAACAGAATTTTCAATTAAAACCATAGATACACTTAGATATGTATATATATGTACATTTACTCGTAGCATTATGTAGTTGGAGTCTCATGAAGTGAAGCATTAAATTGGGTAATTAGATGGCTGGCACCTGACGGCTGTTCACTTGGCTAAATTAGAGAGCTTGACTCTGCTTGGGTCGGCACTTTAAAATATTTATATTTGCTGCCATGGAGGTGGAGTTGGATGGAGCACACATGGCTCCCGTATGCGTTATATGCGGCTGCCTGTGTTGTGGGCCACATACGGTGTGTGTATGATAAACAATAACCAGGAAGACAGGAAACGCCAGGATTTATGCTGTCGTTCGGGACACGATCCCACGCCCACCCCCTCATCCGCAACCGTCTCTGCATCCGCGTGGCATACGCTATGTATGCACAATGCAATTATGCGGCAGCTGCTTGGCATTCTGTGGTGCTCCGACTCTCGCTGCCTAGCATGACCGCAACAAACACGGCAAAATACACACCGAAACACTGGGGGAGAGGCTAAGAGAGAGAAAGTATATGCGTATATACCAAGTACTTAGGTACATGTGTACATATGTACTATGTATGTACATACATATGTGGGAATATGGTAGACCACTTTTTAGCGCCCTCACTTTGTGGGAACAGGAACACCTTTGACCAACTTTGACTTTGGCGCTTACAAAAGTTATAATTAAGCTGGCCATAGGGCAATGGGCGAGCGGAAGTTTTGTGCCAGTTTAAGGACAAGTGCCCCAAGGATGGTACGGAATTTGCCAGCCGGGAAAAGCTTGAGAGTAGTTGCAAATATGAAGAGTAAAGATAAACAGATTGTTGGACTAGGCCCTAGACTGGCTTAGAATTGCTTTAAGGAGAGATTTGGAAGTGCCCAAACTGACTCCTACTGAAAGTGGTTGCTTCGGGAACTGAGAGTTTGTTTTCTGAGGTTTTTTGTGTGTCAATTTCAAGTGTTTAACTGTTTAAACTTGTAATCCTCGTACTCTAATTTCACCGCCACATTATCCCATCTTGCTTAAATATATTCAAAATGTATTCACAAAAAACAACAAAAGCCTTAAGCAAAGCACAAACACCAACAGGAACAAAGCACCAGCGGCGACAACGACATCTTAACCAAGAATCATAATTGCTTATAATGTTTATTAACTGGGCCATCAAAGGCTGGGTGGGGTGGCAGCAGAAAAGGGTTCAAAGAGAACGGCACGGGAGTACGGGTAGTACGGGTAGTACGGGGCTGTACAGGAACAGCGTGAGATGCTTTGCATGCTTAAATGAAATCCAATTAGCGTATTCTCTCCACTTGCGGTGCCACGCTTTGTTCTGTATACACTTGCAGCGGCTACACCGATTCTGTTGAGAAGAAAGCTGTCATAGAAAAAGACTAGAAAAAACTTATCAGCAAAATGTAAATAAACATCAACACTCTCATCATACACTCTCCTTCCAGAAATAACTGGCTTAAGTCTTAGCTTCGATGTGAAAGGGTATCCAAAGCGGCGGTCGTGCTCTCAGTCGGTGCTCTTGCTGTTTGCTTTAATTCATTTTACAGTTTTCATTTTGTTTGATAAACGGGCTCGCGTTTTAAATTAAATTACACGCAACTAATTTGTTTTCGTGCATTTCCTAATAGTGAGTGTTTCTGTGTGTGTGTGTGTGTTTGTGTTTGCACTCTTATGTATGTAAACAGCAAAGGATTTACTGAGCTAAGTACATACATATGTATATGTATATGCAGGCAAAGACTGAATGAGTGAGTGAGAAGTGCAAGAGGAAAGAGACGGAAGAGAAAATGTAAGAACTTGACACTAATACATTTTGTGTTTGTGGCCAATTTTAATCGTCTTAAAACAGACTGTTTTCATAGTTTCAACATTTTTGATGGTGTCACTTCAGCCAGCGTTTATATTTTCATAGCAGTCATGTTCATAGCTAGTTAGTAGTTGTTTTAAGTAGTACCATGGCTGATTGGAAAATCGTGACATCACGGAATGTTACCAGTGCAGTCGGTTACAGAGTCATGTTAATTAAGCAGCGAGCTAACAGCGAAAGATCATAAAACCGTGAGCTAACAGCGAAAGAACTCATTTTCTGGTGCGGTTACAGAGTCATGTTAATTAAGCAGCGAGCTAACAGCGAAAGATCATAAAACCGTGAGCTAACAGCGAAGGAGCTCATTCTCTGGTGTGGTTACAGAGTTATGTTAATTAAGCAGCGAGCTAACAGCGAAAGATCATAAAACCGTGAGCTAACAGCGAAAGAACTCATTCTCTGGTGTGGTTACAGAGTAATGTTAATTAAGCAGCGAGCTAACAGCGAAAGATCATAAAACCGTGAGCTAACAGCGAAAGAACTCATTTTCTGGTGCGGTTACAGAGTCATGTTAATTAAGCAGCGAGCTAACAGCGAAAGATCATAAAACCGTGAGCTAACAGCGAAAGAACTCATTCTCTGGTGTGGTTACAGAGTTATGTCAATTAAGCAGCGAGCTAACAGCGAAAGATCATAAAACCGTGAGCTAACAGCGAAAGAACTCATTCTGTGTTGTGGTTACAGAGTAATGTTAATTAAGCAGCGAGCTAACAGCGAAATATCATAAAACCGTGAGCTAACAACGAAAGAACTTATTCTTGGAGTGGTTCTCTCTCAGCGAAAGTACATACGAGATTGAGAGAAAAGCTTAACTTCGCTCTTGTTCTTAGCTTTGAGATGGCAAGAGAAAGGGCGAACAGAAACGAAACATCTGTTTTGAGTCTCTCCTTCGCCCACCAGCTTTCGCTTGGAATTTGAGGAGTTTCCAATATTGCTGATCATATTATTTTGTCTAGGTATCGCCTACTAAAGTATTCTCTCACCCGGTATTAATATTAGCAAAAAGTGCCAAAAGAGAGAAAAGGCTAGAGTAGAGTAAAAACCAGTTAATTAATAGGATTATGCACCAAAAAGCAAACACAATTGGCTGCGGCTGCCGTTGTCGTTGCTGCTGCTGCTGCTCTCCAAAGCAAACAATAACACAAAGCACTCAGCTTTCTGGGGACTCTACCTCTGCGGGGGGTTGCCTCTCTTCTTTTCAGCAAAAATCATTATATTACGCACACCGTTACAGTGCGAAAGGGAGAAGGGCGGGAGTGAGAGCGTCTCGGATGTCGGCACCTAACACGCTTTAATGCAGGTGATTAATTGCTTTTGAGGTTCGCCGGTCCGCTGCGTGTTTGGAAATTTTCGAAAATTTCATTAACTCTTGTGTAGAAGTTTTCTGAGCTTTGAGCTTCAGTGTTGTGCGGGTGTTTGGGTTTGGGTGTGGGTGTGGGTGGATCCTTCGTCTGTTTCTGAGTGACTTTTGTAGGCAAGCAATTCTATTTGGCTGAGACGCGAGGCTAATTAAGTTAAAGCATCCTGCCTGACAGCTCCACCATCCCAAGACCCCCTAACCTCCTGAGGACTCCCTCACGACTGAAACCTCCCACCGATTCAGCTTCTGCTAATGATGATGGCAGAGACGGGCTTTAAATTGTTTTTGATTTACTTATTTCCGCTCTGATAAATTACATTTGCCAACGACAAAGTTCACCCGACAGTTTGGCTAATGCACAAACTTTTCGCGGCAACTGTGTCTGCTGTGTGTGTGCGTGTGCGCGTGCTCCTGGGGAGCGAAGCTGGAAGCTTGTCATGAATTTGAATAATTTATTCATATGTTGTGTGTGGCTGACATTCTCTACATCGTGTCCGTCTGTCCCGTCTGCCTGTCCGCTCGTCTCTCAACGGATTCGCGCCCAAACGCGCATCTCAAATGTAAATTTAATTACCTTCGAAGTCTATCAAATTGACATTTGTCTGCAGACTCTGCTTTTTGACAATATTTTGTCATTCATAGTCGTCGACTTCTGGCACAAACTTTCATGTACTCCTTTCAAATAATCTCCAAGTACAAATTTATTTGCCAGCAAGATTGAAAGCTGTTGCAGCTGCAGAAAGGCAAACAGTTTGTATCATTTATTTGCACACAAATGTCATAATAGAGCATAAAAGTGTGCTGCAGTGGGCATTGTCTGCGATAGTTTCCCGATTGATAAATCCCCAATGCTCAAATCCTCAACAGCCCCTCTGTCAATGGAAAATGCAATCTGTTATCCCCAGCCTTGGGAAATTGTTGTATTAAAAATGCAACAAGTGGACAAACTCGTCAAGTAGTAATGGAAAACTCAAACGAAAGCAAAGCAAACATAAATGGAAACAGAAAGGAAATGCCTCGAATTTTGCAAAAATTGTTTGTCCAAGCTTTAACTGGCGTTCAAGTCCTTCAAAGAATAATATTTAGGTTGAGAATATTCCCCATATTCCTTCCAAATTCTTACAGCAGTTATATAAGTCGATAATTTATGCTTTGTATGGCTGTAATGGCTGGGACAAATATAAGGCGATTACCAAACACAGCAATGAATTTGTAATCCGCCGAATACAAACATTGGCACACACATGTGTATTGCTCTTGATTCGACTCTGATATATATGAATACATATGTATGTCCAATTGAAGCATTAGGCCCACTCCGTAGACACCAGATGCCGATTCGAGGGCATTAATAAAAAACTTCTTCACGGCTTTTGGCAGGCGGAGGCGCACTTTGATGGTCCTGGGCCATAGACTACGAAGGGTCCTTGGCAACACAGCAGCTTTTCATATATTTTTGGCAATCTGCCCCATGCGTTGACACACACACACACACACACACACACATCCGCTCCAGCATTGTGTGGGAAAAGGAGGTGTTGTCAGGGGGAAGCTATAATTGGAGTAATTCGAGAGGCTGGGAAATGGAAAATGAGGCCAGGTTTAGGGCGCGTACATAAATAAATAACTCAAAGGGAATGTCAAGTGTCAGGTGGGTCAAAGGGAAGAGAAATTCGATTTTGAAGGGAACCTTTGTTGTGGTAAATTGGAGCCCACCGCTCATTGTTGGAGGCTCGGTACACCAGATATCCTGGCCAATTAAAAGGCCCATGAGTAGTGTAAATTATGACAGCAGCCCACAGATGCATTTGCCAAATTTTAGTTTCGGACCTAATTAGCTTGGCCTGGTGGGGCGGGGACTGCGGCAGGGAAACTTGAAGCCGCCAACGCGTTTGCCAGTTAAAACTGTCAGCGACAGGCAGCACCAACGACACCCGACATCCGACATCCGACGTTCTGGGTTCTGTTCTCCTGCTTCTGGGTCGACTGGGTCTGCTGCTGGCGGCGGCACATGTCCACAGAATGCTGTAATTTATTAGCAACAGCTTCCACCGCTCTGTGCGGGCACGGTGTAGTTCCTCTCCACCCTCCACCCTCTGCCCATTGGTCACCTCCCTCTTCTACACACGCACCATGATAAATGGCATTTATATTGGGTTACACTCGCTCGACACACTGAAGGAAACACTTTTGCATGCTATAATTACCAAGGATTCATTCTCCCTGCCTCCATGTCCTGCCACAGCCTGCCCCTTCTGCCGTTTTTCGGTTTGCCTCTTCAGCTTTAATTGCCCCTTTTTTCTCTGGTTGGGACTGGTTGGTAAGCTGACAAACTGTAATTATTCACCATAATATGACATTATTTATGCACAATTAATGCTTATTTTTCTGAAGCAATTTGGCGTCACATTAGCTGTACAATTTGCTGTCAGATTTTAGGTATATTTAAATGAGCATTTGGCAGCAGTTGCAGCAAGATGGAGCTCTGCGGCTTACAGGACCAAGGGTAAGACCAAGAAGTAAATATCTATCGAGAGCTGGAAATATGGGAAGGCGGTGATAGATCAACGCTCTCTCTCGGTTGCGAGCAAGTACTTGATATATTGCACACAGAACGAAACGATTGATTGCTCTTTCTTTATAAGAACACATTGAAGAAAAAGTCACCCTTGAACTTAATCGAATTAGTGATTGTCCTCCTCCATCAATCGAGCTGTTTGATTGGCTTCCCCCATCCATTGTTCAGTTTCATTTAGCTACCTTTCTGATTTATGACCCTCGGGACAATGACAGCCCCCAGCAGTTGGGTCGAACAGGCAAATGTATTGAAAACTTTCGCAATTTTAATTTCTATCCCGAAAGTAGCAACTTTTTGGCGACCAGTTGTCCCACGCACACACGCACACACGCACACTGGGGGTCAGTTGTCAACGCCACTCGGTTGCCAGGATTTCTTCTGAATTTACCTTTTTTTTCGCACAGAGACTGGGTGCCCCATGGGTGCGTGAGGGAAGCAACAGTAACCATTCATGTGGGTGGCAACTTGTCGCCACTTTATTAACTGTCAATCTGGATTCCGTTTTTTACTTGCCTGTACCTGAAAAAAATACAAATAATAAATACACTTTCATCGATGGGGGAGCTTGAAATATAGCTGCATTTTGTTGCCACAGGGAATGGTGGCAGATGGAGCGACATTCTACTTGACTAGTTCATTTGTGTTTGTTTAAACAAAGCTTTTCTTAGTTTTCTTAGAACTTTTATTTATTTTTGTAGAGTATTTGGGTTTGCTGCTGTTGTTCCACCTAGATAGCCTGACAAGGTACACAGGTAGCATATGGAGCTTGCTCCTGGTACACATCTTTTGCCTGCTGGCGATGGGTGAACATTCTTACGCTGTCTCTACATTCTGTCACTTTCTCTGTTGCGCCTCACGGAACATGAAATTTAATATTTCTTGTCAGCGAAGAACAAGAACAACATTGAAAATTTGAACATGATAAATGTGTTTTATTTGGGGACCCTCACAACTTTCACGGCTCCCTCCGCTGCTGCTGCTATCCCACGCCCCTCTCTCTCTGCCGTGTGTGTGTGTGTGGTTGTTGTGCTTGGGACATGGCAGGGGGATTTGTTCAACATGGCAACAACAGAGGAAACATCAGAGGTAGAGGCAGAAGCTGAACATTTGTGCCGTTAACCCAGTTGCTGCCACGAGTTTGTTATATGAATAAACTTATACATACATACGCACATATTTATATGTATTGTACTTGCAACATCAAAGCAACAGAGCGACAATGCTGTTGACTGCCCCGATATGGGGCACTCTAAAATCCCTCGCCATGACGACACCAACACTGCATTCTTCTCCCAAGGGCTCTTGGCATTGGCAGCCATGCAACAGAAGAGATTTGAAGCGCTTGACACAATTGTGCGGACAGTGGAATACAAGAATATTATTTGCGAGCGAGCATACCCAGAGAATACCCAGTATCGCCCTCTCCTCAGAGTGGAAAGATAAAGACAATATATGATCCCACTTTTGTATCGCTGCACATGGAAAATAATTCCACGAGAGGCTATAAGATGAATATAGAAAACAGTGGCATGCAAAATGAACTGCAAATATTGTATGTGCAGACATACAGCTGGCACTGTATGGCTGTGTGGGGGTGTGACACAAAAACCTTGACATGCAATGCAGTAAACTAGGGAACGGATTTAGCCCCGCTCCAGCTGATGCCACAAAATGAAGACAGCTATGTTGCCAATATTGTCAGTGAATGGAATTAAGTTTTTTCTTGCTCTTTTTTCGTTTTGAGCGCTTGTCATGTTGCAGTTGGCATGGATTTAAAATGGATTTTATTAGCTGCTTTTTAACAGTACGTTCGTTGCATCGGGGCGGTAGCCACTCATTCTTCTGTTCGTATCCTCCATTAGATCGTACATAACAGAAATCATCCCATAAATGTACTTTTCTGCTCAGCAACACCCGACACCTTCCCCTAGATCTAGATGGGATGCCACACCCTTCCCCTTTCGCCACCCCTTGCCTCGCCAGAGTGCCCTAATGAGCAATTCAGAAAAGTTTTCATTTTCATTTTCTCCGCTCTTTGGTTTTTACGCACACTTTGCCTTTGGCTCGCTCGTCGCCCTGTCCTCTCCACCACACAGAAGAACCTCCACTTAGACCGTCTTAAGTGACAGCTTGAGAGTCGGCGAAAGAAGAGGGAAAGCAGAGTGTTCCCCTAACCCTCGCTGCCACTCGGCCAACCACTTGGCTAATAGGCCTTGGTCTTGGCGGAGCGTTCTTTTCCGCTGGCAGCAGCAAAAATAGTTTTTCCCAGCCCCAGACCCAGCCCCAGTCCCGCGTCTTCCGAGTGAGTGATTCACGTCAACTGAAGCATGATTCTTCCATACAACAAAATGAGTTGTCGTTTTTACGAGAGTATTTTGCTTATTTTCATTATATTTTCTTACTTATTCAAGAGGGTGAGTGGATGGCGCGGCCGCGTGTTCTTTAGAGCATGTCACACCCACAGTGAGGATCCAAATGTTGCGATTGCAAATGAAATATGGAATAGATTTCGTCTTACTGTAGGAGCACAAAATATTAATGCAATATTCATAGTACATTAATAGTGAACTAAATATTTTCCATCACTTCCAATTTGCACTGTTTCGTGAAAAATCATTAAAAAAAAAAATAAGAAGCAAATTTCATAATAAATTTCATATTTGAGTGTCCCCTCCACTCAGTCACTCGCCCTTGTTAAGCGCTCAAATATTTGTGCTTAATTTGTAGCTGCAATGTTTATTAAATATTTGCAAGCATTCCCCACTTAACTGAGATCCCATGCCACAACAGCTGCGCGTTGCACCGTGTAGAGCTCAGAGCTTGCCTCAAATTCAGTTGGCACAACGGGCAGACGACAACTGCAGGAAACGTCTTGAAAATGCGACGCGCAAGAATCACGGCAATCGCGTAATTAGCAATTTTCCATGCTCGCTTTCTGCTTCGGCGTCCTACTGTCGCTGCTCTTGCTTCTCCTTTTCGGTTCATTTTCCTAAATAATTTTGGTGTATGCAGTTTATATTTAGCTGGATTCACGTTCCCCCAAGCTACCCAAGCTATTTTACGAAAATTCTTGGAATTATGTGAAGCGACAAGTAAATTGAGCGCACAGGCTGGTGCCGGTGCCGATGCCGGTGCCGGTCGTCCCCTTTGACACGGCTCGCTTTGCTTCGCCAGGCGTTCCTTTTCTTTTCCCTGCCCCCTAAACATATCGTCTCTGTGTATAGGGGATTTTCTGGCTTTTGCTTTTCTACTACCTGGCGGCACATGTCTCCATCGCACAGTAGGCCCAAAATGTATTCAAACAAATATGAATATTTGTATGTGCGGAGAATGTATCCGAGTTCCATTTTATGTTCTACCATGCATTGGGCCTTGGCATGTTGTTTTCTGTTAGCTTTAGGACTCAATATCCTCTTCGTTTTCTTTGGCATTCTGCTGCGACTTTTCTTGTCCTGCTGCGTTTTCCTTTTCCACTACTTCTTCTAGCCTTGCTCGACCTCCGACTGTGTGTATGGCAATTTTTGCATTTTAATTGCTTGTCGGGCTAATTGCTGTCGTAGTTTTGTAGCTGTGCTGTTTCCTGTTTCTCTTTGCTTGGGTTCTTTCCGTTTTCCTTTAACTGTTTTCCAAGCAGTTCAAGGCTTAAGTCTACCAATACCAATATTTTTATCCCACTCACTTAGCGCGAGTTTCCGTGTGTGTTTGCTTCTGCGACCAAGGAGGAGAATAAATAACCAATAATACCCTTTGCATGTAGTCGTAAAATATATCTGACTATTTTTATCTAAGAGGGCAAATACTCGTTACCCTAATTAAACATAGTATTTACGTTCCACAGTTTATACAAAAACCTTAACACAAACCTCTGGCAAAAATCAAGATGCCCTCCCAAAAGGTATTTCGGATAAGAACCAACCAAATCGTTGCTCTAATAATAAATGTTGTTTTGACACATCCATTCGCTCTGTCAGCGACAAGTGCCATTGCCATATAAGCGAAGGAAGTGAGTGAGAGAAAAGCAGGGGCAACATACAGACACACAAACTCGTATTTGCTGTCCAAAGGAACTGCGAATGCTACCCGAATCTCATTTTTATTGTCGCTGACTTGTGTGCTCCCGAAAGCGGTAGCTCATGCGTGCTCGCAGTCACGTTCCAGACATCAGTGGCAGGCGGTGCCCCATAAGATGATTTCAAAACTAGTCCCCGCGATATGATATTTCACCAACAGCAGCAGGAGAAGAACTATTTATTGAAAATTAAGGTTTAATGGTGTGTTTGTGTGTGCGTACGGCATGAGAGTGTGTTTATACAATCGCAGGAAAATGTGGGAGTGTGGCGGTAGGGGGAAATCGTTTGCCAAAATGTCACACGAGTATAATAACTGAAAGGAAAAACAGTTTTGCTTTGGTTTCTAAAATGATTTCAATCGAATGGTCCAACGAAGCGCGTAAATGCCTTGAGAGGCTGGCTGCGAATCCACAATGAGTTGTGGAAACATTTGTAAGGCTTGGTTGACATTATCCTCGATATTTGTCTGCATTGTAGGTTAAGTACATCCTGTGAATTTAGCAATGCTCATAGATGACACCTCTGTTATAGGATTTGGTATATACATATGTACTTACCTTATCTACATACGTATGTACTATGTACATAAATACTTAAAATGTTTTTCTCATTTTTGATCGTGTGCACAAAAAGCACCTTTTCAAGAGGTAAAACATTACATTACTTTACCCTTCCCTCTCCTCTTAGCCAGCCCATAAAATGATGAGCATGAAAAATGTTTTAATAACGGTAAATTTAATGTCCGCACGAGCCAAATGCACTGCATTAAAAATTACGGTAAAAGGCCAAAATGGTGTCTCTCTCTCTCTCTCTCTACCCGTCTCGTTCGCTCGCTCTGTGAGCTCCTGGCGTGCTGTGCGTGCATTTTAATGAAATGACGACTGATTTAAAGCGTGGGTGGCAGGATGCTTTAGTCGGGTTGGCTTATGGTCGGGTGCGGGTGCGGGGCAACAGGTATGAGTTACACTTTCATAGCATACTTTTTAGCTGCGCAAAATGCGTTATGCATGAGCACTTGCCGAGTGCTGGGGAGCAGAAAGCCAGAAGTTGACACAGTTAGGCATAAAATTATAACAGAGATGTAGACAGTAGGATGGCGGAGATTGGATTGTGGGAGGAGGAAATGAAGGGGGGGGGGGGCAGACTGCGGGGCAGTCGAGGGTGCGCACTGTGACAACATTTTAATGACTTTTCCTCTTTTTCACTGGCAGCTCTTTAATTTAGTGCGCCCCACTCTAAGGAGAGTGTTCCAAAATTTATGCAATTAATGTTGCGCAAATGTTTGGAAATGCAATTCTCCATTTGGCATGCACTTTGACACAGTCGACAGTCGACAGCCGACAGTCGACAGCGGGAAGCGGAACGACTGGCGGGCAAAGGAAATGCAAAGAGCAATGAGAAAACCCAAATTAGCTTTTCGTTCACTGTTTGAGGTACATAGAGAGCAGGGGTATGCTCTATTCGGTGAATGTAGGTGACGTTTTCATATTTTTAACGGAAATATCATATAATTTGGATTTGTGGAATTCTACTTTACAAATGCTTCTATGATTCTCACGCGCACTATCTTAGTAGCAAACAGAACTCACTCTACTCGGTGGTTGCAGGGAGTCGAGCAGCCTCTGCAAATCGGATTTGTTAGTGCCGGGTATCGCACGTGTCGAAGGACTCTTTAATGTAGCAATCTCTCTTTTTGTTTGCTCCTTCTGTGCTACTACTTTTTTCTTTTTCATTTTCCCGCACAAAGTAGTCAAATGACATCGGGCATAAGCTAAAGAATTGCCAAAGAGTGACAGCCAGAAGCAGCAGCAGCAGCAGCAGCGAAGGCGACGGCAGAAACAACAACATTAGCGGGTGGAGGAACCCGGGATTGGATTAGACAACGACTACGTGGCCACTTGGCTACGTGACCCTGCGCTTTAATTAAGCTCAGCCTGAGCAAGAGACAGCAAGAGCACGGGAGGGACAGTCAGCCCAAAGGCAAAAGTGGAGAAGGAAATATGTTTGTAGGGAGGAATGCACGCCCACACACAGAGATGCAAGTAATGCAGCCGGGGCCACCTGTCAAAACAATGCCTTTCTCACCCCCACCCGCCACCGTTTCCAGGGCATTTCGCCTGTGTTCGCGCTCCATCACGCTCTCTGCCATTAGTGCGCTCTTTAGCCGCTCATTTGCGGCTTTGCTTATTATACCGTTGCAATGTTAAAGCTCCTGTCGTGGTCGTGGCTGAATGGGTGAGAGCGTAGCTTCTGTTGTTGTTGTTGCTTCGGTTTGGGATATTGAAACTGCGATTGTTGCTTTTGGTGAGCGTGCTGCTGCTCAAGGTGCATTTTGTATAAGGTGAGGCATACCCAAAGAGCGCTCTTAAGCAGTGCCTCGCTCTTTCTCGAGGCAGTCTAACTTATTGTCCATCGCTGTGCATCGCACTCAGAGTAGTCCAATTATTGTCTCAAGCTGCGCATGGCATACAAATCATCGTCCAACTCGAAACGGGTTTGTCGGTGTACCGCACCGAGTCGTAGTTCACGGCCCCTTAAATTGTATTGCAATCTCTTTATAAAAATGCTTCACAATTAATAGCAAATAATGTATGAACCCTTTTTATAACATGCTCACAATGGTCCTCTGAGATACATGCAACCACTCTCCCTGTTCTCTTTTTCACAATGACTTTTCAATTTAATTAAAGGACGACCCTAATATTCATTAAATCGATGGTGGCCGCCTGCAGGTACTTTCCAGTGTGCTTTGTCAGCTCCATTATATCTGCGTGCAAAATATAATTGAATCAAAACGATGACAAAACCGAGCAATTGGCAATTCAAATCGTTTAAATTGCAATCGCCGAATAATTACCGGGAAACAGCAACGGCATTCGGCATGGCAGTAGGAGCCTAATTTGTGGTCGATGATTGTGATTGAATATGAAAGCGGGGAGAATGTCTACTCGTTAACAAAAATGTGAATTTTTAATTGATTTTCAATGAGTTTTCGGCTGAAAACATGCGGAAAGGCATGGCCCAAAGTAAATGTTAGTCCATTCGAATTGTATTAAAATAGATCAAAGGATTTGAGTTGCCTGGAACTACATACAAGAGTGTTACGTCATCAGCATACAAATCAAATTTGATTCTGTGGAAACATAAAAACAAATTATATGCGGAAAATGTTTGAGAAGCGAAGCGGAACCCAACAAAAACAAACAAACAAATAAAAACCACACAACAATATCTATTAATATCATTATTTATTTGTGGCATGGGTGGGTGACCAGCTCTGTGCAGCATAAATTATGTGCTAAGCTCTTTTCAAACTGACAAATTTTTGGCGCTGCACTGGCCCTGGATTATGTTGACTTTGCAGGGAATGATTTGTGGAGTTACTCGCAGTAGGACAGCAGGGTGCCTCAGCATTTTTAATGAACCCACTTCCTGTCGACACCACAAGATAAATTAGATGTGACATGTCAGAGATGTTTCGGGACATTTCCTAAACCAATGCGGTAGCATTTAATGGGATTTACATTCGAGGAGTGTGCCAACTTGATGCGCGAAAACAGTTGCTGTCTCTATATCTCTCTCGCTGTTTGATGAGCGGATGCATGGATATCCTCACCTTGTGTTTTCATAGTTGCTCTTCGAACTGAGAGCCACTGAGAGCATTGTCGCATGGACAATGGAGCGTGAAAAGCGCCTTATGCGTATATATGTAAGTGTGTACCACAATGTGCTAGACATGCTTAGGTCTTGCCTCCGTTGTGCTATTTATTGAACGGAGAAGTGTGCACATATGTAAATATCAATGCATGTGCTTACTATGTGTAAGCTGAAGGAAACACACGAAGCATATAGCATAGGTGCATGCAATTTGATGGTTGCCTAGTGTAAGAGCTTCCATCTGCATGAGATTCTCAATTCCGTAGTGTCTGAATAGTGTTTCAAGCAGGTGCTTGTGCAGAATGTGGCAGTGCTGTTGTGCCGCCTGGGCATTGGTACTGAGATTCCAAGTATTTTGAGACCATTTGTTGGGAAAAGGGAGAAGCAAGAGCAAAATGTTACCAAAAACGTCCATTTTTTTTTCTATATTTTCGTTTTTTTGGTTGTGGTTGCATTTGGTTTTCGAGTTGATTTATTTACCGCCCAGAAAACGAAATAAAAGATAGGCGAAGTTCATATGCTCTTGGGAGCAGTAAACGACAATGTGGAAAATAATGCCTTATGCATGGATTTCAAATCAAAATAATAGTTTCCCCAGAAGCGACCATGAAGAAGACTTAAA
Organism: Drosophila guanche; assembly: GCF_900245975.1. Taxonomy (NCBI): domain Eukaryota; kingdom Metazoa; phylum Arthropoda; class Insecta; order Diptera; family Drosophilidae; genus Drosophila; species Drosophila guanche. Next base: position 14,225,058 of record NW_022995743.1, on the reverse strand, counting down.
TATTATTTAGTGCAATTTTTCGATTATCTATTTCAGGGTAATACATGAGATATCTAAAAACATATTGGAAAATATGGTTAAAGCTCATAAAAAATGTTGAGCTGTGTGTGTGGGGCGTCGAAACACAAGCATAGTTTATATGCAAATATGAATGTCGTCCCTTCTCAGCACCTCACCACAGGGTTTCCCGGAGGGAAATGCACCTTCTGTATGCTACCTGGGGACCAGGTGCAGGGTCCGTGTGTCAAAATGTGGGGTTACATTTTGGCTGCTTTGAGCTTGAATTTCAATACAAAATAACAAAAAACATACAGACATACAACTGGGAGGGGCGGAGGCGTGTTAGCATAAAAGGGAAGGGTTGCATGAAAGGGCTGAAAATGCATATCCCGAGAGGGGCTCAGAAGGATACAAATAGCGTTTGTCTGCGCGTCTGCGTTTCTGTTTGGCAAATGCAAACTTTATTAGGAGTTCTTTTTTGCCAGGACCAGCGAAAGCTGTGATACTGCTTCCTACTCCCCGCTGATAACCTTCACCCCTGCCCATCAACGATTTTTGGTATCTTTGCTCTTCCCTTTCTGACTTTAATTTCGTGTATTTTGCGATTTTACCTTTTTTTGAATGAATTGCACTCTTGCCAACATTCACGCACAAACATGTCTCCACTTGTCTGCTCAGGTGGGGAGCAAATGGGAGAAATGGAAGAAGAGAGGGAGAAAGCAAGAACGAGAGAGCGGGATCCAAACAGAGAGAGGGAAACGGCAGAGAGAGACCGAGCTCATGCGCTGTGAAGCAGAGAGAAAATTTCCCAGTAAATTGTCCATAACACAGAGGGGAAAGAATTCTAGAAACATTATTGTCTAAATAAATATATCATGGATTTAAATATTTAACACTTTATTCTCCCATTGACCGAATGTTAATCTTTTGTTACTAGATTTTATACTCTATTTCCCATTCCTCCAATGACGATGGACACAATATCCATTTGAAAACTCTAAAGCAATTCGCATAAATAATAAATGCAATTGATATTGAAATGGTAAGGGCAATGGTGGCCCTTAGCTCAATAAACATTACACAAAACGGACATTATCACCTCATTGAAATAAATTAAGGTAAACATTCGTAGCGCCACGTACTTCTAATGTTCCGACTTTTAAGGCCACATAAAATACGACTGCCCCAACGGGACAGACAGACAAATGGAGCATTAAGCTAAAACCTGGCCAACTTTGCCAACTATGTCTAAGACAAATGGCGGACAGAGTGTCCTTTATAATTGACCACAGTGTGTAAGTGGTCGCCGTTGTGGTCGTCATTTGAGCAAAATGGACAATTATTATTAACTGCAATAAATTTCACGCACGCACAATTTACATACCAAAGGCACGCGAGCGTATCGAGGGACGGCAGAGCCGCAAAAGTCCTTAGGACCCACTTAGACACAGACAGAAACGCTTGGACATTCCCCCCGCCCTCCAGCCACAAACTCCCACGCATGCACATAGCGACACACTCGAACGACAGGTACAGAGACACGTACAACTCACTTAAGTGCAACATAATTGCGGGACAAAGTTTTGGTTGTGGGAGTGGGAGTGGGGGGTGGTGCTCTATCTGTTGTGTGGATCGTGGCGTGTGGGCCAGGGGTAATTGCCATTGGGGGCACATGTCAGTGGCAATTATGCTTTCCACAGGGTTGTAAAGCTCCGATCAAGTATTGACCAACCAACCATATTCCCCCCTCCCAACCACACTCAAATAATCGATAGTTGGTCATTGTCATTGCTCCGAGTATTCTCTCATTGTGTTGTGTGTGTGTGTGTGTGTGTGTGTGTGTTGTTCGAGTGTGTAGCAGTGTGGCTACTGCCATTAGCGTGCTGTTTAATTGAATTGTAGCAATTAAAGTGCTTCAATTGGTTTTAATCGGAAATTGAACTCATTGTTCTCTCCACAATGGTAGAAGTCGTGCTGTCGTCGTTTAATTCTGTTTTGTTCTGTTCGCTTCTGCTCATACACACACGGACTTTAGATGGTTTATTGTACTAGACAAAAAGCCGCCTCATTAACGCTGCCATTCACAAATGCCATAAAGGAAATGTGCAATAAATGTGACTAAGCCCTTGAGGTCTTAAAAGGCCAACAACTACAGCTACATAAGCCATCGAAAGGGAACTATAATTACAGGAGACAGCACTGAGGCACTGCTTCGAGCAGGGAAGGCTTCGAATTTAATCCAAAAATGTATACATAGTTGTGTTTTGCTTCGTCGGACCCATTTATACGAATTTCTGTTCATTTTTGATCGTATTTCCATCCCCGTTAACAGCAACAGTGACTGTTAAAAGTATGTAGTTGTGTCCATGTCTATGTCCGAATGTATATGGAGCATTTTCCCCCCTGCAAGAGGGTGGGCTGTGGCTTCATCAAAAACAAAATTCAGCTCAAAGCTCAACAGGCGGTTTCTCGTTTGTTGTGGGCAGAGCACTAGAAAATTTCCCCAACATAACGGAACTGCTCTCAGCCGAGAGGTAAGGTACTTTCTCTCATTCTCTTTCTCTCTCTCTCTTGTTTTTTCCTCATTTGGGGAAGCGCTCTCTGGACTGTTTAATGACACTGGTGGAGGCGGGTGCGAGGTGGTCGATGCCACCAACACACGGCTGCTGTTGTCATTGCCTGCCGCAACATTTTGTCAGTACGCGAAGAACTCTGAACGCAGGCGGTTGCTTTTGGCTCTTGACAGATTTGCTCGAAATTTGTTCCGTTATTTGCTCTCGCAAACGCTGGCTCCTGCTCCGCGCCAAAAGTCCAATCCCAATCGAAGAATCCATCAGCAAAGCATCATCAGGGGTGACAGCGACGAGGGGAGAACAGAGTAAAAGAAACCGAAAATAAATATGTGAGTGCGTGTGCGTGCTTGCCTCCGTCTGTGTGTGAGTGTGTGTGTGCGTTTATTTTTAAGCACCGGCCCCAAAGGCAAATGTGAAGTGCAAGCGAGAAGGGAATTCAAAACCAAATCAGAAATAGCCCCGCCACCAGGGATAGAAAGAGAGAGGGCGCGCCGCAAGCACCGCAACAAACACCGTTTGACAGAATGAGAGCGCAGCCGAGCATAAAGTCGGCCGCCCAGTGGCCGCCCCTCCTCGGGCTTCTCGGACTTATCGGGATCGTAGGGATCCTCGGGCCCACAGTGGCAGCTGCCGGGAGCAGCGCCTATGGCGCATCCTTCATATCCAATCCGGGCATTTATGCCTACTCCGTGGCCAATCAGCAGGCGCCCAAGGACAATGACATCAAGTTCGCCTCCACCGCCACTGCCGACGCAGGGGCACAGTCCCCCGGAGACTCAAATTTGAATCGTAACTACTACTACACCAACAACAATCCTGAAACTCTGGGTGAGGGCCTGCCTGCAGCCCCACCCACACAGCCCGCCCCGCAGACGGGCTGCACTCTGGACCGCCTGGCCGTCTACAAGGTCGTCCTGCACACCTACTGGACCAGGGAGCTATTCCCCAAACACTATCCCGACTGGCGACCCACCGCCCAATGGACCAAGACTTTAGGTGAGTTGTATTAAATAATCTTGGAATTTTGGATCCAATTTTGTGGATAGTCGCTGCAGGAATACCCGAAGGGCAAATTAAATAAAATGCATTAAATGCAATGGGAATTTGTTTGATCCAAACTAAAAACTATTGAAGCGTAATTGTAAATGCAACATAAAAGTGTAAATTGTCTTAGGCATTTGAGCAAAGAAACATTCACCAATTATTGCAATCCACACCAATCAATTTGTATTGGCTTTTTGTTGTGCCTGAAGGAATACTCCTCGTAATCAATTGTTTGTAAATACTAGCATCTATGGAATGGCAAAGTTACATACTGAAGAAGATATTGGAGCTTTAATTAAATATTTTACCAAAGGATTTTATCACAATTTAGAAACCCAAACAAAAAAAAAGGCAAATAAAATTCATTTACATTCCAAATGTTTGAGTCAATTTAGTATGGGAAAATTGTCGACCAAAAATAGACAGCAAATTGGCCGAATTTCTGTGTTCAAAATTGGGCCAAACTTGAAATTGTTTTCACATTCCCATTCCCTGTCTCACTCGCTCTCACTGCCTCTAGCGCTGGCTCTGTCACTGCCTGACATACAACCATCCGTCTCTCACTCTGTTTATTACTCAATCATAAAGGGAAATCGAGCAAGACGATAAGAATCTCATAATTTGTGCACAGCACAGCAGAACACACACCAGCCAGAGCAGCACACAACAGAGATGGGGAGATCTAAAGACTAATTTGTCACAGTGCTGTCTCTTTCTGTCTCTCTGTTCGCATGTGCGAGTGTGTGGGATATAGAGAATAAATCGAAAAGCAATTTCCCTGGCAGTTGGCTAAACATTTTCGGTTCGTTTTGTCGATATTTTTGGGTTAAATCACATAGGAAAAGGCCTTGCCAAATCGTTGGACAATTGGAGACGTGAGGGGGAAAATGGAGAATGGAAAATGCCTTTGGCCGCATTGGCATGTCGCTTGTCTTATCAATGTTTTTGCAGATTTAGCTGTCGATTTATAGCGAGGGAACACACACACACCACATATAGTTACTCATGCAGAGGACGCAGGACGTCCGAGAGACAGAGAGACACAGATAGAGAGACAAGTAAATCTGACAGCTAAATAAGCAGGGAGCACAGGCAGGCAGCAGACACACTCACTCACAAAGGCGCTAATAAAAAAAGGATAAGCGGGAAGCCAAAGTCGATGCCGATGCCGAAGCAGAGAGCCGCCTAAGAAATGCGATTTGTACGTGCTTATGCGCTATATGCTGGTCTCAGCTCGAAACAAGAAATTGGATAAAGTTGCTAGCAGACTCCGACACCCTGCCACACACAACTTATCCTGGGAATGTCCCCTTGACACCATCCCCAGGCCATGCCTGTAGAACGGGAGGGATTTTGAGATGTTTTGATTTTTGCCTTGTTGAACTTGACTTAAAAGTTATTCCCATCTTGGGAATCCACTAAAGCTATCTTCAACATTATCTAACCACAATATTTTTAGGTGTTTTCTCTGTGAAAAGTGTTTGCCAAGACTAATTAAGGAGCATTATGGTGGGTATGCCCCTCGTATCCTGCTTGCTGCAGCCATTGTCTGCATTGGACTTTGCTTGTTGTTTATAGTGTCGTCTCCGTAATTTATAGTTGTTCCTTCTTGCGGCTCTGCCTGTGGTTCACACACACTCACACACACAAACACACTGTGCGTATGCGTGATTTATGCGAGGCTCTGCACTTGTGTTTATCCCCCCGTATAAAATATAGGAAAAGTAGTAATACTACTTTATAGCATATCCATGGAGGAAAACTTGTCATATTTATTGCTTCACCAGCACTTGGGCTTCAATTGAGCGTTTATCTGTGGGAGAGCGGAAAGTGCATAAATGACACCTTGGGGGATCCGCTTCAGTTAAGAGTCTTTCGTAGAGAATGTGTTATTCCATCGAATGCAAAGTACGACAAAAGGCTACTTTCTGTACAAATATTTATCTGTATGTCCTCTGCTTTATTTTCAACATTTTTTGCACCTTTCCCACTCCCTGCCCTGCCCTGCCGCCCAATAGCACTTGTCACTTTCCACTGAGCTGGTTTCTCCAGGACAACCATTTAGTTTTGGACAGAGGCGGAACCAAAGTCCTGCTCTTAGTCCTACTCTAAGAACAGAGACCAAGGATGAGCCCGGAATGCCATTTGGCATTAAAATTCAAGCAGCAGCAAGGAAAAAGTAGAAGAAAAGCCTGAAAAAACGAGGAAAAAATAGGGTAAGCGAGGAGCAAAGTAGTAGGAGTTGGTGAGTTGGGCCAGAGGGCAACGGCTTCCTGCCCCTGTCATATCCTGTTTGTATATAAATTTCAGTGCGCAACTCGCTAACATCCGCTGTATTTCAACTGTTGGGAACAAGAAATAAAATCCCCACGGGAGGAAAAGCAAAAGTAGTGGTGGAAAAAAGTTTCCACCCATTGTCGAAGGAGCAGCAAATGTATTATGAATGTTCCAAAAACAAGCAGCTGCGACAGCAATTGCAACTGAGTCCCCGGCGTCCAAGTGCATTGCATTTCTTGTGTCTTTTGAGCTGCGGGTCGCCCAGAGTGTCGATCCTCCTACCCACTGGTGCCGCTCCCCCCCCTGCTCCCAATTCATTGTTGCTTCTTTTCTTTTTCATTGCTTATCGCCGTTCGTGAGCTTCAGTTGTTAAATTTCATTTGTGCCGCTGACGGCGCTGATGCCTCTGCGGCCTGGACGGCAGTTGTCGCTGTTTTTATCGCCAAATTGAAACTGAAATAAAGTTTGCCTCCTGCTGAATATTTGTTGTATATTCCGCTTTGTTTCCTCTTTTCTCTCTCCTTTTTTTGTCTTTGCTATTGCTTATACTGCTGCTGCTCCTGCTGCCTTGTCACACTTTTTGTTTGGATTCAAAAACTATTTTCGTGAAAGAAACAGCAGTATCATAGCATTTGCCTTTTTTGTTCGCTTTGTTTTGCTTTAGAGAACTTTTGGTTCATGTTTTTGCCATTTTTATTGCATGTCGGTGGCTTTTTGTTCAGCGTTTTGCAAGCCAAAATGAAATGTTGCACTCTGGGCATGTTTCATCCGCAATCGGAAACCGAAAAGCCTGACTGAAAGAAGTTTGAATTAGAAAGGCTTTTCCCTGACTGGAAATGAAACTGCCTTGAAATCAATCAATTAACTGCAGAGGCTAGGGGAACAGATGAAACGCTAAGAAGTCCCACTTGTCCTTTATCGATAGATATGAAGGCAGATTTTAAATTCTTTCTCGCTCTGCGTATGCCATACGTTGTTCGTTTCATTAATGGATGCCAAATAAATAAAGAAAGAGAAAAGTTTATGGGAGAGTTGGGTGGGAAGGGTAGGATTAGACACCAATTCCCTGGGAAAATCAGTGGAAGGTCCATCCCCCATTGTTGCTCCCGTTCCACAACTTGAATGTCGTGCGGCTCGTTGCTCGTTAATTGCCTGCGTCCGTGGGGCAATTATCCTGCCTGCTGTCGCTGTTGTTGTGGCTGGAGATGTGCCTGCCTTTTAGTTGGCTGTTGAATTCCGCCTCGGCCTGCGGCACTTCACGCCTCATATTTTATTGCTCCATGGGTCGCGTGGCTCTTGGCTGTTCTCTCTGTCTGCGATCTGTCTAATTTTTGACTTTCGTTTGTCTGCCAAATAAATTATACGAGACACAGAGAACCGCCGCGCACAAATGTATGTTGCATACATTTTACATGAGGCATATTACACCTGTATTTGTGTGTGTGGATGTGCCATAATTCATAATTTATGCAACACAAAAACACACTCCGGCGCCCGCTGGCGCACAATTTGATTTTCCTTATTTCATTTCCCGACTTTTCCCTCCTCGCTCATAACGAAACTTTAAATGTTTGTCATTTTTTACACGAACACGCAAAAAGGGGGCCATGTGGGTGGTAGCATGACCTCCCATGACAGTTTCTGCGGGAGTTTTCTTTTGTCTCTCGCCCCTAATGCAGGAATCGTGTTGTTCGTTGAGCAATATTATTCTCGCTGTATGTGGAAATGTACATATGTGTTGTAATACATTTATGATATTTAATTGAAATTAAAAAGAATATTTTAACTGAGAACTCCCTTGGGAGAAAGACGGAACAAAACAATGTAGAAACCTGTAGAAGCTTTTAGCCACAGGTAGCGTTTGTTCTGCAGTTCAGATTTCCTTTTGCTGTAGTCTATACCATATCAAGCCACACACACACACACACACACACACAGACAATGATTAATTCAGTCGTAAGTAACGCATAGATAAACGTTTTACTCCGCCCTGAAAGCGCCGAACCATTAAAGTTTTCCTTTCGAGTGCTCGAAACATGCTCTGCCCACAGACACACACACACACACACACACACACTTGTAGTGGGAGGAGGCATTACACATTCATAATGCCTTACCCGCACAGAGAATGGAGATGGGATATTTCTGGCATTCTTGGGGGACGGGAACGGGAGCTGCCGCTGACAACGCAATTTCCTTGCATCGGGGGGTTTTTACTTCTGCTACTGCTGTTGCTTCGGCAACAACGGTATATTAATAATAAATGTAAATTCTTGTTCTTATTTTACTGCTTTTTTGAGAGTGAAGGGAAAAGACCTAAAGCTGTTTTTCCACCTGGCGTGTCTTTTGCGACTGCTTAGTGCCAGCACTGGCTTAAAGTGTTGTAATTAAAAGCGTGGCAGGTCGGTGGAAAGCTAACAAACTACCCAACGCATGCCCCTCCATGATGCCAAATGCCTTTTCGTAACGTGAGACCTTTTACACGTGAAAAAATCACGGGCAAACATTACTCGTTTGGGGCACACAAATCTGCTCTTCCGCTTTCCATTTTTCTCCACCCCCCTGTTACTTGCATGAAAACATTTTCTCTTTTTCGTGTCCTTTGTTCGGGTTCTGACTCTCGTTTCTGCTCCTCCACGTACTGTGTACCACGTCAAATTCGTATCATTATTCATTCATACATGATTAGACAGTACAACCAGAGCAAGAAGATGGCATGGCATGGACATGGTACATGTTTCGTATTACACATCCGAGCAAAAAGAAGGAAAGTTTAACAAACCCACACAAAGCATTGGGATTGGGGCAGGATGGCGGTGCGGCATAGGCAGACGCAGACGCAGACAGGCGTGGCATTGCCAAATGAAAATTAATGAATAATATTTGATATAATGTCAGACGCAGGCCCACGTTCTTCGGTGTATCTTGCTCTACAATGCTCTGTTGATGTTGCCCGGGCCGCCAGAATTCATGAAACCCTTTTCCAGCAGAAATATTTAACTTTAACAATTATTGACAATTACACGTCGCTTAACCCAACTTTAATTGTTTATTGGACAAGCATTAATTTTACATTACATTTAATGCGACCCTGCCATTTGCGGTGATGCATTTAATTAATCATATTTACAGACTTAATTAAACAACGTATGCTGTTGGCGTGGGAAAAATAAATACAATAAATATTAACCTTTAAAAATGCGACACAAAATTACCTGCTTGCTAATTACCAATAAATTCCACAATTGGCTTTGAAACGCGTACATTTATTGCACAATTAAATCATGAAAAGGAAATCGAAAAGGAAACCCCACACAGCCAGGATTAATTGAATACAAATTAGCAGAAGAATAAAAAATGTGTGCGCACTAATTAACATAATCCCAATTAGGGGGAGGGCCGCGAGCTCATTTACTTTTCCTCCTGTTATTTACATTACTCCCGCACTCGAATGTGAATTTTATTAATATGTAAAGACATTGTTGGTTGGACTTTAATTCGATTAAAGCTTCAACTATAAATGCTATTTACGTAAAAGAACAATAATTGCAAACAACAGGGAAAATAAAACAAATGGATGATGCCTCATAATTGCATTACCCCGAGTCACAACGGATACATATGTTTGTATGTGAATGTAGGTCACACGCCCAGCATGGGAGAAAGTCTGGAATTCAGGCATTGTCTAGGATTTTCCCAAGAACACTTTTACATTTTTTATTATATATATTCACATATGCATGGTGCACCCTTAAAAATATGTCTAGTTCAAATCAAGCTATTTGGAGAATTTCCTCTCTTTTCTCTTTTACAAGTTTTAAATTCTTTGAAAAAAGGAATGGAATGCATTCACCATCCGTTCAGTTGCTGTAATTTATGACATTTATTACCGTTCCGCTGCATATTTGTGCATTTGTCAGCATAAATGACTGTAAACTGATTTATGCATAAGGTTTTTTTTCTTCTCAATGTTGCAAAAAATACATTAATTTCGATGAGAAAAATGGATGTTTTGTGGAGAGGGCTCAGCAGTAGGTAAATGGAATTGGGGCGGCAAATCGTGATCCTAATTAACTGTCGGCCATAAATCAGAAAAGCGACGGCAAGGAATCGCCTCATTAATAACGCATTTGCATAGAAATGTTGCAAAATGTGTAACCGATATCATTGTCGGAACAAGAGCTGGGCCCAAGGGGACGGAGAACGAGCACAGAACGAGCGCCCAGTGAACACAAATTTATGGTCTGCAAAAACACAAGCTGAAAGAGTTGGTAAAAGTATCTTTTGGTTTGGTGTTTTCTTTAAGCCAAAGAGCGGGGGAGAGAGAGAATGCGAGAAAGAAGGAGCTGCGTCTGCTAATGGCAGCCTAATTATGCTGACCACAAAGGACTCAAGGCAGAAGGGAGGCAAAGTGGTGGACTGTTCTGGCATAAAAGGGTTTCCGGCCTGTCTGCCCCATAAATTTACGCTTATTGCCAGACGGGGTCACAGCCCCGCGCAACTTTAAGACGCCACGCACACACACACACACACACACACTTTTGTGGACTACATAAATCTTTGCCAGGTGGGCGCGCCCGCCTTCCCCTCTCTCCTGACCTTCCGCTTTGTCTCCCGCTCCAGACATGCGGCAGACACACCATGCGTGCTCCAACTTCCTGCCCCTCTCCCTCAAATGAGAAACGAGAGGTAGGTGGTAGGTAGGTGGAAAAAAAGAAGACGAAACGAATCGGAAACGCGTCGCACAAAACTTTTGTTTGTCTGCATTTATGTCTGCGTAATGGGACCGACCGGAATTGTGGGCACACCCCGCCGCCACACGCCCTGCAAACGGAGGCGTGACTGTGGTGGTGAGCGCATAAGTGTCGTCCTCGCAGAGGGCTTTGTCTGCTTGAAGAATGTGTACAAATAACAGAGCAAAAACACACACACACACACACACACACACAGACAGTAACTGGTGGCAGTCTCTGATTTATAAAACGAACAAAACAAAGGATTTCTATCTACATTTTTCACAGGGAGACATTCAAGTACGGATATGTACGTACGAGCAAGAAATTGTCATAGCAGGAGCGCAGGTTTATCTCAGTATTTCTGTATTTAGAATTTGATTTTAGTTATTCATAGAAATTCTCATGTTAACTTCAAGAATTTCTACGGTATCTACAATCATCTACATTCCTATTACAAAACAAGTCAGAGAGGAAGGAAAACAAGGGGAAAGAAAACCAAGATGAGAGAGAAAGCGAATGAAAGAAGAAACTATCAATGATAAACTGCCGAATGATTGGGCTTACCTTAAGTTCTACCAACGGCAGAGTAATAAATAATAAAGATATGCAAATTGAAGCTCCAGGAAAAAGTTGTTACGGTGTTACGTTTCGCAGCGAGTCCCAGAGATCCACTTAGAGATCCGAAGGAGTAACTGAATGTCGACCTTTTATCAACCATATCGTCAAAAGCATATGTGTGTGGGATATATATTTTTGGATTATGTGTTGTCTGCCAGGACACGCATGGCTTTTCTATTGTCAGCCCATATTTAGCCCTCGTCAATCGACAGGCCGGTGCTCGGGGCCAGGCCTTAATTAAGGACACAGAACCAGCCCACAAGAAATGGTTAAGGAAAAGGAAATTATGATTGAGACAATTTGTCAGCTACGTGACAAGTCCGCATAAATGTTGTGTCTGCCTCTCGGGTTGAGTGACTGTCAATAGTACATAAAATTCATTTAATTAAGCAATTTTCCTGAGTATTCGAAAAGCGGAAACGAAGACATCAAAAAGAAAACTTGGCAGCAGGGACATTTTGTGGATAGTGAAAGCAATTCATAAAGATTGCACCCCAGGGAGGCGCCATATTTTTATATATTCACCCTGCGGGGAATAAAGGGCGGCATATAAAGTGGGAGAGGAACAGATCAAAGCTGTGGCCAGATGAAATAATAACTTTCCAGTTTTATGGCAGAGCCAATTTTTATGGTCAATCAGGCGGATAATAAGATAAAGGCCTTTGGGGAGCACGTCCGAGGCGAAGACGATGATCGATAACCGATGGCCGATAACCAAATTAACCGTTACAAGTGGCCAAGCCACTTCCCAGTGCATGGGAAATGAGGAAAAAGGGAAAAAGGAAAAACAGATTCACAGTTTCTGAAAAATCAGCAACACCAACCACAACAGTGCCGCAAGGCAAACAATCAACGGAGGACCGCGCCATCGATGGAAGTCAGTGCCTGGCTACACAGGGCTCAAAACGGCCATCGAGTGTTTATCATGCGGCCGGGGCACAAACAACGGAAGGAAGCCCAGAAGCAAACTGTAACCGAGCGGCTGCTGAGAAGCAGGATGACAGCAGCCGACAACCTACCATCGCCACTCGAGGACCACTTCAAAGCCTAAAAAGAGAATTAAATGAAAAACAATTTTTTCTTTAATAAATTTAATATTAAAGCAAGCTTCTTGGCATAAGTCTTGGCACAGACATAGACCCCTGCTGAAGCTTTCAATCAGCTCAACCTATCCCTTAAAGTAATTAGAGTCTTTGTGCAGGGGGGACTCGGGATTTTACCTAGGGGATAAACATGATTTGGGGTGGCGTTATCTCGAAGGGGATGGTTCACAGATTTATTTTGAAGAACATTTTAACGAAAATAAATTCTCTCAAGGAAGTATTCCAGTGAAAACCGAAACATGCAATTGCTGAAGATCAGAAACTTAGTATTTTATTTGATACACAAATATGAAGGAATCGCCAGGGCAACTGAGATGGAAAATATGAAGATATACCTTTCAAAATGGTATGGGATGAATGTAGACTTTCTGCTGCCAAATTCAGAATCAAGACCCTAGGGAAGGTGGTGGATAAAGGCATAGGATCTTATGGATTGACAAATGTACATTTACCACTTTTAACTGGACCAACATACAAACCAGAGCGGAGGACTGGACTCTTCAGAACATTGGGGCCTATGACATTGGCAGTGCTTTTGTCTTCAGAAAGAAGAGGATTTGACAAGCTGTTTAATGCATTTAAGGAATCTGTAAAGCACTTGCCAATGGCCGAATCACTTGCTGAATGTTTGAGGGATGCCAAGGGACCTGAGGAGTGCCGAAGTTTCTTCACTAATCTTGCGGATGTGCTACTGATGACAGGATCCAGAAGCTTCAATAAGATCTATTTTCCAATCTTATTTGTGGTGAAGTCTGATGACGATTTCAATTTCTCTGGAACACAAGGAATAAATTACAAAAACTTCATCAGGAACTCCCGAACTGGTCTCACAAGCAGTCTTTCACGCTGTTTTCGGAACCTTGGAGTTTTGGGACCTTGGAGTTTTGGGTCAGATCACAACGAACGCTGTTTGGTCCAATCGTAGAGCATATTGATGCCGCATATCAGGCCAAAGATGTTGGTTCCCAAAGATTCACACCATTGAAGTTCATATACGCATCTAAAATGGCAGCAGCTTCCATGATGAATTACTTGGAGAGTGGTGTTAGAACTACATCATCATCATGGGAAGGGATGTCGCATCGTTGTCATCGGCACTTGCTAGACTGAAGGATGATTATGCTACTAAGATTCGATTCTTCCATGATGAATTACTTGGAGATCATCATGGGAAGGGATGTCGCATCGTTGTCATCGGCACTTGCTAGACTGAAGGATGATTATGCTACTAAGATTCGATCGGGAAAATTGGAAAAAGCTGGCACAACGAGTTGGATAAATATGACTACTGGTGTTGAATGTGACTTGATTGTCAGTGAAACGGGAAGGTTTTTTATACCTAAAGAAAAACTTCATTTTTTCTTTCTTTTAATTTATGATTTGTATTTCGAATTTTAATAATAAATAATAAAAATAACATTGTTGGAACTCGCTATAAATTGAAGTAAATATAGTAATTCGTTGTTACATGTACATTTATGTATGTACATATGTAATTTCATTCGGATATCTAAAGCAAAAGATGTTACGAATTTTGCCAACAGAAAAAAAGAGAGAGAGAGAGAGAGAGAGATCAGAGATGGTAGAGAACAGAAGTACCAAGCTTCTTCGATTCTTGCACTTTTGTTTTTTTGTTTTCACTTAAAGCGCTTCTGAGTCGCACTTTTCTTATCTCTTGTTCTTCAACTCATGCAGGCGAGGTTCTCGGTCCGCGCATGCATTACACACTCTCCCTTCTTTACTTCCATTCTGTTGCTCGCTCAGCAATTGTTTGTGTGTCTCACTCAACTCTGCTGCTGCGCTGTCACCATAAACAACAAGAATAATGCACCCACGCTGACACTTCATCTGAGAGTACACCAAGATTGTGGCCGCTCTCTCGCTCTAATAATCCACGCAGCTAGCAAGTACGGAACAGTTGACTGAAGCAAAAGCAATAACCAACGGGACTTTACTTTGCTGCGAAGATTCTTTGTGTTTATTTTCATTTACTTTTTATTGTATCCCCGCACAACCTCTCTCTCTCTCTCTCTCTCACTCTGCTTCTCTCGCAAATTATCATTAATGCTATATAAGTACAGAGAGAATCTTTTTCAGTGCCGTTTTTAGAGTGGCGAAAATTGTTTGTGGCAACATGTGTCCACCTGATTTGTGTCTATTAACTTTCGTGCTCACTTTTGCATATTTTTAATGCTGCCGGGTAAAAAGTTTGCCAGCTAAGACAAAACCAACAAAATGAAAAAACAAATTTTGAAGCACCAGAAAATTTGCTAAAGCGTTAGAAAATGTACACCTCGCCACACTGTTTGTCTCCCCGCAAAATAAAAAAGACGAAAAACTTGGCTAAAGCGTAAATAAACCAAATATAAACTTTGGCTGTTTTTTAGATGCTTCTGCTGCTGCTGCCAGGCAAACTTCCTCTTAAAACTTCCATCTCTCTCTCTCTCTCTCTCTCTCTCTCTCTCTCTTTTTGCCACAGAGTTTGCTTAGTAGCCAAAGGCATGGCTCAAATCGCGGGGCATACAACATGGGGGCACTTTCTCTAGTATCCGTTCTCTATTCTCCATTCTCGGCTCTCAATTTCCCTTGGCTGCTGCTGTTGTTCCTTTGGTTTTCCTTTTTGGTGTGAATAATGTTGCTGTTATTTATGCCTCAATGGGCCCTGCCACGCCCCTGTCCCTGCCTTTGGTGGCGATGGTGGCTAGGGGGAAAAAAAGTCTGGAAGAAATTGCAATTTCCACGCCCAAGTTTCGGGCACTTTCACTTGATGGTCCTCCCGTTCCGTTCAGTTCCGGGCAACCTCGACCCCCCACCCACCGCGTTACATCCTACCCCCAAATGTGGGGCTGCTTTTTATTAAAAGTTTCTTTCTTGCCACCACTCACCCCACTCCCTATCAGCCAACAACAATGGGCACATTTTTTAAAGTGTTTTTTATTGTCGCGTTAACCGACCGCAACGACTTAGGAGCCACGGATGGGGGACCGGGGCCAGGGCTGGGCCTGTAGCTGTGGTTGGGCTCCCAACTTTTACGTAAGTGTAAATTATTGTTAAGGTCAGAAAGTTGTACGCAAAGTTTGGGCCGTAGTTTCCTGCATAGTTCGTGGCGATAACTTCGGGTTAATACCTTTAACTAAGTCGCCAACTAAGAGTCTGCCTCTCAGTTTTCGACCACATTTAACTTAATTAACCCACCCTCTGCCACACGGCGCGGACCGAAAGTGTTAATAAAAATGCCGCACTAACTTTCAATTAACGCACGAAAATGTACGCTCACCCCGGGACAACTTAACCGGAGGTTAACCCCGGACTTTCCCCCTTAGATGTGTGCAATAAACATTTCCCATTGTTGTTGTACTTTAAATATAAATTTATGTGGCATTTCTCTGTGCAGCAAAGTAAGGGTCAGGCAAATTGGCCAAAAATGGAAAGTGTTGTCCAATTTTACTCCACTCCTTGGTAGTTCCTTCCGCAACAGTCCTTTGCTAACTTTCAGTGTCCGCTCAGGGCACTGTTCCTTTCTTAGTTCTATTTTCCATTCCCTTTAATTTGACATTTGAAATATGTTTGGCGCTATTTAAGTCAAGCCCCGCTCTTGCAGCAGTAAAGTCGCCAATTAGGGATGTAAAAGCTGACAGCAGAAGGGGCAACCAGCCCTCGGTGTCAATGAACTCCGAAATACACACTAAATATAGACCAAAGATGGGCAAAAAAATAAAAGTTTCTGCTTACAAAAACATTTCCACTTTTTAAAGCTATTTAAGCACCCTCAACTAATGTTCATTTGAGATTGGTGAAAAATCTAAGAAACTTTTTCAAAACTATACTTTGTGGGATTTTGTTGGGTAAACTGTACTTAGGCTCGTATCTTTCATCTTTATTCTCGCACCCGAAGAAGGGAGAACACAGTCAACGACTGTACTTAATAGTTGGCACAGATGGGAATGCCAACCCACTTGATTTGTTGCCGACAATTGAATGCTTTTAAGAGCCGCACACAAACACACTCAGCACAAAGGGAACGAAAGCCGTCTCAAAGAACTAATGCCTTTATGGGAGAGGGGGGAGCGGATGGATCCTCGCCTTGGGGCCATGGGCACAAAGTCATCAAGTTTTAATGCCGCTCATAATTTTTTCATGCAACCAATGCGCAAAGGTTGCAAAGGCTCCCCCCAGGGGCATAAATGTCAAATCAGCAAATATGTAAGTACAGTTCCGAGAAAAGGGCCCACAGCCAGAGACGGAACTTAAAATTGCTTTCGATGGCTTTCGATGAAGGTGAATGTCTCTGACAAAGGGGTGAGCTATTGGAGATGCTGCGATTGAGGGCAAAGGGAATCATAAAACGAGGGTAAAATATGATTACTATGAGTCAGAACTGTGCACTTATTCAATTGGATCTCTAGCTATTTATTTGGGTAATCATTTGAACTCCAAACTATAAATGTAGTCAGTTTAAGGGTACAAATAAAGCACATGATCGAATGAGAGTCTCATTTAATGTTGTATTTAATCCACACTCAAACAATCAGGTAAATTCAACCCAACAAATACGAATTATTCAATGACTTGCTGTGGATACCGCAATTGAAACGTAATCGGATCATGCGAATCGAATTAGTGATGACACCTGGCACGTGGACACAATCACAGGATCCCAATCACGGAATACCGACATCACTGTGATATGTGGAACCACTTACATCACACAAAATCCTTAGCATCATATGCCATTTCGCCATCTTTTCTCATTCCACCTTTGGGCCCCTTTTTTCCTTCCTTTGCTCCATTTTCCTTTCAGCGTTTTTTCTTTATTTGAGGCCAACTTTTGAGTGCGGAAGTTCCTCAAGGGTTAGACACATACACACACAGGCAAAGAAAAAAATGGAAACAACAATACCCATACTCAAAAGAGGGCCTAAAAAGGGTTGCTCTTATTGTTATCGAAGAAAGGATATGTGGGAGTGCCAGTGTGTCTCGTCTCCCGTTTCCATCATTGAATTATGTGCAAAACAAGAAAACATGTAAACAAACAAAAAAATAAAGAGAAGAATTGATTGTTGCATTGCGAACTTCAGGAGGGAGCCGCTGTCACAATTGGAGATCATAAAAATGTACGTTGCGCCGCGGGTTTTCCCACTGAGTGGAGAGGCAGCGCCACTTTGATAGGTATATAAATATCAGCAGGCCCTCACCCGATTCCTCCCTGCCACTGGACGTAGTTGAGCGTGAAACGTAGAATTTATTATGTTATCGCTTCAGCGATTTACTTTATCCATTTCACAATCAGTCGGTGAAAGAGGGTACGGTAGCGACTTTGAGGCTCCCCAGAGATGATTCGCAGGCAACACCCAACCCACACTCCACTTGCCACTTGCCACTTGCCACAGCCCTGATGCTTGCTTTGTTTGCTTTGGCATTTGGGTGTCGGTGGCGCCTCCGGGGGGTGGCCATGTGGCAAATATTGTTATTTGTTTTCAAAATTTAAAGCCCCCTCCGGGCTGACTTTGATTCCCCAGGCATTGGCGGCGGGCCTCACTTAAGCGGGATTCTGAATTTTTAATGAGCCCCGTCTAATGGATAAGCCGCCTTCTCTTTGACTCTTTGATGTGGGAAAATGCCCCGAAAAAGTGCCATATCCCACCATATATTTACTATACATCTCACCTTGAATACTTTGTGTATATTGATAGAGTTCCTAATCATTTTATGCACAAAGTTTTCAACAATCTCCCTTTATCCCGTTGGGTTTTTCCTTCATCCTTTGCAGGTGAGCGCGATGTCCGAAATGGGGTTGGCTGCGATATCTCTTTATTTATAACTTTGTTTGGAGGGTGCCAACCAGTCCTAGTCCTGTCACTGAATTGATAATAATTGGATTAGCGCATCGCTTTCCAAAAGGGGCCAGCGAGAGTCGGGTTGAGAGAGAATCAAGAGGGGAACTTCAACCAAATGCCGGCGGCTGCTTAATAGGGCCCGAAAGGCTTACGCCCTGTTGGCCACGCATCGAAGCACCCATGTGTGCAAGGGAGATGTCGGGGGAAAATGCTCCCTCGCCATGAGGGTTTTCGCAAAATATTTTGCAAAATATTCACCTCTGTCAGATTTTGGAATATTTTCTGCAGGCTTGCAGTGGCGGTAGCAGGACTGCGGCTGAGAGTGCGAGAAGTAGAAGGTTGTTTGGTGGTGGTTGCGCCCTAGAAATTTTTCAATATTATGTTACACGGGTACAGCAACCCAAATCGACTTTTCTCTCCCTCTGGAAGCCTTGTACCTGTATTTTGCTCGCTTTTTAGCCAACTTATTGCAGCCTAAAGCTGCAGTCACTTAACTTCCACGTCCTGCTGCCAATTTAAAAGTGAATAACTGCACTTCCATTTCCATCCAACAACCCTCTCTGCCCTCTCCCTCTCGTTTCCCCTTGAAGCTGTAGCTGTTAACTAGTTTAATAATCAAGTTTCAGCTGCAGAAACATAGTGAAACAAAACTTTAAATTAAAAGTGAAGTTTACAGAATTAAAACTGATTTTTAACCGATTCGCGTGGCAGACGATGAATATTAATGTGGAGATGCCCCAGGACATTCTTCACTTATTATTCACAAGGATAGCTGTACATTAGGCCTTTCCATTACTCCAAGCTAGTTGTTTGTTCGCCACAAGAGCAACTGCTTTCTCTCCGTTCATTTTGTTGCATATTTTTATTTGGCTATCCATCAATTTAATATTTATTATGCATCTTTTTCAACAATTTTTGCAAGTCCCAAATTGAAAGTAAATCAACTTTTTGGCTATTTTTCGACAGTCGATCACAGGCTGTCGGGGGCGATGGTTGTCGTCCTGTCTGGCTTTTAAAATGCCATTTATCTTGCGGCCCCATTTCCATAATGATCTTTCGTTCACTTTTTGATTGATTTTGTGGTCACCACCACCAGACAGCGTCTCTCTCGCTCTCTGCCTTTCTCGGTCCCACTCTCCTTGTGGAAGTTATGCCCAACCGCACGCATATCTGCGTACAATAATAATGAGTATTTTCTGGTTTACGGGTTCTCGGTTTTCCATTCCAGAACAAGCACACAGAGAAAGCGGAGTATAAATGTGCGCTGGTTGCAATTGAATTTGCCTGTGAGCCCCATAGCCCCCAACCCCAGACAGAGTCCCTTTGTGGTGTGTACGGACGTACACAATTATTGTATATTTGGGGGCTGGGTGCTGCGGCTGCTATCTGAAATGAGCATGAAAATCTATTGGAACGTAACGAATTATGTATCGAACGTGCCTAACTGTTAATGCGGTTATAATACGCCAGCGGATTATCATTGATTATTTGTGTGTATGGGTGCGCTGGTGTGTGGGTGTGTGTACACGCCCCTCTGGCTACACACAGAAATAACTGTTTGTGCGCGTCGAGCCAGACAGACAAACACCGCACCCACGCGCTCTCCTTCTCGCTCTCGCTCTCGCGCTCGCTTCCCTCCGCCGCATAAAAGTTGGTCGAGTATATAGACATAATTTCAATTTTCATTTCGTATTAATGTCTCTCCTATAACTGTTCCATGTCTCTGTCTCTGTCTGTGTACATATCCTTGTCTGCATTTGGGACTGTAGCCTCCCCACAAATTGCCGCAGCGTTGTCTAGGAAATGGATCAGAACTTTTATCCGAGTCGGTTATTCGGGTGAGGGTGGAACGTGGGTGCAATGGCTAAGGGTGTGGCTTTTCCCCCGGTTATATATGACTACAAAATGCGGTATTGGCAAAATCCCAGGAGCACGCTTTAGTTGATAGCACCGAGAAAATGGTGCCAGGAAAAACTAGTTAGGGAGGGGTCTGTTAGTGGTTGCTGGAAAATCCCATTTAGTTTTCACTAGTTTTATAAATGTTTTTTTGATAAATGGAAATTGTTTGCTTACGTGAGAGCAACAGCAAAAAAGCTAAAGCAATTCCAGTTTCATGTAATTACAAATATGAAACATTTTCATCACTTTTTCAGCAACAAATGTTGAAAAATACTCTGATGGCACTATGTGCACAGAGGCAGCAGCAACAACAATTCGTTAACAAATGAAAGCAACTACATTTTAGAATGGACGCTGCTTTTAATTAAATGAAATATGTTCACAATATAAGCCATCATTTTTCCAACCACTTTGTAGTCCAATTAATTAGAGCAAAAATCACTTATTCAGCCAACACGCATCCCAGCAATCAGGATGCTAAACTTGGTGGCTCTAGCTTTTATAGTCTCTGATATATACATATATAATTTGCGGATAGATAGATAGAACATAGATCCACAAATACAAAAACAATATACCCTATTTATTCTTTAAGTACCGGGTATACCAAAGAAAAATCATTAGACCACTTCCGTTTCGTACTCGGTAATTACAGAAAACTCGCATAATTTTGCCCACCAAATGGTTTTTAATTAAAAATAAATACAACAAAAACTCTCTCTGAAGGGTGCATTGCGGTGGATTAGGGTCCTGGAGCTGTGAAAGAGCCGCACAATTTACATTTCAAATCAAAGTCCAATGAAAAGGCAGGGGAAATCTCAGAGTAAAATGGAGCCAACGATGACAACAGGCCATTAAGTAAACCAATCAAAGTGGAAGGTTCCCTCTGGCGCTCTCTCTCTCACTGTGGGTCCCTGGCCGCAGAAAGAATTTAATAATAACAGGCCAAGAAAACGCTGGCATGATAGGCCTAAGAGTAGGCCATAAAATTGTTTTGGCGAGGGCAAAAATGCCAAATGTAAAATACAAAACAGATTGTGCTCTCCGCGGGCGGGAGCGAGGAGGTTACTTTGTCCTGGTCATGTCTGGCTCTAGCCTCTCTCCGTTTCCAGCTTCAAAGTCCGAAGCGCCCGTTTCCGGATTCGGCGTTGCGTGCTTAATTAAATGATCATCATTTGCGCGCAATCAACGCACAAATAAATTTTCATTCTCCTCTTCCAACTCCGGCTCCTGGCTCCTGGCTCCTGGCCCTGTCTATGCCTGCGTCTCTGGGGTTGGGTATGGGTCTGGGCTGGTCCTCACCCAAGGCGTTGGTTAGTTGTGTGTTTGTTTGCCTGGTTTCCGCTTGAAATTATACCCTGGCCTGCTCCTACTATTGGTCCGTCTACTGGTCCTCTTCTTGCTCTTGCTTGGTTTTGGTTTTGCTCCTTTTCCTTTGCCAGTCCCGTTGTTGTCTTAATTAATTCCTAATTTTCTTCTTTGGCTTTGACTCCTTTTTTTGCGTATTTAATTGAAAATTTCTTCAAAGAAAATTCCACGGGTTTCGCCGTATTCATGACCATTCGACGGTGCTATCTTGTTTATGTGAAGTTTTGTGGCATGGGGCATGGGGCATGGGACTGCCAGCTGTTGGCCATTTGGACGCGTTTTATTCATTTGCATATTGCCTTGGCACTTTCTTTCGTCGTCTCCACTTGGTTATGGCATTGTTTATTGGAGGCCTCCTGCGCTCACCTCAATTTCAGTTCCGTGGCAAGGAGGAGGACCAATTTTATTGGCGCATTGCCAATTGTTGGGCATAAATTTGATTACTTTTCGGACCAAGACTACGGCGATTTTCGCAGAGACCCCACGGACTGTCAATTAGCCGTGAATTCCGTGTGCGTATGCGCGAGCAAGGCGAAAGCTAATTAAATTTCGAGCACAGAGCAGCAGCTGGTGCCACACAAACACACAAGCAGTTCAATTACAATTACGATTGCAGATGCAGCTGCAAAATACTCTAAATCGCTGTAGGTGTATCATATTGTATTGGCGAACTATGATAATCAGTTTAAGAGTGATTCAACCCACTCTGAATTATTTACCATTACTGTACACATTCGTACACTTGCGTTACGCCGTGATTCATAATGGATTTAGCACTGAACCGATCATATTTATTTGCATTTTCAGCCTTTCGACTACGTGCATTCGTGGCATAAGCTGCAAATGTCGATGAATGTCCGGCAAACGATCATATTGAATTTGCATTATTATAATTATAAGCTGAAGAGCGAATTCCCAGACCTCCCATCTCTCGAATAATTGCATTTTCCTGCCTTCATTTATGCACAAATGCAACGCTCAGAGCTCATGAAGTGCCGTCCGTACATATGTGTCTGCTCATGTAATTAACCCATTTTCGTCAAATGAGTTTTGCATGCCGCACGCTCCACTTGCAGCCACGGGAACAGGTGCAGCAGTTGCACAGATTTGGAGCTGCCCGCTGTACTGCAAATGTTTTGCTTATCTTTCGCAGATTTTCTGCTCCTGGCAGCCCTTTGAAGGGGTATGGCCATTGGATTTTGTTGTCTTAACTTTCGTTATCTATCGAGAACGCGTTGGGTTGTTTTTAGGTATTTGTTTAGAAATCTGTGCTGAGTCAAGCCATAAAAATTAAACACAAAATCTGACAAAAACTAAAAGTTGAAAAGCGAAACCCCAAAAACATTCCCAAAGCTAATTTGAGAGTCCTTTTTTTTTGGGGATGTGCCTAGCACGCTTTATTTAACACTCGCCCGAATGGCCCGAAAGTGGCAGAAACAAAAACAAAAATGTCTAAAATGGAATTGAGAAAAGCGGAGAGACAGCAAAGAGAAGAGAAATTAAGCGTGTGAGTGGGAGGAGGAGGAGGAGGAGGAGGCTGTGGAGGGCAGAGGAGCAAAACAAGTCATAAAGATAAAGGAAATTTATGGTAGGCGGCAAGAAATAAAGGGAAAACAACGCTTTTGAGGAAGGAGGAGCTAATGCTGCTGGTGCTGTGCTGTCACCCGGCTGACTGTTGGTTTGTAGGGAAATTAGGTTAACGATTTTTCACTGCCAGACCTAAAGCTACAGCAAAGGAAAGCAGCTAAATCGAGGGCGAGAAGTGAGAATATGTTTTCAACGGCAGGGACATGTTTCTTTTGTTCTTGCGACTACTTGAATTTTGCTCCATTTACGGTTTAAAGTTGTGACACACCCAGCACACCCACCACCCACATCCTGTGCAAATGTCGCCATTATCGCTAAGCGATGCCTAAGTGAGGCTTCAATTCGGCTGTGCACCCGTTCGTTGCCCCTGCCCTTAATCTCCCTATCCGCCCACACACATTAGCCGGAAACGACATCGATATCCCAAGCCAAGCCCCAGCCTGTTTCCTTTTTGTTGGGGTTAATGGTCCTGTTCCATTGCCACTGACAGGGGAGCCCTTTGCTGTCGCTTTCCATTTCGTTTAAAAGGCTGCCTAAGTCCACAGTTTGTGGTTTCTCAACAAGACTCCCTGAGAGACCCTTTGCCCTATGCAGCCACAGCAAACAGCAAAAACTAAAAATCCTTACCATAAATTCTTCGTCTTTTTTGTATGGAAATAAAGCAGAGGAAACCCTTTCGAGGATCCGATGATTGAAGCACCCTCGAAGCCGTTGACAAGCTTGCCAAACTTTCGATCGTTGCCAACTTCTATGAGGCACCATTATACCCCATCTTGATTTAGGGTATAATTTTAATAAAATTAAGTAATCGATATACGGGCTTCTTTTTCTTTTTTTCGTTGTGGAAAATCATGAAATTAATTAAAATTAGTTGCCCCAACATATTTGCTTTTGGTTTGCTTTCGGTTTTCAAGACTTTTTCTCGTTGCTTCAGAGAGAGAATTCCTGTTCTGTTTGTTATGGCTGCCGGTTGTTTGCCTGCTGGCATGATTCCATTTTAAGGTTGCTACCAAAAAAAAATCTACAATCTGCAAACAAAATAAAGTCAAATCAAGCGGAAATAAAGGACACAGAGGGAGGAGCGGTGTGTATGGTGTCATTCTGGGGCAGAATCTGATGTGCCTCACAGTGTGACCTACTTGTGTGTGCCACGAGAGGTGCCATATGCATTGTGTGGGCTCCTGGCTGCCTCCCGTGTCTGGCCGCCTGCCTGTCTGCCTGATGAAGTGTGCTTTAATGCCTGACTTTATTTACTGAATTGTGAGTGTCTTTTTTGTGTGTTTTCTGCAAGAGACTCAAGCTAAAACCTACAGATTGGACAAGTAATTTTAATATAAACATCAATTGCATGGGAATTTCAGTACATAGCCTCAACAGAATTCATAAAGAATTCTTTCAATAACAAAGAAAATAACTTCTGCCCGTTTTTATTGCTCTTTTGGTACGTACATATTCTTGTTTGTTTCTTGTTGTCTGTTACAAAGTCTTCTTGTCTCAAGGGGTTTGCTTCGTACAGATTGGCCAATAGGGAAGAAACGTGAGCAGATTCGACTAGAAGTGATACCCTTTCTCGCTAATTGCACCTTTCGGAGCATTTTTAGAGCTTTCAGCAGTCAACATTTAAATGGAACAAACTGCCATTTGCCTCACCATTTTGTGGTTTTTCCATACCATATTGTTGATGGTATTTCTGTATCAGGTTTTTTTCGTTTATTGAAGATTGAATTTTGTTGTTTTTTAGATGGTCGAACGGATGCTTGTTGGGGAAATGGGGAGGACGAAGCTGTCCATGCTGCTGCTCTGCTGTTGCGGTTCTCGATTTTTATTTATATTTGTTTCCGTTGGTTATTTGCGCAACTTTTAGTGTGGCCTCGTACCCCAGCTTTACTGTGATGGGACGCTCTGTCAGGACCTCTGGCCTGGCATTGGCATTTAGCTTGAAAAATAGTTCCGAAAGTATGGCAACTATTCCTAATTGCCAGCTTAGCTCAGTTGCAAGTGCTACTCCGAACAGCACCAATCGTTCCATTGGTTGGACTACTCTATCCGTATCCTTGCCCAAGCGTCTGTGCACCTTTCCATAATACCTTTTTGGTTCTGTCAATGCAGTTGCATGGTCTGGCAATTGAAAATTTCATTGGTCCTGCTGTCCTGACCGTCCCTGCAATATTGCAGTCAAAAGATGACACAGCACACAACTTATATTGCACAGTACGTGTACACTGAGAGAAAACCCACTGATATTTACATATATGATTCGTAATTAAGCTTTTGGAAGAGTTTAAATCATAAAAGAAGGTACAATTTACCTACAATTTGTCCTAATTGGACCTCCCTTTTGTTCTCAGTGTATAATTGTAAACTGGAAAACAGTTCACTTGCCTATCTGACGAGTGTGCATGAAATTCCCTATGCGATAGTTAAATATTGCAATCCGATTGCAATTTTAATGTCAGTCTGTGTGCGGAGCAGTCTTTAATTAAAATGCTATCAAACAATCTAGGAGTAAGTACAATAAATATCGTATGCACATATTCGAATATCAGAAAATATGGAAAATATTCGCCAAAAGTCAAAGGACAGTGCTGGAGTGTAGCGGGGGAATTTTCTGTTTTTCGGACGATCCCCTAGGGCGTTACGTGTAAACAAAACTTTTTGAGCTTTCATGAGATAAGCGACCCTCCTCCACCACCAGCCTGCTCATGTGTGAGTGCATGCGTATCTGCTGCTCACGTGTGTGTGTGTGTGTGCTTCTGCTGACAGTTTACATGGCAGCAAACTTTCAAGAGTTTAGCCAACAAAACTGCCAAAGGAATTACATAAACACTGCGGAGAAAGCGAGAACTTAAAACTGGGGAGGCGCCTCAGTGCGATGCTGGGAATGGCAGGGAACAAAAAAGGCAGAAGAAAAGCCAACCAAGTGGGGCCCTCCTGATTACGAGCACGGGAAAATACATACAAGAACAGCGGAGAAACTTCAGGTTAAATGTTGTTCGCAACTTTGATTAAAAATTCCACTAATAAACAAAGAGAGCAAACCGGTTTCCCTTACCCTCTCTTGTCACTTATTTCAATGTTTTCCCTGCAGTTGTCTACTTAGAGGGCTCGTACGTCTCTGTTGTTGATTTTATTTCCTACGGATATCTAAACAATTTCGCATATAATTGATTTAGCTTAATGCAGTTTTATTTGTTTTATTTTTTATTTATTTTTGGATTGGTAAAAGTTTCCTTTCGCTTAATAAACATTGCATTAAACTTGCCTTTTAGTTTAGTTTCTGTTTGTACTACACTTGTGTGCGTGTGCGTGTGTGCATGGATAAGTAGATAGTTGTGGGTGTGCCGCCATTTTGTTGTTTAAACTTGTTGGCGCGACCGAAAAGCTGCCGAGAAGAAATCCACCTGCACCGCGAAAATGTCCAAAATGTGCTCTGTGGCCATTGCGCAAATTTCATGTGCATTATATTTGCAAATCGCTGAGTTGTTTATTTATGCACAAGCACGGTGCGGGTGCGGGTGCGGGTACCAGCACGGATATACGGATATACAAATAAGAGAGGGCAGGGCGGGGGGTAGTGTGTTGATTATTTACCCCCTGCTGTGGCAGCATATAATGCACCACTCTTTTTGTTGAACGGATTTGTAGTAAATGTAAATGTAACACACAGATGGAAGCGTTTTTACATTTATGCTGAGGGAGTACCGGGTTGAAAGTTGTGACGCGTACGAAGCGTGTCACACGTTTCTCCTCGTTGTATAGCAGTATTGTAAGTGCAACACACGCGCATGCATATTCGTACTTATTTATTAATTAAACAAAATGCTAATTAAAGTTTTGCCAGCACGAAGCGTGCCACGTATCCGTGTGCCCCAGTGGTATATCCGACATTGCCACTGCCACAGCATCCAATTTCCTTCCATCCATCCAGCTTTGTAATTGCATATTTAAGGGGAAAGCTTAGCATTTGACTTATTGATTGTCTGCTGCTGCATGCAGCACGTATTCCACGTGGCAGGACGCTTTACGTATTGTTTCTTTTCCTGCTCGTTCCACAGGGCTAATTAATTTTCAATTTACCGAAATAGTACACACAATTTGGAGGGAAACGGAACTGGTCAGAGCCTTGCCTGCACCTTGTAGATTGTGGCTCAATTAGGGCCATTATTATTATGCCAGTGAAGGAGCAGAGGGCTCAGGACTCAGAAATCCTTTAGCTTAAGTTTGGAACAGATTCATTTAAGTTTAGCAAGGAAACACTGTGGAAATGATTAGCAAAATGTGCAAATTAATTTAACTTTAAAATTGTCACAGTGCCTGCTAAAGACAAAGCAACACCCACAGCCCAACAGCAATTTCCAAATGCTCTCCATTCCCCCCACCTGTGCGGGCCGTTTAGCCGAGTTTTTCGGTTTTTATTTGCTTTGCTTCAATTATTTTAATGCAACAAATATGTTGACGTTGTCCCAGCAGAAGTAAAATTACCACTCAAATGTGTCTGTGTGTCTGTACATCTGTGAGTCCCTCGGTGTCCCATTCCGTGTCGCCATTTCATCATGACTGTGTGTTTTTATGCCGCTTACTCTTGCTTTCCCTCAGCCGCTCGACGAGGAGGAACTGTGTCAGCGTGCGGCATGCGGAATGTGTGGCATGAGGCATGAGTGACTCGTGAAATGTGACAGTGAAGGCAGTGTGTCGCTGACTTGCCGCAAGAAATCAATCAAAAATTGCGGCAAGAAAGGAGGGAAAACATAATGGGGGATATAACAAAAGCAGCTCCTCACGCGATGCTCATCAATTTGTGTGTGTCATTCGGGCAAGCATGTCCTTGCGGAGCAGTGGCAGTAGCATGTATATGTGTGCGCTCATCTGAGGGTAATGTCTGTCTTTGGTGTTTGCCTAGTGCACTGCCCACAAAGGACAATGCACATTCTACTGTGCTCCACAATCGTTGGGCGCTTTCACGTCCCGCACTGACATCCTGTTTGCCATTGCAGTCCCTAGTGACTGACACACTTTTCATGCTACAATAAGCCATTATAATGAATGTAGCTAGAACTAAGCCAAAAAGCGAACACACACAGACACACGCACACCACTTCAGATGGCCAAAAGCAAGCGGTCCAAAGCGGAAGCGGTAGCACAATGTGCAATTTGGAATGCCACAAAGAGTGCCACTTTAAGCGGCATCTGATGGAACAGCAGCTATCTGCACACAACAGCCTTCTAATCTAAAATTGTATAATATTAAGAACGGAATTTCATTAGTCTAAAACCAGCGGAAACCAGGATACCATTCGTTTATTATGATTTGTTTGGTCTTAACACTTAACACAGCCTAAGAAATGGCACGAAATGTTTGGTAAACAACAATGGGAGGCCGTTTTCCTGGCCCATTCATTAGTGCAGCAGATCCAACAGAGATTCCATCACCTGGCATCTGTTTTGTCAATTCTCAGACCGCAGACATTGCAAATAATTGGCAGAGACATTGTCTTCAGGGTGGCATAAGTCATAAGAGGCATGTGGGCTGCTCCAGAATAATGACAAATGACAGATGGCCCTGGACCAGAGCCCCAAACAAATGAATAGGAGACCCTGGGACTGGCCCGAGACTGGCCCGAGACTGGCGGGAGGACTAACTAGGCTAAGCAACCCTCATTTGTCACAGGAGTTTATAGACTGTTGTTGCTCTCAGACGATGCCATCTCCTTGTTAGCTTGTTATGTTTTTGGTCAATTTCGTTTGTAATCCCCTTGAGCCTCTCGCTCCCAGACACAGACGCACAAAAGGCGTCAATGGGAGACGCAGAGAGCCAGAGGAAGGCTTAGGGTAGATGTGACAAGTCTTGTTTGTTTGCCTACATAATTGGCCGGCTGATGGCTTTCTGTATCCGGCAGATACCCACCTAATCCCGACATCTAGCTGCACGCATTAATTAGCACAGATAAAGAGCCAAAGGGTCCACACAGTTGCACTCGACCCAAGGAGCCGGGCCCGGGACTTGCATAAGATTTTGCGGCAAATACGAAAAATCCTTCTACTCTGGCAGCCATTAGAAGGGGGTTTTAAATGCCACTGAGAGAAACGCAGGCAGAAGAACTTAGTACGAATGGGAACATTTTAAAGCAAGGATTTGCACGAGCTGGGCGTCAATCTTCGGTTGGCACGAGGATGCAGCCAGGAAAGTACCCACGTACTCGCTGTTAATTCTACTGAAGCTCCTACAGCAGTTTCTTCTCCTGCACCGACTGCTGCTCCTCCTGTGGTAGCTGTTGGAAATCTACCACATCACACGTTGACATTTTATCAGGAGCTGTGGCTGCAGTCGTGACTGCGAGGAGGAATCCCACTAGCAAATATGACAGAAATTACTCTTAACAGGCAGTGGTAGTCGCAGTCGTATACGCTCATTGCTCTGACTTTAAGCGCATGAAAGATTCATTCAGCATATGGGGCGTATGCGTAATGTAGCCATGTTCTGTTTGCTGTTTGTGTGTGTGGTTTAGCATGTCTTAAGACACATTTCGTACTCGTGCGCTGTCTCCTGACATGTGACAATGTCAGAGATTTGGTATTCTGCACACTCTGCCAGTGCCAGTGCCAGTACCGCTGCCGCTCCAAGTCCGTGCCACCAATGGCGTGATTTCAAATTGAGATATAATATACATATGTGAAAAATAAAATATGTAGATGCATATGTGGTTAATGCATGCACTGTGTGAAATGAAATTAGTTGAAATGCTAATATTTATCTATCACAAAACGATATTCAAACATGAACGACTGAGCGCACATAATGGTGTGCCGGAGGGGAGTCACCCTCTCTTTTATTGTTGATTTTTTGTATATGTGTAATTCATTTATTTGCGTGGGGCATGTGTGTCGGCATTTCTGATTTTCTCTTTATTCCGACTGACCGACTGACAAGCCAATTAAATTTGACATACATAATTAAGTGGTGTTGCGTGAGAAGAAAGAGCAAACAACGGACGGATAATACACACACAGGTGTGGGGAATGCATTTTTAATTAGCGGGCCTTTCAAAGGATTTGCATAGAGAAACAAGATTGGATAGAGGAGCGGTCTCGACACACATATAGAGCACGTTATCAATGCGTGAATATGAGGGCGAAATTATTTAATTATTTAGCTAGAAATCTCCCCTCTGTCTTTGCTTTATAATGAAAATTATTCATCAAAACTGTATGATATAATTCCATCAGTTTTTATGGCTATCTTGGGAGCCAATTAAACATTAATGAATTTCTCCCTTTGCCTGAGGAGGTATCACTCCTCTCTGTGTACTGTACTACTCAACAATACATTATTCTCCCCCCCCCCCCCCCCCCCCCCCCCCCCCCCAATATGTGCCTAATATTCCGCCAAATGGCGCACGTGCTGACAGAATACATGGCAGACACGTTACTTCCTTCCTTCCCTCTTTTCCACCATTCCCGCAGTCTGTCGTTTGTTAATCCTTCTTCTCGTTTGCCTTTCATAACATATACTGATGAGTATACGGATTTTTTTACACACGCACGCGAGTTTTCCATCTTTTATTTTTGTGATATTTGTTTTGCTGAACGGCGCAGCCATTAAAATCAAATTTATGGCCTATAATTAAATTCGTTCGTGGAAATCGCAAGGAAATTGAGCAACCATCTCAATAGCGAAAAA
Source organism: Drosophila guanche (assembly GCF_900245975.1). Taxonomy (NCBI): domain Eukaryota; kingdom Metazoa; phylum Arthropoda; class Insecta; order Diptera; family Drosophilidae; genus Drosophila; species Drosophila guanche. The sequence goes on along the minus strand of NW_022995743.1, from coordinate 14,194,338 downwards.
CAATCACCCAAAAAGAAGTAAAAAGCGAATGAGAATTTTACTCTCGCAGACTCGTAATTCATTTCTTGCACAGGGGAAAAGAAAACCCCTGACAACACACCACTCGAGTCGGGGTGAGTGGCGAATGGCAAGTGGGAACAGAAAGTGTGTCAGCTGTGCCTCACATAAATTCAGTGAAATGTGTGTCATATTGGATGAATTTATACATTTATTAATACCAAAATGTGGGCTCAGCTTTCTCTCTCTTACCCGCTTTCCCGCTCTATCTCTCCGACAAATTTGGAGCATATTTTACTGGCAATTAAAAGCCAATACGGAATCGTGGGGGCTGCTCTATGAGTCACTGCAATGGCAGCAGTATCAGCAGTTGTTGGCCAGGTGCCAGATTGCACTCTGTAGATCCATTTTTTCTAGTCTTTTCACTGTTTGTAAATGTTTTAGCTGTTTTCTGTAGTGTTGCCGATATTCAATTATGATATGGAATCCGCAAACAGAGGGAGAGACAGAGAGATATTGGACATCCCATGCGGCGTATGCGCAATGTCTTCTCATTCGAATGCTAAGGAAAATTTATGTTCCATACGTGTCCAGCATTTACGTTATTGCATGCCACCAACGACCGGTGGCAGATTCGCCGTAATTTCATGGCTGCTTTTGGCCTTTAATGTGAATAATTAAGCATTAATTACACCGCACAGCCCACGCACTCCTGAACCCGCATCAAAATGTTGACCCCGAAGAGCCACACAAAAAAAAACAAGAAATTAAATGAAATGAATTAAGGGACGAGTGGCGGGATTTTTACGCCCCGCTCCCATTCCTGGGAGATCCGTGGGCTGCGGCCATTTAAGCTGCCACCACACGGACATGGCTGACCACCGGTCGCCATATTGGGAAGCCATTGGCACAATTTAAGCATTTAATTGCACACTTATTATAGCTATTTTGTGGCCACTCGGTAATTGATTAAACTGGAGCCCTCGAGCCGTGTGCATCTCGGTGTATTTGAATTACGAGAGTGAAAGTAAAAGTAGCTAAAGGTTAATGCGTTTATCTTAAAACACACTTCTCACTGTTTGATTGAGTTGCTTTGATTGGAATTCAAGTCGATCACATTTAACTTAATTTTCTGGTCTTTTTGTATGATTGTTGAGCACACCGATCGAATTCTGTTCGACTAATGAAAGGAGCATGCTAAACTTCTGTGCAACAAATTCCATAAACTGATGGGAAAACTCTTGCACATCCATACAAGGTGCAGAAACTTCTGACAGAAGCCAATTGCAGGTGCCGCAGCATAGTGTCGCCCAAACAACTTTTGGGCCAATCCATTGCTGCTGATTGGACAGCAGAGCGGCGGTTGGGTGTGGGTGCCCAAGAGAACATGCCACAGGACTTGTCAATTACACAAAGTGCCGGGGCAGCCATGACGGCGGTTCAGGTGCAGCGGCTCAGGTACACAGAGAACCAGGGGGAACAAAAAAGTATGCCAAAGTATAAATAATATTTCATTTGACATAGTTTAGAAAAAAAATATGCTCCCCTGAATGCCAGCGGCATTTCACAAAAGCGCAAAAATGGAAAAGGGAAAAAATATGCTTTGTACTTTTCGTCATTCATTAGACCTTCCATTCCTCGTGCTCGTCCTCGTCCTCGTCTTCGTTCTTGGCCTGTCCGTTGTCAGGGACTTGGGAAAAGAAGTCGCTTTCTGTCTGCCGCAAAAACTTGTAAATTAAAAGATAAAGGCAGAGACAGCGGAAAATGAGGGAAAGAGTGAGAAATTGAAAAACTAATAAATAAGCTGACATAAAAAAGGGGAAATGCGCAAAAGAAATATCTCAGAAAAGAGAATGCGGAATGCAACAAGACAAAGGCTCTGGCAAGGGCAGAGCGGCAGCAGTAAGGAGACGCGGCAGCAGCGGCTGTCGAAGCAAAAGTGGCACAAGTGGCATGTTGCAATGTTAATTGAAGACAAATAAGAGCCGACGCGGCCCCGAAAAGAGAGCATGCAAACAAAAAGCCACAGCCACAACATCAAAGGCAGCTGCAACGAAACAGCAGTGAGGCACTGTGGCAAGGATGGATGGATGGATGGGTGGGTGGGTGGTTGTGAGGTTAGGCGGGGCCTGTGACAGTGTGCGCAAAACCAAAATGATTTTGAGGCCCAAAGCGAACTGGAGCGCATCAGAAGTTTTAAATTACTTGCGGCCTCAAACGAAGGAACATTTGCAGCATCTACGCAGACGTGGGGCAGCATAAGATGCAGGCATAAAGCGAAGGGAAAGATAATGAAAGTGCCAGTCCCACTCCAGCTGCAGTTATCTCTTAGTTTCCACCATAGGCAACAGTGGAAAAGGTTATATATAAGCTTTAAGCATTTCCTTTTGTTTGCCCTTAAAAGTTCATTTTAATTTAATGTCTCAACTACACCACTCAATGGTCTCTCTCTCTCTCTCTCTCTCTTTGTTCTCGTTCACAGGTCGCACACACAATTCCAACTATGCGCTTTACCACATCGGGCAGCCGGCGACGGGGGCTGTCAAACAGTTCACCGAGACGGGCAGGACGGACCTGCTGGACAGCAGTGTGGGTGAGCAGCAGCAGCAGCAAATGCAGCTGCAGTCGCAGACAGGGAAATCGCAACCAGGACGATCCACAGCCACAGCCCCATCAACAGGAGCCTCCGCTGCCACAGCATTCACTGCCAGCGAACGCAGCGTTTTCGACGAGTTCAGTCTCCCAGCGATTCAATTGGGCGCCGGACGCAGCGAGGCGAAGGTGTTTGTCGACAGCAATCATAGCATGGTGTCGCTAATGACACGCATTGTTCCCTCGCCGGACTGGTTTATAGGCGTTGATTCATTTGAGGTGAGAGCTTTTCTCAAAACACACACAAAAATCAGCATCAGATTCAAATTGTGGGGACAAAGGGACAACGCAGAGTACAGACCGCAAATTCAACTGACAACAATGTCAGTTTGATAGCCTCTCCATAAGGCTGGGCATTGACTAATTGTGCCATGCAATGGAGATGTTCAACAGAGACGTGGTAGCTCGAGTTTGGTCAGAGATTGAGTGGGTATAGGGTATCCCGAATGTCTGCTAACTTGTGTCACATTTTCTCTATTTCATCAAACAATTTAGCTCTGCGTGGGCGGCTCTTGGATAGACACGGTGACCGTTGAACTGGATCCCTTGGATGCGGGCACCGATAATGGGTTCACTTTTACAGCGCCCAATTGGCCGACGGCGCCACAGGGTGTCATCTACCGGATTACCTCCCGTTATCCGGGCCATCCGGCGGGCAGCTTCTATTATCCGAAGAGCAAGCGCCTGCCCCCCATTGCCACGTTCCAGTTCATCAAGGTGAGTACACGCAGAGAGTACACGCTGGCTGTAGAAAACGTTAAACAAGTTAATTAACAGCAAATTAGCAGTCAAAATGCCGCTACCCTTACCGCTAATGACTTTTCCCAAAACACACAAAAAAAATACAAAGCGAAATCGGAAAGCAAGAACAAAAAAAAATCAAAGTGCTAATGAGCCATTAGCATTACAATGGCGTCAACAACTCCTACCACACCATACACACACAAACAGCACACCAAACGCCATTGCCCCTTTTTCACATCATACATGTACATATAGTGGCTGTGCGTGTGTGCGTGTGTAGGGTGTGGGGTGTGTTTGTGGATTGGGCGCACTTATACTACGAGGTCTGCGTGTTAATGCGCTTTATAAATCAGTTCAGTCCACAGCTGGGAACCCGAGAAAAAGCGCATGAAAAGCAAATGAGCAGCGCACAAAAAAGGAAAGAGAAAAAAAAACTCGAAATAATGTTAATTACCTTATAATTACGACACCATTTGCATGGGAATTATTTCAGATGTAAATTCGTATCTTTAACGAGAAATTTGTTAACCAATTCATAACTGAAATGTCCGATTGTTGGGCGTTGGAACACAATACAGTTTGAGAGTCATTCCATGCACAGAGATATCTAGCGTTATGCATGGCATACATTTAGGAAGCATATGCCAGAGGGGCAATAAGTAGATACAAAGTAAGGGAGAACCCACTCGGGCAAACGTTTCAATTATACCAAATAACTACTTTCCCGGAATATGCTGCTCTTATTTTGGATTTGTGGGAGGGACAGGCAGCAATTGTGGTGTATGTTTCGGTTTGTTTTTGCTGGAAACGCAGCGATAAACATTCTTCTGCACTCGCAAATACATAAATGCCAATCCATTAGGCCCGCCTGCGAACCACTCGTCCGATTCAGTGCAAGAAAGGACCCTCAGGCACAGCAACGGTCTCTGCGGCAGTAAAAATGAAACTTCCCCCGCGCTGGAACTGGGGGGGCTTCGACCATTGTAATTATATTGCTGGACATCCAAGACATTCAGAGAGTGGCAGTGGCGCACTTACAGCTCCATACAATGCCCTGCTCCTGGTCCTGGGTCGCACATCAAAATGGCTTTTATGCGTGTGTGTGTGTGTGTGTGTGTTGGTGGGTGGGTGTGTGGCCAAAAGGAAGGGCCATAAAATGTGTGCCGCCTCTCAGGCCCTGCAGCAGTCCTGCCATCCTGCCAGATGTTTCGACTACGTTTGCATAGTTCACTTCATTGGGGCAGTTGTATAGAGCGGGGAATTGCTACGTGGGCGTGGCTGCAGCAACACACACACACACACATACTAAGAGCCTGCCCAGTACGTGTGGTCATTATTCTTTATTTGTTGCTCTTGCTGCTGGCTGGGGTGGATGGAATGCCATTGCTCGAGCTCATATTATTGTAACGCCTTTTTGACACTACTAATTTTAGTTTTACTTTCTAGGCTTTTCGGTAGTGGGCGTGCCAGAGCTTCTATTCGCATTTCAATGTCAGGGTATTTCAGCTAGATGTTGGCGTTTGTGATGGGGATACGCGAGAATCCAGCTTTAAGGATTTACTTGTGCCTATTGGCAGTGCTGGAACAATCTCCTGCAATCGCCACAATATCTTCAAAGCTAAAACTATTTTCGTACAGAGCAATCAAGCTTCGTAGTTCGGGCAGTTGACCGTTTCATTGTTTTTCACCTACGGCCAAGCGCCTTCTATCTGAGCTTTGCTTTATGGCCGACGAAATGGAAAGTTATTTACTTAAACGCACACACACAGGCATACATGCGCGTTCGTATGCGTTATTTTATGGCCAGCACATGTCCTCTATCCTATGTCGTCGTAGCCCCAACTCAGCCCCTGTCCAGCTCTTTGGGTCCTTTGCTCACACTTGTAATTATGTGTTGATTTTCTCCCTTTGACAGCTGCTGCTGCTGCTGCTGCTGCTGCCGCTGCTGCTGAGGGTGGTAGTGGTAGTTCCGGCATTAAATTCTTAAATTTTAATGCCGCAACTAAATTGCTGGGATATTTGTGTGTCATTTAGTGAATGCCAAAAGGCACACGTAATCTCGGCAGACAGGAATGCTGAGGGTTTCCATTCGCTGGCTGTCTGTCTGTCTGTCGGTCTGTCTTTTGGGTAATCCACAAGGAATTTCACAGTTTTTTGTTCTCACTCTCTCACTCGCCCTCTCCCTGTCTCTCCTCTGGGGCGAGTGTGTGCGTATGCACACTGGATTATTGTGTGTGTGTGTGGATTTTACTGTTCTGCTATTTTTTTGTAACATACCCTGTAGTTTGTACATAACAAGGGCATATTGTTGCATTGCAAATGTGTGTAACTGACAGACTAAACAGCAGCTCTGAAGATCTATTATTATTGAGAGCAATGCAAATGGTCTTTTAGGCACCGACAAAACTTTTTGCACTGATTGGAAATGGAAAATTCCTTCATACACATCACCTAATAACAAGGATAAGAGGTATCCCATAGTGCGTGAGTCGACTCTCGCACTCTCACTTGTTTTGTTTCTGATTTCTATGCTCTCTAGTTGCTGTTATTGTTGTTGTCGTTGTCGCTGTCGCTGCCGCTGCTGTCGACGAGTTCTAGCGTACGAATGAAGGTAGGAAAAGGTAAACCAAGATAAGCACAAAGCAGAAAGGACAGCCATAACATAACAATGCGTACCTCGCATTCTGTATAGAAAATGAAGGCGACTGCGACCCAAAACAAATAAATTAAAATGCGCGACAGCGCGCCAAAGAAAAGTTTGCTTTTATCCTGGACAGGTGTCGGGCATGTGGGGTACATTGGTGCATTGTAAACAAAGAGATGTTGCGAGGATTACCCTGTTTCCTTTTGTTCCTTACTTTTTCATAGAAGAAATTGTTTAGGTTTCGACATAAATACTCCCTCGATTATCTCTCTTTTGGACAAACTTCCGAAATTTAATTTTTAAATCAAAATTAAATGGTTTTCCCCTTGCGTATGAGATTGTGTTATCACTCTGCTATTCGTTTGTTTGCTTCTGTGCCTTGTGTGGCGTTTTGGGGTAGCCAAGTATTTCCCAGTCGAACCTTATCTTGACTGCTGTCCCCAGCAGCCACTTCCGTACTTGCCCCATTCCAGTGGCATTCGTGGCCCTATCTGGTGTGGCTTATTCTCCCCTGTGGCCGTGTCAATACTTGCCACAAATTGAAATTAGCAGCGCGTTAAGAGCACCTGTAGTCCCGCAGAGGCATGTGCGCGCCGTCGCTCCGTGCCACATTCCCGATGCCGGGCACATAATCCCCGTAAATTAATATGCTGCACATGTGTCGGAAAGCGGAACTAACATTACCATCCTTTGTTTTTAGCTGAAGGAATACGAGCTTAGCGAGGTGTTCAACATTGCCGAGGACGATCGCAAATATGAGACGGTCCAGACCCAGACCCATCTCGATGCCGAGCACAGCCATGTGGAGATGAACAACGAGCTCTCGGCCAGCATCGAGCGGGAGCGCCAGACGGAGCAGCAGCAAGAGCAGCAGCAGCAGGAGCCACAGCAGCAGCAGCAGCAGCAGAAGCTGCAACAGTTGCAGCCATTCAATGACGAGAGGCAGCGCATCCGGTCGCAGCTGCTGGCCAAAATGAATCCCATGTGAGTAGAACAAATGCAGGATTAAATCAATTAAGTGAAAGGCCAAGTGCAAAAGGAATGTGTGGGAAACTAATATAAAAGCATGACTCTAATTGAATGGGGAAACGCTTAGCTCCATAAACTCTTACGCCAGTGCTACCCTTCCATCATATCTATAGGTAGAACCCGCCATTCTATTGTTATTTTCGCGGCTATTTATAGAACTTGACGTCACCAATGGGTAATCAATTAATGAATGTCATAAATGCTTAGATAACAGTTGATTCACTTAAAGTTGGAGCCATGAAGAATAACATTTAATGTGAACAACACACATTTTCGCTTGAAAATGTCTTCAAGTTTTCCTTAACCCACTTTTGGGGGGTGTATTTTCTGGGGCAAGCTTACTATTTAAATGCCACACGGCGTGTACGTAATCTCGGCTGGAGTGCAGAGAGTTCAGAGTGCAGAGAGTGCAGTGAGAGAGCTGCAAGTGGCGCTATTTAACATATGCACAAAGTGCTTTCCCCAAACTCAAGACTTTCCTCCGACTGCTTTCAACACCCGACACATCCACCGACACATGGAGACACATTTAAAGCAACGTGCCGAGCGCCCAGGGGCAAGACGGGCAAGAAAACTACGAGGAAGAAGAAACAAACGAGTGGGTGAAAAGAAAACAGAGCTCTTTCTTCTGGCACACTTCAAAGCACATTACACCACTCGGGCGGGGGCGGGGGCGGGGGCGGGGCCGTGGCAGAGAGGCAGTTGCAGAGTGGCACGTACCTGGGTAATGCTGCATCTTTAAAAAGGAAAACTCTAGCCAAACGAGGAAAAACTACAACTAATCCCTGCTAACAGTTCCAGGTTCCATTCTCATTCGCATCTGGAGCGGCTCCACCTCCCAGCACCACGATGTCTGTTTTCGTGCCACTTTTGGCCGGGAACTGAGACCAGGCTGCTGGCTGCTGGCGGCTAGAGTGGATTTTGGCACCATTGGCACTGGTAACCTGCATATTTAATGACCATTTCCCTGGCAGCCCACCCTCCTGAGACGTGTTCTAGTGCCAAGCTCCCGAGTGGGCGTTGACTAGCTCGCTTTTCCTTTAGTTTTTGGCACACAAACACGAACAGGGACAGTGACAGTGACATGGACAGGGACAGGGACAGGGTCTGCAGATAAGTCTGGCAGATATGTATACCGAGCGGTAATCACTATCTTATCGAGTGCATGGCACGGTATGTTGTCGCGGGTGGCCTATAAATGTTGTTGAATGGCCGGCAATCGGGCAGAGACTTAACTAGCAGCAACATGCCCGGGATAGCGCCAGCCACCCTCACGGTAATTGCCGGTGCATCTGCCAATAACCAGAGGCAGCAGCAGCAGAAAAACAAAAACTCTCAGCAGCAGACATCGAGCAGTAAGCCACTGAAATGGAACTCGAAATTTAAACATATTCTAAGAGGCGCGACTTTTTTTTAGCACCCCAGCAGCAGCAGCAGCAGGGCGAATCGAAGACAAATGCCTGCCAAATAACTTAGATATAGTGACTATCTTATCTGTGTTTTAAGGACTTAAGGCCTGAAAATATATTTCCAATGACATAAACACGCGACTATAAATGGGACCGGGCACAGTGATCCGCGTTTCAGTCAACGGCCAGGCCAGGGCGACAACGAATCGGAAACAAACGAGAATAGAACGAAAGATGACCCGAACGACTACGACACAAGAGACGAGAGTGGAGGAAACCATAGAGATTTCCTCCTCCTCGAACAGAACCATCGAAGAGACCATCGACATCACAACAATTGGGGGAGCAATAGTGCCAAAGCAACGACATCACCATCATCTGCATCACCATCATCAGCATCGACAGAAGGAGAATGTGGAGGTGGTTGAGGAGGTGATTGTGCTGGAGGAGGAACCAGAGCAGCAGAAGCAGCAGAAGCACCACCGCCACCATCATCATCATCACCATAAGAGGATGTCAGGGCCAGCACCGCCACCGCCACTGCCACAGTCCTCGCCGCCATTCCTCACGCCAACAGAGGATCTCGCCGAGGATGTGGTGTGGGCGCCACAGCCCTATTGGAATCAGAGCCAGGCATCTACGCCCAATTCCTCTGTAGATCTTCTCCTAAAGAAACTCGAAACAGAAGTGATTGTGGACCAACCATCACCCACAACCACAGAGGAATTTGCGGCCATGGAATGGTCACCCAACTGCAACCCAACCACAGAGATCGTGCAAGAGGAACTGACAGCGGAATATGCACCACCCACTGGGCCGCCACCACAGCTACAGGTGCAGACAACGGGTTTCTATCCAGCAGCTCAGCCCCCGCTGCTCTCACCCATCGAAGAGTCAGAGCTTGTGGAGTTCAGCACAGAGGCACCCCAAAGGGATTCCATTCCACCGGAGGGCTTTGTGAAAACCCTCGTGGAAACGTTTGAGGTCGGAGCACCCGTGGATCCGCCAATTCAATTGGGCTACACACCAAGGGCAAGTCTATGGAATAAAGAGTTATTTGTGGAGACGGTGGACATGTCACCGATTCCCTCACCGCCACCAAGTCCGCCCTTAGAGGATGAACCCTACCTACTCCCTGCCAGCGAAGAGTTGATGGAAACGGAGATAGTTACAGAACCACAACCAAGTTTCATTCCAAGAGAGTGGAAGGAGCGTGTCGAGCAGATTGTGGAGAGTGTGGAGGTCGTCACACCGCCTGCCAGTCCCATACCACAAACCGAACTGATTGTGGAGTCCTTGGACGTAACGCCAACGACATCGCCACCACCCAGTCCAACCATTGAAGTGGCATTGCAAGCAGGATTCATGCCAAGATCAAGTCTCGTGGAAGACTCGGAGCTGCTGGTGGAGTCCCTGGATGTAACGCCAACTCCATCGCCACCGCCTAGCCCTGCTCCAGCACAAATAGAACGGGTTCCAATAGGGTTCAGGCCTGAATCTACAATACTGGAAACGGAAACGGTTGTGGAAACTGTGGAGAGTCCAGCCCCTCCACCACCCATAGAAGCATCCTTGCAAATGTGTCTCATGCCAAGGGAGAGTGAGGTGGAAGAGGAACTGATTTTTGAGTCATTTGAAACGTCTCCAGTTGCCACACCGCCACCGAGTCCGCTAGTGCTTCAGCCTGGATTCATGCCCCGAGCAAGCGTGGTGGAAACGGAGCTCATTGTGGAGAGCCTGGAGGCCACGCCCACGCCCACGCCCCCGCCCACTCCGCCAGACAGTCCCATCAGGGAGTTCCCATTTCAAGCTGGATTCATTCCACGTGCAAGTGTGCCGGAAACAGAGCTGATTGTCGAGTCCCTGGAGGTGACGCCAACTCCAACGCCACCTGCCAGTCCTCCTGCACAGCTCAGAATGAAAGCGGGAACAGTGCCACCCCCGAGTCTGCCACAAACGGAAGTGATCATTGAGTCCGAGGAGGTCACAGCCACACCCCCAACCATACAGCCTCAAAATGGATTTTCACTCACGGATCTCGTTGTGGACTCGCAGCAGCCATCGCCCGAGGTGGTGGAGAAAGAGACAGAGATCATCATTGAGTCTGGACAGGGCAATGCCAATGGGCAAACAGAAGTGGTTTTGGTCACTGAAGAGACACTGACTGCCGCCAACCCATCAGACCTGGTGCTGGTCGGAGTTGTGGCAGAGGAGAGCAGCGACAAGACGGGCAAGCGATACTCGGTGAATGCTGCGCTGAAGGTGGAGGCCACACCACCCACGCCACCAGCTAAAGCCCCGCAGAGTGGGCATAGCGACGCTGTGGACGAGGGTGAGGCTGAGAAGAGGAGGAAGTGTTGCCCATGTCGTTGCGTCATTGCCTGATTGGGCTTACCCCCCCCCACCCAGGTCAAGGCTGTTGTCAAGTACAAGGCCCCAAAAAGGCATATCTAAAACTTATCGAAACTACAGACATTCTGATATCGGACTGGGAATGTAAGACCATTGGATATCGTGTATCTTATCAGCCGAAACAGTGGCTGAAACATTAAACCAAACAAACGAAAAATCACCGTCAATATCAGGGCAGGAAAGGGTAGGGCAGGGGCATGTAGGGCAGGGCACTGTGTAATTGATAGTTAATTAGCGACGGACACTCGAGTCGTTCGTAGATAAGGGCCACACACACTCGAAACGGTAATCGACAGCACACCACTTGGCCATTGGACAGCTCCGCAGTTTGAGCGGTCAGTGCGCTCAGTCAGCAATCGGCAGTCATTTGAAATGCCTCCACCAGGACGAGGCTACGGAGGACGCCCACAACAAGGACCTGGACCCTGCTATGGACCGCCCCGCGGCGGTGGCGTGAACGTTGGCATCAACATCGGCGGACCGCCGCGTCAGCCACCCATCGGAGTGGGCATCGGCTTCTGTCCACCGCCAGTGATTATTGGTGCACCGCCGCCACCTGCTGTGATCATCGGAGCTCCACCACCGCCACCCGTGTATATGCCACCGCCCCGACAGACCGTTGTGGTGGGCGCTCAGCCAGCGGTCTATGCCCAACCCACTGGGGAGGTTGTCTGCTGCACGATTCTCTGAACCCTCTAAAATATCTCTTCTTATATAAATAGTGTTAAATGTTTCGAAAATTAATCTAATAAAAACCAAAACATGTATTCAATATTCAAACATCACTTTGGCAAAAATTAAATAGTTTTGGGGCTAAAAGATTCTTTGTTCTGGCCATTGGAAAGTGCACAGAAAATTTGAATAAATGTCAATTGAAATCAACTCAAGCAGACATGCCTTAGAGAGGCAAAAAACAATACAAATTGTCATTCAAGTTGTTGTGTGCACATTTTCAAGTCAATTTTCAATTTGGGAAAGCAATTCGCTTTTGCCTGAGGCACAATTTCCCCGTCACATGTCCGAGAAGTGACTCACAAAGCCAGTTTTTGGGTGTACTCTGGTGGGGCGGAGGTGGCGTCTTGGAATTGCAAATTGCTCATGAAATAACATTTGCTTAAGACGTTTTGATGTGCTCGTCTAACGGTAATTGCCGTGCACATGATCGAAGCAAATTGTCGCTAATAACTTGCCACGTACGTTCGCAGGAAAAGTCTGAGAATTCCGGCAGCCGGGCCTGGAAAAATGCTCTGCATGTTATTTCAAATTGGGAATTTTGTTCATTATTTTCCGAGCATGGCGTTTTCCCTGTCTTCCTCTGAGTTGCCTCCTACTTTGGTCCTTCAATATTTTTGCCAATTTACTTGCCATCAGGCCCTGGCCCCGCGCTGTCTGTCTGTCTGTCGTGTCAGAGCCTCAGCCTGTGCCACTGCCTCTGCCCTCTGGTTCCGTCTTTGCCTGAGCCTGTGCCGTTTGATTTTTTTTTATTATTATTTGCGCGATTTTGCACGTGGCAAACGCGGAGGCATACAGCACGAGCTCGGTACGCGGCATGTGTATGCAAATAAACGAAAAACTGCAGGAAACAAAACACGGAAGTTGCCCAGGAAGCAACGCAGGAAGGAAGGAAGGAAGGAAGTCAGGCAGCGCCACAGCCAAACGCTGGCTAGAGGTTCTGCTCCGTGGGTTGGCTCTGGCTCTGGCTCTGGCGCTGGTTCTGTATCTGTCTGCGTCAGGCGGGCAAAAGGCAAATTTAAATTGAAATTTTCCACAGTTGATGTGCCGAAATAACAGACGTGAAGCGGCCACCCAGTGTGTAGTGTGTGTGGTGGTCTCCCACCCTGAAGCTTATGCCGAAGCTCTATGGCACATCCTTGAGAAATTGAATACCAGGCACCCACAATTAATTACGTTATTCAAAGTCAATCAGGAGCCACATTCCTGGCGCTGTAACATTTCAAATGAAGATTAATTAATGTGGAAACCAATATCCTTTCTCCATCCATTCTCTGCTTGCAGCTACAGCGGCGACGGCAGCAACAACAGCCAACAGCCGCCGCAACTGGGCCAAGTTCTGGTGCCCAAGAACGACAAGCACGCCATCTTGCAGAGCATCGCCAGCAGCTACCGGCGCGCCACGGATGCCGCCACTAATAATATCAGCGCCAACCTGACGGCATCCTCCGCCACCTCCGCCGTCTCTGCTCTACAATCACAAACGCAAACGCAAACGCAAACCCAATCACTGTCGCAGTCGCAGTCCCCAGTGGGCAGGGGAAATCTATCCCGTAGACGCTCACAGTCGCAGCGACGACGCGACTGTCGCGTGAGCCACTGGTCAGAGTGGACGGCCTGCAGCAAGAGCTGCGGCATCGGGGAGATGCATCGCTATCGCAAGGTCATCAAGCACGGCAAGCGGGGCGGCCGCCCGTGTCCGGCGCTGCAGCAGTCCAAGTGGTGCGGCACAGAGCGCAACTGCCACGAGCCCCAGACCTACTTCAACTGGTAAGGATTCCATCCGGGCATCTAGTTAATATTCAATCCATATAACTCTACCGATTCCCGCCGCAGGTCCGACTCTGACACATGAACGAGCCCCGGGGTGGAGCAGGAGGCAGGAGCGCAGGCTCCGATATAAATATAATTTTAATTTACGGCGTAAGAATTGCTTTTTTTCTGTGCGAGCACCAAGAGAAGAATAAGACGAAGCTACAGGAAGGAAGGAGAGGCAGAGGACACGGGGATATCTGCCCCAAAATGAGATTTTAATTTAAATTTAGATTACGATACGAAATTGATTTTAAAGCAGCAAGCACCGCCATGCCAGAGAATGGATAAAGGAGAGTGGATAACTGGAACACATGGCATATGAAGCAGAGAGGATGAAGGGGAAGACTACTGACAATATTTAACACAAAAAGGATTTAGACAAAGACACAAGCCAGGTGGCAGAAGGCAGAAGGTAGAAGGCAGAAGGGAGGCGAGAAAGGAATCCCACCATCAGGCCTGCAGCAGCTACAAATTTTAGATATTTTTTTTGATTTCAATCTCATTGCGATTCGACTTTCAGTTGCTTTAGCTCTAAATAATATGTAAAAATCAACAGCAACAAGAAAATATATTATAAAACAAACAAAACAACAAAACAGTAGACGTACAAAGCACAGAAAGCAAATCAAATTGAACAACAAGCGTGAGCATTTGCATATACCCAGACAAGGAAATCAAGCAAGAGGGAACCCAAACCCAAACCCCCAAAAGAGAGCCCAAAGAAAAACCACAACAACAACAACACACAGTTCGTGGCATGTGTGTGTGTGTGTGTGTGTGTGTTTGTGTTCAGCAACTAAGCTAATATTAGATGTAAACTAAGCTAATTGATAACATTAAATGGATTGCAATAAAAGTCAACCACAAAACCGAACACACAGTCCAAAAAGCAGACTCCTGAAATCGAATTGGTAGGTGCCAGAATTCTTGGCAGATATAAACACGAGACAACGAATTCCCTTTACCAGTGCGTTCTTTACTCTCTGCTTTGCAAATTTTTGATCTAGTCTATAAGGCTATAAGGCCTCGAGGTGAATGCCTTTCGATAATTCTGTGGCTTGTGCAAGTAAAGCCGCAGAAGATCTTCCTTTAAAACTTTAACACCTTATTTCAAACTCAATGAAAATAAATGAGTAACGTACAAGTTTCCCCAGCCAAAGAGCGAAGAGCTTGACAAAGTCAAATGCTATGACGGAGTGGAGTGTCTTGGCGATTGTTTCCGTCTGTGCAGCCTCACCATGGTGGGCAGAAGGAGTTTCAGGCTGCCGGACAGCATGATGCAGAACCCGGCCAAGGCGAAGGCAGCCGTGTAACCGTGAGTTGCCTCCACCAGAATTCCACCCAGAGTTGTGCCAATGAAAACGCCCATGCCCATGGCCAGCGCGGTAATCCCAAAGGCATTGGTCAGCTTTGAGAGTCCCAGGTATCGCACATAGATGAGCGCACGCAGCGTGGCGTACACAGCTGAGAATCACAGAGCTGAGAGATAAGTTCGAGTAAAGAGATGGCAAGGCTCACCTGGCGCGACGCCATAGCAGAAGCCGTAGAGTATCTGGAACCAGACCAGGTCGGAGCCAAAGAAGGCGCTGATGAACACAAAGAAGCCGCCAAAGAACATGCCACCGCCACAGATGTAGGTCGTGCAGCCGCCCAGCTTGTAGGCCGCAAAGCCGCAGCTGATGCGCATGGCAAAGTTCATGAGGCCGATGGCAGGTCCAATCAGGTTGGCATATTCGCTGGGAATACCCGTGCGGGCCTTTGAGTACACGAACGGTATGTTGAAGCCCATCGGGTAGAAGAAGGCGGAGGCCACCAGCACCCGGAACTCGAACGATTCCAGCAGGTGATAGTCGAAGAGCTTGTTGAGGGCCTTCACAATCTTGTTGTGCAGCCAGTGGCGCTTCTTCAGTGGCCGTCTCCTGGTCATGCGAATGCGACTGACTGATTTCCCGTAACGATCATCAAGTGGCTGCGGACTGCCCTGCGACTCCACCGAGGGGCCGTTCGTCTTCTTCTTGTCATCGCTGGTGTAGCCCTGAATGTGGGCTATGCCGTAGGTGGTTTTCTGTGCCTACGAATTGGAACTCAATTATGTCTCAAGCAGAGTCGCAGAGGAGTGGTGCCTCCACTTACATGCTGTGCCGATCCCAGCAGCTGAATCTCCTTGCCCTCCACCTGCTCCGTGCTGTGGGGCTTGTCGTAGCTGACGGGGCCCGTGTAGAAGAGATCCTCGCGCAGAATCGGATCCGTGCGGATCACCAGATTGCGATCATCTTCAAGTCTGCCCTCCTCGTCCTCCTCCTGCTCCGGCTTCCTCGTGCAGCAGGGCGAGATGCGTCGAAAGAAGGCTGTTCGCTTCGGGTGCGGTTCGTATGTCTCCAGGATGGTCTGGGAGCATATTTTCGAGGAGGAGTCGCGCATGAAATTGTGCACATAGAAGTTGCCATAGTACTCGTCCGAACTGGAGTCCATCAGGCCGGCCGGTCTGTTCAGCACGCCCACCTGTGTGGGCGCCACCTCCACGTAGGCGCAGGCAATCAGAAAAATGCACATGATCAGGACAACGTGGACCCGCAGGACATTCCGCCAGCCGATCAGCGGCACCAGCCAGCTGTTGAGGAACGAGAAGACCACAATGCCGGCACCGGCACCCGAGCACGAGAAGCCGCTGGCCAGTGCCCGATATCGCTCAAAGTAGTAGCCGATGATGAGCTGCGAGCTCACCCAGATCATGCTCAGTGCCGGGCCACCTGCGGGAACTGCGGTGTTTATAGTTGCTGATCGCAATGGGTGGAAACTACACTGGGGGGAGACCTACCAATGATGCTGTAGAACACAATCATCATGCCCAGGTTCGGGCTGAAGCTGGCCGTGAGCATGGACAATGAAGAGATTATCACACCGAGCAGGGCCACCGGCCGAAAGCCGTAACTGTTGATCAGGGCGCTGGAGAAGGCGCCGCCCATGAAGTAGCAGCCAATCTGTATGCTGGCCACAAACACAATCCGCGAGTTGTCCGACCCAAAGTCCTTGGCCATGAAGGGCAACAAGATGCCAATCGAGAAGATAACGCCATCGACAATCAGCTGGGCCAGGAAGCTGAGGACGAGCACGATCCAGCCGTAGCCACCATCGGGCGGGATGACCATGTAGATCTGGGATGGTGGTGGTGAGGGGTTGGATTTTGCAGGCGGCAGTCTCCATTCACTCACTTACAAACACATAGCCAGAGTCCAGGTTGCCGGCTGATAGGCCCAGGCCTTGGCCCCGCTTTAGTTTGGTGCCGCTGCTGGTGCTCGAATCGCTCAGGTCGGTGTACTGTGACATCATCAAGTGGTCGATCGACTGGGGGGCATCCGAGTCCATCTGCTCCTCGAAGACTCGTGAGACCAACGAACGGCGTTGCTCGTGCTGCGGGCGGTTCATGTTGAGAACCTCGAACGACTCGTCCGAGTCCACCAACGGCAGCACCTTGTCGGCTCCTGCAAAAGCCCAACCTTAGACAGTGGAAAAAACTCCTGCCGAGGCGACTTACTCTTCTTGTAGAACTTCTCCGTCTTGGTGATGAGTATTTCGTGATCCTCAAGGTCGTACAGCGCCGAACTATCACTGGAAAAGGGACTGCTGGAAGTCTGATCGATGTCGCTCTCGTTTACGGCCGTGTCGCTGAACGTCACGCGATTCTTGACCTGGACAGACGGCGGATGTCTTCTCGCAGATGGATTACTGTGAGCTCGGCCCGGATCGGTGCCCACTGCGGTGTCCACCAGTCGAGGCGGCTTTGGCTTTTCCGCCTGCAGCAGGATGTACACTGGCTCCACGTAGGGTAGCTCTGATATGGGTTCGATGGCAGTCGCAGCCTTCCCTTCAGGGTCCACCAGGCGGGACGCTTCGGGGGCATCTGCTTGGGGCACAAACATCCTCCGCTTAGTTGCCTTACTCTTGGAGTCGGCATCCCTCCGCTTGTGCCGTGGCTCGCTCTCTGACTGATGATGGGTTAAGTCCAAGGATGCTTTAGCCTTTGTCGGACTCCGATTTCGCTTTCTCGTTGGCGTTGGATCTGCGGGAGCTTTGACATCCACCGTGGCAGCTGTCGGATCAGGCACCCTGTGGCTTGACTCTGGGACATCTTCCGCTTCCTGCTCTCCATTTGGCGTTCCTTGCCAGCTCCTACTTGTCCCCGACTGCTCCTCATCCCGTGTTGGCGTTGGGCTGTCGGATTTTAGCAGGAAACGGATGGCAAGTTATTTCGACGGTTTCGTGCTCCTGGACGGACACACTCACCTACCTCGTTGATGCTTCCTACTCATTTTTCGAGTCTGGCACAGCGTTTCCCTGACATTTTTCACAAATCGCTCCCTGACTGACTGTCTACGTATCTACGTATGCCCGTATCCCGTACGAAATCCCAGTCCTGATGTCATTGCCTGAGCGCGAACTTTACGCAGAGCGGGAAAGTCGTCTACGTGTCTGTCTGCGATATGAGAAATTCCCGCCAGCTGGGGGATACGAATATATTCGCATATCGACGCCACAGCTCCGTTGGTTGTCCTGTCGGCAAGCATTAGCTCCACTCGCTTACCAACTGCTGTCCTGGCTGCCGCACGCACGTGACAGACAGTTGTCCCCTTTGCCATCCCGCCACTACACACCCCCACATCCACTCTACTGGCAGTTGGTTTTACTGCTCTGCTCGTTCTGCTACTTTTCCGCCCATCTCTTTGCTATTCCCTGTACGAGTTCCACATTCTCAACTACCAAATACCAGCAACAAGCTCCCAGCGCTCAGCGAGATCCTACATCCCGCGGTTCCTCGCTTCCAGTTGCCTGTTTATTTTGGACCAAAACAAAATTGCATCAGTGCAATTTCATTGATTGCAAGTAAATGAAATCATTCCGTAGTCGTCGTCGTCCTCGTCGCACAGCCAACATTCAGTGCAGGACACAAAACCCCTGGCAGTGCATTTGTGCTTTAAGGGCAAGAACCACTTTACGTATTTTCGGGCACGCTTTGCTCTGCTCCAAAGAGACTGCTCCTTTCTGGCTCCTGCCAGTTACTCAATCTGCAAAATGCAGTACAGTACCCCCTGCTGCTATTTGTTTGCCCAACAATCGATGCACATATCTTAAGAGAGAATAGTTAAAAAGATGCGCATCAAGGGCGAATTTGTATGGGAAGAAAAGACTTTCCACGGTAACCCCCTAGGGAGTTGCACACTAAATTGAATTGAAACGAAAATGGGTAGTAAAGGGTTGTAAATTTAATGAATCGCGTTAACTCCCATTCAGAGTTCCCCTCAATCGTTTTGACTGACCGAAACTACAACCAGTGGCTGCTCGAAAAAGTACAAGTCCAAAGTTTGCAATGAATAACAAACAAAGAGAACTAATTAATTAGCGTACAACTGACCGGAAGTCCCCCTCCAGTTGCAGCTTGTGCCCACTTTTGCGGCGGCCACTTGAGCAGTGGGCTGCAGGCGTGCAGCGGCAGTTTCGCGCCCCATGGCACTCTCTTTTCACAACAACTCTATGCGGAAATGGGTTTTTTTCAAAAGGTTCGCTCGTACGTGCCTTCTCTTTATGACCATTGCGCTTTGTTTTGGCTGGCCCAATTTTTTTCATTTTTATACCCAGTACGCGAAAAGTAAATGGAGTATAATGAACAGAAGGAAACGTTTCCTAAAAAATATTTAAATTCTTCATCAGCCTCAATAGACAAGTCGACATAGCCAAGTCCGTCTGTCCGTCCGTCCGTCCGTCCGTCTATCCGTTTTGTTTGTCAACTAATTCTCAGAGACTTTAGAAGCTAGAGCCACCGAATTGTACCTCCAGACTGGGGTGATATCACACTGATAAGAGAGTATATGGCGAATATCTTTGACATCCACAATTTTGAGCAATTCAATTAATTTAATTAAATTAATTAACATAGTTAAAATAATTTCGAAAACTAAAAACACAGTTCCATAGAGAATGACCTGATGGATAATCAGATCGTCGAACAAGGATCAGATTGGATCATTATTATAGCAATTATTATCCTTATTACCATATACTGAGTACCGCTGGTATAAGAGTTGTGACGCGTTCCAGCGCATCTCACGTTCCTCCTCGTTTTGGTTGAGCTTACGATTGGTTCTGAAACGGTGGCAGGGCGGAGGCTGTGCATGGGCCTGGGGTTGGGATTGCGGATTGGGCATTGGTAGAAAGCCTTGAAATCGAAACGGCCAAAAGATTGCGCTGCCAAATTGTTAACAGCCATTGACCCAATTTTATGGCCGAGTGCCGGCTCATGCATGTGCGGCCAGTGCACACTAGCGCGGCATCCAATAAAAATTTCAGCGTAAAAGCGAAAACGGCCCTGAGAGCTTCAGAGGTTGTTTTTGGGATAACCCCCCTTTGTTTTTTGTTCCATTCCGTTCTGGACTGTCGTTTTGTCGCTGCGTTCTGTTTGCATTAAACCCGCACCCTGCAGGGAAGGGGGCGGCATGTGCATGCAGGCTGAAGGCTTGTGATGTCTATTTTTTCTTTATTACGAGTATTGTTGTTCCAAAGTACCCGCCGGATTGGAGGCCAGAGCAGCGAAGCATTCAGCAACAAACGAACAAGATTCAACAAGGAAAATACATTTGGGTCGAGCGCACACAGACTGGAAGGGGCGGATTGAGCGGACAATTGTCAAGGCTATAGAGTGACATGTTACCAAATTACAAATACGAACTAGAGAAAGCAAAACAAAATATTGTTAGCCCATCGCTCCTCTAGAAAATTCCATTTATGCTCCATTTGCCACACCATCAATCAGGTTAACTCTGATAAGTTTGTAAATTCAAACAGATACAATTTGTAGTAGATTCGGCCTGCAGTGTCAAAATTTTCGTTTACAGTCCTCTCGACGTCATGCTCAGCAAAACAGTGCCCATTCGTGGCAAAATGCTCTGTGCAATGCGTTTGCTACTCGGCAACAATCAGTGGACACAGATCATGCCCAAGGCTGGGTGGAGCAGCAGCAGCCGCGACGATTGGGAGCCGAGTACGAGTTGCAAGTATCGTGCAGTCAATAAGCCAGTGTGTCGTCCTGAACCCATGGTTGGACCCAAGTACTTCGAGCGGCCAATGAACTGCAAGACGGATGAGCAGCTGGCCGTGGAGCCGCGCAGCTCGCTGGGTTTCTACATGCGATGCGAGCCACGTTACAGACCCCGGGCCAAGTGTCTGCCCTCGTGCGGGGAGCGCCTGGACGCAACCTTGTACCGGCCGAGCCTTAGCCTGCACCGCGACTATCAGCAGCACTGGGCCGAGTGCGCCTACAGGAAGCCGAGACGCAAATTCCGCATCGTTCCAGCGGAAATATCGAGGCGGACTCCAAAGAAGAAGTGCGACGACCCGCCCAAGAAGTGGTGCAAAACCCATGTGCGGCTTGAGTGCGAAAAGCTTTCGGATAACACAAACCGAAAGTGTCCGCGTGCGAGGATGTGTCACTGTGCGCCCGTACCGCTAAACACCAGCTGCCGACGTGGCCCAAAGCCAGCCAAATGCCAGCGACGCCTGACCCTCTACCCCAGCTTCTCCGAGTGCTTCCACAAGCCGAATGCAGTGAAGCCCTGTGAGTGTCGCTGCCTGGCCTCCACACTCTGCGAGATGATGAACTACTCCAGGAAGAAGCGAGTCTAAATCCACATTTGAAACGCTTCTAGTAGGCCTTGACAAACAGCTCCTAATTACGCAACGTCAGGCGGAACTCACTCGGGTCACTCAGATGTTGTCGTTTGGGCTGTGAACATCTCAAAATTATCCTCTTCCTTCGTTCCGTTGTAGGCTGCTTCTGGATACCGTTTGAAATTGCTGTTTGTGATGAGTCTTCTGCAAAGCCTTTGGGGCCGACTGCTGGCCATGCCCATGCCCAACCTGTGCAGGACGCTCACCACCGAGCAGAAGCTGAAAATGCGGTGGATGCGACTGAAGCAGAGGAAAGCATTTGCTATGCCCTGCTACATGTCCTTGCGGCGGACAGAGTACAAATGCCCGGCAAAGGATCTACCCGTGTGCGACGACGATCCCTGCGACGAGGGACCACTGCCTCGAGACCTCACCGACTACAAGCCGAGCGACAAGGCCAAGCGAAAGTATCAGCGCAACTGGTCGGAACGCTACGCCGAGCCGCAGCCCTACGTGCCGATGAAGAGGATCTTTCCGCTGCGAGCGAGACGATCCCGTGGCACAATGGACCGACCCCAGACGGCGTGCCAGCCGGAACTTCCCGAAAGCGGCCGTGTCAAGCCAGACCAGTTGATGGACGTCCAGAGGATCGGTGCCATGCCCTGCTGCAAGATGTCTGCTCCACACTGCAGAGCTGTGCGGAAACCTCCTACGTGCCATCTCTACTTCAAGCCCTCCTGCTGCCACAAGCGGACCACCAAGTATCCAAGCTTCTCGGAGTGCCGCAAGCAAAGGCTCCTCGAGCCGCTGCCGATCCGTGAGTGCGCCATGAAAGTCTCGATCTGCGACATGTGGGCCTACTGGCGGAGCAAACGCCGGGGCTGGTGAGACCAGCCTGGATCTGGCCTGGATAGCAAACAAAGGAGGCGTATTTCTGGCATAATTCTAAATAAAACCCTTTGGCATGTCATCTATGAATGGTGTTTAACTGTATGGGAGGGAGGGAATACTAGTGTCCATTTACCCGCTTAGAATTGTATTTGCATGGCAAATAAAACGTTTAGGTAAACATTTGCTCTGCTGAGACTTCCGTTAACTTCCATCTTAATTGCATTTGATTGTGATTTGTGTGGATGAGGACAGTTTTACTCTGCCTTTTGCCACACTTTAGTGCTGCTTTAAATGTTTTATTTCAAAAGGCAACTGCTGGAAAAAGCAAAGTGCTGACTCCGCTGGTTGCTGGTTAATTCCTGGTCGTCAGCGAAATCCTCTGAATGCCGCCCCGTATCCCTGTGTACTCCTCTATGCTGTACCTTCGCCACATCTGCATTCTTTTTCGCCTGCAGCTCTTCAGCTGGAGTGCTCTGCTCTGCTGTGCAATTCCTAAAAGGGATTTGCATGCCGCTGAGATGTTTATCGTAAATTGTTGCCGTCGTCGTCGTCGTCATCGTCGTCTTTCTTTCCCTGCGCGTCCCCGGCAGCAGCCCTGTCGTCTGGCGGCGTACAATTGTCAACGGCACAAAGCTCTGACGTTAACATTGAAAGTCACTTTGGGTGCCAGACAGAGACGGGAGAGACAGAGACGACACAAACAAAGGCAGATGGCAGTGCAGAAGCAGGATGGCCGTCAGAGGCGGAGTCAAAGACGAAAGACGGCAAAGAGCGTTGGGCTAATGAAAAGCGCCAACAAAGCGCAATGCATTTTTATTGTTATTTAAATGCAAATGTGTGCCCTCCCCTATATTGCCACACGGAAGTGTTTAATTGTTGAGCCTGGCATTGAAATGGAACCGAAAAGACATGCAAGAGTCGCACCTACACACGTATAGGGTGGTGGTGGGGCGGTAGAATTTGCCAAACATTTGGCCCCTCTATTGCTGTCCTTGTTGTTGTTTGGTATGCCCTGGAGTGACATTTCGCACAAATGAAATGTATGGCTGAAAAGTTGTCTATTTTTGTGGCCGAACAAATAATTTTATTAGAAAAGTTCCTCCCATCCTTTTTTTGTATTTTTATTTTGTGTATTTGTATCTGCTAGCCCCATGAATGGCTTGTTTGTGTCGGCTTGTGGCTTTTGCTGAGTAATATATACCAATGTGTGTGGGTGTTTGTGTTGGTGCTGGGACATGTGTTGTGTGGGAATGTTAAGTGAGATATATGTCACCCCGAACTGTACTGAAAGGACTCTGCTCTGGCTGCAGGGCTTGCGAATGGTGTTTACTCTATGTAGAAATGTGTGGCTAAAAAAATTAATCCGAAACAATAAACCATTAAAAAGCTATCACCAACGGGACAGTATCCAAATTATTGATCTGCTTTCATAGGTGCAAAAGAGAGAAATCGGAGACTGGAAAGAGATCGCTGAAATGAAACAGAAATGCAACTCCTTTGGGATAACATTCAAGCCAAGGGCTTGAGCTTTCTCCTCAGCTCTGCCTAGCTGCATCCTACTTAACCCCAGAGTCGCATAGACTGTGCTCATCCCTTCCATCCCTTCCTTCCTCGTACATACGCTTGGTATGTATATTATGATAAGGTTTTACGACAGTGTACGACGCCCAGTTGCTCGTAGGATTAAAAGCTTTTTGCGGTCAGGTTACGTAGAAGAATTGGTGGATATGCGGCATGAGCTAGGCCCTACGGCAGGGCAGCAAACAAACAAAATTTAGTTATGAACCAACAAAGTTGCCAAGCCTTTTTGCTTTACAGCTTGGCCAATTAGTTGGACGACAAGGACGATGATGCTGCTGCCGGTCCTGCTACTCCCAGTCTTAATTGCACGTGCACTTTTAATGCTGGCTCTGCGCAACCGCTGCAGCTGCAGCTGGAAGAGGGGCAGAGCAAGCATATGTGGCAGCAACAACAGCAGCAGCACCCACACATAGCCATAAATGTAAAACGCCACGGGTACTCCCCACCCAAACGCTTCGCTTTTTTTCCCCCTTACAGTTTATACACTTTGTTGGCTCCATGTCCGGCTCTAATGCCTTGCAGTTCTTTGCCGGATTGTTAATATTATTTTATAATTTCTTTTTATTACGGTTATGGCTGCCACTGCTCGTTTGGCCTGGAGTGCCGTAAAGTGCCGTAAACATCTTGCCCCGTACGGCCAGCCCCCATTTGGCTAGCCAAAGTGTGGCCATTAAATGTTAACCAGGCAATGCCAACAAAACGCTCTATGCCGGGGGGATAACTGTCTGAAATGGAGCCATTTAACCCGAAGAACTAAGGAAATACTCGTACCTGGCAATTAGGTAGCCAAATCTTGGTGGAGTTCGTTTGAGGTGAAGGCTAATAATGGGATTGGGATCTCTAATTATAGTTGACCTCGTTAACCTGCACCATGGGTCGTCTTTTCTTCCAAATATAAACTAAGAAAAAAAACAACAAGGAAGAAAGGAATCACCTTCCACACCCAATAGGCCGACGTGTTCTGCCCGTTTTCTCCTGCAGAACAACAGTAAATAAAAGCTGCTGCCAGGCTGTTCATTTCGTCTGCTCCTACTCCCATCAATCGAGGGCCAGCCTGCCACCGCTGACATTTATTGGAGACGCGATTCTATTGACATAATTCGAACAGGCGACAACGTGCCACGCAATTCAAATGCCTCAAAATGCAAATTGCCCCACAGAGTGGCTGGCTACTAGAGCAGAGAGGGGAAGTGGGGTGGCGTAGGGCCTTTTGGAGACAAATCAATTTGACGAAATACCAAACATAGCAGCAGACTGAGGCATACAAAGAGAGACACGGAACTGACAGTGTGGGTGGGGCAACTACACACCCATTTCGGGGCATTGTGCGAATGACAATGGGAGAAGATAAAAAAGACAGGCACAAGCCGCGGATGAGCATGGGATGAAAACCCATTGTCTCAGCTACAAGGGAGCCAATGGGGGGAGGCGACTCATTCTGAGTGGCGTCTCTGTGGCAAAGAGTTTCAACAGCTGTTGCCTGCTCAACGTCTAACTGTCAAAGCGCGGCTGAGATACGGAGACTCCAAGCTCATGACTTTGGCTTATCGCCAGGGTAGGACTGGACAGCACTTGGCGTCAGTCGGTCTAATTATGGCATTTAATTCCGAGTCCATTGTTTGGGAATGCTCTGCCGGAGTACAAAAACATGCAACAGTTTTGTTGTGTACCAGGAAATACATTTGTACTCGTCCGGCCTCGACTGCATATCCCGGAAGTTGTACAACGAACACACACACACACACACACGTGTCAGCCTTACATGTATTCCTTGGCAATCCATGGAGAGAGATAAATAGAGAGCGGCGGGTCCTGATAATGAAGCCATCATGGTAGGCCGGAGCCCCCGCTTTAAAATGCCATTTATGAAACATGTGCCAGCATTTATGCATATTAAATTAGCCAGCTTAGCCGGCAAATAAACAGGCCAAACAGGCGCACCGAACCCTTTTTTATGGCCTGCGTCATATTCACAAACATACACTCAAACAGCACTCACACATTCCTCTTAATATTCAGAGGTTCAGCTGGAAACGCCAGGGAGGAAAATGGAAATGCTGGCTAAGTGGAAAGAGAGCAACAGAGAACCCTCTATAATAGTTGTTTGGGGCAACTTAAAAACGCATGTTGAAAGTTTTCAAGTGTGAATTGCTCTTCATTTTTGCCACCGAACGACCCCAACGCAGGCGAAGGCATTTGCCGCCTTTCGTTGCCTACATTTCTGCGCCAATGTACACGAATGTGTGTGTGTGTGTGTGGGAGTGTTTCTGTGTGCCAGGATGTGCGCGTGTGTGTGTGGGCATGGATGTGAGTCGCAGTTGTAACAAAAAGCAACATAAAATAAAATGGCAACGGCAGAAATGTTTTATAAAAATTTATTTGAGCATAATTTGTAAATGCTCAACGAAAAAAACATCTCAAAAAGGAAAGGAAAATGTAAAGACGGAAAAATAGATGTAAGCGACGCCTTCGCAAATGGGCGTGGTCCATGTGCTTGGCGCTGAGGGCGTGGAGCTGACAGACAAAGAAAACTGAAACCGCTCTGTGGATGTGGAAATGAACATATTTCCAGAGCGAGCAGCTCCATTTGAATGGCCAGAGATGTGGCAGGGGGGGTTGGCAGAATTAATGCGAATTCCTTGGGAGTGGCCCTGTGAATGTTGCAAGCTTATGAAATATTTTTGTAATATCCGACCCATAGTCCAAGCCGTTTACACAAAGATAATGTGGATAGAAATGAAGGCAGAAACGCTTGGAAATCTCTTGGATTGGGCGATAATGAATAAATTAAACAGCACGGAAGGGCACATAATAAATCCCCTAAACCATTTGAAGAAACTTCTGAGAGAATCCGAATTACCCGTCAAACACTGTGCCAAAACGATCAAGAGTAATTATTGATAGCTCTTCCAGCCATGGATTCTGGTTTCAGGCCACATCCTTAATTCATCGGTGACAGATTGCAGACAGCCTTTTTTAGCAGCCTGCTTCAGCATGCGGTATGTGTGTGGCATGTGGCAGTCAATTAAGAACCAAATTGTTTTTGTTTTCTTTGCTTGAAATCAAATTTTGTTTGCTGGCAAACGAGCAAAGGAATACTCGTATCAGTTTGCCAGTCTGCTGCTGCTTCTGTTCTTGCAACATGATGCGCGGTGAGGGGGAGGGCGAAGAACAACACTGACATCGGGCAATGCTTAAATGTCGTTCAAGTTTGCGAGTTAAGTGCACTCCATATGCAATCGACACATGTGTGCAGCCAAACTCGTTAACACTTGAAAAGTTTCATGGGCCTTGGGGCGAGTCGGGGCCAGTTCTCTGCTCCCGACAAAGACGTGCCCAAAAGAGACATAGTCTTTGTATGTGTGCGCGTGTGCGTGTGTGTAAGTAATGTAAGACTGCTGGAAAAACCACTTAAGCTGAATATAATATGGAATACTTGTATTCTGCAGCCCAGCGAGTTCCCACAGCTCAGAGTGGAACCATTTTGTTGGCCCGACAAATCAGCGATAGAGCGGCAGCGTCAGCGGCAGGATGCAGGCAGGGGCATGGGTGTTGCATGGCCCTTGGGCATCATACTGCTGGATGGTCTCCAACCCATACGATTGACAAGTGGATGCCTGCAAGAAAAACACTCTCTCGAGTGCTGCTTCACGGTAACAGAATGCAGAGTGAGTGTCCCCCAAGGGGCTAAGGAAGGGTTTTAAAACTAAAAAATAAATGCAAACACAACAAGCAAATCCATGAGCATGAATTAGTCTAAGCATCTAAGTATTCCTGATCCTTTTTCATATTTAAAGTATTCGAGAAAATTCTCAAAAAATTGTCCGCCCAAACGTTTCCTAGCTAGCGGCATGGCCTGCCTGTTGCGGCGGCCGGGGACAGCCGATGTGGCGACGAGGATTAGCTGCCGTGTACTGCACGAAGTCACGGGTGGCCTGTCGCTGGGCGAGATTATTGGAGCCACGAATCTGCGGAAGAGCACGCCCGAGGAGTACCGAGTACTGCGCGACATTCTCACCTCCTTCGAGCGGTACAGGGGTGTGGGCAACGACATCCAGCTGACGCTGCAGGAGCGCGTGGCCAATGAGGTGATCATGTGCGAGAAGAAGAGAGAGTACCAGAAGGGCATACTGGATCCCACCAAGTTCGCACCGGGCTACCACATCTTCCAGGTGCTGCACAAGATCCGCAATTCGCCGCTCTTCAAAATCCTCACCAAGATGCCCAAGGGGGGGGCCCTCAAGGTGCACGACGAGTCCCTGTGCAGCACAGACTACCTCATCCAGCTGATGTACAAGGAACACCTCTGGGTGTGCACCACCCACGAGGGCTGCAACGTGGTTGAGTTCCGATTCGCCCAGGAGAAGCCCACGAAGGGCCTCTTCCCGGAGGGCCAGTGGCAGACGATGGAGCAGCTGCGCGAGCGCCGTGGCGAGGAGAAACTCAACAAATATCTGCGGCGACGCTTCAGCATGTATCAGAAGGCCAGCTTCAGCAATAACGCGGAGGCCTGGCGCCACATGATGGGCATCTTCCAGCTGCTGAATGGCCTCATTCAGTACGCGCCCGTGTGGGCCGAGTACTACTATCAGGCCCTCGAGGAGTTCCGCGCCGACGGTGTGCAGTACATGGAGGTGCGGACAACGATGCCCCAGCTGTACTGCCTGGACGGGCAGAAGCTGCCTGTGCGCGACACCGTGCAAATCTACAAGGATGTGCTGGTCCGTTTCAAGAAGGACTACCCAGACTTCATCGGCTCGAAGCTTATCTACGCCCCGCTGCGCCATGTCCAGCCAGAGGTGGTGGGACAATTTGTCAAGGAATGCACCGAACTCAATGTCAGTGAGAGATAACCCACCCGATGGGGTCGACAATTGCAACTTTTGTGCCTCTTTTGTTGCAGAAAGAGTTCCCTGGCTTTGTGATTGGCTTCGATCTGGTGGGGCAGGAGGACGTGGGCCATCCGCTGAGCCAATTCGTCGAGGAGCTAATCAAGCTGCCGGACAACATCAACTTTTACTTCCATGCGGGGCAGACCAATTGGTACGGCTCCCACGTGGACGAGAATCTGATCGACGCCATAATGCTGGGCACGAAGCGCATCGGACACGGCTACACGATCACCAAGCACCCGCTGCTGATGCAGCTGGCCAAGTACATGAACATCGCCCTCGAGGTGTGTCCCGTCTCCAACCAGGTGCTGCAGCTGGGCTCCGACTACCGCAACCATCCCGCAGCCACGCTGATCGCCGAGAATGTGCCGCTGGTCATCTGCTCGGGCAATCCAGCGTTCTGGTGCGCCTCACCGCTCTCGCACGACTACTACATGGCCTTTCTGGGCATAGCACCCATGAATGCCGATCTGAAGTTCCTCAAGCGCATCGCCAAGAACTCGATCAGGTACAGTGCGCTCAAGGACGAGGCCAAGGCGAGGGCAATGGAGATGTGGAAAAAGAACTGGGACGAGTGGATCAACGATGTTGTCAAGAACAAAGACAAGACTCTCAAGGCAAGTGAGCAATAAATTTCCATGGAATCGTGTGTTTAACTTTGGATAACTCGGATACCATAATCTCCATAGAGTCTGGCTAGATCTAGCCAAACCGCTTACCCACAATGTAACCCTTGATAGAGGAAACGCGGGCTTATCCAATTACATAAAGTGCCTCCTCCTCTACTCTCCTCCTGCCCCATAAGTCAAACACATATTACTAAGCTCAGCTATTACTTTCCGCTCCTCTAACCTTACACAACCTGACGGAAATGGCACCTGAAATGACGCAACCTTGCTGGCGGCACAAAAACTTTCGCCCCCACGCACGGAGCATGGGTCTAAGCCCAGATCCCCATGGCCAAAACGGGATAAACCCGGAGATGGAGCTTCAGCGGAGCTGCACTTTCAGCCACGGCGCAAATTGTTTGAGTTTCCGCTTCGTGATTATTTCGGGCAGAGGAGCAGACAAACCAATAAGTTTCTGGGCCAACTTTTTATTGCATACTTCGGTGTTGGCTAAGACGGGTGTGAGGGGGAGGGGGAGTGTGTGTGTGGGTGTGTGTGGCTTCGGGTAGTTCCGAGGCAGGTCATGCAAATGTCACAGACACAAATACTTCCGTTTGGCTTTGGATTCAGCTCTTGCGAGTATTCTTGAGGCGTGTTTCATGTTGTGTGCTGCCGGCACTAATTTCATTGACTTCCATTTCCCCCCTTCTCCCCGTCTCCCCTCTCTGAAACACATTCACACACATGCAAAAGTTGTGGAGGGGGCATAGCAAAACAGAAAGTCTTTCTCCTCGATGCGATCAAGAAAGGAAACTTTTTGCCATGCCTGCCATTGCTTATAATTAAAAACTTTATTATTTGTCAAACTTTGCCCGCAGCTGTTGCACATTTGGGACACAGATATACAGATAGATGGAGAGATTAGGGCGGAGAGAAACACAAACCGAGAAAAGAATAGGGAGGAAGAATGCCTCAATTTGTTCTTTGTTTTTGTTTTATCTGCTTGTACTACGATTTTCATCAGCTGAGTATATAATAGGTGTATGATCAATTTGCTTGAACTCTTACTTAAGAAATACTCTTATGGCATTACGTGCTATAGCAGCATTAGTCCACGTTTTCCTGGTTACTACAAAAGGATAAACGAGAACGTGAGCATACATAGACGCGTGAAATCTAGAGGGAAAATAGCTAAATTGTCAACACTAAAACGAATACGAAATTAGAACTGCAAAACCAAAGCAACAGACATATTTACATGCATATGTTCATATGTAATTCCAAGCAGACTTCAATAACTGCACATATTTTGCGCCGCTCTCTTACGGCCGAAAAATGCACAGTGAGAGAGCGGCGCAGACATGCATGCGCATGCATGCGTAGGAGGCTAGTTTCTTCTTCTCTCTCTCTCTCTCTCTCCTACTTTAAGAGAGCGAACAGTTATGCGTTTGATGAGTAACACCGTCTTAAAGCAACGGTGAATGGCGAGAAGGCGAGTTTATTGTGCCCCTTGGAATGCCTGTGGTGGGAATTTGCAGAAGAAGCAGAGCAAACCCCAAAGAGAACATGGAAGGTAAGAGACTGTCAGCTTATTGAAATTCCCCTACCAATTCCAACTGGGGACTATCTTCTGCTTTTGACATTTTTACTCGATGGCAAACCGTCGCTGAAACAAATATTTACCCTACCTTAGCGGAGGATCTGTAGATGCATATCGCATGACCGGAGTTGAGGGAATTAACAAAACTGTTCCACCGTTCATTCCAGTTTCTGACGGCTCCAAATTGGCTAATAAATGTTGCGTATGTATTAATGTATGTACTTATCCAAGTTAATTATGTTGTCAAACTTATTCAAACAATATAATTTGAATGCAACAATAAAATGTATAAAAATGCAGTAAAGAGGCTGTCAACAAGTTAATCATTAGATTGAATCTGTAAGGCTTAACCAATGATGGTAATAATTTTGTATTGCTGTATTTGACATTACAGTAAAAATGTATCTACTTTGTAGGGTCGGAATCTTTTACTACTGTACGCAACGCACATCACTGTGACCAAAAGTCTTATATAAACCTGAACTCCGCCAGTGGCGGGCATAAAAATGATCACAAGTAATCGAAAAAGTTTCGCTTCATTTATTGTTTGACAGTTACAGTCCCAAGACCTCCTCCCTTCACACATTAATTTCCTGTCGAACTCTAATTGGAGCCACACTGGGCGACATTTATGTATTTATTTGTGGCCCAAATACAGTTTAAGAGAGATTGGATAATGACGTTGACAGTTTGGCAGACAGGAACGAGCAGTGAGTGCAAAACTTTTTAGCGAGGCCAACAGACCTTTGCGCAGCACTCAAACAGCTCGCCTTTGCTTATTCGTAGATTCATGAATATAAATTGCTACCAAAATGATAAACAAATTAATCAAATATGCAAATGTTTCGCATTGAAAATGTACACCGTACATATACATACATATGTACATACATTAAAAATCAACATGCACTATCGCATCGTTGTGGGAATCGTTGCAGCTGTAGACAGTTCTGTTTGCCATTAGAATCTTTTCGGAGGGGCCTGTTCTTCTCATCCTTGTTGAACGTTGGCTTGGTCAAACGAAAAGTCAATCGCAGCTCAACAGAGAGTGAGGACCGACCCCAAACAAAGCTCAAATGGTAGGGCAAGAAATTCAGCTACAAAGCCACCTGCCACAGACATCATAACGAGAGCGGAAAGAAAAATCTTAACTGTGACATATCAAAGGAAAACACACGACTTGTGCGGTTTGACCAATTCATTTACATTCAAACTGTACTTCGAATGGAAGATTGAATGGCTTGTGCTTGTAATTAATCCATGCAGTAAATGGCAAATATATCCCACTCATTTGTTATGGCTAGGGAGAACAACACAAATCTCACGAAATGTTGTCCAACTATCCATTACAAATGGCCAATGGAATGTTAAAAACTGTCGCATTGCTGTTTCATATTCGTACATACATAAATATTACCAATGTCTCATATCCTGAACTACCATAAATCCACAAATACTCTCTTACGTGCAACCGCCAACAAGCCCTGGACACTCCCTCTTTCGGCTGTGGCTTCCTTCCCCTTTGCATTTTGACGTCTTGCTTTGGCAGCTCCCCATCCTGTTTGGACTGAGGCTGGAGATATGGGAATGGGTATGGGCATGGGATGATGACCATGAAGGCATAAAGCGCAGCTAGTTTGCATACAAATGGCATTTGGAAATGTGCAAAAGGATAGCGCAAAAATCAACGCGACATGCCAAGCAGGACAAATAATGTGCATAAATTTATCCACAGTTGGACGGAAGACTAGCCAGAGAGAGAGAGATCGAAATGCCAAAATAAGAATCAAATGGAAAAGATTGTGATTCAAAAATACCTTTAAATGTTCACTTGTATGAACAGATATGATCTCTTCCCCAGCTGCCTCGTTCCTTGAAAGACTTCCAACTATTCTCTCTCCCTTCTACCCTTCATGAATGTGAAATTCAAATGCAAAGTTCCCAATGGGTCCAATATACCCAAGAGTGGACTAATGCCGGGTGTAAGAAAACAAACAAAGTCCCGGTCAATATGTTGCAGTGGACATCCAGATGACGATGGGATAAGCGAACGCGTAGGATGAGATGAGCCATTCGTGTGCCTGATGATGATACGATTACTGCATTCGAGATGGGGCAGAGACCGGGTGGGTGGGTGGTTGGTTGGTCAGTGACTGGCCACATAATAACGCTTGTGTCCAGAACATTAGCATTGCCCAAGTTTGGTCCAACTGATTGGCATAGTCGCTTACACTTCTCATGTCTGTCCATGCCCCCACTCCCAATGGCATCGTTTTAAAAGATCAAAGTCTGAAATATGCAGACAGACTGGAATTTTTCGAAGTGCAGCAGCAGCAAGACCTGGCTGTGGAGATGGAGCTGCAGCGGGCAGTGGCATCTCCAGTATCGCTTTGACTCGCCACTCTACTTGTTGTCTATATGCGTGTTTTATGTTAATACATTGTTCGTATATGTCCATGCCCGTGCTGGTGTCATCCAAGCCTTTGAGAAACCCAAGCATGGACAACAAAATCAAGCAGGTGTACAGAGGTGGAGTAAAAGCTTTAAACTTAGAAATGGTGCAACGTTGTTATAGAGAGGCTAACCACACAAGGAACATTCTGGCCTTGACAATTAATATTCTATTACACACAAACACGAATGTGTTTGGAACTACATATTTAATAATTACACCATAGAAGAATACATTTATCTAAATCATTGAGTGTCCGACTGTCGCAATTGCTTTGCCAGAACCTTCCCCTGAAATTAGATACGATTGCGATTAAATTCAATTAAAGCCCGTGCGAATCACATACATTTTAATTGGTTTTTAAATCGGATATCAATTTAGCAATGAGTGAATCCACAAGCATGTTTATTGTTTTGGGGCGAATAACAAGGCACCAGAATTATGGCAGTGGAGAGAACAATGCAATTATATCTCAGAATTTCCATCAAATTTGCCCTTTAGCCGTCTTTGTCTGCGGCAAATGCTGAATGCCTTTCAACCCGCAACAATGAATGTCTCTTTGAAGTTCGAGTTTCAGTTGCACAACTACTAGAGGAAGCAACAATGATGCCAAATTTGCAAATCATCAAATATAATTTCTAAACAAATGACACACCAGAAGCCACAATTCAAAGCCGCTCCTGCAATTACCCATACAAATCGCACAGTTCCCTCTCAAGTACAGCAGTGGCTAAAATAATAGCTACTAGTGTTACGCACACGTACCTGTTATAGCTACCACAGAAACAGTCTGCCGCATACTCGTACTATTATTTTGGACACCTTTGTATGTGGTATAAATAGATAGAGCAAATGCCACTGTGAGTGTGTGTTTAATATCCACTGAAAATGTACAAATTATGCTGTAAATTTGGCCCACACTTGGCACACACACACACAACTCGTACAATATCTGATTTTCCGCAGGCTCACATTGCAAAAGGGGCAGACACAGCAACATACATATAGCCATACGACACGAGCGAGAGATAGAGATAGGTCAGGCGATAGATAGAGCGAGAGAGAGAGAAATGCAATTGCATGATTCCATTGCCATTGCCATTGCTGGTCGGCCTGTGCAATTTCGGGCACTTCCCCGGCTCCTGGTAAATCATATGCAAATGCATGCGTATGACATTTCGGTTCGAAATTTTATTGTCCGCTCTGGTTGCTAAATTATTTAGAGCTTGATTCCTGTTGCCATGACCATCAGTGTGGGAGAAGAGAGAGACAGTGAGAGAGATAGAGAGAGAGAGAGAGAGCGGCTCACGCATAATTTATACAAATGCGTCGTTCGTTTGCGTGGGTGTACGTGGGTGTGCTTCAGCACTCCCATTGAAATCGAGATGTATCCTGACGTGTTCTGCCCTGCCTGTTTTGTTCTCTTCTGTTCTGTTTTGGTCTGTGTTGGCTGGGCGGTGCCTGGACCGAGATGTCTTTCAATTTGACATAAAACCTTTGGCCGTATCCCTTTCGGCTTACACATGACAAATGAGCAAAGTGCTCATCCCGATTTTGTGTGTGCAACTGTACACAGTGAGTTTGAAAAGTATGCTTGTAGTTACAAAGTTACATCAAAATGCGAAATAACCTTCATGGAGATTTCTCTTGAATGGCAGGACTCAAAAACTGACAACTTTAAGCTGAGAAATGTTATAATTACAATAAATTCATAAGAATTTCCATACACTACACTCGGTTCAAGGATGATTTTAGTATCCTTTGAAGTAAGAAAAATAATGTGGAAAAGGCTGTAACGTGAAGTGATAAAGTGGTGGGAGGTTTCTGCTAAAAACATGATTCAATGTGAAAATACTTTCTCGAAGAACTGTATGGCATCGGCTTCCCCATCGGCGGCACCTTTTTGTGCCTTTTACTCGCCCTTTTACCACTTCACACATCAAAATAAAACATAAGCAAATTTATTTGTATATGCATTACATACATATCTATGTATGTATGTATCCCCCATATAAGAATGGCAGCAACACATGAGGAGAATGTATTTTCTCCTTCATTTATTTTATTTTTATATGCAGTGAGGTGTGCATAAAAAGGAAGCACAAAAGTTCATTAAATTTTCGAAAACTTTTTCAAGCATTGACGAAGCAACAAAAAAGCTTTAAAAGGTTCGTAAGAGTTTTTTTATCGGCTTACATACATTTTTGCATGCCCTATATACATATGTATATTTATAGGTAAACATTCATGTATTATGTATGAGAAATACAAAATATAAAAATACAATAATAATGATCTATTTTTTTTTTCGTGTAACTACAAGCGCCTGCAAATTAAGCCAACAACTTTTGTTGTAAAAAATGTAAGCAGATTTGTTAATAATAAAAATATTAACCCATTGAAAGTCACGATATTTCAGCTATGTGCATACACGAAAATCAATTTGCATTTAAAAATCAAAAAGTTCTCCATAAATAAAATGTTTTTCAAGGCAAATTGTTCTGAATAGTTGGTAAACCTCTCGAATGATTTGAAAAGTATCCAAAATTCTTTTTCTTTTCAATATAAAATGAAATGTTTTTGGAATTGACTGTGAAAATAAAGTCCCTACAATTGTGGGATTTTTTGGCACTCGTTAATTAACAGAAACTTATCTTAGAGTCCATTAAACCCCGTACAAACTTTCAGCTGTGGTGCATGTGGGCGGCACTTGAATGAGTTTTAGGTGTGTGCGTGCCCCTTGTGGGGCAGATGTCGTTAGGGCACTGAAGCGGAAGTCTAGGAATGTAAATTTCTCGAGTGAATTGCTAGTTCTCAGCTCACTCAGCAGTCAGGCAGATAAGCAAACAGATTTATGACTGCTTTTCGTGTGAGGGCAGCACCGAGAATTCTTTTTCGATTCCTTTGGCCAACCAGTGGCCCTACAAATGCACCAGACAACACTCGATTCCGTATGTATGTTGGTATACGTAATTAAAACAAGCCACTCACGTACTTTTTGGCAGACCAAACGACTGTCAAGAGGCGTCTCCTGCTGCCCGAATCCTCTATCTGTCTGACTGGCCACAAATTGACAGGCAGCAGCCGAAAGAGTGGGGCCGGGCCACACAGCCCGGCAGGACTGACACACAATAATTTAGTACGTAATAGACACGACCCATGGGCGGAGGTCAGAGCCAGTGCCGGACCATCAGACAGTAGTCAGACAGCTCACAGCTCCAGCCATAGATTCGAGACCAGTTGCAGCCCTGGACTTGTTCATTAACACAAAACATAAGCTGCCAGACAGACATATGAATGATGAAGAATGAGTGCGAAGAGTTCTTGCTTGGAAGGAGAGATATGTACATATGTACATCCGTATGTACAATGTACAGATATCATAAATTTTTGCAGCTGGAGATGGTACTTTAACGTGAGCGATACCAAGGATGAAGCTTCCACAGGACTAACGCTACCATCTCCAGCTGCTCGAACCCATCATCGACAGTCATTTGGATCTCAGGTCTTTTCATGCCTTTGTGCTAGGCCATAGTTGCAGTTCAAGTGCCATCAGAATCGAGTTTTGCCATTCTAGCCACTAGTCCTGGGTCGATTGTGGGGCAGAAGGGGCAGAAGCTTGTGCAGCAAATTAGTAGCAATACTTGACACCCCACCCCTGCTCTGACACAGGGCAAATATCCGACTACGGAAATTGCAATGAGACACGTGATCACGAGGGAGAGCATGAGCGGGCAGGAGCGGACTTCATTCCAGCACATCCGCCGTCCAGACAAATAAATCTTCATTTTGACTTGAACTTTGGCTGCTGCGGTCTCGCCCAGTTCCAACTTCAGCTCCAACTTTGGCTGGGAGCGCAGAAAATTAACAGCTGTTGCGTTACTGTGGTCTACGTCTGCTCAATGGCGGAGGTGCCTGAGGAGGTACTGGCACTGACAATGGTTCTGAATACGGTTCTGGGTCTGGGTCTTGGTCGGGATGCTATGCTCAGGTGATTTACGGCCAAGTTGAGACCTGGGAAACATCGTCTGCATATTAATATGTGACTTGGCATTTTACTTTCTACATCACGGAGCCCACAATCACATTCAACTTTCGTGCTTTCCCTGGGTGGCCCTCTCCTCTCTGCTCTTCCCTCGGACGCATTTCGTTCAGCGCCTCTCCAAAAAGCTCCCTCTGCGGCTGTGGGGCTAGGGCCAGCACGTTTTATTGTTGTGACGCCCAATTTGTGACGAGTGAGTGCATATAATAAAGCAAATTATATTTCAGATTCAAATAGTATGCAGCCGAGTGGAAGGCGTCTCGAGTGCACGACCTAGCACAGGCACGGGCAATTGTGGCTTCTGCCGGTGCCTCGTGCCTCGTGCCTGTCCCTGCACTGCCAGAGGTATAGGTAACGGTAACGGTAACGGTAACGGTAACCAGTTGGCCAACAGCCCCTGGCCTTTTGGAGTGCTCCCTGCTAAGAGTATGCTACAATTATTTTCATCATCAGAAAATAAATAAAAAAACATCTCACATTTGCCCTGGGTCTGCGCTTTGGTGCACCACACATACAAATTTATGAGAAAGATGCAAGATAGAAACCAAGGAAAACATAATAATAAACGGATAATCCAGATGAACATGAGATTGAGCTTATAATAAGTTTATGTAATATGCAAAATGTGTTGATGATCGGCTCACTGCAATTAGTTTTCTATGGCTGTGGACCAAAGTTTCGGTGTTTGAACTGGAACCATTTCGAATGGTTTTGTCGCCTGTACGAGTACTTCCCTGTTGCTGTTGCTGTTGCTGTTTTGTTTGTGTACTGCAGGGAGAATATAAAAACAAGAGTACACTTGAAATTGTTGATGGTTGAAACTAAGTCGGCGGCACTGTGCGTCGGTGGCTGCCCAATGCCCAATGCCGCATGCCGTGTGCCCCCTGCCATAGGCACTGCATGCTTAAAGTTTGTTGTTGTTTTTTGTTGCCCTCTCCAACTGTCAACTTTTCCTTTGTTTTGCATTTTAGGAGCATGTGACCAGTACCAGTACCAGTCGCAGCTTCTTTTCCCCACTGGCTGTCCCTTTGGGGGAACATTTTGAAAATGCAGGGAAATGGAAACAGAAACTTTTGCCCGGTCTGCATTGCTGACCGATGTCGACAACGTTGTTGGCCTGCCGCATGGCATGGCATGGCATAAAGAGCGACAGTCCGCAGGACATTTTATATTTAATTTACAGTATGACCGCACTTGTTCCCTGTCTCTGTCGCTCAATCCCTCCCCGCCCGACTCACTTTCTGGTGTGCAACCATTCTCCCTGCATCCTGCATTCTGCATCCCTGAATCCCTTCATGTCTGTGAGTGTGGGTGCATTTAATAAAGTGCAA
Organism: Drosophila guanche; assembly: GCF_900245975.1. NCBI lineage: Eukaryota > Metazoa > Arthropoda > Insecta > Diptera > Drosophilidae > Drosophila > Drosophila guanche. The sequence continues at coordinate 14,155,848 of NW_022995743.1, read as the reverse complement.
TGCGGCTTTTGAAATGCTATTCCATTGGATTGTGGAATGGAATGGGGTTTCAGATTGGTGGGGCTGAGCCCAGGATGAGCTATTTCCCATTCGAATTTCCCTTCCCATCTCCGTTCGCAACGGTTCATTTCCGCTCTGGACATCACCGTTTCTCCCTGTTGTCTCTGCTGCTCCTGTGCTCAAAAATTAATTTCTAATTCCCATTTTGTGGGCCCCCTCTAAATGCGTCGGCCATTAAGCGAAATGTACACACAAAAAACATTTTCCAACTCACAATGTATTGAATAATGCTTCAAATGGGATTGTCGCGGCTGTCCAAAAGTTGGGGATTAGCGAATGGTCGGGGCTCAAAGGTCGCCAAAGCAAACAAGAGGAATAAAGCCTTAAAACTCGAATGGGAATAAAAAGCGAAAAGTGAAAGAAAACATTAAAACGGTCACACGTTAAATGGATATATGGAAAATATGGGAATACCCTATCTCAACAGTGAAGTGTAATACTGTGTAGCTTTATTTTACCTTTCTGTTCCTCTTCCGCTACGAATTACTATCAAACTTTTCATGGTTTTCATCTGATATTTAGCCTCTTCTGTTTCTTTGGCAAAGCTAAAGGACACTTTTAAAGTAAAGAGAATCTTCACACAACCAAAAATTCATTTCAATTATTTTTCTCGAAAGCATTTTCGTGTGCCTCTGGAGTTGGGTGGTGCTTAGAGGGTTTGGTTTGGGTTTTATTTGGGGCTTCTGTTGCCGCTTCTATCCATGGGCCATTCAATGTGCAGTCGGCCACACATTTATTGCTTTAATTGCGCACTGAAGCGCAACAAGAATCGAAGCACACACGGTGTACACGGAGCAAGGGATACGGCAGGCCGGACACATGTTGCTAATGAAGTTCTCTGACAACATTCCAACTCATGTCGGATCATAATCTGTTAATCTGCGCTGGCAGGCTCAGTTCAGGATTGCTGACAGGCCTACAAAAATGACATCAAAAAATATCCGAAAAGGCCGAAACGAACTAATCATGAAAATGTATCCTGCAGAGTCTAAACTGTAAACTCTTCTGTCACCGCCTGCACTGCCAGGCCAGAGATAACCGGGATCTCGCTGGGCTCCGAGTCCCGGAGATTGTGCCTGCCATTGGCCATTTTTGCTGTTTCCTTTGCCTATGCAATTTCTGGCCGTACTTACAGCTGCAAATGTTCGCATGCAAGGCCAGGCCAGTCCGAATCAGGGAGGAGACAACAGGGCACATGCAGAAGAGTTATTGAATATTCATAGAGTATTGCAGCATCCGTATAATCGAAATGAATAGTTATCTTGTTCTGTTTTGCGTAGGAAAGGGACTACAGATTAAGCGGAGGGGCAGAAGAGCACACATTTAGCTTATCGATCGATTTTGCTTGCAAATAATTTAATTTAGAGAACTTTCTAACTAATTGTCGCACAAAGTCGTGCATCATTGTTATTCGATAAGCATATTGTCATCGGCAAATTCAAACATAAACATATAATATAAGAAGCAGCTACATAGCAAGTAAATCTTATACATTTTGGACAGTGTATTCACCCTGTCAATTCCCTGTCAATATTGTATTTGTTATGTTTACGCCTCTATGGGGCTGGAAAATAAACGAACCCATTGACGACCCTTGGCGTCTAAGCGCCGAATGGGTGTGTATTTTAATTAAACTTGTTTTTGCGAAGTCGGTTTATCAGATGCAGACAGGACGTACACCTGAGCGCAGACCAGTGGCAGCTGCCACTAGTGGGCAGGGACCTGGCTCCAGAGACCAGCGACCGTGCCAACCATCGACAGAGAGAGAGAGCGCAGCTAGCATGTTTTACTGTTAATGGACTTTCGATATTTGCAGGAAGTTATGGCATTTTGATTTATGTCCAGGTCTGTCTTTCTCTCTCTCTCTACGTTTTCCTCCTTTCTGGAACTTCTCTTTAGATCGCTTGTAACCAGTTGGCAGCAGACCAGTCGCCACCCTTTTTATCATTCCTCGCCAATGGCAGTTCTTCCCCACTTTATTGCTCCTTGCAAAACCAATTGACAATGCTCCTCCCCCACCTCTAGCTCTCTCTAGCTCTGTTTGTTTTCCCTTGGCACAGTCGTTTAATTATTGAGCAACAAAATGTTTGTCTGGCAATCAAATTTGAAATAGTCTGGCATAAAAAATTGAAGAAGATTTTTATTGGCAATTTTGCCGTGCGATTGCTTACTCGCATCGAATAAAACTTGAATTTTCTGCTCTGTGCATAAAAGTTTTAAATTTAGGTGAAAATTGGGACACTCTCACGCACACACACAGACAAAACACATGCACACCTCACACACACACATACACAGCCTGGAAATGGCAGAAAGCCAACACACAAAAATCAAAGTAAGCACCTAAGCAGCTTATGCAAAATACAATCGAAGTGTTGTTCCCGTCGGAGAAAGGCATTCTCTCTCTCTGGCTATTATTTTAATTTTTACTACGCTAATAGAAAAAGAGTTCTGTGCGAATTTGCGTCTGTCGTTTATTGAGTGGAACGAACGCAGTGGGGGAAAGTGCAGACAAGGATAGCAAAAGCAAAAGTTTAAATTACTTTGTAGCAACTTTGATCCCCAGGAAAATGAAAAAAAAAATCGCTCGAAGGGTTCATAGAAAGCTAGATTAATGTTCAAAGCTAAAGTAAGTAGTGGAAAAATGTTAAATGACTTCGGATAACATATGAAATAGAATATGTAAAAATGTATTACGACACAGGCACACCTCAACAACAAAAACAATAACAACGCGCCAGACTGAAACTGAAAGCTGTTATGAGAGTGCAAGCGGCTCTCTCCCTATCTCACGAGAGCGAAAGTTTGTGGGCAAAGCTCATGTGTACATGTTAATGTATTTGTGCAGTTATGCAGATCAGCTGCTGCTGAACGCTCTGCAATGAAACCTATTTTTTGATGCGCAATTTTCTCTTTCTCTTCAGATGAAAGCTTCAGTCTTGTCTTGTCATTGATCACCGCTCGGGGGAAAGATGAATGCCCCCCTTAAATAAATACCACTTTACATTTCTTATTTTTTTCTGCTCTTCCCAGAACTTCAAGCAGCTAAAAAATTTGCATACAAAATTTCTCCTATTATTCTAGCAAATCACCAAATGGTAGTAGAAACTCCATCCATCTGCCAAAGTCGGGGCCCACTCAAGCGATGTCTTTTGTAGTTCGCTTACTTTCGGCGCACAAAGGACTGTCGAACATGCAGATAAACAAGCCTCTGCCACAGACAGGCAACTCCGTCGATAAGAGGGGGGGTGCCGGTGCCTCCCTCGTCTTTGAAAGTTCATTCGTTTGTAAATAATTTTGAGCCAGCGGCAGAATCGATACTTTGCCCAAGATTTTTGCATACAGAAGAAGTTACGAGAAATAAACTCTTCTTTGGAGGGCCGCGCGTTTAGATTCCCTTTCAGATGCCTTGTTTCCATGGAAACATTTTGTTAGACCAATACGGAATGGGCATACAATATTGTGTGGGGAACCGTGAGATCTACCCGTCTACCCTTTCACTGAGCCAAGAGCTTTTAATACAGCAAATCCGCTTTTAGTTGGGCAGCCATGGTGCTGTTCGACATACCCTTTGAAAGGGTATGGTTCATATATGAAAGCAACACAGATAAAGAGAGTCAGAGAAACAGAGAGAGAGAGAGAGAGGGCCAAACATATTTTGTCAAGCTGCGCAAAAGTTTCTACAGCAGCAACGTCAAAGTTATATGAGCAGCGTATGCCGATAATGCAGGCAGACTGGAAGTAGGAGAAGGGATGCGGGGCAGGGAGCAGAAAGCAGAAAGAAGAAAGCAAGAGAACGGGTAGGATAGAGAGAAAGACCGAGTCAGCGGTTGGAGTGAAACAACAAGCATAAGCCAAGTGGGGAAGTTTTGCCATTAAAGTTTTTCATCAGAGCCTATTTGCGGAGCTCTTCACAGTTGGCTCCTTAGCCCGTTGATGCAGGATAGGCCAGGCAGGGCCAAATATTTGTCAGGCAATTAAATGTTTACTGTTTTTATTATATGCTGGCTTTTATTTGCCCTGCCCTCGACCAACCTCCTGCAAAGAGTGACACGGAGGCACCTTTCAGTTTATTATTAACGTTCCTTTGTTACAGCTGGTGTGAGAAACGCACCAACAAGGTGTTGGCTCTGACTGTAAGCTTTAGACACACATTCCCGGATAGAGGGATACGCGATATCTAAACAAGAACAGAATGTAGATTTATAGAGTCTCTCTCTCATCCAATGGCTGCCACACTTCTCCATGGCGATGCCCGAGAGCCTGATATCAAAACGAAAACAATTTAAGCGCTGCTTTCAGTCGGTTTACCATAGTCCAATTAATTCAATGCACCTACCAATATCAGTATCCAGTGCCCAGTACCCAGTACCCAGTACCCTGTTATGTTGCACACTCGCTCTGTATGCATGCAAATTAATTAACAACACTCGATGGGCTTCATGCTCATGGTAAATTAATAATTTTGCCAGACATTACGCATACGATACGGTGCTTTGGCTGGTTGCACGCGTCTGACTGGTTGAGTGGCAGTAAAAAGCTGTCCAGAAACAAACCATTGCGGAGCAGAGTCGGCCCGAGAGCCATTTTAATTACCACATAACAAGGCAGTGAGCCACAAACGCAATTGGGAAAATGTGAAATGTGATATGGGTGGAGAGATATGAAAAGGGAAAGCTTGTCGCGCTAAATGGAAAATGCTGCGTATACGACCTGAGGGCCTGTATGTGACTGTGCCTGTTCCTGTTCGTGTGCATGTTTCTGTGCCTGTGCGTGGCGTGGCGTGGCGTGTGTGTGCGTTTTATGACATTGCCAATTTGCAAAATTTCATAAATATAAATTGGGTTTAAATGTTAAAATAAAACAATTAAAACATGCGCTGGTAAACACCAAATTGAGTTCGAAGGACCCGTACCCATACCCATAACTGTCGCGTATAATGCCCTCAAATTGCACAAACATATGATGGGCATTGAATTATTCAACGGCTACTTAATTGAAACGTCCACAGAACCTTGCAAAACAAACACCACAGAGAGCTAGAGAGCTAGAGAGGGGGAGAGTTATAAAATAGTTCACTCTTCGGGGAGATGCTCGCCGGATGAATGAATGTATTTATTCATGTATTTAAAACAGTTTATTGATTTGAATAAATGGATTTATAGTACATGGATTTGCGCTAGGGTTAAAACCGAAAACCACCGAACGTTGGCCACTTTGGGAATGACATACTGTGCTTAGGTACATCTTTACCACTACATATAATTGATAGCTATTTATGTAACATACTAACCTTCTTCACATTCAATGACGAAAATCGGACATAACTTTTCAAGGCAGTCCTTGAATGTGAGAATAATTTAATCGAATGTCTAAGCAGTTTTTCATTGGCAGCATCACCAAATATATTCCACACTAATAGAATTGCCAAAAAGCTTGCTGTCGAAAAAGCAGACAATGAAAATCGAATAAATGCCACCTGATGCTTGCTCCGAATTGTTTATTATGCTGGAATTTTGTTATTATCAGCACTCAATGTCCAGTTGAGGGTCCACGGGTCCAAGCAGTCGCTGTAGAGCTGACCTGACTTTAAGTTGCAATCATTAAGCAGCAAGGCGCTGCGTACAAATCGATATTTAATGAGAAAGCTCAGCCACTCCCACACAGACAGCAAAACACACACACTCACACCCGAAATTACAGTCACACAAAGCCAGAACATCGCATACATCATTGTCAATGTCAAAGTGTCAAAGCAAACTTGGAGCACACAAAGCCAACGGCGCATAGTTCTCGGCTCTTAGTTACCCGAGCGGGAAGGTTCTCCTTCCTTCACGGCCCTTCGTTATCCAGTGTCAAGGCTCATCTCGGGCCGGTCTCGAGTCAAGTGCAATAAACTCCTTTCAGAATAGTGAATTTTGAATTTTAGCCACGCCCACAGCCCCCCATCATCAGTGGCAGTTATGATGTTGCAGCAAGCAGCATCAGCAGCAAGTAAACTGCAATTTGCGAACAAAAACTTTGCCTGGAACAAACTTTTCCCCTCTCCCTATCTCCTCCTTCGCCGCTGACTCTCTCCCCATATCTTTATCTCTATCACTCTGTTGTCCCATGCTCTGGTTAGCAAACAGCCAACAATTTGAACTGACAAAGTCCGGCGATAAAACAAATAATTTAAGTACTTTACTTGTGCATCGAATAAATTCCAAAAAAGTTTATTAAGCAAACAGGTAACAGGAGAGCAAAACAATGAATATCTAGATAGAGAGATGTAGAGAGATGTATAAGAACAGTTAGTTCCATTTATGACTCACTCCGCCTTTAACTCTGTTTAACATACAAAAGCTTCCATGAACAACAACTGAATGGATGCCAATAAAATAAACAGCACATCCCAAAAAGTAACAGTAACCAAGAGCAGGTAGCAAATTCAACAGCAGGAGAGTGCAGAAGAGAGACTGCTGAAGAGATCCAAGGTGAGTGCTCTTTTGCTTGTTACTCTCTTTCGCTCCGCATGCACCATCTGTCTCCCTTTCTCCCACGCACTGACCCACCCTCTTTAAGCACAGCAGTCAAACAACAATCGAGTGTCAATTTGATGAGCAGCTTGTACAGTAATAGACGCACTCGACATTAACAATGCACAGGCAGACCCCGTGACGCAGTCCCCACTCTGTCCGCCCGTCCTTCCATTGTGTGTGTGTGTGTGTGTCTGCGTACGCCGCTCGCATAATCAATTATGCGTCTGCAGTGGGTCCAAAGTTGTGTAAACTTGGCAATTTATTTGCACCGGAAACTCAACTCAACATAAATCAAACTAATTTCTCCTGGGATTTTTCAACGCAAGTTTCCACGTGTCTCCTTACACCCTCAACCTCCCCCTCTCGCTCCACTGCTCCACAGCGCCTGTCATTCGTTATTGTTGGTCACGTGTTTATCCAGAGAATGGGAGGATGCTTAGGGTGGGAGCATGGAAAATTGAATTTGTCGCGAAGTGTTGAATAATTTGAGGCACATTGTGCGTCTAATTGGCCAGGTCCAATAAGGATAAAAGTGAAAGCCCCCAAAGAAATGAGGCAAACAATAGAAAACCAACTCACGGATACTCTGACATAAAAGCCCAGTGTTACGTTTTGATCACTACCGCTGATCAGAGCTAATAAGAAGCTAACGTGAGTCTCAAACAACTCATGGATGAAAGATAGAAACTTGAAGATTCGCGATGCTGTTAGTTTAAGGGAGCATACTCATATTTCGATAATAGCTAGAGCTTTCTTCTCTTTGCTTTAGTGAGTGCACAGCAGGTAAGACAGACTGCTAAGCCTTACCGTTATCATGTAAACTAATAAAACAACACACAAGAACGCAATAGAACGATTTTCTTCACTCAACTCTAGAGGCGAAAGAGCTCCCAACCCTTAGGCACGGCTCTGCCCGCCTCCACTGGCCCGCCTCCTCTGGCCTAGTACTGTTCAAACAATCTCCTCATCAGCCGCATCCTCGAACCCACCACAGAGGCAGCATCGTCGTCAACAACATCAGCGGCTCCTTGTTGCGGGTTCACGGCTCGCGGCGCTTTTGCAGAGCTCATGCACACGGGCGCCTGTCCTGTGCTTCTCCTGTCGCACACCTGGCAAATTGCAAATGTTTGCTGCTGCGGCAAGAGTCTGCAAAGTTTTCGAATCGAGATTGCACTTTCCCGTAACGACGATGCTGCTGATTAGGTTGATGTGGGGGCCCAAACACGAACTTGATGCTGATTTTCGGCTAATAACTGCGACCCATGAGGTAAACATTTACACAATTATCCATCAAGTGAGCCACCTAAGATGAAAACATTAACAATTTCTGAATATGCTCAACACATAGTGGTTTCAATAATGTTTACACTGCAAAATCTGTCTGCGCATCAAGAATATCTTCTTTTCTGCTTTACTTTTCCTATATAAGTAGAGTTTTTGGATTTATTTTTGTTATTTAATGGCAACAGCTGTGTTCCCCGATATTAATTCTCATTTTAATCTATTAATTGTGTAAGTTGAATTGTTTTCAAGTATTTCGATTCGAAAACAATATTCAGCATGTCAACTTTTTTTCTCTCTGTACTTTAATATGCATGTGTGTGTGTGTGAGTGGGATGGTTTATTAAAATCATAAATCTGCATTAAGTGCTGTACTATAATAGCCTTTGTCTGAATGTGTGTGTGTGTGTGTGTGTGTGTGTGCTCCTCCTCCTAGGCAACTCATTTTTCATTCTTTTTAGCCGTACATAAATTTATTGTTTGGGGGCTCGGCTCGGCTCGTTCGTCTCTTTTTTAATAAACTGTTCATGTGCCTCCCTCCGTTTCCGGCCAGGCTCTCTCACTCTCTCTCTCTGCTAAGCTAGATCCTGGCAGGGCTGAAAAGCGTCCTTTTTTTAGCTTGCTGAAAAAAGTGTGTGCGGAATGATTAAAAACCACTTTAATACATACATCTTCTTTGTCACATTTGCCTGCCACTCACTGCCAAGAGGGTGGAAAGCGGGGGGGGCCACCATTAAAGCCTTCGTTGAGGGACAGGCGAAGCCTTTGGATTGCGGTTGGCAAGAGTGCACCACAGTTGTGACACAAGTTGGGGTATTTTTACACATCTTTATTCTCTCCAATCAGCGATATATTGAGTGTCCAGGATTAATTAGCGAAGTCCGATCGAATCCTGTAATCGAATCCACGATAATATCGCAAGGAAAAGCACAAACGACGACCAAATGCCATGTGTACCTGAGTCTCTTCATATTGCTGATGAACTGCCAGCAGTCAGCCAAGTGAGATCTGCTTTAATAGACTCCAATAAGGGGAGGACGGTACTTCCCAGATGACAGATGATGACTGCAGAACGCACCCAAGGGCATTTTCACTAGCCGGAAGTGATTACATGCGATTTATCAGCTAAATAAAGGTTCGCAGAGTCATCCAACAACCGGAATGGGTACCCCAGAGACTGTGAGGGTACCTTTGAATAATGATTCCATCGGCATACTGGAATAAGTATTTCTAATATCTATTCTACATTCAGTAGAAATTTGCTTGCTCCTCTATTGATCATTTGGGAGTTGTAACAGCAAAAAACCCATCAAAAATTCCGAATTACACATAATTGCGCATAGTGCGTGGTGTACACATAGCAGAGGTCAATTTCTAGTGCGTAAATACTGGAAACAATTAGAAACCACAATTGCTGTTCTGGCAATGGGCGAGGAACAAGCAACTTTTCATTTTTACTGGCACTTGCTGCCTAGTCCTGGTCCCAGTTTTGGGTCCTGCCCTGCCCTAGATCCGCAGGCTGCAGCTGCAGCTGCAGCTTCATCCTCCACCCGCGTGTGTATCCTTGCGCTCAGCTATTCAACCGCATCCTTCCTCTCCTGTCCACAGCATAGCACATCACAGCACAGCCCAGCCCAGCAGCTGTAAATGCATTCTGAGGTTAATGCTCGCAGTCAGAGTGCCACCCCGTCCCCGTCCCCGTCCCCGTCCCAGCCCGTACCAGAGTTCGTTTTATAAACTTGCCCCAACATTTCGGTTCTGTCCTGACAGAACGAGTACGTACGTACGAGTAGGTTTGGCAGCAGAATTTCCTTTCTCTCCAGCAGCTCAACTTTCATACAGCTGCACTTTTCACCCCCGCCCCAGTGCACTGTGAAGTGAGGCGGATGTAATGCGATTTTAATACAGATTTCCTCCCCAGATTCGACTCCCCATTGGCCACAGCCTGGACGAAGTCTGTCATGTGGCAGTTGTGGCACTGCTACGGAGTGTATTGTAAACCTTTAACTGTTTATTTGCTGGCCTTCTGGCAGCCTGACGAGCGTTGTCCACATTTTAAGCTGCTTAACTGCTTTGATAATTTTCGTTTGATTCCTGGCCAATCGAATAATTAGTTTCCGTCCCAGAAGATTTCAATTAGAAATATTGCTTTTGGGTACTAGGAAAATAAATTAAAGTTGCTGGCTCTATGGAGTTTTGGAATATTTGCTAGTAAATAAACAAAGCAGCAACTAAATTATGGTTATCCCATATCTATGATGTATATTCATGGCTGTGGCCCCTTGTTTCAGTTGCTTTTATGTTGTGAGGGGCGACTAAACATTTAATATGCACAACTCGGACAATGAAACTCTGTTGCCAGTGTGTGTGTGTGACTCTTCATGCTTTTGCAATCCTATTAAAGTATCAGACAATCTAATCAACTACAGGCGGCAGCTCAAAAACCGCGCACGTCCCCCGTGCCGCACACGTGCTAAATGTTGCCAAAAAAGAAAAAGTACGACCACAGACGAGACGAGTCGTGTCCAGGAGTGGAGTCGAATCAAATGTCCTTCCCACAGAGAGACAAAGTGAGTGAGATGGATAGAGAGATAGCGTGGGCTGTGGGCTGTGGCCTGTGGGCTGCGTGTGGGTGTACAAGACTCCTTGTTGACAGCACCCAGCTCCCATTCCACTCACGACCACGCTCCGGATCCCCCAGTCTTAACCATTTGGTCTACGAGCACAACTAAACACGCAGATAGACAAGCTGATAGCAGATAGCAACCACTACAACACTGGCAACAAACAACAATCGCATTACAAGGCAAAATGTCCAGTAAAACAGGCTGAAGACGGAGAGGGAGATGTAGATGGAGATGGATCCGAGCACTTGAGCATAGGGGCAGGAGCACAGGCAGGCGGCAAAGACAGTAAAGATGGTTCCCATTTCACAGACCAGCGATGAGCGCGTGAGCGGCTCCAACTATCGCAAAAGTGAAGATGACGAGGAACACAAAAAAATAAAATAAAATAAAATAAAGTTAAAGAACTGTTGTTAAATCCATTATTTAAAGACTTTCTACCCATCGTTGGTGCGTCGGAGAACTTGGAACATGGTTCCGGTCACGCTGCCAACTCTGATGGTTGTATCTGACTGCTGCCGCCTGACTTCGTCTGCCATTGTTGGTTTGGTTCTGTACGGTTTGGTTTGGTTTGGTCTGCGTCGGTTTAATTTGAATACACTTAAGCGTGTTGCGGTGGGCCAGGGAGCCGTTTCGAGCATTTCCAATTGAAAATCACTTCAAGTTTAATTTGATTGCCGCTCCGGCTGCTGTGCGAAGTCAACAGTTTGAGGTGCTGTAGATGGCTCTCGATTTTAATCACATTTCGTCGAGGCATTAATATTGATGAAAACTTGTTCTGTTCTGCATAAATTATCTTTTTTTGGTTTTTTATATTGCGCTCCAGCAAACTCTTCAACATGTGGCTGTCGACCAACGACCAACGACCAAAGACCAAAGACCAATGTGGCCAATTCAGGGAACTTTTCCTTTAGTTTTCAGCCGGACGGAGTTTCATTACTTGATTATATCCACTTGCAGGGATTCGGGGCAAACGAAATGAAATCGCAAAGGAGAAAAAAAAGAGAGCCAAAGGGTATGCGGCCTCTCACACGAGAGTCAAGAGAGGGTAATGCAATCAAGAAGGCAAAATGAGGAATGTGGAATACCCTTTTGCAGTCCCATAGTCGTTGCCAACTTTCTTTTAGCTGCTTTTTAGCTTGGATGTGTGGGGTCTTTACGGCACAATGATGATGAACACATTATGCCTTTGCCTTGCCCCTGCCCCAACCCCCAGCACACACATTCCAGGTAAGCGTATAAAGAAGCAACAAAAATTGGATTTTCATTATTTACAGCATATTGCACACCCACAAGAGGAGCAATGTCCTCGTCCTGGTCGTCCAGGACTATCGTATGTCGATACATAAGAGTACGTACATACATACACGAACACTCGCACATCGCTTTCCCTTTGCCTGCAACGTGGCGTATACGCATCACAAATAAAGGACCTTTCAAAAAAAAAAGATGATGCGGAAAGGAAAGGAAGAGCGAACCGGAGACAGACTGACAGACAGAATGGACCCTTTGGGCTAGGAAATTAATTAAATTAAGTCAACGAAAAGTGAAACGCCAGACACGCACCCAACCTACACACACTCCCTCCGTCTCCCTCACACTCTCCCACTAGCTTTCACCGGGCTAGCAGCCCGCAGGACACACCACACTCTTTGACATCCATCGCTGGCTCCTCCCTCATCACTTTCTGATGCTCCGTCGTCAGACGCGATAAGCCCGCTTCGTTATAATCCTAATTAAATATTTAGGTTCACTCCATGGCTGTATTTACTCGGCTTCCCGCTCCTCTGCTCTTGACGACATCTCTCTACCATCTCTATAGCATCTCCTTTATATCCGATAAAGTTGCGCTCTGGGGACAGGACAAGGGCAAGGGTTAATTGCATTAGAGTTATGACAATTGACAGCGAATTTGACTTTGTTGCCAGCAAGCAGAAAGCAGCAAAGCAAACACGAAATCTGATTGCGAAAATCAACTCAAATAAACTCGGAGGCACTAATTAGATAAAACGAGAGTTCTCGTGTGCTCTCCACACACATAACCAGATCCAAGAGGCAGCATGGAGTGAGCATAAAGACTACCATCAAGTACAGTTGAGTACAAGAAAGCTCGACAAAGCGAAAAGAAAATGTTACAAATTAAATAGTGAGACGTTAAGCGTATTATTTTTGTTGTACTCTTATCATTGTTAAGGCTATTATGTGCATGGGCTGGCAATTTACTGAATTAAGTGACTCAAAAAGTATTCCAAATGTACAAGATTTGATGCAGTTAAGCACTGTCGAGCCTGTTGACTTCAATTGCATATTTGTGAAGGTTTTTGTGTCATTTTGAACATTAAGCAAGCATTGGCAATTGAATAATCTTATTATTGCCAAGCACCAAATGCTGGCTCGCCCCAGTGCAAGGTAGTTTCTTGAGCTAAAGCAATCTTAAGAAACCTCTGAAAGACCTTCAGGAATGCTAGACTTTTCTATCCCTTCTTTTTCCGAGCACTTCTTGTCTCATTCTACGAGCCTCGGAGTTTCGTCTAGGGGTCTGGAGCCGTTGCGACAGAGCGCAATTTGTTTTAATCAACAAAGTCAAAAAAGTGGGGGCACGTAGATCTGCATTCTGTGAGAAATTAAATAAACTTTGTGCTGGCCAAACAATTTGCCCCACGTCCCCCTCCGAAATGTCTGCGGTTTTGACCGCCGCACGCCGGACGCATCAGACACAAAAAGAGAAGCAACAAAAACGCTGACGGGCCGCGCTCAAAGGACCAGGGTTCCAGGCACTACTAGGACTAGGAGTCGGACGTGCCGGTTGGTAGAGGGAAAGCAACATTCCACGTGCAACAGCCACGCAACATCCAAGCTGTGAAGCATCCTTTAAAGCAGTTTAATAATGCAACCAACTCTGGGCCCAATTATTTCCTGAACGCACACAAATTTGTCATAATAAAGTGACCGGACGAATGAGCAGATTTAATATGTTCGGCAGATAAATGAAAATTCCAATGTAGAACATAAAGGCATTGATTTATTGGCCAGGCCACAACAATGCCACAGACAAATAACACAATCGTAGCTGGCCCAAAGAAAATATTTTGTTGGCAGCAAATGTTCCTTAGACTCTACCAAATATCGTATCACTCGTGGCCAGCATATCGCTCTATCCATTTACTAAAACTGTGGTAGACAGACAGAAAGGTGCTTAGGGTTTCATACTCTACGGCTGCCGCATAGTGTATACGTGTTTCGGCGGCTTTAATCCAACCTTTGAGCCATGGCTCTTGTTTTGATGTATTTATTGTGTTGTCCATTGTGTGCCATCCATAAAGCAAATTGAATTTGGTGCGGCGGTGTAAAAACTGCCACTGAGGTCGATCAAGATAAATGTCAGCGGTAGAGCGATGGAGAGTTGAAGTCGACATGGGAATGGAATTGGAAATGGGAAAGGCAGCTCTCAAATAGGGCCAGGAGTCAGGTCATTGTTTGCTCTGGTTTAGCTGACTTTTGCCGCTTGGCTTTTGGCTTGTGGCTGTGATTCCAGTTTGGAGCATTTGAAATGGTCAAATTAAATGAATCCCAATCGATTGTCTTGGCTACCACACCGCCCACTTGATAAATGGCAGAGGCTAAGACCAAGTGATGATGTGCTGGTGGTGCTGGGGGAAGGCCCCACCGATACGGGCTCGTAGCACCTCGCATACCTGGGTCTAGTCCCAACCGCTGCGCCTAATCTTTGACATCTTCATTCAAAGGGTCTGATTATTTATTTATCATCGTCTCAGGATTCCGCTCTTACTTGGAATGTAATGAATCAAATCGAATCGAATAGGGTCGGCCTTGCATCGGCTCAGCTGGGATCGGATAGGGTCTGTCGGTTCGCATCAACTTTTGCACGCTTCGAGGCGTAAATGTTTTATGGCATGATTTATTGTGCTCCACTGTCTGTCAGCAGAGGGGAGGGGCCCTCCGGTCAGCAAGCACTGTCCTCATTTGTTGTGTTGCATGTAGGTCTGGTTGGGAAAACACATCATATCGATTGTTAACAACTCACAGAACACGAACAACTGACAGAACCAATGAAAAATTGTTATTTTTTCACGTTATCTGTTTGTTTGCTGGACCTTTCTCGTAATAGGATGTGTGGCAGGAGGGATTGTACCTCTCTGAGGTGAGGCTAATTAATGAATCGCGTTGGAGGAACTGAGTTTTTTGTTGTCTTTTCCTTTGTTCAATTAGTTGGCTCTGATTGTGTCGGATTTGGAGCACAGGATTTGCTTTAATAATGTCAACCCAGCGAGACCTCTGCTGATCCATAATGATAGTCTGAAGTTTTCTACAGAGTGCGAAACCGAATAAGAGAGTGCCTCTTGAATTCATTTCATTAATTACTTTGATTACTGGACGTTAATTACATGCGCCCTGCCACACCGAGACCCAACCCTGTCTCTGTCTGTCTGCTCTCCCTCTTCTGCTGCACATTTCTCCTACCGATGCGACCATTAAAAATACCCAAATGAAATTGGGCGTGAAACAATGCATTTCCCCCTTTTCCCGCCAACCAATCCAATGCACACGGCTTCCGTCCGCTTTAAACCCATTTATTTTTCTGTCTCTCTCTCTCTCTTTCTCTGTCTCTCAGTCTGTCTATCTTGATGTGTCTCTCTCTCTCTCTCTCTCTGTAGAGTTCAATAAACATTCCCACCTAGCCACAAGACCAGGCCCTAACGTCTGTCGGCTCAAACAAAACAAAATGAAAGATAAAAGCAAATGAAGAAAAAATCAAAATGGAGGGGACATTGAAATTGTTGCCTGCCTTCTGTTGTCATTCCATTAATTATGGTTCGTTGTTTTAACTTTTGGCCTCCCCCCCTCCCTGCCATACAGCATCCCAGCACATTTTTGCCCGTCTGCACATTTTGCAAATACGTCATAACTCTGGCCACACTCTTTTTTCACACTTTGCGGCTGGCCCTTTTTATGCAGGGTACTCGTGCAGACCCCGTGGCCTACTCCATTCCAGCAAAGGTACATTACATATGTGGCGCATATGATTTTCGAAGGCATAAAGTATATTTATTTCGATACCTGCCGATGCAGAACCTCTCCTAGGAAACTCATCCTTAGTTATGCACAGAAAAATGTAATTACATTTGTCACTTTTGCGCCATCAGCGGGGTATCTGCTAGTTGGAAGTTGTCCACTAAATCGTTCTTACTTTGTTCTCTATGCAATTTTTTGTTGTAGCCTACGCCTTTTGTTTGCCCATTAAATGGAGTTGGACGACAGCGCCATGTGCAATAGTCCCACCATCTGCATTCCCCTCTGCGAATCCCCACTGGCATTCCAATGAGCGCGCTGGTCTGGGTAATGAATTACTAGCCACATGCTTTTTGTTGCCTGCCCGCTGTCCCATAACAATGACATTGCAGTTTTAAGCCCCAAAACCCCCCGCCAACGCCATCAGGATTTCAGGGCCGCAGACGAGACAACGACCTGCGGGGCTGGCACCGGGGCTGGCTCGTACTCCCCTCCTGCGGCTGTAATTGTTATATGGCGAGAATGGTGAGACATTTTGAATACTTGCCGTTTAAAATTGTTAAGAGAGCAGCAGCTGTTGCAGTATGAAATATGATTTCAATTTAAATCTAAGGACATGCCACGAACTCGTAGATAAATGCGACAAATCAATTAGCGGCTTCTGATCATACAAAATGTAGAGGCAATGGCTTAACATTTAAAGCCATTCATTCAGCCATTAGAGCCATTAAACGTGCACTATAAATTCCGTTGGTGAAAACAAATCCTGCACTCGGATGGAAATTCTCCACTCAAGCAGCTTCTCAGTGCTGGAAAAAGGGCCAAGAATTTGCAATGGAAACTGGCCCGAAATGAAAAATGAGTTAAAGCCGTCAGCATTCATCAGGCCAAGTGCCGAATGACTGGGAAATTGTAATGGCAAAGTGGAAAAGCAAGGAAGAAATACGCCAGAGGCAGAGTCAGATGGGCGTTGGGAAAAAAACGATCTTAATGCTAGAGCGGAAATGTGACACGTTGTACTTGAATGGTTCGCCTGGAGAAACGTTTCCGGTTGCCGCAAAAATTAATTTCATTAATGCACGAAGCACGAAGGAGCATCCAGAATGTGGGGATATGGAGAAGACAGCGGCAAGTAGGGGGAGAAGTAAAGTACGAAAAAGCCTTTGCTCTCGATTTGTTACGGGATATTTTAATCAGAGAAGAGCGCACCAATTAGTTTGCTATTCGAATTGCTTCTTCAGCTTGGCCAAATGGATGAGAAAGGCGTCCCGCGTGGCCCGCCTCTGGTCGAGCTGCTCCAGCGGCACCAGCTCCTCACACTGCCTGGCAATCTCCGCCAGCGCCGCTCCCTCTGCTTGAGTGTCTGGCGTGGGTCCATAGGTGGCACTCACAGCAGAGATCTCCGCACCGAAACGCTTGAAGTAGTCAGCAATCCCATCGGGTGCATTCAGATGGGCCGTCTCTAGGGAACCGAGCAGCGCGTAGCGCAAGCCGAGTCCTTGACTCAGCACAAGGTCCACATCCGCCACGCTGAGTATGCCCGATCCGACCAGGCGCCAGACCTCGTTGAGTATCGCATACTGGATGCGATTGGTGGCAAAGCCTTCGATTTCGCGCTTCAGCGTGACCGGCCGCTGGCCCAGGCTCAGCATCAGCAGGCGGGTGCGCTCCACAGCCTCGGCGGTGGTCCACGGAGCGGGCACAATCTCCACCAGGGGTATGAAGTACGGCGGATTCAGGGGATGGGCCACCAACATCTGAAAGGCATAAGTAAATGTGTGATAATATCATCAAAGCTATGAAAGCTGCCCACCTGCTGTCGCCTCTGCAGTCCCTCGCTGTACAGGGAAGGCATGAAGGTGCTCGTTGAACTGGCGACCACAGTGCCGCCTCCCAGCAGACCATCCAGCTGGGAATACAGAGACTTCTTCAGCTGCAGCTGCTCGGGCACGCACTCCTGAATGTGCACAGCATCCCGGACAAGCTCCCCCAGCTGCTGTGTGAACCCTATCAGTGCCAACTGCTCCGACGCCTTCAATTGTCCACGCAGCGCACCCTTCTCCTCGAGACTGTGCAGCTCCTTGTCCAGCTCCTGCTGTGCCGTGACCAGCTGACTCTCCAGAATGTCGTACATCTGCACTGTGTAGCCCGTCGCGGCGAAGAGCATGGCCCAGGCTCTGCCAATGAGGCCGCTACCCACGATCCCAATCTTCTTCTGGACACTCGAGCTGCTCATTCTGAACTGTCGCTTGTCCGCGATCTTTCTGAGTAAAGTCTCGACTGAAGATTTATCGCCGTTTGGTTCGAGTTCAAGCTGCAGTCACATTGCTCAAGTGTCAAATATTGATAATGAATTGTATAATTATGGGCGGAGGTACACTGCGAGAAAGGATTGAAGGCATTATACACACAGAGCGCTTATTGTTTCCTGTTTGGTTTGCTCAACTGATAAGAGAGAAATCCAAATGCACTGCCTAATCCATTGGGGAAGGTTTCGTGATGTGTTGCCCTCTGAGTGCCAGTTAAAATCGGAATAAAATAAGCCATCATGGATCACTGTTCCAATCATCCATTTCCATTAATTCTTGCCATAAAAGTGTTGCCTTTCTTAAATACATGCTGTAACTCTTATCAGCCGCTGATTGGATGGTACAACTTGTTAGAAGCCAATTAATTGATAATCCCTGGATTCGTGATTTATTAAAGCTTACACTTTCACTTTCTGCTTGTATGTAAGTGGATCGTGGAGGGTGTGGGTGTGGGTGTGGGTGACGGCTGACAAACGCCTGCATGTAATACTTTTATGCATATTTCGCGCATATTTTTCTGACATTGTAAGTGGCTGAGGATGCCAGCAATAAATTATTGAATAAGCACTTCCAGCAACAACAACAAAGCAGCATCAGCAGCATCAGCAGCAGCAGCCCAACAAAGGCGCAAAAAAAAAGGAGACAGAATCAGAAACAGACAAAGACAGAGTGCAGAGCTGGCTGGAGGACAGAGTCGCTTTCATATGTAAACCACATTAATCATACGCCCCGTTAGCGTTTTCATTTACGCCCCTGACATATGAAAAAATGAAGTATGGTATGCTAGAGTCGATATACGGACTACCTGATACCCGTTTTAGATGCCATCAACTCGGAAATAATCGCACAAGCAACTAGGTGACAGCTTATACATCCAATATGCATGACCATATCTAAAGCCTCTGCCCGAACACAGAACGTATATACACGAATACCTTGTAAAACTACCAATGAAAGAATGAATTACAACTGCAATAACAGAGGCAGAAACAGGAACAAAAGCGGTCACAGTCACAGGCACAGGCATAACCGCAGTCACAGGCAGAGAAGCACAGCCCCAGTCACTGTTAGGGAGCTGCCGGGTTAAATCAGCCATGAAATGCCATCTACACCATAAAAATGAAATCCCTGACAAAAATAAAATACACTAGAGAAATATATATTTATTTATATAGGATTCTCGCATTTCACTTCATTGCACTTAAATGGTTGTTAATAAAAGTGGGAAAATGGGAAAATGGAAATCAATGCCAGATGCACAGGGAACAGCGTTGAAAGCGTTTTCATTTACGTTTCCAATTGTTCGTTGGCGATGCCAACTCCAATCAGCAGCAGCAAGCAGTAGAAGCGCAAACGTGAACAATTAATTCAATATTGTTTTATCCAATTAAATGTGATATATTGTTGAGATATGAGATGTTACCTGGGAGCTAAAATGGTAAATGCTTTGCCGAGTCTCTGAATATGCCGTTCAAATCGTTTTGTGTCACTGCTTCTAATCGAATTAATGTGCCGGGTTTGGTTACCCTTTAGCAGGCCAAATCCAGCAGACAATCCTTTCGGAACCGACCCAATATGGTGTCAATCAAATGCGGTCAAACTGTCACAGAAGCAGCATTCAGACTTTGCAGCACTGCAAAAAAGAAACCACAAAATCAATTAATTTTATTGGCCATCTTCCTGTGCCGTGCTCTAGCCACAGAACCGCACAGGGGAAACCCGAAGTTCGCTTGTGGTGAAAAACTATTTCCCAAACAGAAAGCAATTCGCTTTTATGGTGACCCTCTCTGTTAGGGTATCCCAAGTGAAAGTGGCATTGTATCAGTCCGATTCGTCTTGAAAATAGAGAAAATCTGACTGATAAAGTCATATTGTCCGATGAGATCCAAGGGTGTTTCTCATTCGTAAGGTGCCTGAAACAAATTGTTGTTGTTCTTTCTATTGTTGTGTCAGTGGACAGATGCTAAATCTGACTCTAGCTGGGCTGCGACATTGACAAAAGTGCAAGGGATTAAAAGTTGTGCACGGCATCGAGCCAACCGAAAAAACGCCATCGTTGGCTGACCACATGGACACATGGAGAGAGGCAAACCAGGCACAGCCATGCAGCCATACACCTTCGCTTTATTTGATTTTTTTCAGCCGCACTTTTCAGGAATTGAAGTCACGTAGTTTTTGTGCAATTTTTGCTGTGTCCCTCCACTTGACAACGACTTTTTTTGATTTGGTTATGTTGCTAAATTAAATTCAGGCTTAGCAGTCGCACTCTCTGATGTTGTGCTGATTAAATTGCTCCTCCGTGATCCACCATTTACGTGATTTCAATGCACAATTTACAATCTAATAAACATGCGTCCATGGACCTTATGGGTTAGGGCCCAGGCTAACTTTTAATTAGTTTAGTGTCACCTTAGCACATTCCTCCTTCCTGGGGTTCGCATGGGGTCCGGTATACCCTTAGCTGTGGATTTGCATTCAAAGAGGTGCCAAGTTCTGTATATATATATTCAAAGATCTATAGATAACCGCGACCATGTGCTAACGTCTGTTTGCTCGTCTCAAAATTGTTGAATGCTGCCCCAAGCTGTGGCCCTCTCTGTGTGCTATGTGTGCGTCCACGCCGTTTACTTAGATCCTAATCGCTCTGGCAGGTGTACGTATTCGTGTTCGTATTCGAGGCTTCCGTTTCACAGCTCCCTTCTGCTGGCCATGACCACACTCCTCACAGCACATCCAATTAACTTGATGTCGTCGTGGCAGCATTTCTGAGGTGAAAAGTTGCAGCCAAATTGCGCGAATGTCATCAACCGAAATCTCTGCTGTCGATGTGGAGTCCCTTTTGGCAAGCAACATATATTATCCTATGAAAATCCCAGGTGTCTAGCACAGGTATAAGAACTAAAGAGAATCTTTCCATAGCATTGGTTAATAACTTCCTTCTTTATCCTTCAAAAAGAGTACACAAATTTCAATAGATTGTTAAAAATTGGTTCGTTCTTTTCATTATTTTTGTTTTCTATTTGTATTCTCTGTATCGCTCCCTCTCCCCTTCTGTCTTTATCTTATTTTTCTTTTAGTTTCTGGCTTTCAGCCCAATTTAATAGTTTTTCGATTTGTTGAAAAGCAAATGCCAGAGCACAGAAAATAAATTGTCACAAAAATACTAGCCAACTCCTCTCGTTCTGGTTCTGTTGGCCGCAAAAACCGCCGGGGACGGGCCACGCCGGGCCAGGCAGGCAGGACGACAAAGTTTCCTCCAGAACACACTCGAACCAGAAGCTTGAGACGCGGACAGACTCTTTGGCCTTATCTTTATCAGTTTCGGGGAATGAAAAGCGCAGCGATGTCCTTGTCGTCACATATCGAGTGCAAAAAGTTCGACGACTTCCGAATGCCATTCATTGCTGCTTTTACCCGAACTGAAGTCTGGACTGAAGCTGTAAATAACTTGAGATTGAAGTAGAATTGGAAGATTTTCAAATGAATTCATTGCGTTTTGATTGCACAACCACAAGATAATTATCAGACAACTTAATAAAAAGCAACCAACTGTCGCTTAAAGTGTCCCATAAAATCGCATAAAAGCGCATAAGTGCCTCTTGCACTCTGTCTGTACTACATTTCATTTATGGTTGTAAATATGCTCGTGTTCTGTTCTCGAGCCCCACCGACATGCACTCAATGAATGAAATGTGTGCACAATGTTGAAAGTAGATGTGACA
The DNA here is from genome assembly GCF_900245975.1 of Drosophila guanche. Taxonomy (NCBI): domain Eukaryota; kingdom Metazoa; phylum Arthropoda; class Insecta; order Diptera; family Drosophilidae; genus Drosophila; species Drosophila guanche. The sequence continues at coordinate 14,134,300 of NW_022995743.1, read as the reverse complement.
CCCCCCGAAAGTGGGCCTGCTTTTTCGTCTTTTCCATTTCTCTCCCTGCCGGCGCCTGCTGCTGATGGTATTGTTGCTGCTCACACAGCCAACTTATACGGCTGGCAGGTCATGTAGTGCTGGGTAGTACAACTTCCGCTTATATGGCCAACACAACACAGCGTGATAAATTGAAACTTCCTTGACGGCGCTTTAAATATGCAGAGAAGTCCGAATGCCCAGAGAAATGCGTATGACTGTGTGGTGTGATTAACCTTTCAGCTTCTGAATCCGTTCCACCCACAGACGTGACCTATAATCAGAAAATTGCATTAACATTTAATACACCAGGAAAATGTAATCCAAAATTTAAGTTAATCACCAGCCTCATGGCAGTCACCAGAATTTCATAGCACCCAGCTTTTATGCCTGCACCCAGAAAAGGAAATCAATTCTCGCCCACTACATGTACTTTATAAGAGCGCCACCTGGCTGTGAAACCAGTGGAAAATGTAGTTGAAATGTAGATGGCGTGCAGACATTTCATTCTTAAAATAATTTGACAACTAGAAACTAAGACCAAGAACTGAAACCACAGTCCAGCCACAATCCCACAGCTATGATTTTCCCACACCATAAATATCAATAATTTCTATACAAGAGTTTGACTTTCAATTAACTTTTATTTTCAACATTTTATTCTGTAACACAATAACCTGCAAGAGAGAGAGAAATAACATAATTAGAACTTTGTGTTGATAAACGTATTCAAGTATTCGATTGAAATGATGTGTCAGTTGGGGAAAGAAGACAAAATCAGCATGATGTTTGAGATTCTAAGAAAATAAAACCACTAAGGGCTTCTTCATCATTTCAAAAGAGCAACAAGATTAATGAAATCATATTTTACCTCCTCTCTGATGTATTTATGAGTCCAAAATGCGTTAAAGCTACCTGCAAATAAAATAAATAGTTCGAGTTTAATACAAAATATGAAATACACAATAATATTTTTGTAGCGTATTATGTTCAGACAGGGAAAAGTGAACAGCATGGTTGTTTAGGGTTCTACTCAGAAGAGGGAATCCTGAGTTAGGATATTCATCAAAGAAATTGTATAATTTTCACTCAACCGAAATTTGATCTTACCTTTAAATATGTTTTCCAAACTTCAAACTTCAAAAGGAACTCAAGCAAGTGTCGTATCCTACAGTAATGATCAATCTGCAAGTGTAAAATAATTCATTAGGCAAATTCATAAATATTTAATATGCAAACAATTGTTATTGTTAAGCGTTTTATGTTCAGACAGGGAAAAGTGAACAGCATGGTTGTTTAGGGTTCTACTCAGAAGAGGGAATCCTGAGTTAGGATATTCATCAAATAAAACGCTTTACAACAAAAAAATCGTAAGAAAGTTTCCAGAACTCTACCTTTATATCAGGCAATAGATATGGACGTGGCGGCACCTTCCTTATAACATTGTATGGCTACATCTGTTCCGACTGGTGGAAAGCAAATCATTGGAGCTGCAAGAAAAATAATAAATGAATAAGATTTGCTATGGTGGGACGCCTGAAGCTTGTTTGAAGACAATATCAGCTTCGAAAACGTTGTAACATGTGGAATTCTAATGAACTATACTATGAAGTAACATCATTTTAAGAATTTAAGGTAAAGCGATTGATATAGAACACATACCAGTAGAATCAATACAATCCAGAGAAGTCTTCAGGCCATGTCGGACTTTGGACTGTAAAGAAGACGTGAAAATGGCTATTAACATCACTTAGACTCTGACTTTGTATCAATATAATAGCTAAGTTAAATCAGGTAAATTTCTCCGCATTTTCTACTCAGTAGAACGAAAGTTAATAGATAAAAGGTATTCATCATATAAATATTTGAACTAGCTTTACAGTCTGACGTATGTTGCAGCTTAACTTACCTAGCTTGATAGTACGTGAAATCCATATAGAATCTTGCTAATGGAGCCGTTCATATTTCAGACTTCTTTTAACAGAGGTTCACTGCAAATTGAAAAATCATTGATTAGTATAAAATATGACTAGCATGGCAAATAATGACATGTATTTCAAAGATAATCAGTTGCAATAATTGCAGCCATGGTGTTTTAATCAAAGACATCATACGGTAATTACTATCATCATATTCAAAATGTATCAATTTCTACATGGATATCATCTTTATATTTACCTTAATTAAATGCATGGTAAAACCAGAATTGTGTCTTGGCAGTTCCGTTTTCATGTTGAATCATTTCTGAAAATAAAAATGTATGCTCTTATTAATAAAATGTCTCTAGAACACACAGATTTCGTTGATTCCAAAAATAATCAGTTGCAATAATTGCAGCCATGAAGTTTGAAATCAATAAAATCATACGGTAATTACTGTCATCATATAAATTTAATACATTATTCAACCAATGCTGAAACTTACCCAAAAAGCACATCCGCGGTACGATAAAAGCGGCTGATCAGCAAATGCATCTGAAACATACAGAAAAAAATTAGGTTAAGTTCCATTTTCCATGTGTTATAAAACGGAAAGGACTATCTTTTTTTTTGTCAGAATCCTTTTGGTTTAATTTTAAGTTGTGAATCAACAGCACTTTGTTCAGATTGAACTTATCATCATGTAATTGAATATAAACAAGAAGTAACGGAACCCACCTTCGACACGTTTTCCGATTCGAGCGCCCAACTAAATTGACGGCATATTGAAATGTGGCGCTACAAATTAAAGAAAAAATTGATTAGTATCACATTCAGGTTGGCTTTTATCACATTTCTTTATAATATAAAAATTTCAGAATCCTTTTGGTTTAATTGTAAGTTGGTGATCAACAGCACTTTGTTCAGATTGAACTTATCATCACATAAACGACGCTAGAAAATAACAAAAAGAAACTTACCTCTGCATCATATATTTCCAGTTCCCAGGTTATGAAAAGCTGCCCTTTGTTGAAAAATTACCCTAAAATGAGGAGTAATTTAGGTTAAATTAGACTTCTTGTAAATTTTCACTCTGTTGCTTTGTAAAATTATTTTTCAGAATCCGTTTGGTTTAATTTTAAGTTGAAAATCAACAATACTCTGTTCAGATTGAACTTATCATCACATACAAATTGTAAAATCATTATACACAGCAAGGAGTACCTACCATATTAGCAAAGCCGGCAAACCAGACCACGTGTTGAGGCGGCCTCAGGGAGCCTCATATCTAGAAACGAGAGAATATCCATTTCTTTAATTGCCATTCGATTGTTTAACGCATTTATTTAAGTGAAATGATTTATCAGTTGGCCGTTCTTATTCTTTCTACAGGAAAAGAATGCCAGGCCCGAAGACCTGGCACTCGACTCTTCAGAAATAGAACATTCATCATAAAATTGCAAACTCACGCATCTGATTTCTATACATACCTATTTTTAATCCATGAATTCTGCAGCAATCCTTTTGCTCTTTTAACTTTTTTTCATCTTATAATGCAAAGCATTTGACCAACTATGCTTTGTCGTTTTCATTTTTTGGTTTTTCTCGCAGCAACGCATCCAACCCAGTTCAATAAAATTTTCGAAAGAAAGAACCATGGATGATGGATGATAAATGATAATCCAGTAGGGTTGTCAAATATAATTCAAAATATAAATATATCGATATTTTTTCAAAATAAAAATATATTTATATCGTGATATTTTATATTTTTTTTCGTATTTTATGTTTGGTAACTAACCACAGGATCAAAATAAATTAATAGGGTATATTATATTTGTGTACAAAAGTGGATGTACATATGTACATATATAAAGTAAATATATTTTCTTGATCAGCATCTGTTTCTGTTTTATTTAAGGGAACTATTTATTTCCGCTGCGCGCTGAATTGAATTTAAGCAAGTATATACAAGCAAAAAAATTTTCAAATAAATCGATATTTTTGCAGTGATATATTTTATATCATTTTGATCTTTGTTCCAACCATGAAGAAACTATAGTTTCCTACCCTACGTGCGTGTGACCGCTGATTTATCGATAAAATATACCGCAAGCCCCACAAAAAGATTTCAAAATATACCATCATATTTTCGAAATATACCGTAATATAAGATAGTCTTAAATCACATTCCTCGAAGTTGATGTTCTATTTGATATCTGAAGAATCAATTTAACTTATTATAAATACTCCTTTTTATTGAATAGTGTACTTTGTGACCTTATATTTAACTAATTTGTATTTGAATTTTTCATTTGATGGTCTGGGAAATTCTCACCTGCGGTCAGGGAAATTTCCCTTCTGTGCCTAAATGGTCATAGTGTGACCGCAGAATTATATACCGACAGACCCTCTGAAGTACAACGAAATATGCCCTTGCATTTTCAAAATATACGTAATAATACAGTAATCTTAAATCATTTTATGTTCTATTTATTATTACCACCTAGTTAGGACTCTCAGCAATAAAACTATAAATTTATCCAATTCATCAATCAATTCTCTAAAATTTAGGACACCTTTTGTTGGATTGTATACATATAAAGGTCTAAGCAAAGTTGGTAGCAATATGACATGAAATATTTGTTCTACATGAATGTCATCTTCATCTACATTACTTCACACTCAAATACCCCACCATATACCAATATATAAAATAATATACGGTAAAAATACCGCATCCGTAATCATTTTTTTTTATTCTGTTTAAAGTTACTATTAATTGTAAATTCTTCTCGTATATCCATCCTTGCTCCTTTATTTGCAACATATCTTTCACCTGAACATTCAAGTAAAATTTCAAGTTTAATAATATTTGCGCATGTACCCTATGGTTGACAATGGGTTAAACTTGTTTGTTTACTTTTTCGAACGTGGGTTGGGGCAATGCTGGAAAACATAAATGAAAAACTGTTGCTGCAAGTGCAGGAAGACGGTGCCGACGAGGAAGAGCAACACCCCAGCTGCCAGCATGGTCCTACGGTGCTGTTTTATCGGCAATCGCAGCGTCCCAAAGAGGGGTACTTTGCCTGTTCGGCCCACAGGGACTCCAAACTTTGTAATTTCCACATGGCAGCGGCTAAATGGGAGGATAATCGTCTGAAGGACGTATCAGTCGAAAGAAGCTATCCAAAAGCGTCCGGCCACGTTCTGAATCCCTCTGATACCGATCCCACAAAGAGTATACTCGCTCTGTCGCAGGATAAAGTGAATGCTCAGTATTTCTTTGATGAAGCGGCGTTGGACTTCTTGGCGGATCAGTGCCACTGCCTGGGAATAACGTGAGTACAACATAATTGAGAGATTCCAATGATATATCTTCCTCCTCACAGCAAGATTGTCTGCATGGGCGCTCCTCGGTTGCATTTTCGGCTGCGTGCGAATTATAAGAGTTTCCTGCTGGATCTGGATGATCGCTTCGCCCGTTACCTTGGCCCGGAGGAGTTCTGCCTGTACAACATGTGCAACAATCACTTCTTCTACAAGCGTGAACCTTTCGAAAAGTTCCTGCAATGCTCTCGGTAAGGGTTTTATCGAAAAAAAAAACGTTTATTTAAATCCAATTGTTGAACTTCCAGCGAGGACCGTTTGCTAATTGTGACGGATCCTCCGTTTGGCTGCCGCACAGAACTGATAGCCCACACCTTGCGCGCACTGCGACGAAGCCACAATCGGATCAACCATCTGCCCGTTACACCGCTGTCTATATTTTGGATATTTCCCTACTTCTCGGCTAACCACATCAGACAGGAAATGCCAGAAATGGAAATGAGCGACTACCGGATAAACTATTCCAATCATTCGAGGTACACGAATGTTGGCAAGGGGAGTCGGTTCTGCGGATCGCCCGTCCGTCTGTTCACCAATGTGCCGCTGCAACTGCTGAACCTGCCACAGGAGGGCTACAAGTACTGCCAAAAGTGTTCCTATCACACTGCCAGTGATAATCCTCACTGCGAGCGCTGCCAGAAGTGCACCTCGAAGAATGGACAGACCTACAGGCACTGCGACGCATGCGATATGTGCGTCAAGCCCAACTATGTGCACTGTGACAACTGTCGGCGCTGCACGCAACGCATGGGCCATGATTGCGCCTTCTATCAGACCAAGCAGCTGTGCTGGCTGTGTGGTCAGCGTGGACACATTGAGACGAAGTGCAGCGTCTGGCAGACGAAAGCAAAACCGGCACGCACGGGCTGCCTTCTGTGTGGTCGGCAGGATCATAGGGAGCGACGGTGCCAGCAGCGAGGGAAATATTTCAAGGAACTTCACTTTTTGGCCCGCACGTCGATTCAGTGCCTGAATGCCCTTCACGACAGGATCTAGCAATTTGTTAATGTTTAATACAAAATTTATTTGTTCTTAACACTTGTTTATTCTTACAAATTTTGAATTGCAACGGTTAGACGCGGAATTGTTACTGCACTCGACCACGATAAATTGTGGAATGGATTTTTAGTCGGCAAACAGCGGAAGCTCTCATCATGAGAGATCGAGATTTGCAGTTCGAATGGTTAGCAAATTTTGAAAATATTACGTTCATATTTTTAATGACGCAGCAGGGGCACGAACTTAGCTTAAGGTAATAATAGTTTCATGTGGAAAACACATCCACACCTACGCCTCAACAAGCGGAATGCAGATAATTATGATTTTTGTTGTCAACGATTTGGCTGCTGCTGCTGCTGGCGCTGCCGTTTCGGTATGAAAGAAATGATGACGTCGACAGTGCTGCTCGCGTTCGTTGAGGTGAAAGTATTTTATTGCTATGAACGTAATGATTTAAGAACGATTGTATTTGCCCCAAATGTGCAGCATAAAAACGGAAGCAATGAACAGCAGCGACATAACCAGGACGGGAACGGGTCCACTATAAAACACACAAAGAGAAAAGGGGTCATAATTAGCTGGCGAATCTTTAAATAAACCTGTAGCTGGGCTCAGTCGACTTACACTTTGATGCCGGGGGAGTCGTCTGTGTAGAAACGCCACATGCCGCCTGTACCGGCTCCACCAGGAGCACGGCTTCGGGCAGCTGTGGTGCTGGTGGTCGTCTTGCGCTGCTTCAGCGTGCTGCCACCTCCAGCTCCGGCGCTACGTGGCGCGGTAAGTTTGCTGGGCGAGCGTGAGCCGCTGCCGACGGACGTTGAACTAGCAGGAGCAGGCTGCATTGAAGGCCAAATTAGTCACTAATAAGTCCCATTGCAGTCGCTTTTACTCACCATTCTTTCTAATATTTAACTTTTGATTGAGCAAACCAAAACGATTGCTGACCTGGAAAATGTGAGTGAAGGGGCGAAGTGATATTTGACGTGCTTGCCTCGGCTTCGTGTTCGTATGGCTTTCTTCGTTTCTTTCATTCCACGTCACAGACAGGGCTGCAAAGCCTATCGATACTATCGATGTTTATGTCCGGTACACTTGAGGGACTCCTGAAACAAATTTAAAGTTGATTTTGATTCACCAAAATCGCTCAAACAGACTTTTTTGAATATATTTTTACGTCAGATTACTCATATCGACAAGGAAAAATATCCATCCCAAAAAGATGGTTCGAAGCTGGTCTAATACCCTCTTCAGCCCATTTCGATACCTGTCTATCAGATCATTCATATTGCTTTGTGGACACCATTCTCCCAGAGAATGCATTGTCTTGAGGTTGTCGGATTAAGTTATAGTTTTAGCGCTAAGAATCTTAACTAGCTGGTAATATTAAGCTAAATATCCAAAACCAGAAATATGCTATACGATATTCGGTATATTTTAAAAATGAAAATCCATATTTTGGTATATTTTTGACGGTCAAGCGATACATTTTATTGCTAAGTCCGCGGTCACACTGAGCGGCAGCATTCTCGCTTTTTTTTTAGAATTGTGTCTTTAAAAATAATTAATTATGGTGTCTACTGCTTGTACAATGAAAATTTTATAATGATATAATCCCAACCACACTGTACGCATCATTGTTTTGAAGTAATTCAATAAATTAGTTGCAAAGCATAGGACATCCGGAAAGCGAGGCAGACGACGCATAGAAAAGGAAAACAACATATAACATGGAGGATATAGAATATCTTGATGAGTACAAAGATTTGGTGTTGCCAGGTGGGTTCCGCAATCCTTCGCAAATTATTGTGCAATATTTCTAGCGGAAAATGTTTAACAATGCCGTACTTTTAGCAATTAAAAGTGGTGAAGGGGGGCGCTCAGCAGCTGCGTCAGCGTCGGCTGTGGCCCGGCGTCACCGCATTTCTTCGGAGTCGAGCAACTCGTCTTCGATTGATGCAGACATATTTCAGAAGCTATTCCATGGGAAAGATTTTGACGACGAACTGCCCAATGAAGGCAGTTCAAAACCTAGGGAGAGACACCGTCCTCCCCCAGTACCCTCCTCCAGCGATGACGATTCCAATGACGCCTTCGATGCCCTGTTCAACAGAAATAGACACAAGGCGAAATCCAATAAAAGACGCGATCGCTACGAGTCCATTGATTCTCTTGACGATTTGGGTAAGTCAACCCCCAAAAAAATATATGACAGATCCATAACAATATCCGTCTCAGGCCAAGCCCTTATGCGTCCAACACAAAGGTCAACTGTACTCAAGCCAAGTTCATCTCAGGGCGCAGGAAAGAAGTCCGAGACAGAGGGACTGCACAGAGGCAATCAACGGCCGCATTCCTCGGGCAAATTTCATTCGAAGAATACGCCTCAAAGTTCCAGCAATGGCAGCAGCAGTAATTCTGTATCAAAGAATAGCAAGGCGATAACCATTGTAAAGACACAGAAAGCAGACTTTAGGCCACCAAAGAACGAGCCCAAGACGGATCCCTTGAGTAATAAAAGGAAATAAAGTAAAGTGAAGGAATAATTCTACGATATATTCGATACAGATTTGCCAGATTTATATGAGGAATCGGACAGCGATTCCTCGTACGAGTTCGAATCGGATTTCTATGGCGATCGGGATACGGATGATGAGGAACCGGTCATTGATATATCAACGGACACCAGCAGGACCACTTCGGTGGCGGGTAAGTCAACGTTGTTAACTAGTTGATACTGCCAACCCTCTGATAATATTTCTAATGTATAAAAACCGCGTAGACTCTGTGACGCCTGTTGTTTCCGATGACGAGGGAGAAAGCGAGGGCGAGGGAAAGGGCAAGGGCCAGGATCAGCAGCAGCAGGAGCTGCAATCGAAAATGTGCGGCGATTCGGAACGTTTGCAAATGTATCTGAATAGTCTTAGTTGTGCCGAGGCGCCACCGATCTATAAAAAACAGAGTAGTGCTAAAAAGTCGCGTTCCAGTGAAAAAAAATTACCTTCCTCCGAACAGGTTATGCATTCTAAAGAGCAACCAGCGGGTAAGTGTGTCCATGCGTCCATTGGGGTGTCCATCCACCAGTTTGCCCTACTGTACACCCAGCATATCTCTTACATTTATAACTTTTTTCTGCTTTTGTTTTCGCAGCTAGTCCCACAGCGGAGCTGAAGGCAGCCACTGCAGAGCCAGAGGCGGTGCCGCAGCGAGTGGAAGCCGGCTGCAGCTCTTCAGCGAGAAATCAAGTGGCGATAGTCAGAAGTAACCCCTTCGAAATGGATCCAAGCTTCACCCTCGAAGCTCTAGAGCGCATGACACTCGACGTGGCCGAACAAATCAATGAGATTAATGAGAAGCGCTCGTTTGAGTTCGAAAGGCGTTCCGTTTCAAAAACACGCAGCAGATCGCGCTCTAAGCTCTCGGTAGATCTTGGCACCAATCCAAGCCATGTGCGCAAGCTGACCTATTCCAATGAACAGCTCGACAGCTGTGGCTCGTCGCAGAACACGCTGAGGAGGGTCAAGAGTGATTGCGGCTTCTCAAAGAGGGGACGCGGACGGAGTCAAAAGCATAGGATAAACAGAGCAGCCACCACAGAAGAAAAAGTGGCCAAGACCAGCGAAAGTATGAGCGAGGATATGCCAGTGAAGAAAAAACGCGGCAGACCACGCAAGATAAGGCCAACAACAGAAGCGGAAACCGCTCAGCTGGCTGAAAATATTAAGAACCAAACAGATGAAACTAAAAAGGAGGATGAAGCACTTGCAGTATACAGTGGCGTAGAAGAGGAGGACGGGGATGAGGCAGAACAGATGCCCGAACAGAAGCCGGAAGCAGCAGGGCAACAGGAATTAAATGCAGAGCTAGATAGATCCAAAAACGTTTTAGAAATTGCAGCTTCATCGCAGGAGGAAATTAGCACCACATCATCCCAATCTCATCATATTATAACAGAACCATCAGAAGATCTCAAAAGAGCAACAGACACAGACGCGAATCTCGATGTGAACACATCCACTGAATCGTTCGATACAGCTCCACAAAGTCCCGCAGCTAAATGTGACCCTGAAACCATTATTAATGAATTGCAACAGAGTGGAGACTTGGTGTGGCAGAGTCTGGACGGAAACAGTAATGTGGATGACCGAATGGTATTTAAGTCAATGGAAATTGAATTGAATGCAGATTCAACTTCAAAGCCAGAGGTCAAGCCAGATCTGGAACCATCCGAAATCGATGTTGATACGGTTCCACCGAAAACCGTCAAAGAAGATGATTTCAAATCGGTTGCACCCACAGCTATGGATGAATTGCCACCAGAAGCCACTCCAGGCGATGCTGTAGACCAATTCCCAGCGGAACTGTCTGTGGCAATGGACGAAAGTCCTCCAAGTATCGCAGCCATTGAAGCTGGAAACGAATTGACAGAGGAAACTGATGCCCAGCTGGCTGAAGACATTAAATTGGCCGAGGAGATTCTGGCCGCCGAAGTGGGCAAAGGAATTGAAAGAAGCGATTCGGCTCTGTCGCTGCCTGGCCAGCGCTTAGAGCTGGATAATCCTGTGATTGAAATTATTAAGAAGCTTGAGCAGCAGACGATAGCAGATGCTATCAGCCCGCCAGAGCCTACCGAAGAAAGTCATGATGTTGTGTCAGAGGAGACTGCAGCAAAAGCACCAGACATACAGCCCAAATCTAGTACCAATGAAATTGGTGACGAGACTCCCAGTAGTTCCACGGAAATCAAAGCCAAATCTCCATTACCCGCTGCTACGTGCAAGACTTTTGAATTGGACGTTGATATGCTTCCATTAGCTACACGATTGGCCAGTCGTTGGGATCAAACAATTGCCAGTCCCCGCAGGCAGGCCGCACCAGCTAAGCGCGCCCCGAAAAGTGTCATGAGCGAGCTATCGTTAAGGAGCAGTCCTAGGCTGGGAGGCCAATCAATGCAGGAGCGTCTGTCTGTCCATGAGACCGTAGAAAATTCCAAATTGGATAAGGATCAGGCCAGGTCTAGTGGTACTGAGACGGATCAAGAGGAGAAGTCTCAAAGCGCACAAATCAAGAAAAATAAGAGCAAAATTATAGAAAAAGACAAAGCAGAAAATGAGAGCCAAGCTGAGCACCCAACAGACACGGCTAAGACTGAATCCGAAACTGAGAAGGAGCACGCGGCACAAGATGAGGCTCGAGATCAAATACCCAGGAGTGAGGCATCCACCGGAGACAAAGAGGAGCGAGCAAGCAGCTATGGAAGGTCGAGCCGAACTCCCAAAGCGAGCACAGACTGCCAACGATTTGACAGAAGGATTTCCCCCAGAACAGTTTCTTCAAAGGAAAAGCCTCACTCGTCACTTGGCACAGAAATGTCTCCAGGCGGTCAGTTTTTGGCGGGACCAGTTGAAACAGAGTCTAAGGAGACGAGCAACGAGCCAGCACAGCAGGAGGAACCCAAAGTAAAGAAAAAGAGAGGTAGGCCCAGGAAGATCAGAAATGAGGAAACCAAAAGCGAAACTTCGACTGAAAACAATGCAGAAACTAAACCCCCACTGGAGGAAGAGGTTAAGCAATCAGGTAACACAGCAGCGTCTTCCACAGAACCGAAACTACTTGAAATTACAGCGAAGGACAAAAATCCAGGACTGGAAGCAGCACAAACAAAAGATGAGCTTGAGTCTGTCCAGCTTGAAACGCCACATAGAACAACCAGAAATGAAAGGGTAAAGGGTAAAAAAACAAGTAAAATGTCTATGGAATCCTCTGTTGATGGTGCAAAATTGGAACGACAGAGTCAAACGTCTGAACTGGCACCAGATACACAACCAGAAGTGCCAACTGCTGCCAGACCTGCTCCGGTTCAACAGAGACTCTCAAGAAAGGACAAAATAAAGAGTAGAACAGCAAATCCCACGACTGCTGTTGAGTTTGGTAATATTAAACCAGAACCAGAACCACTGCAGCCGGCGGGTGATTCCACTGAACCACTAAATGCAGCAAAAGATGATCTATCGAAGGAGGAAAAGTTGGACAGTATTCAAACGATTGTGAATCCTCTCTCTCTCACAACAACAACAAACCCGAAGCCAGCGGCTGATGGACTTTCCACTGGCATTACAGAAACAGAGCGAGTGCTAGAGAAGCCAGAACCCTCAAGGGCAAGTAAATCATTGTCAAGGGAAAAGTCAACTGGCAGAAAGCCCAAAAAAGAAAAAGCTCCAACGAATCGCGAGTCTTCACAATCGATAACAACGGCTGTCGCAGTGGAACCGAATTCAAAGAATAGACAACACAAAGAAAATATGAAAACTAAACCGAAAGACTCGTTGGAAACGACACAACCTGAAGAAACCGAACCAAAAGCTGAAGATCTTGAGCGAACCATTGCTGCTTCAGAGAGATGTGAGTCGGCAAGCGGAACGCCAATAATGGATACACAGCCAAAGTCTACGGAAATCAGTAAAAAGCGAGGGGCAAGTGCCAAGCAGCAAGGAAACACCAAAACGATTCCGGATAGCTCATCCGAAAATCATGAATTAGTTTCTATCACTCCACGCACAGCACCCTGTCGTCAGCTACGCGTCCTAATGCGCAAAGGACCCAGTTCCACATCATCTGCTGGCAGAAGCACGCCTGCCATGGGTCTCAAAGATAAGAATGACACCGAAACTGACGCTCTAAAAATAGAAGACATCGAGGACAAAGCGACGGCAGAAGATACTCCAGAGGCTGCGGAAACTCTGATGCAGTCTTCGGTTGAACAGGCAATTGTGGATACAGCACATCAGGAAGATGTGCCTTCCGCTGACGCTAAATTGGTGGAAGAACCGAATGAAGCTGACCACACGGAAGAGATCACTACAACAGCTCCGTCTATTGCTGAATCTGTAGAGGAAATCCCAAAAGAAGCATCGCCACTTGGAGAGGAAAGGACAGAGGAACAGCCTGCAACTTTGGAGGTTTCCTCTGGGGATCCAAACAAAGTGGAGGAGGAGTTGCATAACAGCCAAAGCACTTTAAAAATCAACGACAATACTGGGGAATTGTTCAATGTCCCTGACAAAATCGATAGGGAATCCCATGCCGACAGCCCAGTCACAACAGAAACAACAGAAAGTCCACTCACAAATGAAACAACAGAAAGCCCAGTCTCCACAGAAACAACAGGTGTCAGCGTCGCCACGGAATCAAGCAAATCAAACAAGACCGTGCGCGCTAGGCGTAAACGGGAAGTGGAGACCCCACAGTCAGATGGTTAATAGCTTACCAATATTGTCACTGTTAAAAAAAATCTCTAATATTAAATTTTGTTCTCTTCCCATCTGATTGTTTCTTTCCATTTAGAAGCAGCCCAACGGAAAAAACAGCAAGAGCAGCAGCTGGAGAAGACACTCAAGGACAAACAGGGCCAGAAAAAACTAGGTGAGTCGGTTAGTCTTTTGCCGAAGTCTTTAGTCCTAATCTGCCATCTCAATGAATGATAGTGCGTCGCCGTAATCAGTTGGAGGCAGAGGAGCGGCCACCGTATAAGCGTACAAAGTTAGAGGACGATGGCACGGAAACAGCCTCTACCTCTGCTTCGTCCAATTCCCAAGCCAAGGGTAAATTCATATCCCTCATAGGCAAGGACACAATTATTTCAACCACAGACGGCTTGCCAGAGGAGTCTTCAAAGTCCTCGGCAGGAGCCGCACGAAAATCGAATGTCAATACCCCCAAGGGCACCGATACAACAAAGCACATCATCATATCGACAGTTCCCAAGAAATCTCTGGAAGCCCCTGCAGATAGTTCGCCTTCACCATCGTCTGCGCTAGCGTCTAAGAAGCCGCTGGTGCAGAATTTGCTCACCTCGTATATGGATAACCGCAAGGCAATTCAAAAGAATAGTACGCCTGCCGGCAAGAATCAAACAGCAGCAGCAGCAGGCAAGCAGGAACCAGAACAGATTATCCCCAGCTACACTGTGCTCACCAAGAAGGGTGTTGCGCCAGCGAGTGAGTTGCCATGCAAGAAGGCAGCAGAAAGCACTCCCAAAGGAGAAGGAGCCGCAGCAGCACTGCGAAAGGTTAACATCTCCGTAACCGTGATGCCCAACAAAGAAGCTGATGCTTTGGCTGATGCTGCGGGTAAATCAAGCGCCAGCGGCCCGTCCGCAAGTGCTGCTCAGGTTACGAAGGCGCTGCTGAATGCCGAGAAGAACATCACATCATCAAGGAAGCCAGTGGATGCCAAGAAGAAGACGGTGAAGACGAAGAACACGGAGATGGATAGGAATTTGCAGCACAGGCTGGAAATGGGCCAACATACAACAGCGCCAGCCAGAAAACCCGAGCCCCGGGAGTCGGAAGAGGATGTCAGGGCACAAACTAAAGGCGTAAAGATGCCGGGAGTCAAGGCGAATGAAGCACTTCAAAAGGCAAAAGACGAACAGCGACGGTCCGATCTGGAAGCTTTTCGAAGCAAATCTACAATTAGCACTGCGGAAGTGGATACAGGTCCGTCTTCCAGGGATTCATCCCACGAGCGCTCCGGACGCACATCTCGACTGGGCAAAGGCGCTTCCTTGCCGACACACCGACAAATGGGTGTCTCAATGGCCACACACATGACGCGCGCCGCCAGCAGCAATCGATCGCTGGCTGCAACGCCAACTCCTACAGCCGCAGCGCGTCGTCCAGCTACGAAAAAGCCTGAACCGGTAGCAGTTACGCCTTCAGCTGAGCCATTGGTTCCGCCTAAAAAGGGCAAACGTCCGCCGCGACTTCCAGCTGGTACGCGCACCAGACGTTCGAACAAAAAACGAAAGGGTACCGAAAACGACGAAACAGAATCAGAAGCCACCACTACGAAGAGGACAAGAGGAGAGCAAGAGCAGGAGCCAGCAACACGGGAAGCTCCGTCCATTGCCTTCCCAGTATTCATAACCGCTGCCAGCAGCTCCTCCCAATCTCCCACACCGCTTTCGGTCACGGCCCCAAGTCACAGCCCAGCCACAACACAGCCCATTAGGAAGCCCAAGCTGCGAAAGTGTCGCGTTACAATCAATCGAGGAGTGGTCAAAAAGTGGATGGAGAGTGTGCTGCAAAAACAGCGAGAGCCCGAATCAGAGCTTCAAACTGAAGGACCAGTGACAGAGTCAGAGCTAGACCCAGAACCAGCTCTCAATGCAGTCCCAGCTCCACGGCAACCAGTCGCTGCTGTTCTCCAGCCAGTGGCGGCATCCGTGTCGACTCAACCAGCTCAGAAGAGAACTCATACTGGCATACTAGCGATGAAACTCCCTATTCCCATACCAGTTATGGAAATAAAAACGGAGCTAGAAGAAGGATCGCCAATGGAGGTGGATACATTGCCGGCCATACCCATACCAACGCCTGCTGTTGTGTCGACTCCAGAAGCTTCCGCTGAGGCGTTGCCACCAGAGGAGGTGGTTCCACTGCCAACCAGCACCTCGAGTCATCAGACAATTCGTTTGGGTGCTCCTCCGGCGGCAATTGGCAGATTGGTCAGCTCGACACCATCGGCCAGCTCGGCCGAGGCCAGCCAGAAGCCTGGCCATACCAAGATTTTCTCCTTTCTGTACCCCCAACGCTATCAGCGATCGTATGGCGAAGTGGGACTGGACTTTTGCTGCCCCAATCTGGATGGACCGATGCGGGCCATTGACCCGACGCGCTTGCATGCCACAGCCCAGGTGCCAGTGCTGGAGCTGCCGCAATTCATGGTTATCACGACAAAGATCATCTCTAAGGCAGACAAGGATCTGCCCCACAAGGTCCGAGCGAAGCTGGCGCAGCTAGACAAGAGTGGAAAGCCATTTGGTGCACAGACGGTGCGAATGAGCACGGACTCCAGTGAGCCGTCGCTTCCAGTGGCAGTGCCTGCGTCCAACCTCGCTCCGGGACATCTGCCCACTCCGCCCTTGCCTGCCATTTCCATCCCTCCACCAACCATCGCAACCGCCACCTCCATTGCCACTCCTGCACCCACAATAGCTCTTCCAGTTGCCCAGGCTGAAGTCACAGTTCAGTCCGTGTCCAAACAATTGCCACGTGCAACGACGGTATCTAAAAAGGTCCTCGCATCTGCGGTTGCCCCACCCGCTGCTGCCCCCAGTCTGCCTCCGGCCTTGATCCAGCTGCCGCCCATCTGCCCAATGGACAAGGAACGGGTAGAGCTGCAGACGCGAGTTCAGATGTTCGACTTGGTGCTCCAGGGTCTGAGCAGGCGCGCATCCACACTGACTCTGACCGAGCGACAGCGCACCATTGAGGAGATTGTGAAAACCAGCACGTTATTGGCCATCGATGTGGACGTGGGCACCAAGTTGCTTGAGAACTACGTCCACTACCTAAACCGAGCTACCAACATTCAGACGCCCATGCCCCCACTCCGCCTCAATCCTGTAATCATTCCAGCTGCTTCGGGGGTTAAGAGAAAAGTCAGCACTCCAACTGCAACTGTAACATCATCCGCACCCCCAACGAAGAAGCCAGCACAGCAGCGCAACTCTCTGCCAAACAAAATTCCTGTGTACGATTCGGACAAGACCATCATTGGGTATCAGTGCTCGAAACCGAACTCATCGATCGTTAATCGGACAGCGCCCAAGGCCAGCAGCACTCCACTGGGACCATCAACCTCTGCGACAGCGCAGAGTGGAATCCTGGCGACCTCAAGCAAGGCGGCCAGGACGGGTGTGCAGCTGAATCAAATCAAGGTAAGTCGATAGCATTATCCGTTAAACTATAATAATATTTGATGTTTATTCTCTATGCAGAAAACGAAACCCACGGCTGATGTGGCTGTGAAAGCAGCAGTAGCACCACCGCCACCACCAAAAGGCAACAGTGGGAAGAGACCTGGTTCAAGGACGACCGTTTCCACCGTGCAACCACCGTCGCAACAGAAGGCACTGGGTCGTCAGTCAAATCCCCCAATCCCTGCGCGACAAGGATCCAAGAAGCCTCCTGTTGGTGTAGCCAAAACGCCTGCTTCGTTATCTGAGCTTCCCCTCCCCAAGGCCGTGGCTGTGCCGGGGTCAAAGGCAAAGTCTGCTGCCACAACACCGAGCGGCAGACCCGTTGGAAAGAACCGAGCCCGCAGTCCGAATGTGTTCATCATTAACCAGGTCTCGCCGCAGGCAGAGGAGAGCATATTGCCCGACTCCAATATTGTGGTGCCAATAGAGGCGGAGATCAAGGGCGAACTGGAAGACTCTATGGAGTTGCTTGGATAGGGGTAGGGCTTGGTTGATTAATAGATAAAAAAAAAAAGAGCTAAAGTATTCTAAGTTACTTTAAAACCGTTTTTGCATAATAAGAATTACTTGTAATTGTATCGTTGAGCGCAAGAAGAGAAATATTTAATTCTTACAATGAAGAAAAAAAGAATTGTTAAATATATCATCGTGTCATTTTTTGTTGAAAATAAATGAAATCACAAACATATGTACATATGTATGTAGATCCACCATATTTTGAACCTCCGGCCACTCCGACAGCTTTTCTGTGAAAGCTCTCTTGCAGCTAGCTTTTGTGGCGAAATAAATTTGCTGTTCATGCGAAATGAAACGTAAACAAACTACATATAAAGTCCAGCGCAGGGTAACTTCAACATTCATTCATTCACTGAAACCTAACAAAGACCTCAAACACGATGACCGACTATGAAAAAGAAATTAACACTCCCAATGGTAAATATTATACTTAAGCAATTATTAATAAGTTCAAATAAAGACGTGAAAAATTTCTGCCGTAGCTTCATATGCAGACCTAGAGAGGAGACTGGAGCAGTACATGCGAACAATTTCCAGATTAAAAGATGTCTGGAATGAACGCGAATGTGATCCAGGTGCAGTGGAATTCTTCGGTGTAATGAGCCTTACCGACGTACGCTCTCCCCGACGCAAGATCTGGTACATGTATTACAGTACCGGCGATCAGATTGACGTCACTGTGGACCGCATCCTTCACAAATATGGGAAGAAAAATATGTACGATCTTTTCCGGAAGCCCATCTTCAGTGGCGCTGGTATGAGATCTATCGTAAAAGATCATTTTGCGGCCCTAGATTGGTATGTCAAGGGGAATATCTTGGAAGCGCCGGCAGATAACTCCTTCAATGACGAGAAAGTGATAAACACCATCAATGATCTGTATTACGCCGAACGGCGAAGGCATTATAATTTGTTAATGGTGTTTGATACTTCTTTTAACCGATATTTGAATAATCCGCTGTGTACGTAATTAAAATATATTTAAATTAACCTACAACTATAGTTCAAGGTGTTGTCTGCAGTCAGCTGCTGATTTGGGAGAATTTTTCTAATTTACATAGTTCTGATTTGCATAAAAACAGCGTAAAGCTTTTGTAAACATAGCTAAATGAACATACATACTACATATACTGTGCAAAATCATGCAAATGGGAAAACAATGCAGCGAGAGCGAGATAAATATATGCGTCTTTGGCTGTTTCTCTCGATAAGTTGATCGATAACCAGTAGCCGTTAGCAACCAACCAAATTGTCAAAACAAAATTGTTTATTTTTCTCAGCAGTCCAAACCCAGAATTTGTTTAATCGGGAAGGAATTATTTGTAAACACAGCAATTATGGAGACGACTTTTACACCGAGGCGCAGCAAAAAGAAGCGAAAAACGCACACGACACGCGCATATCGCAAATGTGAACAGGAGGTCGAATCTTTGTTGAGGGAAACCAAGTACGAAGACGGCAGCGGGCAAGAGCTCGAACTAGAGGCACGGAGCCTGCGGTTCTTTCACGGCGCAGACGATGTGACAGTTGAAGAGCAGGAGACATCTGTCCATGGATCAACACAGGATGACGAGGAGGAGGCTGAGGGTGACGACGAGCCGGCCACAGAATTAAATGATTCGCCGGGCCAAACGTACATAGAAATTGAACTGCAAGAACCGCCACTGGTCTGGCCAGGGCTACACAAGCAGGTGCACTACTATGACGACAGCTTTCTGTACACGCCCGCCAATGCTGTTCACTTTCAACTCCATTTGGGTGACTGCCACCCAAGGCCAGCCCAAATACGAATGTTGAACCGTTTCCAGGAGCAGGCCAAGGGCGATGCCAGCAAGCTCAACTCCGACCTAGTGGCGGAGCTGTGTGAAGACAGTGCCTCCCAATTTGTGATGGATAACCGCCTGTACCGCACCATCAGCGATAGGGAGTTTCCAGGGATTTTCCTACCGCCAGCAGCGATTGGCCAGTTCGAGGGCATACCCACTCGTCGCTGCCTCACGCTGACGTTCAAGCGACTCCGCTTCAGTGCGCATCCGCTGCTGCTGCCCGAGCACAGGTTGGCCCAGCAGCTGGACGATCTCTTCAATCAGTATACCGAAAATCGTAGCCGACAGATCTGCCAAAAGTTGAAAGAAGAGCTCGAACTTTCCCGCCAAGTGGCGTCCAAGCTACTCACCGCCGCCCGACCCGAGCTGAGCGCCGAGATACGTCATCAGCTGCGCCTCACGCAAAAGCTGCGTCAACGCTACTACGCAGAAGCCACTGACGAGCGCAAGCTCTCCTTACGACTACTCCGTGAGTGGGCCAGACTTAAGGCGCTGCGCTCCGAACAGAATTTCCAGTGCACTCGCTTTCAGCTAAAGTTGCACGTTTGTCACCTGGAGTCGTCGCACTCTGAATGGAATCAACAGTTCGAGGATGATCTGGCCGAGGTCTATCGCGAGCAGCTAGAACTCTTCTACTGCCGTCGACGTCACTGGGGCGAAGCGATGGTCGAGGGCCAGTCCCTGTCGAAGCCGCCACGCAAGCCGAGCTTCGACAAGCTTATGGCCAGCCTCAAGAAGGACTACGAGCGGGCCTTCAGGCATCCCGAGGAGCCTTATGTCGATATTGTGCGTCTTTATGCTGACGAGGCAACTACCAAGCTCTTTTTGCCAGCCAGCGAGCAGCTCGCCAAGCGACGCAACCGCAGCTACTTCCTGAGGCTCTACCTGGACGATCTTTATGTTGGCCAGACCAGAAGCTATCGCCTGGAGGAGGATCTCCATCTGTACATGAACGAGAGCTTTGGTGTGCTCTTGGAGCGCAAGCTGCCGCAAAATATTAACATTTGGCTCTACGAGAAGTCCACGCTTACCCAGCAGGGTCGCCGCTTAGCCGTGCTGAGATCAAAGTTGGATCTCAGCCGTAAGGAGAAAGCGGTGCCACTAAAGCTTAGCTTTCAGGCCTTCCCTTCCTCACCACAGATGGCCGGAGATGTCTGCTTGTACTACGACTATTCCCCCATGGAGGTGCGTCAGGGTGTCAACGATTTGGATGACATCCAGGCACTGCCCAATGCTCTGCTTCGGACTCTGTTACCCCCAAGACTTCCTGCAGCAGCTGCCGTCGCTGCCGACACAGAGCCGGCCACACCCATAGGACCGTGCCACAGGCGCAAGAAGAACAAGGCGCCAGTTCTGGTGTTTACAGAGCAGCAGCTGCAGTTCTGTCCCATCAGCACGCTGCTCAGCAACAAGCGTTTCCAGCTGCTCCGCTCGCGCCACCAGCAGCGGAACCTGCACACCAAGCAGCTACGTTTTGTTCCTGCCTTGGAGCAGGAGTTGTCCGACGAGGGGGAGGCAATTTCCAACACTGGTGACTCGAGCCAGCTGCTGGAGCCCGGCACCTTCTGGAATCCCATCGATCTGCACAAGCATCGCGGCTACAAGTTCCTGAAGCTGCTCTACGAGGTCATCGGAAACCAGAGCGCCCGTCGAGCCAAGGCTCAGCAGTCAGCCCATCCCCTGCTATTCCTGGCCGAGGGCTTTGATCTCTCACTGGGCACCAGCTGGACCTCGCTCTGGCGTGCCTTCTGCTCGCTTTTCCAGGGAGGCTCCAACGCGATGATACGCGAGCCAGCTGCCTGGCAACCTCAGGCCGAGCACGATCAGTTCCAACATTATGTGGTGTCCCTTCATGTTGTGAGGGCCACTGGAGTGCCGGTGCGCAGCCGCCACCTCATCAACCTCGAGGAATTGCCCAAGTCCGGGCCAGACAGTCTCTTTGTGACGCAGAGTAAGCCCCGACATGAAATTTTGTATTTAACCTTACCTTCAATACATCCCTCACAGCTCTCATGTACTCCAATGTGCGTCCGTTTGTATCGTTGAGCTATGGGCAACGGCTGAGCCGCAGTCGCACCGCAGAGGGCAGCAATCCCACCTGGAACGAGGAGCTGCAGCTGCAGCTCAGCGGCCACCACAAGGATATGCGCGAAGACCTAAAGATCAGCCTATTCGATGAGCTCATCGAGCAGCAGGCCAGCGACGAGGCATCCGATGTGTACCAGCGCGTGCAATGCAATTGGCTGGGCGAGTACCGGGTGCCGATTTCCAGTCTTTTGGCCAGCGGCAAGGTACGCTATACCCAATCCATATTCCCATTCAAAAATCAATCCACAATTGTGTCCACAGTTTGAGGGATGCATTGAGCTCGTCATGCCGAAGGTGCTGATCGGCTACAGGCGACCGCTGATTGACTCCGTGACGAACCTACCCTCCGATCAGTATCCCGAGTTCAAGGAGTCGGTGCATCTGTGGTTCTACCTCAGCATCGAGCCGAACCGCTGTGACCTGCCGCCACTGCCAACGAACGCGCTGGCTTGTGCCGAGACGGGGCAGCTGCAGGCGTACCTGAACGAGCGCCGCATGGAGCTGCAGCAGCTGCTGCCCCAGCCGCAGCGCTTTGTGGAGCCTCTGGTCTGCACGGCTCTGGGCAAGCGGGTGTGTGTGACGCGGCTGCTGGAGCAAGTGCCGCTTCCTGGCGCGGTGGCCACCAGCAAGAGTGCCCTGGAGACTGCCTGCCGCTTTGTGGCTCTATTATGCCAGCTGCGCAGCTACGATCCCTGCCTGGGCTTCCGCGGCGTCTGGCTGGACAACCAGACGCTGCTGGACAGCACTTGGTGTTCGGTCAAGGATCAGGGCGTGCTGCTCTGCAACTTTATGCTAGGTCTGGGCCTCGAGTGCTGGCTCGTCCTGGGACAGGCCTGTCCCCATGGGGAGTGCACCTTTGTGATCTATCGCCAGCCCGAAACGGCGGAGCTCCTGTTCGTGGCTCCTGCCAGCGGCAGGCACTATCAGCTGCAGGATGTCCACTGCCCGCTGAGGCGCGTCTATTGCCTCGTGAACAAGCAGAACGTAAAACAACGAAACTATTTCATGCCATGCCATCAATCTACGATTGACCTCCTTGCAGATGTACTTCAACATTCAGTCGGAGACGCGCGTCAGCATGACTCACTTCAATCTGCAGGATGCCGCCTGCTGGTTTCCGCTCTTCAACAGGCAACAATCCGCTCCTCAGGGTTGTGTCCAGGTGCTGGACTATGCCTACAAGCGCAGCTACGAGCTCAGCCAGCTGCAGAAGAACATTGAGCGCAAGATCATGAAGAAGATCAGTGGCTGGCGCACCACACGCAAGACCAATTGGAATCGGTGAGTAAAGCCACTCCATTCCAGACGTGACCTCATTCAAGGGTTTATTCTTGCAGCGCCTTTCAACCGCAACTACAGAAGATACTCGGCGAAATGGAGGCACAGGCCACCTACTCCAGAGGCCGCTACGAAGAGATTCCCTACAACGAGCAGCTGGAACGCGACCATCCCAATTACAAGGTGCGTGCGTAGATATCAGCCATGACCCCATCTGCCCATCAATTATTATCAGTGATTAATTGCGATTTGTTTCCACAGCTGTACGGCTTCACCCTCAACTTTTCGTACACCAATCTGGCGGCCGTTTCGGATCGCATTCGCAGCACCTGCATCCACTACAACAACAATCCGCTGGTGGAGTTTTGCGTTGCGGTGCAGCTCAAGGCATACGCAAACGATGTGATATCTGTGTGGGTATTCCTGCTATCCGCAGTGCCACTGGCGTGAATCACACTGATCCCCCGCCATGTGGGGTGTGGGTTTCCCGGGGGGGCTCGGATCCCACGCGGTACCATACGAAATGATTTTTATCAGCGCTTTCAAGTGAAATCCATTTAATTTCGTTTATAGTCCAAAAAAAATGTATACGCCTGTGGCAAATACATATAAAAATGTTTATATAAATCTATTGATAAGCAATGAATGAGGTGAGGCGAGGGTGGCGCAGCGCCGGTAACTTGTACCGCGCTTAGTTCACCGCGCACTCTGGATCCGTCGAGACCTCTGCTCGCACAAGAACGTTCTGCAGCATGTTTCAGAAGCTGGCCGAGGATTACGAGAAATTGAAGCGATATGTGAAATGGCTTTACGTGCTCTACGAGCTCAACACACAGATCGCCATCTGTGAGCCCTGGGAGAAAGTGTTTTGCCGTAAGTACATCCTGTCCACTGACACGGCGAATATCAGTTGTACACGTTCCATGCTTTGTAAAGACAATAATAGTAGTCTTTACTCATCGATATCTTATCTATGCCGGTCCGTCGGTCGGTTGGTTGGTCGGTCATTCTCTTAGTCACAGACCAGACCCAACCGAAACATACGACCTGAGTGCGCCTGTCCCATGCTCATGCTGTCTGTGATTAAGGTGTTTGCTATTGTTCAAATTTTCGAAATTTTTTCATTTCTTTCAGACGTACTCCTTGGTAGCTGTCTTTCCCTTCTCCTGTACGCCTCCTATGCCTTTGTGCCGGGATATTGTCTCACGCTGATTAAGCTGCTGTGTCCAGCCTCTGGCGTACTCAGCCACGCCCACCCATGTAATATTAATTCCGATGTTGTCTGCGGCAACGAAAGTGACGCGTTTTTAACCTAATCTTAACTGTAGATTATCTTTTATAATAAATTATTTCAAACGTAACGACGCTGACGTTTGCTTAGGATTGGGTGATGCAGCAGGCAGCCTTCTACACACACTAAAACACCTATGGGATTGTTCCTGCGAGCACTCGGTAACCCCCACATTATTTCTGAGAGTTGGCACATTTATAGCTTTATATGGTTAGTGGTACAGGCAAGCAACGGGTTAACTTAACCAAATTTATCAAAAGGCTGTGATTTTATGCAATTCATCAAATTAAGTCAGTTGAGAAAATTAACCCACTGTCGACCAGAATTTTCACGCCATTCAATGGAGCGGATGGTTGGAAGGGATGGAACGACGTGAAACATTGGGACAATCAGAAGAAATGGATCATGGATCGGTGATCAATATTTAAAAACAGTTAACTTAGCTCTTCAATTGTTTAAATAGAGCATATTTAGAGTATACTTTGAAACTGCGAAGGTATATTTTGGTATTTTTCTAATTGTCAGGCGGTATATTCGATCCACGGTCACATTTACCAGTTTGTTTGTGTTTTTTTCTGGAATTTTGTAAAAATTTACAAAATATTCCTGTAATTACGATGTCCAACGACAAACGCACAGTTTATGTGGGTGGGCTGGCCGATGAGGTGACTGAGAGACTGCTGAACAATGCTTTTATTCCCTTCGGGGACGTTGCGGACATACAAATGCCAGTGGACTACGAGTCGCAGCGTCACCGGGGCTTTGCCTTCATCGAATATGAGCAGGCGGAGGATGCGGCCTCGGCCATCGACAACATGGTATGTTAGACCAACGAATTTTGATAGCAAAATGCTAATAACAATATCCGCAGAACGACTCCGAGCTCTGCGGCCGAACCATTCGCGTCAATTTGGCCAAGCCGGTGCGTGTGAAGGAGGACAGCTTCAAGCCGGTCTGGGCGGATGATGACTGGCTGCAGAAGCATGCTGGCGCGACACTAGAGCCCGCAGAAGCTGGCGAAACAGGAAAGCAACAGGAACAGGTGGAGACGCCATCAACTGGACCAGCGGTCATTGAAAAGGCTGAGAAGCGCAACCCACAAGTATTCTTCGACATACGCATCGGAGGCAATGATGCTGGCCGTGTTGTGATGCTGCTGAGGGCCGATGTGGTGCCCAAGACAGCGGAGAACTTCCGCCAGTTGTGCACACACGAGCAGGGCTATGGCTACAAAGGTTCCACCTTCCATCGCGTGATTCCAGAATTTGTAAGAATTTTGATTCCAAAATCCCTTCAACACATATTTACCTTTCATTTTACCCGCAGATGTGCCAAGGCGGAGATTTTACGAACAACAATGGAACGGGCGGCAAGTCCATTTATGGCAAAAAGTTCAACGACGAGAATTTTAATCTGAAGCACAACAGCTTCGGCACCCTCTCCATGGCCAATTCGGGCACCAACACAAACGGCTCTCAGTTCTTCATATGCACCACAAAGTGAGTTCCGACACTTCGACATTGAAGATAGTGAATGGAATCTAATAATTGATTTAACTCTTCTCCAATAGAACGGATTGGCTGGATAACAAGCATGTGGTGTTTGGGCATGTCATCAGCGGTGCAGATGTGGTGCGCAAAATGGAACGATGTGGCTCAAAGACGGGCACTCCAACGCAAAAGATCATCATCTATGCCTGCGGAGAGTTGAAGTGAACAAAAACTCCAATAAAGAAACTCTTTTTTGTATATATTTTACTCTTCAACGTTCTCTGTTTATTGAAAAAAACCACTAAGTCAATGTTAGGAGCGCACGCAGTGGGCTCCATTCGGCTGGGGATATCCTCCATTTTACTGGAAGTAGGTCCTTGGCTTCCTGAACGAGAACAGCTTCCTGTTGCCCTTGTGATGGACACGCTGTACCAGTGGGAACTTGATCTTGGAATCGTGGAACTGCTTGACGTGCACACGACGCGTCTTCGCGGCAGCGATCGACTCCACCTTGATGATCTGGATGGAGTGAGCACGTGCACGATGGCGGGCGCCCATGTCGCGGTAGCACTGAGTGACGGCACCACCAACAGTCAGGTCACGGTACTCGCGGTACATGTTGTGTGTGCCCGAACGGGAATCGTAGCGCAGCCAGATGCCAAAGTTCTTGATCTTAATGGGCGATGTCTCGTACACCTGCTTGATGGACACGATTTCGCCGGTGGTCTTCTTGAACTTCTTCAGCTGGCGCAAAAAGTACCAGAAGCGGGATTTGGCGACAATGTTGTCGGGAGCGAAGATGCGCATCTTGTAGAGAGGCGTCTGGGGCTCCTTTTCGCTGGGCAGCTTGCGGCCCACGACCTCGTATTCCTTCAACTGCAAATGGAAAGATTTTTAATAAGTTCCGTTTGTTGTAAACAAATGCGGCGACAGGCAGGCAAACACACACACACACACTCGCGCATGGCACCCACACGTTGGAGGTTATGTTCTGTGCATTGGAGAAACAATTTATTTTTGTGTGCATTTTCTAATTATTTAGTCACTGCATGGCAGCGCTTTTCACATAATCTTTAAGAAACTTCAGACAGCCCTATAGTTTATATTATATGGCGCCTGGCCTGTGTCAGACATATTCATTTTTCCAACGCTGTCCACGACACTTTATTTACTCGACGTGTTTTTACTCTGAAATGCCCCAATTCCGCACATTCCATCGATCATGCGAGACGCTTGGTGGGTTTGCCTCGCTGTTTCACACATTTCTACAGCAAATATTATGTGTTTTTGGGTTTATTTCATTAATACTAACCAATCCCTTGGCTCTCATGTTGGTAGTTCACGCGAAAAGGAAACGGAAAGAGCTTGTCAAATCGAAATCACACTGAACCATAAGTCAGGGCTGGCAATCACTATCGATAGACCTGTTATCAAATAATCATTTCAGAAAACCGCCTAATTAAACGAATTACAACTAAAACCAGCTTAACCTTAGTATAAATATTGCAACTAGTATATGAAATACAAGATCAAACAAAGATTTAATATACTTTTCGAATGATTGATAGCTATCGATATTTTGTCACTGATGGTCGCATTTTGGACAGTCCCCACCAATGTCCATCGCTAGCTTCTGCGCGTGTTTCAATGGCTGTAAAAGCAAAAAAATGTTGCTAAAAATTATTTTTCACACGCAATTTAATTAGATTTATAGTTTATAAGTATACTGTATACACAACTAAGTTACAATACAGCTCTGGATGTAATTACAAATAGAAAAGTGCAAAGAAAAAAGTGGTCAGAATAAAAAATGCAAAGCGTGGACGACGACGTGCAAAAAGAAGAAAATTTTATACCCAGAATTCGGGACGCGCAAAAACACAAAAAAACGACTATTTCCTGGTCGCCCGGACCAAGCTAAGGGATTGCGCGACATTGCGAAATTCTCGAGCCTTTCCGAGTGTCCCAGTGTGTAAATTAATAATAAAAATAAAGCATAAATTGTATAAGCGGACTGTCTGGGGTTGTCGGTAGAGCGCTGAGGAGGGGTAGGCGAGTCTCGTTCTTGCTCAGTTTCAGCCCATTGCGCTGGGGCGAATCTCTCGGTCTCGGTCGCTCTTTCAGTTCTGTTCTGCCCCGAACTTCCGTGACATCGGTTGTTGTTTTCTCCTTTTCTTGTTTTCGCGCGTAAAATTCGTTCCCTCGTTTCCCACCCTCGCCGACTCTGTTCACTCGTTTGTGGGAAATTGTTGTACCTAAGGCACAACAACAACAGCAGCCACGCAAAGCAGGTAAATAAACGTGCACAATTGTGTGGTACGGTACATTACGTACGTACAGGGGTACACTTGATTATAGTATCATTCCAAGAATATTTTAAGTAAATTCATTTATTTTTAGACGTCATTTGTTCTCTCGCGTTTGCTATTTTGCTTCATTTATTTTTGTATTTTCAATTATTTAGCCAGGGCTGCATACATAATGACCGGTAATTTGTATTTGTTCTGATTCAATGTTTATGCACGCTGCTGAAATATCGTGAAAAGAAAAAATCTCATAACTGCTGAATAATGCATTTGTGTGTAGCCAATTTCCGTGCCGCCTGAATAAACACCGCAAAAAGATAACGCGCATAAACGTAATGTTTTTCTTCGGTTTCTTCTTTGCGTGTGATTTTCCATCCACAAACCTAATGTATATTTGATAAAAATGATTTTGATTTTCTTACGCCGTCAGCTGCGTAGGAGACGGATGCGAAAGAACAAAGCGCAGACCGGAACGCAGTCGAAAAACGGAATGCAAAGGTAATGCCAATAATCACATTTTTCTACCGTACAATTCGATTGATTAACGATATCATTTTGTTTCTTCTTGATTGCGCATTGTGTGACAGCGCATAAATGCAGAAACGATGATGGAGGCATTGGATCAGCAACAAGCCAATCTTACGTCTAACATAGATGCCGGTGATGCGAGTGGTACGAGTGCCAGGGTCGGATTGGATGTCGGTGCGGGAGCAGCAAGTGGCACTACCAGCGAAGAGGAAGATTACGAGGACACTCATAATGCGCTGGGGCTGGCGAAAGAGGAGAGCACGATGGAGCACAGCGACAACAACAATGCGGACGCTGCTGACGATGCTGAATGTGTACGACGAAAGCGTAAAAAGAGCACCGATGACGTGATAGACTTGACTCTGGCAAACGGCCAGGATAGCAGCCAAATGGAGGCAGAGCCAGAGTCGGAGACGGCAAACAGCGAGAAGCAAACGAATGAAAGCGAAACTTCAAAGGAATCTCTTCTGGCCGAGAAAGAGGCTGTTAGTGACAGCAATGATATTGTGGAGAATCCAACGACTCAATGTCCAACGATTGTCATTGAAAGCGACGATGAGCGGCCGACCAGGGGATCATCCCCTGCTTCGGTCGGTTCTGTAAAGCAAGAGCAGGGGGAAGACTTGCTGTCAGAGGAGGAGGAGTCGGCACAGTCCAGCACAATACCAGTGAAAGAGGAGTGCCTGGAGGATCTGCCAGTGGATGAAGATGTGGAGCTCAAAAGTGATACGCGTACTGTGCCCAGCTCTGAGCCAGATGCAAATGAGCAGCTCAAGAAGCTCGCGGAATCTGCTGCTGCCTGTGATGATGCTGATGATGATCCAAAGGAGAGCTTGCTAACTCGCAAGGATGAAGAGGAAATACAGCAGGGATCGCCGGTTGTCAGAGAAATCATTAATGTGGAATCGGATAGTGAAGAGGAGGAGGAAGCAGATGGATATCTATCTGCACGAGGAGATCTCGATATCGACACTGAGAGTGAGGAAGAGGCTTCGGCGGCGACAGAAAAAGAGGATGCCGAGCGATCTTTGTCTGTGAAAGAACAGGACACGGAGTCGGACAGTGGAGAGGAGGACGTAGTGGTTCCTGTAGCTGTAAAAGGAGATCTTGATATCGGCACGGAGATCGCCGAAGAGGATGACGATTCGCAGCTACTGGTTAAGGAGTCTGAAACAGAGGATGTCGAACAGTCTTCGTCTGTCAAAGAGCTGAATGTTGGAGCGGAAAGTGGTGAGGAGATTACCGAAGAGGATGTGGATTCGTCTCTGTCCATCAAGGCATCTGAAACAGAGGATGCTGAGCGATCTTCGTCTATCAAAGAGCTGGATGTGGAAGAGGAGGAAGCAGCGGAAAATCGATCTGTAAAAGAAGATCTTGATAACGATACGGAGAGCGAGGAAGATGCAGCTGCAGATGCCAATGCAGATGCAGATCCTGCCCTGCCTATTAAGGAAGATGTCTCCGTCAAGCATCCGGAGACTACGAAAGATCTTGATGAGGAAACTGTGAGTGCCGAGGAGAACATTTCGTTGCCACTCAAAAAGGGTCTTGATGAGGATACGGAGAGTGCGCAGGAGGCCCTCTCGCTGTCCATTAAAAAGGATCTGGAAGAGGATTCGGAGAGTGAGACAGAGACAAGAACAGCTGTGAGATCTACGTCAGCTGAAAAAGATCTTGAGATGAATGCGGAGGAATGTAAGGAAGATCGCTCGCCGAATAACGTTTCAATGACGAGGGATGGCCTGGCCTCAGACGAGGAATTCGATGCAAAGGCATCGCCGCAATCTAGCCGCAAATCGTCTGTAGCGGAATCGTCTGATTCGGAAGATTCTGTCACGCTGACCATGGACGTGGATCATCCATGTAGCGAGGATGAGGCTGCAGATGCGAGGCCAGGAGTGGTTAAAATTGAATCGGACTCGGAGGAAGGACAGCAGATGGAGGAAAGTCTCAAATCGACGAATTCTGCTGCCGCGCCCAGTCCCATTCCGGATGTGGATGTTGCGCCACAAGTCAAAGTGAATGGCATACACGATGCCCCAATTCCCGAGGATAGTGTGAAGGAGGAGCTGGAAGAGCACGACCAATTGTCTGTGATATCGAACCACACGGCGAACGAGGACGATGAAGATGAAGGAGAAAGAGAAAGAGAAGATGTAGAAGAAGCCTCCACGTCACAACAGCCGCCAATGAGGACACGGCCCCTGATTCTGCCCGTGCGCAGAAGCCGCAGTCGGAGTACCAGCAGAAGCAGCACAATTAGCTCAGCCTCGCAGCATCAACTGGTCATCGATCATCCGACTGAAAGTGAACAGCATAGTGGCAAGGTGCAAGCCCTGAAGCTGTCACTCAAGCGCAGGCGCAGCAGCAGACAAAGTATCTCCTCCGCCGCCTCCGCCAACTCCGTCAGCCAGCCCGAGAAACAGATGAAGGTAAAATCCTCGACATCACTGCTTCTGCAGCGTCTCCAGGGCAATGACGGCACCACTGTCAATGCTGATTCTGTCAGCAATCCCCCAGCGTCGAGGGAGCAGGAGCAGGAGCAGTGCCAATTGGCGACGAAGAAGGAGCCCGAACCGAAGAAGGAGCGTTTCTATCGCTGCGCAAAGTGCGGCACCGTCCACCAGAGTTGGAACTTCTTCGCCCATGTGCGGGATGTCCACCAGAAGTTCGTTTGCATGTACTGCAGCCTCACGTACGCCACTGTGGAGAAGCTGTCGCTGCATCTCGAGAACAAGCACGACATCGACCAGAAACACTATCCCAAGGGTGCGTGGGCAGCGGAGCAGCAGAAGGATGATCGGATCAGATATCTCATCTGCTGCACCTGCCAGACCACCTTTACACAAGGCTTAGATTTCGAGAATCACGATTGCGCTGAGCTCATGGTGCCGTGTGCTCAGTGTGGGGTGAAGGGTTGCCATGCGATGGCCTGCAGAAACCAGAAGAAGAAGCCGCCCAAACGGAGGAGAAGAGTACGGAAGCAACAGACAGACCAGCAGCAACAGCAGCAACAGACGCAGGCGGTGCCAATGGAACCCCAGCAGGCAGCCCTGCAAACGGAGCCAGCGGAGAACAGTAAGTTGTCAGCGTTAGTCCACGACTATTCTCACATAATTAATGCTGCTGCAGTTCCAGCGCCAATGCACAATTGGCCAACCATCGATGCGGACACTGTGCCTGTGCCAACTCCGACGCCGCCTCCAGCCATTCCGAAGCTAGTCGTGCCCAAAATAATGCTGCGGGTGCCAAAGGAGTTTCAGAAATCTGTGGACGCTGCTCTAAGCAGCACCGATACGGAAGAGGAGGAGTCGGAACTGCAAACAGCCGCTCCACTAGAAAGGGAAGCAGAAACGAATCCCTCGCCGAGCCCTCAAACGCCTCCTCCTGCGCCGCCGCAATCACGCCACAGCCTAGATGATTCGGACTGTGCACTGATGATGAGCCGCATGCAGGCCGAAGTGGAGCGCACAGAAATGGAAATACAGCGAATCAAAGCAGACAGGAAGAAGCAGCCCAAGGCCATAGCCCCAGCAGCTGTGTTGGACGATGGATTGCTGCCTCAGCACGCAGCCGAAGCTATGGAAGAGCCACTGCTTCAAGCGCCAGTGCAGCAGGTGCAACCGCAGCAGCAAGAGGAACAGCGGCGCTGGTCACTGACTCCACCCGCTTCGCCACACAACACAACTCAGCCACCGCCCGCAATAGTCTCGGAATTCCAAGCGGATGCAGCCGATGAAGATGCATCGCCTGGCCGTCGCAATAGCCTCGGCAGTGACTGCATGGACATTGACGACAGCCTGAACGGACCAACGGCTGCCGACGAGGGACAATTTGAACCCCCAGACCGATTTGATGCGGTGGGGCTGTTGGAAGTCATCCAGCCCGTGCTGGAGTCGCCTGCGCCGCCCTTCGATGGCATTCTTGTCGCCGGAGAAGACACGCACACGATCGATCTGCAGTTGAATCGACCCCTGGATCGGTTCACAATTGTGGAATTTGTGCGTCTGTGCCTGACGGCGGTCTTCCCCATCTGCCTGTACTGCAATCACGCTCGCCGCATTGCCGTCAATGGAAAGCAGCTGGTGCTGCATCTGATTGGCCAGCACCGGTTCACCGCAACTGTGGACAGCATCACGGCGGAGGAGCTGTACGCTGAGACGATTGTGGCACGGTTGAAGAGCTTTGTGCCACAGCTGGAGGAGGAGTTCCTGAATATGTCCAGCTACTGCACCCTGGAGAGCGGCAAGTACGCAGAGGACTTCAACGAGCGGATCTTCGAGTGCTTCTCCTGCCGCTACGTGGCCGCCACGCACAAGGAGCTGTACACGCACAACCGCAGGATGCACGCCAAGGCGAACATCATGTGCATCATGTGCCGCACGAATTTCTACAGCTACAGCGAGATTCTGTGCCACATCTGTCCGGGCGAGGAGGCGCGCAGCGTTTACGACTTGAAGTTTCGCTGCTGCCTGTGCGCTGCGGCGCCGCAGCTGCCCTCCGCCTTCCGTCTGATGGTGCACCTGCGGAAGCAGCATAATGCCTGCGACATCTGCCTGGAGGACTGCTTTACGCAAGCGAGGCTCTCGGCCCACGTGTGGAAGCACAAGCTGCTGCATCTGTGCTACCGCTGTGGCATCGCCTACCGCAACAAGCAGGACATTTCGAAGCATCTGTTCTGGAAGCACGGCACCGAGAGCGCCAGCTGCAAGCGCTGCCTGCAGAAGCGCTGGCCCCACGTCTACCACTTTTGTGTGCCGCCCGTGACGTTTCCCTGCGAGGATTGCGGCTTTAGCTTCAGCAAGGCCATCTACCTGGAGGTGCACAAGCGAATGCATTCCGGCGACTTTCGCTACGCCTGCGCCGAGGAGCTGTGCGAAGAGAAGTTTGTCTCACGCAAGCTGCTGCTGAAACATGCCAGCACCCATGAGGCGAAGGAGGATCTCAACACAGAGACGACCATGCCGGAGCAAGAACAGAAAGAGGATTCGCAGCCACTGGAACAAGCGATCAAAAAGGAAACGGAGGAGGGTGTGAGAGAGGAAACGTCGCAGCAAGAGGCTGAAACGAAAACAGCGCCATTTGAGGAGAAAGAAACTAAAACGGAATGCACAAAAGTGGAGCCTGACGAGAAAAAGGAGACCGGAGCGGAGCAACCGGCTGCCAAATCGGAGACACGCAAGCGACGCAAGAAGTCCAAGCGGAACAAGGAATACCTCGAGGATCTCAATCTGATAGCGCCAAATCTGTCGGAGTCGGACAGCAGCGACAGCAGCGATTCGGATGCACCGCCGCGGAGGAGTGGCAGCCACGGCCATGAGACGCTGCCCATGCGATCAACTGTGGAAGATTTGGGTATGCCCAAGGTGATGCTGTCGCCCTCCTCCGAGAGCGATGCAGATGATCAGAAGTCGCAGCCAAGCGAGAAGCCGCAGCAACCACTCGAGGGTGGCGAGAAGAAGCCCTCGGCGGAGTCTAAGGAACAAGCAAAGGAAACGCCAAAGGCAGAGACAGAAGCAGATGCGGAAGCAAATGTAAATGCGGAGGTGCAGGTGGCCAAAAGGGAAGAGCAACCCGATGATGTCTCTGATATGTGGAAAAACCTGCTGCAAAATCAAACCGTGAACCCCAATTCAGAGGAAGAGCTGCCGGCTAAGGAGGAGGCGCAACCCGCAGAGTTGGAGAACCCTCCACCACCAAGCAAGGTGCATGTGGCCTGGTCCGATCACGATTATTGCAAGATGTACCGCACACCTGCCCCCTCGCCTGTGAAGAAACATTCGACATCCAAAGCGTCGCACGCCGGCAAACGGTCGGGCAAAAACAATGCCTCCAGCGACAGCGATAGCTCCAGCAGCTCTAGCTCCAACTCGGACTCGGACTCCTCGAGCTGCTCGTGTGGTTCCAACTGCAGCTGCAGCTCCAGCAACAGCAGCAGCTCCAGCGACGACTCTGATGATTCCGACAGCTCCAATGCCGCAGCAGCGCCCACGAAGAGGATGCGCAAGAAGTCTCTGAAGCAGAAAAAGAACGAGGCCACGGGCAAGCAAATGCCGCAGCCAGATCCAGAGGAGGAGATTAATGTAACCTCCGCGCCCGAGGAGCAGCCTGTGCCGCCGCCGCCCTCACCCAAGGCGCCGCTGTACAACGAATCGGATTTCGACACCGCCTTCTCCGACACCGACGAGGAGTTCTACGATGCCCATCCCCAGAAACTGGCCAGCGAGATGCTGGCGCAGAAGCGCGAGGCCCTGCTCGCCGAGCATCCGCCCGTGGGGCCGCGCAACAACTACGACATTGTGGAAAACAGTCGTCCCTCCACGCCGTCCCTGCCCGAGGAGGCGACTGCATACGCCGACAAGCCGGAGCGGGTGCGCAACAAGAAGAAGAAACGAGAACGAAAGTCCACATGTAAATCGGGAAAACTACAGCTGCTGGCTAGCACACCCCTGCCCGCCATGGAACCACCATCCATTGCCAGCCAGATGCTGCCAGCAGAGTCGCCGTCGTTGCTACCAGTCACCCCACTAACGCATCGACATCTGCAGCCTGGCGGCTACCTGGGTCTGGGCAGCAGGATGAGCGAGGGCAGCAGCTGCTCCGATGCCGATGGCCAGCTGAAGCGCTCCAAGCGCCAGAGGCGTCCCAACAAGTTCTACGGCTACACCAGCGACGATGAGAACATGAGCACCATCCTGGCCCCGCCGCTGCTGGTGGGCATGCAGCTGATCAAGCCACAGCCGCCGCCGTTGCTGACTTGGGCCAAGGAGGATTTGCCGACGCCGCCCAAGCAGCGCAGCAGAAACAACAACAACAACAGCAGCCATCACCACAGCCATCTGCACAGCAACGGGGGAATGAGAACGCCTCCGACGGGCTCTGGATCGAGGAAGCGCAACAGGCAGCGGTCGCAGGCGGCGAGCGGAGGCGGCTCGAATGTGAGTGCTCGCTCCGCAAAGCGCCACAAGCCGCACAGGCAGGAGGAGGAGAAATCATTGCCGCCGATACCCACGCTGAAGATCCGGCCCAGTCTCCTGCCCACTTCAACGCCGCCGTCAGACAGCAGCGACAGCAGTTCGGAGGACGAGGAAGTGAATGTGACCAGCCTGGGGCCACCCACGCCACAGATACAGATGCCACCCGCTTTGGCAATGCCCACAGCACCACCGGTGGTAGTACCGGTGCAGCTGCCACCGCCGCCGCCGCCTGCAGCCACAGCATTCAATCAGCCCATTCCGCCGGCTCTACTTCCGAATCCGGACTTTGCCACGCTGCAGTACTTCAAGGCAAACAACATACGCTATCCGATCCGACCGCCGGCGGGTGCACGGCTGGCGCGCGAGGGCGAGTCCGTCTACTGCTACTGCCGCTGTCCCTACGACGAGGTCTCCGAGATGATTGCCTGCGACGGGGACAACTGTCTGATCGAATGGTTCCACTTTGAGTGCGTGGGCATAATGGTGGCGCCACAGGGCAGATGGTTCTGCGCCGAGTGCAGGCCCAAGTACTCCGAGGGCCTCTATCCGAGCGCGACGGCACAGTGACAGCATCTGCACCTGCCAGGAGGAGCTTGGCTGGGATTCCGTGGATCCTCTAACACACAGTAGCCCCAGCCACAACCACGAGATGGAAACCCCACTACAGAATGGAATACGCTTATTAATTAATAAACAAAACAAACAAAAAAAAAACAACTTAGAACAGGTCTAAGAGGATATCTTAAATTACTAATTACTACAAATGAAATCTATCTATCAATCGTAAGGAATTAAATGCTAATTATGTACATTGTTAAGGCAAAGAAAAGCCAAGGCTCAAAGTACACCCCTCCCCAGAGAAAGTGTAAATAGGGAAAAAACAGTTTAAATAACAGAATAATAAACGTATATATTATATATATATAAATATCAATAGAGAAGATCCACAACTGTGTGTAAATATCGAGAGATCCCCATATAAATAAATGTACGCCTAGAATAGACACAACTTGAACCCTTCCCTGAGCCCTGAATCAACCCTGAATCATAAATAGTTATTAATTAAATCTATCATATGTGTACGCTTACAGTTAGTGACTACGCAACAAACAAACATCAATGGAAACAAGTGACGGGAAAATAATTCATCATTCAATCGATGTCGGATGTTGAGATTGAATTACATACAATACACATGCAACTGTGACAAAAACGTATAAAAAGAAACAATTAAGTAATACTAACTGGAATTTGCGTGATTTATTTTATGCTCAAAATGGGACTCATCATTTATGCTGAAAGAAATTGAATGTACTGAGTGGCAACAATACCCCTTCTAAAGAGAGAATATCTTCTATAACGTCTTTGAAATGTAATCTGCAAATAACCGCCTCCATTCAGTTGCACAAGCGAAAAGTGAGCAAAGAGAATGTACAAGAATGCAACGAATAAATAAGCGTTTTGGACTGCTATTAAATTTAATCTTCAGCTCTAATATCATATGAAGCAACCCAACCAACCCTTACAATACTATCTTAGCATAGAGGTAACATTTATGGTTGTTCCCTGAATGGGTTAACGTTAACCCAGTCGCCTGCCTATGTGCTCAGGGTTTAATATCCTGAAAACGAATTCCATGCTCCATGCTCCGATTATGGCAAAAGCAAAGTAAAAAGTAAATGCAAATAAGCCACGACAAGCGGGCTAATGTTGTTGTAGCTGTCGTAGCTACAGACCCTGGATGAATGGGCACGAAACCACGCCAGGGTCAGTGGTAGGGTCATCCAATTTCAATTCCAACCACCACCACCCGCATATCCGGTCACCACCTACCTCATCGTCATCGTGGCTTCGGTTGGGGTATGGGTGGGTTTGTTTACCAAACAGCACGCTGATTTAATTGTTCTAGGTAGCAGGAGTCAGGAGTAGTACGCGGACTCTTGAGGCCGAGCTGCGAGAGAGTCCAACTTGTGGCGGCGCAACAGCCACAACAAACTTCAATTACAGGTGGCGATTGTGGCCACCAGAGAAGAGAATGTCCGGTGAGTGTGGTGCTGTGGTGTGGTGTGCGTGAGTAGAAATTACCATAAATCTGAGAGGGCTCGAATAAAAAAGGCTTCTCTGGTGAACTTGGGCCAGCAGTTCGTGTTGAGTTGTCGCGGTGAGCGGTTAACCCGAAGCTAAAGGCTCTTTGAGTTTCAAAAATTTGCGTTCGCGTGGCAGATCCCACTGTGGTGTGTGTGCGTGTTCCTTGAGCAATGTCCACGGTACAGCTAGTTGTGCAAACAGTTCAAATAGTACAATTATTGCCCACTGCTGGTCGCCGCTAGGCCACCCGGACTTGGTGGCGCTCGTATACCATGGTACGTCGCGCCTCCAGCGTGCCGCATTTGAATAGCAGCGGCGGCAGTAGCGCCGATAGCGCCAGCACTTCTGGCAATCGTCGGGCAAGAGGCGCCGCTGCCGGCTCACGTGGCAGAAAGGCGCCAACGCCCACATCGACATCCACGTCCACTTCGATGTCTAACCAGCGGGGCAGTTCCGGCAGCAGCAGCAGCATGCCACGTTCCCGCAGTCTTACCAACGGCATGCGTCGCCTCAGTCCACAGAAGGGAACAGGGAGTGGCGGTGTCGGCGGCAGTTCCCGCAATACGCCGTATTTCCTACGCTCACGGGAGAATGAGTAAGTGTGGTCTAAGGAAAAGGAATGGATTGCCGCCATTGCGGTGTTTCCCACCGTCATCAATAGGTGATAACTTGCTGACGCTTGGGCCCACAGTGGAGACTCGTTAACACAAAATTGTGGTACAAATAAATCAAGATCTCAGATCTCTCAGCTACTAAAAGATCTAAACATTTCGATCTTAGCTGCTAAAGATTACCTCAAGAATTTTGTTCACTTTTTGACTTGCTGTTGGAATTGTATATTTACTTTTCCTCTATAGTCACGTGGTTACTGTACTGTGTATATATTTTAGGAATTTAAATTGGTCTTTGAACATAACATACGTGGAGGGAGTTCCTCCATTTTTTGTAACCTTTCGCAACGCCGCTGGCAGTGCCGCTGCTTGTGTAATTATTAAATAAATATATCTATAAATTGTATGTGGAGTACAGGCAAAGGGAAATGTATTAATTTGCATCATTACATTCGAAAAGGGCAGAGGCAGGGACCACTACAACCATTAGTGATAACACGACAGGGACTTTCCCGGGCTCACCCCTAATCGAAGGCAAGACCCATTAAAGGCAACCGAACGATGGCAGGAACGGAACAAGCAGACACAAGCCAAAGCCATAATGACCACGCACAATACGAGTAATCCAAAAGAAGGACAGACAGGCAATCAAATGAACAGAGAGACAGTCGAACGAACGAACGGTCAGAGTGGCGGGAATTTTATTTTAGTTCTTTATTTAAACAATTTCGTGAAAAGGAAGTACAGCGCCATGAGATCGTGGGGGTTGAGCGGAGTTGAGCACTAACCGGACACGACACAAATCGATTTTGCAATTAAAGCCCATTGAAGTCTATATGTAGGATATGACCGGAGTTGAGAGCGAAAGTGGTCATATTTGAGTTGGGTTTTTTAGAGTTCGATTCCGCTGTGGGTTCAGTTTTAACGCAACAGAAAAACAGCCTAAGGTTAAGGACCCCCAGATCTTTGTACAAGTACAAGACATTGGTTCGGCCAGAACATTAAATATTCAACAGCGAAGAACTTTCTATCGTGGTTTGAGTAGCTACTTAATATGATGATACGATGGTATCTATTTGTTTTTATTTTAATTGTGGCATGGAATACCTACAATTTCATTACTTTGAATCATTAGTGCCGGAGGGCAATGTGTCATTGAAGAAAATAGTCGTAAGACGAACGTCTCAACGTTTGTTCTCACATCATTTCTTGCCAGATTTTAGATTATGATTGGAATATTTGTGGGCTAGGGCTAATTATTGGGAAGTGAAATTCAAAGAACATACAGACAGAATATAACAGAAATTGTATATAATTTTCTTCACTCTTGAATACACAAGTATTTAGCTGGAACACAACAATTTCCTATGAATCTCTTTTTCTCGTTAGGTGCCTTCCACCGCAAGGTTACCATTCACACCTGTGGGGCTATGTCGTTTGGTAGTTGGAGTTATGGAAGTGCTTCTGCTCCCCCAATCGCCAGCAATTGGCAGCATTATGGGCGTTATAATTATAATGGGACACGCATCTAGAGACCAATACATATCTTATCATTTTGACTGATGAATGCGTTGATGGCTGCATGATTGACGACACACATTGAATATGCTTTGACAAATATTCCCACACAGACAGTAAAGCAATAACTGCCCCATGGCCTTACCTAAAATTGTATCTCCACTCCGGGCAACTTTGAAAGTGAATTCGCGTGCGTGTCGCTGGTTGGCTGAAGGGATTGCAATTTAAAAATCCATATGGACACTATACAGTATGATATATGGATTTTCTGGCATGCAAAGCACTGAGTTGGGTAATAATTACGCCCCCAGAAACAGATAATCAAAAGTCCACATTTCATTGCCTAAACTTTGCATGCTTCATAAATGTCACCAGGAGCAGGGAGTAGACTCCACCTCTCACTTTAATGCATTGGAAATAAAAGTGAGAGTTCCAGTTTCAGAATCGTTAGAATTTATTTGTTTCGCAAACAAAAGTCACTGGGAAAAAACCCGACAACCCAGCTCTTGCTGCTCATAATCCAATCAAATCCCTGCTGGACAATTACGAATTGTTGGTCTGAGGTCAGTGTAAATATTACGTATGATAACATGCTGAGCTGAGCTGGGGTTACATTTGTTGTGGGTATAAAAATAACAGCAGGGGACAAGTCAATCCACTTTAAAGGAAGTCAAAATATTCAAGGGTAAAGAGAGAGAACTCCTAACACGGTCAATATAATGATGGCATTATCGGTCACCCCTTCAGCAAGAAATCAAAACTTTCGCTTTTAGCTCCCCATTAGCCAATTAATTATTTAGAACCGAAAGTTGATTGAACTTTCCCAACCCTAGTGGGCCCAGGAGCTGCTTTGTGCTCTTCTTAGACGTCAAGTACCCCCAGGAGGGTTCGTGTTAATACATTCTATTGGCGCCTTTTGAAATATTTACACAGAGCACACAGCACACGGCCCAGCACACACAGAGAAAGCCCAACTCATGGCTGATTAATGGACGAAGTCTACGACGAAGGTTTGGACATTAGTCCATGAATGTTTAACAAGTCATTTAGGGGAAAAATGTGAAATGTCAGGCTCGAACTGGAAGATTGAACACATCCCACATGCTCGTGCTCCTGGGTAACTTCTCTTGAGTCCGTTCTGTGTGTTAGTGGCTCCAACGAGGTTCCAAATCAATAATTTATCGCTTACTAATTTGCATATTTTCATTAAGAGAAATTCCGCTGAAGAAAATGTTATTAATCACGCTCCTCCCGCCTCAAAAAACGAATGGCGACTTGGTATAAGAAACACCCAAAAGCCAGCCATCCATCCACCCTTAACCTTGGCTATTTATAGCTGACCAATGGTCACCGTCAAGTTCAAGGCAAATCCATGAATCCCACAAAATTCCAGGGATTCGCAGTGCGCAGAAGGAATGGAAAGCTTTTTCGAAGCTACTCTGATTGATTGGCTGCGATAATGGGTAATTCCAATATTTTATGTTTATTTTCTGCAGAATTGGCAGTGCTGATACCCTGGAAATTGTTGCCTCCAAGTCCACCGGCAGCGAGGAGTGCTCCACGCCAGAGGACAACATCAATGTGGTGGTCCGTGTGCGTCCGCTCAACGAGAAGGAGAAGCGGGACAGGCACGGCTCCACACTAACATTTCCCGGCAACGGACAGGTCATAGTAAGTATTCTGCGACTGTTTTTCGTTGCCTTTGTTAAGCAATGAAATCCCTCCGACAGATTGAGGGCAACGATGTGGGACAGAAGCGTTCGCATAACCGGGACAGCGTTCGTGTCTTTACGTACAACGTGGTCTTCGAGCCGGGGGCCACACAGGATGATATCCTGGACTATTCGGGCATTAAGCGTATCATAGAGATGGGCATCGAGGGATTCAGTTGCACGGCATTCTGCTACGGCCAGACGGGCTCGGGCAAGACGCACACGCTGACAGGACCACCAGATCTGGTGAGTGGAGTTGAGAGTCTCCAGCAGAATTTGTGTGACTGTTCCCCTTTGCAGTTTGTGGGCAAGCCGAATCCAAAGGATCCGCGACATGGCCTCATCTTCCGTGCTTTTGTGTATCTCTTCCAATTGATTAAGAACCGAAAGGATGTCAATTATGTGCTCAAGGCTTCGTTCATGGAGATCTACAATGAAAGGGTAAGGGTAATCTCTTGGGGCTGGGGCACTGCCGAGTCGAACATTCGATTTAAATTCAAATTGCATTTGCCATAATAAATACTCCTGCTGATTGACCTGACCTCTATTAAATGAATGTCAGCACGCTCCCCATGCCCCATGTCCCTTTGGTCCCTCCCCAGTGCGTGGAGTTCTTTTTGCAATTTTTTCTTGGCATTTCAAATGATTTGTTTAGCCCCTGGTTCTCCCTTGTTGCCTTAACAAATTGAATTGCATTTTATAGGTAATCGATTTGCTCAATCCGGGAAGTGCACGAAAACCGCTCGCCGTTCGCTGGTCCAAGAAGTCGGGCGGCTTCTTCGTGGAGAATCTCTTCACGGTGGACTGCGAGGAGCTGGACGATCTGTTGGCCGTACTGGAAGAGGGTAAGCGGCTGCTTAGCCTTGATTTTAAATGGAAAATTAATTGACTTTCGTCTTGTTGCAGGTATGAGAAATCGTGCCGTGGGCTCACATGCCATGAACGATCATTCGTCGCGCTCGCACACGATCCTCACGGTGCACATTCTGTCGGATCAGCAGACGGATGGCGGAGTGTTCCTCTCCAAGCATGGCAAAATCAATTTCGTAGATCTGGCCGGCAGTGAGCTGACCAAGAAGACGATGAGCGAGGGCAAGACCCTGGAGGAGGCGAACAACATCAACAAGAGCCTCATGGTGCTCGGCTATTGCATCTCCTCGCTGAGCGATGCCAAGAAGCGGTCGGGGCACATACCCTACCGGGACAGCCAGCTGACCAAGCTGCTGGCCGACAGTCTGGCGGGGAACGGGGTCACCCTGATGATCGCCTGCGTCTCTCCGGCACACTACAATCACGCAGAGACCTTGAACACTCTGCGTTACGCGTCGAGGGCCAAGCGAATACGCACCAAGCCCGTGATCATGATGGACCCCCGTGAGGCACTGATCCTCAGCCTCAAGCGGGATATTCACGCGCTTCAAATGGAGAATGATCACCTGAAGGCGGCCCTCAATCTGCACCATCAAGCGGCCAGCAGTGGCCCCGGGACGGACAATCTGCTCGACATGCAGCTGGAACGACTGAGCAGTGGAGGCGGTGCGCCGGTGCCAGTGCCCAAGGTGGATCTGGAGCGGCTGCCCGAGCTGGATGGCTCAGAGCTGGCCGAGCTGGTGAAGCTCTACATGGCGGAGAACGAGTCGTTGCGGCAGGAGAACAACCATCTGTTCACCGTGCGAGAGACAATACTCAGGGACCAGGAGATCGTTTGCAGGGAGAACGAGCGGCTGCTCAAGAAGCTCGAGGATGTTAACAAGTGAGTTTCAGTTGCGGTGGTGGGATAACTGGAGAGCAGGGTAGCATAGGGACCTTCTCGAGGCGCTTGGCTCATTGTTCTCTCCCATTTCTGACTCGTTCTAGATCGGTCCCGAGCGGGTACGAGGACGGGGACAATGAGCCAAGCACCCAGAGGCAGACGAATCACACTGAGGCCCCCCCAGAAGGCATCACATAATCTCAGTTTTGTTTTTTTATACTGTATTTTATATGCGTATACTTGTAAATGTTTTTTGAAAACAAGAGCCTAGAGTGTGACTAGTCATGTAAGCCAGACTTTGTAATAAAAGTTTGTTTCTGTTCCCATGAAGTGAATCCATCCA
Organism: Drosophila guanche; assembly: GCF_900245975.1. Taxonomy (NCBI): domain Eukaryota; kingdom Metazoa; phylum Arthropoda; class Insecta; order Diptera; family Drosophilidae; genus Drosophila; species Drosophila guanche. Next base: position 14,090,887 of record NW_022995743.1, on the reverse strand, counting down.
TCAGAGGGGTTGGAATAGACCCTTTAGACTCTTCTTTGAAATAATTACATATATTATTTTTCTTTCTTGGGTACAGGGTTTGTGTGCGTTCCCCTTTGATACCTGCCCGCTCGGCCATATCCCCGACCACCGGCAAGGAAACGCCCGGCACTGAGATCTGGACCAATCCCGAACTAAATGGCGCTGCAGTCTTGCCGCTGGAGCAGCGCATGTCGGAGAACGCCGATAGGCGCACGGACACTGCCCAGAAACGCATCGATCAGAAGCGCATTGCCAGGAATATTTTGATAATGGCGAATGCATTCACCAAGCCGGACCCAGATCTGGCGAAGAAGCTCAACACGGACCCAGAGAATGTTCCGGCGCAGAAGCAAGCCACGGACTATATGCCGGAGTAAGTTTAATTACCCAGGGCTGACACACTCAATTCATTATTCCTTCTTGCTTTCAGCATGCTAACGTAGAAAATGTCTAGGTGGCCCAACAAAATAATACATACAAATATATTTTTGCAATTAATGTAATGAAAAAGTGCCCAATACATTTGAAATAAAATTGTTACAGCTGTAATGCTAATTAATTGAATTGGAGAGTGCTATCTACATATATCGGGAAGTTCTTTTCTTTTTTTTTTGTTACTTAATCGCTATAGCGAAATTGGTTGGTCGCAGACGATGTCCGCATTGACCAGTTCTTCAGTTTATGTTGAATATTAGAAAAAAGTCACTGAAAATTTTGAACTAAAAAAAGAGTTGTTTGCCGAACGAACACCAGAAATAGAATGTATGGGGAAGTTCTGCGTCTACGACTATAAATATTTCAAAGCATTACCGCCAATAACATTTAAAAACTCCTATCGATATGCTGTTATCGAATGAATGAACTCGATATCATACCTGTAGCTTTGGCCTATCGATTGTACAGTAATTTGTATTGATTTTTCAACGCTCCGAGAAATTAAAACTCGTGCCTGTGCCTGTTGCTAGAGGTAAGAGGGCTAATTAATTTTGATAAAATTGCAATTGCATAGAGTACGGGAATTATTATTTGCAGCTGCAACGGTACTCCAAATCAATTCGCTGGCCAGCCCACACCGCCCCACCTGCACCACCATAGGTCTCGCCGAGACGGCTGTCCTAGATCTGATGGCTGCCAATTTGCAACAGCAGCGGTCCATCAATGCCCAACTGCGTCGCGAGATGGGAATAGAACGCATGCAGGTCTCTGAAGCCTGTGCGCTGATGATGAAGTACATGCTGGAGCACGAGGAGGACGACTCGCTGCTGAGCGGATTCAACGGTCAAAAGTTGAACCCGTTCCGTGAAAAGAACTCGTGCAGCATCCTATAAGTATAAGTTATAAGTGTGAGCTGTGCCCCTCCCGACACAGGTTCCTAACAACAGTATTTATTGATATGCATATACAGAGAATCACTCATATACCCGTACTATATTGTACTGTACTCAAATAGACCCGCTGAATGGCAGGGAATACGCTACACCATGCATGTGTGTGTGTTCTAGTATAACCTATTGATGTTTGTTGTAAGTATGCTGACCTCAATTATGTCTATAAACTGAATATATACAATATCTATAGGGCAGATATTTATGAATGTGTAAACATTCGTTTCGGGAACCGTCTTTAACAAATGCCTGCATATGTTTGTATGTATAAATATCGTGTATTTTGCTATCCTGTAGCTCTTTTTTGGAGAAATACATACATAATTATCAATTAGCAGATTCCACGAAGATATAACCTTACCCCACCCCCAACCCTTCCTTTATAAATGTTTCCTATTGAGATCTACGTCAAATAAATACAAATAAATCAATGTAACAAATATATATCGAGATACTTACATTCGTTTCTAAATTTAAAGTTGCGCTATGATCCACTCGAGGGCGATTAATCCCTATTTTGTATTTCTGGACCAGTTTCGCGATAATCTGAAGAAGCGGAACATCCAGAATATAAAACCCACAGTCGTGGCCAAAATGTGTGGACAAAAATGGCGCGAAATGAGCAAGGCTCAGAAGTCGGTGTATATAAAGAAGGCCAAGGAAAACCGTGACAGCCGGGACTCTGCCGGAAAATTCGAGTAATAGTTTACGAGATTGACAGTCCAAAGGGGACGCTCTCGGACGATTAAACGCGGTTCGAACTTCGAATCCTCCTCAAAGCATGGTCATAAGGGGACCAGTTGGATAGCGCATCGACAGATGCTGCCGATCTACCACTTGATCACTCTTATGATGTCTCGTTAAAGAGGCCATTTCTTCGTAAAATTATTATTATATTGTATTCACTACACATAGAAATTTCAAAGTAAAAATTCGCGGCATTTTTGCACATTAACCAGAACTGATTTGGCGGCGCTAACCAACACTGTGGACAGCACTAGCGTCGAGTTGAAAAGTGTAAATTGTTGAAATAAATCATGAGTTCAGGCTTTGTAACTGAAGCAGAGGCTGCCGAAGCTCGCCAAAAGCGTCAGGAGGAGTGGGAGCGTGTCCGCCAGCCGGAGGATCCACTGGAACGGCCAGAGGAACCATATGACGGACGCTCACTGTACGACCGCCTAAAAGAACAGAAAAACAAAAAAGATATGGAATACGAAGAGGCACATAAGCTAAGTAGGTTCGTGAAATCTTTAAAAGAGCTCCTCGCTAAGTGTCCCAAAATATAGAGAACCTAATTCGCGGCCTCGACGATGATGAGGTGCAGTTTCTGGAGGCTGTCGACGAGCACAAAATAAACGCGGAGCGTCAACAACTGCGTGATGAGGCTCGTGAACTAGAGGACTTTCGCAACCGTGTGGAGAAGCTACAAGAAGAAAGCGTTGATAAGGTAAAACATACAACATACAACATCTTTTTCGAATGCGTATTTAAAAAATGTGATTGTATAGAAACTACAGGCAGAGCTGAAGACCACCGCCAAATCAGTTGGTGCCACGGCGGGCCGAAACACACAAAAGTCACTGCTTGGCCACGGAATAAAACGCAAAAACGGTGAATCGCCCACAACAAGCAAAGTGGCCAAAACGGTGAAGAACGACAGCACACCAGAGCAGAAGGAGAAGGAACAGGAATTACAGCCAGTGTTTCAAAGCGGGTTGAAGTTGATAGCCACGCTGCCTGGCATTGGGCCCTACACGGAGTCCAGCGACTCGGAGGCTAGCACCGATTCGGACGAACTTGATCGGTTCACACGCACCGATTTGTGTGGTCGCAAATTACCAAAAAAGAAACAGTGCACAGAGTAGGGTCAGATCAATCATTTTATTGGGGTGCTTAACATGTAATTCTTTCTTGCAACAGAATATAGCCTAGAGTGTAAACATTACGTGTCCCTTTTCTTGTTGCGATTGCGATTCTTCACGTTGGTCATCTCGTAGAAGTTGCTGCCGATCTTCTTGCGTTTCTGGTTGCGTTCCAAGGCACGCTTCTGTTTGGCTGTCAGGCGCGGAGCCTTCGCACTGCTGGGACCGGCGGCATCGTCGGAACTATCGCCGATGTCATCAGAGTCACCTGGCTGGACCTTGGCCACGCGGAACTTGCCAGACGATGTGATGGCCAGCTGTTGGACCTTCTTTGTCTTGGCCTTCTTGTGGACAACACGCTGCAAATCATCATTGTACTCATCTTCAGAGTAGAAATCACTGGCTCCATCGCTCGATTCTTCCTCCTCATCGGCGAGCTGACGAGCCTTTTTGCGGGCCGCCCGTTCTGTTTTCTGCTGCTCCAAGAGCTCCAAGTCGATGTGATCCAGCTCCTTGACATCCTGCTGCTCGTATTCCAAGCCCACTCGAATCTTTCGGAAGTCCTGAATCTGCTTAAACTCTCGAGCCCTCTTGACTGACTCGCTAACAAAGGTTGGAGCCTCGGACCTGGCATCTGAGTTTGCATCATCGCCCGTTGGCTCCTCTACTACCTTATCATCCTGTGATTTTGGAGTGGCAAAACCCTCAGGTGGCACATAGAAGGGCAGCTTGCCTCTCTGCCAGTCATTAAGCACCATGCGGGATGTTACGGTAACGTCTGGCTCGCCTCCCTTCAACAACTTGCCGGACTTCTTGGCCAGCTGCTCGAGGAAGTGTTTCGGCGAGGTCCAGTCATCAATTTTATAGTTTTTGGCAATGTACTCCTTGCGCACACGCTGCAGCACAGTGTCCACATAGTCCTCCGGATTGGTGACTAACTCTACACGCACCACACCCTTGAGCACCTTCTCCGTGTCCGTCTCAGCCGTGGGGTACACCACGCCGGGGCAATCGATCAGGAAAATGCGCTTCATTAGCGTTATGTACTGCCACACTTTCGTCTCTCCGGCAATGGGTGCCACCTTGCAGACCTTCTTCGAGCGCAGGGCGTTGATGACCGAGGACTTTCCGACATTTGGATAGCCAATAAATCCCACACTGATTTGTTTCTTGTCCAAATGAAGTTTACCCAACTGACGGAACAGATTGATGAGGGCGCCTAAAGAGAGAATAGAAAATATAACTACATTCTTGTCTATAAATAAAGTACTTACCTTTGCCAAAAGGATGCTGCATAGAGGCATGAAACGCGATTGTGGGATACTCAGCACTGAGGATGGCCACCCAACGCTGTGTGACCCACACAGGCACCAGATCCACTTTGTTCAGAATGAAGAACAAGTGCTTGTGCGGCTTCTCTTTGCGCAGAAACTCCTCGATGTATTTGGAGCGTGTGCCCATGGGATCGCGGGCATCCAAGACCTGCAGCAGGACATCGGAAGCGTCTACGACCTTGTGCAGCTCGTTCCAGATACGCCTGCTTCCTCCAGCACCAAATACCCAATCTCGCACGGCCTTCTTTTCGCCCGTGTCCTCGCGGATCAGATCTATGTCCTTGGTTGAGTCATATTTATCCGCCTGCTCGTCGGCAGCCTTGCTCAAATCCTCCAGATCACGCACCTTAAGGCTGACACGTTTGCGCTGCTTCTTCGGCCCGAATACACTGTCAAAGCTTTCTGTGTCCAAGAGGTGGACACGCTTGTATTTGGAGGCCTCATTGAGTAGCGTCACTGGCAGCTGGGATGGCTTCATGATAACTTGATACGGATCCTTGACGGCTTTGCCAATCTCATCCTGGAATTTTTGCAGAGCTGTTTGTGATATCACGCGGGAGTTGCTGAACCACTTGGGTGTGGGCTCCACTCTGGCCATTGAACCAGCAGGCAGGCGACCCTAAAATCACAACATTCAGTATGATGTCCACAAGGACGGGCCAGGGATGTGCACGACTCACCTGGAACGGAGCCGGACAGATAATCTTGCCGGTACGATCCCGCTTCGCCTTGAAGTTGCGATACATCTGGAGCCGCTTAATGGTCCCCTTCGTACGGGGGTGCGCAACACCTTTGAGTCCTTCCTTAGGACGTTCTGGGTTCATCGAGTGGTTGGAATGGTTGAACCCCTGGGTTCGGGGCTTGCCCGTTGTGCTGCGTACTTTCGGCATGATTTGTTGATTAAATCGCGTGCCTTTCAAACAATTAAAGATATCTTTGCAGCACGGCAAAACCAAAACACACGTGCTTGTTCAAAATTAAAAAAACAAAGGAACTTTGCAGTGTTCAGCACTGGTTTACATGACGATATGCAGCACTAAAACGTGAACAGTGCTGCAAGACATACTAAAATATAAAATTGAATTAATAGATAAACGTACTAAAATTAAGTATTACAATTAATGGAAACTGCAAACGATTAATAATTATTAATTAGTAATAAATATTGCTTAGCAATAAGCATTTATTGAGACTGCCAATATGTGCAACAAATGCAACTATATTCCAAGTGTTCAAATTAAGCAAGCTGGTTTCATATCCGTGTACACATCCGCTTAGTATTTGTGTTCACACGAGCTTCGGCTGCGCTTAATAAAATTACACGATTAATTAAAATAATTTAAATGTCCGAAGTAAAAAGTTATAATGTAAATAGAACCCTAGCGAGCAATCTGTAGTAACTAGTTTAAAACATATTCCGTATTTCCCAAGCCTCTCTTTGGATTGCGTTTGAGTGTTTGTATACCCATGTGTGGCTGTGTGCGCCTGTGTGTGTCGTCTTGGAATGTTGCCTTGCACGAAATTCAAATTGTGACCCCATCCTTGAGAATTTGCTTTTGAAGCATACCTTAGAAATGGATGAGCATACATTGAACGACCTGTTGGAGTGTTCGGTGTGCCTGGACCGTCTGGATACCACATCAAAGGTGCTACCATGCCAGCACACTTTCTGCCGCAAATGTTTGTTGGTGAGTTAGAATGAAATTCCCGTTTTCCAGTTCTCCCATTGACCAGTTTTCCATTTAGGACATTGTGGCCAGCCAGCACAAGCTGCGGTGTCCGGAATGCCGCGTCCTGGTCTCGTCCAACATCGATGAACTCCCTCCAAATGTCTTGCTGATGAGAATATTAGAAGGTAATGAGGGAGTATGAGCCATGAGTGTGCGCAGCCCACGCGCTCATGATCTGGCGCTCGCAGCCCACGCGACATTCGGACTAGATTTGTTTATTGTGGCAAAGCGTCATTGGCCAGATTTTCAGCAAGTCAACCAATTCGCATAATTCTAACTTCTCTCATTCTGCAGGCATGAAACAGACGGCGGCTGCTGTTAAAAGCGACAATAAAAGCGAAGAGACCGAAACGCCCCCAGAGAAACCCAAAACCCAACATCACTCGGAGACAGTGGCACCCACAAGCAGCACACAAGTGCAACAGCAGCAACAGCCGCAGCATTCGCATCTGCACCAGCAACAGAAATCGCAGACTCAGGTGGTTCGTCAGAAGCAACGGCGGTTTCTACTCCCGCACGCCTATGCTCTGTTTGATTTCGTTTCCAGCGAAGCCAACGATCTGAAGTTTAAGAAGGGAGACCTAATATTGCTGAAGCAACGCATCGACAACAATTGGTTCGTGGGCCAGGCCAATGGACAGGAAGGAACCTTCCCCATAAACTATGTCAAAGTGTCCGTCCCTTTGCCCATGCCCCAGTGCATTGCCATGTATGACTTTAAGATGGGACCCAATGATGAGGAGGGCTGCCTCGAGTTCAAGAAGAGCACAGTCATCCAAGTGCTACGCCGCGTGGATCACAACTGGGCTGAAGGTCGAATCGGCCAGACAATCGGCATCTTTCCCATAGCATTTGTAGAGCTGAATGCTGTAGCCAAGAAGCTGCTCGATAGTGGAGTTGTGAATCAGCAACCGTGCCATCCGCCACAGCATCAGCAGCACCCACAGCGTGCGCTTCCTCCTGTTCCCATAATTGATCCCACAGTTGTCACAGAATCCAGCTCTGGTTCCTCGAACGTCACTCCGGCCAGCAGCAACTCCAGCTCTACTTCCAGCTCGAACAACTGCAGTCCCAATCACCAGTCATCGCTGCCAAATACTCCACAACATGTGATGGCCTCTGGATCCGGTTCGGGATCGGTTCGATTTCGAGATAAGGGAGCTAAGGAGAAGCGGCACTCGTTGAATGCCCTGCTAGGAGGAGGAGCACCATTGAGTCTACTGCAGACCAACCGCCATTCGGCTGAGATTCTGAGCCTGCCCCATGAGCTGAGTCGCCTGGAGGTGGCCACCTCTCCAGCCACAGCAGCGGCTGCTAAAGCGACTCCCGCCTCCCAATCTGCACGCGTACTGAAGACCAATGTGCAGCAGCAAATGCCTCCCACTCTGCCCTGGGGATACCTGGCGCTGTTTCCCTACAAGCCGCTACAAAATGACGAATTGGAATTGAAGAAGGGCTGCGTGTACATTGTGACCGAACGGTGCGTGGATGGCTGGTTCAAGGGAAAGAACTGGCTGGACATTACTGGCGTGTTCCCTGGCAATTACCTAACGCCATTACGTACGCGCGACCAGCAGCAGCTGATGCACCAGTGGAAATACGTGCCCCAAAGCTCGGATGCAAAGCAGATCCATTCTCAGCAGCAGCAGCCAGTGGCGCCGGATGTGCGTCTCAACAACATGCTGCCCATGCAGCCACCGGATTTGCCGCCGCGACAGCAGCAGGTATCGACAACAGCGACTGCGACATCGACTAGCTGCTCTGTCTGGACAAAGCCAGTGGAGGCCTTGTTCAGTAGAAAGTCCGAGCCCAAGCAGGACATCTCCATAGCCACTTCAAGCAGCAGTTCCTCTGGAGCAGTCGGACTTATGCGACGACTAACGCACATGAAAACACGATCCAAATCACCAGGCGCTTTGCTGCAGCAAACTCCGAAAGATGCGACCACCACAAGCATTGAAAGCACTGCTAAGACAACGGCACCTCACTTGCATCCAGTGCATGTCAGGTAGGTGGCTCCCCAATAATCCCATATCCCAATTATCACAGTCTTTTTCTCTGTAGATCCGGATCATGTCCGAGCCAACTGCAGCACAGTCAGCCGCTCAATGAAACGACAACAACGACAGCAGCTCCCCCGTCCGCAGGTCAGAAACATTTTCAGGACAAGCAACAGCCTCCCGTCAGCAGTGGCAGTGTCTCTTATGGTTCGCAACGCGTGAAGAGCAATAAAGATCGGCCGCATTTGCTTTGGTTAGTTTGCTGAATCTCAGGCTGCTAGTCGAGCTTTCGCTCAATAACTTGATCCTTTTTTTATGCAGCGCACGCCAATCCTTGGACGCAGCCACCTTCCGCAGCATGTACAGCAATGCAGCCTCGCCGCCACCACCGCCTGCATCCTCAATAGCCTCGCCTATCTATGCTGGTGGGCAGCAGCCTGGCAGCCAGACGCAGCTACATGCGAACATGATCATTGCACCGAGCCATCGAAAGTCTCACAGTCTAGATGCTGGCCATGTGCTCTGCCCCAGCAGCAATGGCATCACCGAGGCGGCCATTAAAGCCAGTGCCACAACCAAGTCGATTTATTGCACTAGAGAAAGGTGAGGGTTTTCGGTCGGAGTAGATGATTTTGATTATGATTTTCATCCATTTTCAACAATAATTATTGCAGTCGCTTTCGATGCATCGTGCCGTATCCGCCCAACAGTGACATCGAACTGGAGCTGCATGTTGGCGACGTAATATATGTGCAGCGAAAACAAAAGAACGGCTGGTACAAGGGCACACATGCGCGCACCCACAAAACCGGGCTGTTCCCCGCTTCGTTTGTCGAACCGGATATCTAAGCCCAAGCATTTATTAGGTGAAATTCCAAATGACTTCTCAAAATTCATTCAATCGCCGGTCGATTTGGGCTTCCAATTTTGTAATCTCTTTAATACGGAAATCATTTATACTCGAATACGGAAATCGCGGATGTACTTTTTATACGATCTTAAATCAAAAAAGGCCACAACCCACTAGTGTGTGCGTGTGTCTTGAGCAACGAGTTACTTAAGCACTTTGAAGGATAAGTAAGAGTGAAATCGAATAAGCAAAAATATTTTAGAATTGGCGAAACAGCCTCCCTGGGTCCCAATCCCAATCCCACAAACTATTTGTGCCCAGTTGAAAGTTACATATTTGTAATATACGAACGAAAGTGTAATAACAAAAAATGTATGCACACGAAGCGGTGATCGTTTAAACTTATTTTATTCACTAAGCAAAACATTGTGTCCACTTGGACATGAACTATGCGTGGAAGTGACAAAGGCCATGCTTATTCGGTTTTATCGTACTTGGAGCCGTAGATTGGAACGTACTGAAGGATAAGCTTCCAGTCGGTGTAGTAAAGCAGGGCCAGGCCTGCGGCACCGCCGAATCCAGCTCCAGAGCGAGCGCTGAAAGAAATGGGGCAAACAACAATTGTTATTGAATCTGCATGATTATGCAATGTGGCCGTGTGTGCAAGTTTGTCCAAATTCAGGTACAATCATGATGCGACAATAAGGCTGTCATCATTTACTTACAAGGATGTCGCTATTTCAGCGTGTTTCTTGCCAAATGGGATGCGGAAAGCCATTTTATTCAGCTAAATTACGTTTTCTTCAAAGTTATCTGGCCTTGCCGTTTTCTGATACCAAAGATATGCAGCCCTGAGCTGCGCTGTTGCGACCCTGGTTTTGGAAAGACTTACAACACTGTCTGGAGTACGTGCGAGCAACAATTTGTCATCATCCACATTTGTTTATTATAGTTCAAGTCTGCCGTAAAACTAACTCATTTATCACTATGAAAGTATCTATTTTTGGGGAACTCAACACGTTTGAGCTGTTCGTCCTGAGCAGCTTATTGCCTGCCGTCTTCGTGTTCCTGTGGACATTGATAACTGGAGATATAAAGGTTGTACCCAAATCTTATCTACCGGAATGTTTTTTAATCCAATTTTCGCCTCACAGAACTTCAAGGGCAGCAAGCTGGCCTACTCCGAATTCATCGCAAAGGATCCTGTCAACTGCTACCAGAACTACGGCGAAAAGAAACAAAAGGATACTTAAGGATCACACAGTTATTAAATATATTAATAATTGTCATGCACATATAATAAATTAAAATTATTAAAATAGCTTGCTGATCTGTACATTAACAGTGAAGTCAAGGCTGAGCAAAATATTTAAATAAATTAAATTAAAATTAAATTGGTATTTGGTTCGTTGCCTCACACTTTATTTTTATCAATGTTTACCAACACTGTTCGACGAGTCAGAAGTGCATTTTATCCAATTTTGAGTTGTTTTAATTGTTTAAACCTAGCTAATTACTTTTAAGCTTCGCTATCATCGATTTTGGTCTGTCTGTGCCCTTTTTGGTGCACAACCACACACTTACTTTAAACGAAGGATACAACGAACGCTCAAACAGAGGCGGCCTGTGGCTAGGAAAAACAACAAACAAAAGGCTACTGCAGTCGACTACCACACAGAGATAGAAAACAAAAGCAATGTCGGAAACATACGGTTTGATTTTGCACGAATAACTAATTAGAAGCAATTTATAATTAATTCTGGTTGGTTAAACTCGTCTAGATTACCTGTTCAAGTTCCTGATAATTGGAAGCGCTGGCAGCGGCAAGAGCTGTCTGTTGCATCATTTCATCGAAAGCAAATGTAAGCTGGCTTTTGAAATATCCCTTTAATGAATATAATTAATATTTAACTACTTACCCTGCCGGGCAGTCAAAGACGACAGCTCGCACACCATTGGTGTGGAGTTTGGCTCGCGCATTGTGAATGTGGGCGGAAAATCGGTGAAACTGCAAATATGGGATACAGCCGGACAGGAGAGGTTTCGATCTGTGACCAGGTCCTATTATCGCGGAGCTGCAGGTGCTCTGCTGGTTTACGATGCCACATCGCGGGACTCCTTCAATGCCTTGACCAATTGGCTCAATGATGCGAGGACATTGGCCAGCCCGAATATTGTTATTCTGCTGGTTGGGAACAAGAAGGACCTGGAGGAGGCACGCGATGTAACATTTCTAGAGGCCAGCACCTTTGCCCAGGAAAACGGTTTGTTCATTTAACTCTGCGTGCATTTCCTATTTCCTTTTACTCCCCAAATACTTTTGTAGAGCTCATATTCTTGGAAACGAGCGCCAAGACTGGCGAGAATGTCGAGGAGGCCTTCCTGAAGTGCTCCAAGACCATACTGGCAAAGATAGAAACAGGCGAGCTGGACCCCGAGCGCATCGGCAGTGGCATACAGTACGGCGGAGCTGCTCTACGCAATCTACAGACTAGACAACGGAGTATCAACAAGCCAGATTGCACCTGTCGCGTGTAGAGAACCCTGTCTGTAGCATCGTGTAGTCGCCGGCTTCTTACTTCTGGCGCATCGTATTATGATAAGAGAGCAAATTAATCTCTATTTTATCCCCGTACTCGGAATGTGGCCTAAGTTTTATTGTGTATGTAGGGCAGTGCAGTGCCTGGACTAATTTTTGGTCTATCTCAATTCGTTTAGTTTGTGTTTGTCTCGTTAGTTTTAATCATTCCAAAATGTAAGCTGAATTGCTCCTCTGATCTTTTGAACATATATATTTTAACCATTAGTTGTCTCCTCCTTCAACGTTACTTACTCTATTTTGTAGTTTGTAAGGCACTTAATAATGTATCTACAGAGGCCGGAGCATAACTCGGATCGAATGCATCAAAGATTGCATGCACTCTGCATTTTATTGTAAATACAAAAATGGCATTCACGTCGTTGACGACGTAGCCCATCCGATTGTAAATCTAACTTAAAATGTGCATTATAACGCGGTAAATAAAATCGAATGCAAACAAGAAGGGACGTGTGAGACACTTTTTATCTTCACTGTTATCTTCAAAATTGTAGATTTGGGAGGTTTTCGCCCTTTTGGGGGGCGGAAGGGGGCGTGGCTCATTTTTTAAATACACTGGTTCAGTGTGAGCATATAGCAGTCTGGATGCAAAATTTGGTGGCTCTAGCTCTTATAGTTTCTGAGAACTAGCCGACAAACAAGACGGACAGACAGACATGGCTCTATCGACTCGTTGCTGATCAAGAATATATATACTTTATGGGGTCGGAAACGTTTCCTTCTGGGCGTTACATACAACCGTTATTCCCCACAAATACAATACCCTATTTACTCTTCGAGTACCGGGTATAAAAATTCAAAATGGTTGCCTTTAAATTTAAGATTGTTAGTTAAAGTTAATGGTGAGAAATGCGCTCTTTGTTCAATAAAATCTTACTAGCAAATTAAGTGACAAAGTAAAGGCTAAGCCTTTCTGGTATCACAGGCAATGGGCTATGGATCATATTTAGCCAATTTCTGAAGAGCGCTCTTGGCAGCAGCTAATTTGGCTTGCTCCTTGTTGGTGCCGACACCAGTGACGCGAAGGGTCTTGTCCAGGCACGTGAACTGGCAGTACATCATCACCACGTCCTGGTCAACCATGGGCGGACCATAAACGGGATGGGCCCGCTTGTGCTCCTCCAGCTGACGAATCGGGCTGATAGGTATATTGCGGGAGAACTCCTTTAGCTCGGGCTCAAACATGTTGTAGATCACCTGCCAGGTTGTCTGCAGATCGTGGCAATCCAAGTACACGGCCGCAATGAGGGCCTCCAGGACATCGCCCAAAGCCTTGGGCACATCTACGTTCTGCGCCAAGTTGAAAGCCCCGATGCGTGGACCGTCTCCCGATAAATTTTCCATGGCCTGATCCACTTCATCATCTACATCCAGAATATCAGGCTGCACATCTCGCTCCTCCATCAGAAAGCGGACATGGTTGGTGACTCGGTGTCCCTGGCTCTCCTGGAAATTCACAAACTTGCTGATGGTCTCGGAGAGGAGCGTGTTCTCGGCCAGAATGAAGAAATTAATCTTGTGGCGCACGCAGATGCAGCCCAGTGTTGTGTTGTTGACCAAGGCCGAGCGCAGATCCGTGAGCTGGCCGGGACGCAGCTTGGTATTATTTTCGAAAATGTATGCAGAGATGAGAAAGTCGAGTATGGCATCGCCAATGAACTCCAGCTCCTGGTAGCAGCCACTCAGGCGGTTGGTGGGAAACGACGGATGGGTCAGGGCCTGCAAGAGGTAGCCGCGATCCCGGAATGTGTAGCCTATGTTCTGCTCCAGATAGGAGTGGTTGATCAGGAAGCCATCAATATGGGCAGTGCTGACGTTTGCTCTCATCTTGGCGCTCTTCAGCTCAAGATCGAGCAGCTGTGTGAGTGGCTTACCCTCGTCTGGTTTGCAAATGCCAAAGTATTCGAGCATGCGGAAGCCATGCTGTAGTCCATAGTTCCTCACAATGACCCCCAGCAGGGCCTCCAGGGTGTCGGCCACGACCTTGTTCGGTATAGTGGCCTCTTCAAAGCAGTAATTCACGTCGGAGGAGAAGTCTTGCCCGGCATAATGGTCGTGCTGATTGCCTTTGCAGCTCTGCTCGAAGCGACGATAGGTGGACTCGCTGCAACGACCCGACTGAATCTCCTCCTCGACCAGCTGCAGATCCAATAGATTGTGGGGTCCAATCAGTTTGGCAAGGCTCGGCTGCTCCGTGCGCAATGCCAGGATATTTTCGGGTATACCAATGCTGGGCGGTAGCCACGATATTCTGGGATCGAACAGGCTGCAGCTAATGCGACTGGGAATATCGGTATCCCTGAGGCAGTACATCAGATTCTTGTTGGACACCAGCATCGACTTGACCTGCGTGAGCGTGCCCTCGTTCCAGTCGGGATACCTGCTGGCCAGGTACAGACTGCTGCTCATCTTGAGGAACGAGTCGCCCAACAGCTCCAGTCGCTCCATGTCATACACATCTGCACTGCCCGCTGTGGTGATGGCCGCCAGGAACTCCCCCTGATGGGCCGGAGAGATGTGTTCATCGGAGACGCTCTTCAGCAGAATCGGCAACACATTCACCGACTGCTGACTGGTCGCCGAGCTTTCTGGCGGCAGCAGTGCTGGTCGAGCCACTGGTAGCCTTGCCGGGCTCCTCGTATCATAGATGCCCCTTTTGGGCATCTTGAACTGTGTCTGCAGCCAGTACTCCTTGTCTTCGAGCTCCATTTTGTCGATGGACGTTACTTTGCCGGTGACGAATAGGTTGTAATAGTTCACCTCCACTCTGTAGGAGGACATGAAGTTCCGGGATAGGTCTACGGGCTCAAGGTAGTGCTTCCAAGGCTCTTGTAAGTCGCTTATATGCAGGTTTTTTACGCCCATCTCAATTCCTTTGGTGGCCATGGGCTCCAGAATGGAGCGCGGCTCTTCGACATCTTCGTTGGGCACGGCATTGCCGTGGGGATCCACATTGCGGCGCAGCGACCAGTCGATTTCCAAGCGCTTTGGCCTGTAGTCGACTCCATTCTGAGGCAGACGCTGCAGACCCATGAAGGTATTGAAGCGCTTCCGCAAGTCCTCAGCGTGCAGCAGGTAGTGGAAGCGGTTCAAGATGCTGGGAAGAAACAGGGCCTTAATCCAAAGGTCACCGGGGAAATCGTAGTTGAAGCAGAGCTCCGGTATGAGGATGATCTTGCCCCTGGCCTTGCTCTGGGCCGACGTTTTGCCCCGCTGCTGGACATAGAAGTTCAGCTGATCGGTAAGCTCGCGCACCTCGATCAGGCACTGGTCCATGTGCACCACACCGCCGATGTGATTGCCATACTTGGACGTGGTGAACTCGCCATAGCTCATGCTCCCGTTTTTGCTCTCCATCGTGCTGCGCGGTGTCAGGTCTCTGCGCACCTTGTGCACGAGCATTCGCTTGCTTGAGAAGTTCGCATACCACCGGGTCACAATTTTGCCCTCAAGGTCTTCTGGACGGGGCGCTGGCTGCTCCTGGCGCTGCTTCACGCTGACAGGCACCGGGAGGGGCAGACGCTGGAACTGACGGACCAGCGGCCAGTCCACCACATTCTGACCCACTGAGCCCACGGCCAAAGGCACCACGAAGTACGAATTTTTTTTGCTAAAACGATCCAGCACAAAGAAGGGGCGCCAGATCTTCAACAGGTCGCGGAACAGCATCGCATGGAACTGATGCAGCTGCTCCAGCTGCTCCGCAGTCGAAATAACCAGCTCGCGCGGCTGCTCATTCACACGCACATGCAACGGGCCTTGGTTGCAGAACAGCGGCATCTCGGAGAGAGGCGGCAGCTGCTTCCTTAGCAGCAGCGCCATGTTCCTGCCCGTCAGCAGATTGTCGTGCATGTGCTCCGTGTAGTCGTTCCGCTCGAACTGCGGCTCCAAAATTATCTCATAGGCATAACAGACTTCGCCCACCCGTGGCCGGCAATCGTAGAACTCCGTCGGATAAGCCTTCTTATAGGTAGAATGTTTCTCCTCAGTTTCTTTTTTCTTGCTCACCGTATTGACCACTGCAAGCAGAGGAAGGCTTAATGATTAAAGATAATTAAAGGGACCTAGACCCACCATCGTCGTTGTATTTCTTCCAGTGGTCAAAGTGGAAGTCGGCTATGCCAGCTACCCGCTCCTTTAGCGAGACCGGTAGGAAGTGGTCGTTGAGCTCCCCCGCATTGAACAGTTTAATGCAGGTCTTAAATGCTGCCGACATTTTGGCTGCCCTAACGGAGGACATTGGATCGCCCTGGAAAGATACGAATGGAAAGATGAATGACTGACTTAAATAATTCCACTTTCAGCTTACATGAATAGTTTCCCTAATGGACGAGCTGAGCGGAAGCTCGACGGAGACAACTTCTTTCAATGCGGCCCCTGTGCCAAAGAGATCCTTGAGCTGCTGCTCAGTGAGCAATGTCATCCAGGGCTGCACGAAACCAAAGGCATCCGTGGGTAAACTCTGGCAGTAGCGATGGAGAAGCATCAGGGCCAAGCTGGGCAGCAGCACGGCACCGTGTTCGTTTATGAATGGTTGAATCGAATCGTGGAAGTGATCGGCTATATCGTGCATTAAGGGCTCGGAACGCTCGAGCACGCGATCTTTTAAATACTCGCCGATGTCGGCATGCGTCTTGCGATATTGATTAATCTGCTTGTTGACTTGAATTTTCTCCATATGTGAGCAAAAAACCACAAACTGGGCTTCCTTGCATCGTGCCCGACCCTTCGTCTGCACGTACATATTGAATGTCTTCAGCGGATCCAGGATCAACACGTAATTGCATGCCTTTATATCTATGCCTTCCTCCAGAACGCTGGAGCAGACCATTAGGTTGGCTTCGCCATCCCTAAATTGGCCAATGGCCTTCGGAATAGAGATATATTCAATTAATTAAACACTTCTCTGCAGTGGACCGAGGCACAACATACCGATTTTTGACACTTTCGCTGCAACAGGCTTTCACAATCCGCTGAAATTGAGTTGCGGCCCACCATAAACTGCGGTACGAGGACATTGCGTAGCGCCGGTGTGACCTCAATGAACTTTTTGAGCACTTGGTATATGCACTTGGTCGTATATCGACGCTCGACAAAGATCAAGCAGCAAATATCCTTGGCCTCCTTTCCGGAGAACGTTTGTTTTACGTAATGCAACAATACTTGCACATTGGGCATCGAATAGTTCATGATGGTCTGCTCTGTGTGGATAGCGGTATCCGGATCCGTATCCTCGTCGAGATTATTGCGGAGCATATCGACTAGTATGTGACGGATGCGGTTGCACAGGTTGATGGCCAACTTGTAAATGTTGCTCAGGGAAATGGTTTCCGACTGGTGCAGCTTCACTTCGAACTCCAGAGCAACCGATACAATGGCCATGGATGCCGCGTATGCGCCGTAATGTGCCAGTTGGTACTCAAAATCGTTAAACTTTGATTTAACATATTTTTTCTTATTGGGATCTAGCAGGTGCTTCATTCCCTTGGAATAGCGCTTCGGCTGTTGGCCAATTTCCACTATGTCTAGCAGTGCGTTAAATCTTTCAATTTTTTTATGTATGGTGTGGACGACTTGATGCGTCCCACCTTGCACTGCATATGGCAATAACAATTCCTTTGGTTGTGTGGAGTGCCTGCAAAAGAACGAACAGAGCTGCTGTAGATTGAACTGCTCCCATGGGCAGGGCTAAAAAGGTCTCACAGCATCACGTTCTTGAACTCCTCCGTGTCGGACACAGTGACGATGTTACTTCTGTAGGTCGTCTCCAGTTCTTTGAGCTTGTGAAAAACATTACTTTCCTTGCCTTTGATGAGGACACCTGTCAGCCCAACAACGCGCGGCAACGGCGTGCCCTTAGCAGCAAGCAAGAATAAATGCATGAACTCATGGTAGGGGTGGCTGCCAGTGCCATGGTGGCACTCGTCTATAATCACAATGCTCACAGAGCTCAGCTCCATAACCTTCTGGGTGAACATATTCAATATGACTTGGCCTGTGCCCACCAGAACCTAAGGCCGATTCAACAGAGAGATGAAAATGCAATTAAAATCAAAATAAAGGGCATCCAGATGAAGTGCCTGATCATAATGCATGCGTACGTAAAACTCACTTGGCATTCGCTTATTTCGTGACACCACTTTGATTTCGACCATTCGTCGACACCCTGTTCTCCCACGAAGAATCCTACTTTGAGATTTGTATACTTCTTCACGGCCACGGCCTGCTGGCGGGACAGCTCGACGGTGTTGCACATAAAAAGAGCACGCTTTCCGCCCTCCTCGATTGATCTGGTTGATTTAGACAAGAATGAGTGTTTATTTCAACTGTTATGCGCAAGCACGACTTACTTGTCCATGTCTTTTGAGAATCGCTTTAGGGCCATTATGGCCACGTATGTTTTGCCAGATCCGGTCGGCAAATAGATGATCCCATTGTTCTTGGTAATATGATCAACGAGGCGCAGCTGATAGCTGCGCGGCTGCAACCAATGAAAATGCATTTCATATACAATTCACTATCTACATATTTATGTGTGTGTGGTATGTGTGCGTGTGCAATTTATGCAATTACCTTTATTTCTTCCTCTACATAAGCCGTGTTGTCTGCCATGATGCTTCTATTTGCTCCTGATCCCGCCTGATCCTGAATCCACGCACAACCGCTCGCTAAACGGAGAAAATTTAATGATTCTGGTTAGTAGTGGCAGTAGTGACCCGCGTTATCTGTCTCTGTTGACAGACTGGAACTAGCCCGGAACTATGGGGAATCACTTGTTTTACAAGTAACTTCACTATTATCCGCTCGCTGTCGGCAATCCCGTCTTTAATATGTGAAATAGGGTTGTCAAATATATATCAAAATATCAATATATCGATATTTTTTTTTTAATAACAAATATTTAGATCGGGATTTGTTTTCCCCAAAATATCAATATATTGATATGTTTTTGCGATATATTTTGATATTTCAAGTTCGGTAACTAACCGCAGGATCTATATAAATATATAGGGTAAAAATTGTGTCTGGGCACACTGCAAGCACGTGGGGAACATATCCTCTACGCCAGGTAAGTATTGGAGCAAAGCTGTAACAAGTTACATATTACGACGTGGCGATTTCCCCCTTGTAAAGGCGGGTGGCCAAATAATTCCCCTCTACCTAAGGGTAGAGCGGTAACTTAAAACCTCAAAAAAAAAAAATATATATATATAGGGTATATTGTATTTGTGCACAAAAGTGGATGTATGTAACGCACAGAAGGAAATGTTTCCGACCCCATAAAGAATATATAATCTGTTGTTAGTAGTATTGATCAGCATCAATAGCCGAGTCGATATGGCCATGTCTGTCTATCCGTCTGGCAGTCTGGCTCAGAGACTATAAGAGCTCGAGCCATCGAATTTTGCCCCAAGATTGCTGTGATATCACACTGATACAAGTGTATGTCTCACACGTCCCTATTCGTTTAGCTCACGAAACTGGGTTTTTCTCGACTTTACACGGACACCACATATGTGTGCTAGTGCGTTGACTGTATGGTTAGTGCTTTGGTACCAATTACCCCCTCCGCAAAATAATTTTTTCTCAGAGTTTTCTAGAAAAATAGGAAAGTGCAATGTATGCAGCAGTGGTGGTTTTTGTGAGGTGTGCGAAATGTGATCTGGAGGATTTTCGTACTGTTAAAAGGTCTGTGGGTGCTTTCAAACAAACCCCATAAATACTTACTCAAAATAATTATGTATGTAAAGCGAAGAATATGGAATAAGGATTAAAGATGTTAAAAACGTATGTAAGGTTTCTGTTTTCTCTATGGAAACTGTTTAACTCCGCAGCGCGCGGAATTCAATTTCTGCAAATATATACAAGCAAAATAATGTCATATATATCCATATTTTTGCATTGATATATTTTATATTATTTTGATATTTTTTCCAAGAAAAATATTTCACCGATATGATATTTTCTTAATATTTGTCAGCCCTACCTTTAAAGCGTGCAAAGCAGTGAATCTTAAAAAATGCCCTTGGTTTTTATGTTCTATTTAATATTACTAGCTAGTTGGGATTCTCAGAGCTATAATTTTATCTGATTCATCAATCAATTTTCCACACCGGCTGACCGCTTGACCCCACCAGAAGATATCCAAAATAAATAAAATAGGGTTTTGACCAGTACTAAGATGCGATTCTGATTTCTTATCGTTTGCATGGGAACATCATCCCTGATTCGGTTGACATAAAAAGTTGACCACCAACACTAACCATATGAAAACGCGGAAAAAATCAAATAAAACAACTGGGCAATAATAATTTTTCCGTAAATTTTAATTTGCATTCGCTACGTTTCGTTCTTGTCGGCCTTTTGTGTCTTTCCTCCTGCGAGCATATCCTGAATCTCTAATATCGTCTTGCCCTTCGTCTCGGGCACAAAGAACAGGGCATAGAAGAAGGACAGAACGGCAATGACAGTGAAAATCCAAAAGGTCGGACCCGGCCCAATCGAATCCTTCAGGATGGGAAACAGTAGTGTCACCATAAACGCAGAGAGCCAGTTGCTGGTGCCGGCAATGGAACCGCCCAAGCTCTTGATATCCTCCGAGAACACTTCAGCCATGACCAGCCAGGGCACGGGGCCAAATCCGATGGAGAAGAACACAATAAAGATGCAAATACTGACAATGGGCAGCCAGCCTAGGCCGACCACCGAATCTGGATTGCTTTCACTCATCTGGAAGTAGACGCCCATCAGACACGTTGTTATGGCCATGAGGACGCCAGAGATCAGCAGGAGGTTGCGGCGACCGGACTTGTCAATGATGGCCACTGCCACCACAGTTGTGGCCGTTTGGGTGACGCCAATGAGGATGGTGGACATGCTGCCGGTTAGACCAGCGCCCACATCCTCGAATATGGATGTCGAGTAGAAGAGAATGGCGTTGATGCCGGTCCACTGCTGGAAGACCTGCAGCAGAACAGATATGCCCAGGCCTTTCCTGGTGACGGGACGTCGAAGCGCAGCCATAAAATTGATCTTGGGCTGATCATTCTGTCTCTGCGACTCATCGAGAATCTCCTTCAGTTCATCGCTGATGTCGGCATCCTTGCCGCGCAGCCACTGGAGCGCTTTGGCGGTGTCCTCGTTGCGCCCCTTCTTGGCGAGATACACGGGTGACTCCGGCATGAAGAAGTGCACTGCGGCAAAGATCAGTGGAAGAATGGAGCACAGAATGTTGATCGTGGTCAGCGGCAGAAAGGCGCCCAAAACGTAGCCATAGAAGACTCCGGTCACTATCAGCAGCTGGAAGAAACTGCCAATCGTGCCGCGCAATGCTGTCGTTGAGATCTCCGTGCAGTACATGGGCGCAGTCACGCAAAACGCACCGCCGCACATGCCCAGGATGAAGCGTCCAAAGTACAGCATTGTGACGTTATTGGCAAACAGCATTAGAACCCAGCCGACCATGTAGGGCGGAATCAGGGCCAGCATAGTCGGCCTGCGGCCAATCCAATCGATCATGAAGCCGATGGGTATGCAGACGACAGTGGCGCCCAGTGTCAGCAGTGCGGATATCCAGCCGAATTGACTGGAGGATATGTCAAAGCCATAGTCCGAGTCATCCGTGATCATTTGCTCCACCGGCGAGGACCAGCCAATTGAGGCGCCCATACACAAGGCGCCAAAGCTGGCAGACAGCCCGGCTATATACTGTGGCAGTACCGATCCCTTGGACATGATGTTTCTGTTCTGTTCTCCGTGATGGAAAAAATGTAACTGAATTTGACACGCTAACTGTTATTGGGCTTCAAAAATGTCCCCCTGCATGCGATAACCAAAGCGTCGTACGCTGACGCAGGGGTCGCAGGGGTTGGAGACGTCGACGCTGGCAGATTGGGAAGCACTCGAGGTTGAAGAGAGTCGTAAATCTGATTCTACACTACAATAATGGAGATTTAGAGCACCGGCGGGCAGTGGCAGAGGGAGAGGTAGAGGTAAAGGTAGAGATGTGAAAAGTTCCCAAAAACCAATTGAAAGCTGAAACCGCTAATTAAATGGCTGTTGATATGCATCACACCTACATCACACACAGACGCACTCATCTGTTTTTATAGCATGTGTGTGAGAGCAATCAAGTGCCGTTATAACAATCTGTTCACTGACACTCCAGAAATCTGGTGCCACTGATTATACCGTTGCATCAAAAGGAAGCATTGTTTCAGTTTGTTACGTTCCGAAATTGTATTTTAGTTGTATTAAATATATTAAATTCCTTCATTTCCAAGTATAGCTGCGATTGGTTGTGTAGTGTGTGTAGCCCAAGATCGATATGTGTAGGAATATATGTAAATATGCATTTACAAGAGTATGTAATCTTCGGCGTTGAGCCTAATTTCCGGGTGTCTTTTCTATTTATTTAATCGTGTGAAAGTAGATAATAAAATTACCCAACAAAATAATTGAATGGGCGTAAATCGCTTGGAGTGCATCTAATCTGGCCACTAACAAAAATCAACGCCAGGCATCAGGCATCACGCCGAAAACACATGTAGGAACATTTCAAAAACTGTGACAAATTTTGTATGCCAACGGTCATATGTCGGTCAAGTTATCAGGAATGTTGCGCCCTCATTGATGTTGATAGCTTGGATTGGATTTTCTGTGCACGCATGGAACACCAAGGCGATGGACCCCCATTCAGGTAGACCAGGTGGCAGCGGAGTGCTAGCGCAGCGTGGTGCTCACCTGCCGATAAGTGTCTATCATCTGATTTGGTCTGTAAATGCCCATTTCCTAGGGAGCAAATCCGATATGCAATCGGTGGTTCGGTTCCTAGTTTTGTGGTAATGCATTAGAGGTGTTTTGGGCTAGATAAAGAACACCAAATCCATGTGCTGATAATTTACAGTCAGGTGACAGTGCCAGTGCCCGCTCCACTCATCGTGTCCTCAGAATGCATGTTTGTTGTGGGATCTTTACATTAAAGTCTTTATTACGTCGCATTACAAATGCAATACAAAAGTGTTTACAGTTTAAGTTTACGCGGACTTAGATGCCATAGCTGCAGGATGATCGAATTTATGTTATATAACGAAACAATATAACAACAGTGAGTAAAACGAACCATAGGGATTTTTAGTTCTTGCGCTCTGCCTCCTCCATAGCGCGCATCATTTTGGCATCATGTTTTTCGTGATGCTCCCTTATGGCACGCTGCAGCTCGTCGCGATGGCTCAGGTGTTCAGGTGGATACAGTTCGCGCTTCTTTTTGGTCACCCACTCCTCGAAATATTCCGGCTGGTTGAAGATGTGAAACAGGGCCACCGGGAATGCCATGTACATGCCCATTTTGGCGACTTCCAGAACCCAGGTTCCCATTTTGGAGTTACTAGTCGCTATTTACGCAGTTAATCTCTGGTAAAACTTAATTTTCCAAACAAAATAAATTTTTGTTTTTCATCAACAAATGTCAGCTGTTTAACACGACAATAAGTGTTGGGTTAAGTACGGTGGAAAGATAAAGCAGTGCTGTGCAACGCGTACAGGTTCAAATGTTTATTATGAATTATTATAACTAATATTAAGCTAAATTGAACTGCCACCAAAATGTTACCCTGTATATATGAATGTATTTATTTTGTATATTATTGTTTTTGTTTTTGCTGAGTGGCATGCAATTCTTATATAATATTCTAAGCTTAAGGCGAGAACACGTGTCGTACCGCAAATAATTTCACGGATTAGCAATATTTTTGATGAGATATGAGTTTTTAAAACCGTACAACGGTTTTAACGTTAGATTATGTAAAAGCTACACATGTAATATTTAAAGCTACAAAGCTGTTTCGCCTGGATACTCCTCGGGAGAAGTAATAAGCAGCTTTTTGGTGCGCACGTGCTCCTCCAGAACATTCATGTTCTCCTTGTTTTCCGCATCATCTGCAATCAGTTGACACTTTAGGGGTGTGCCGGCCGAGCGTTTGCGCCCATTTGTGGCGCTGGCATTGCCCAAGGGAGAGGCCATTGGTTCATTGCCATCCAAGCAGTACAGCAAACTGGGACTCAGCTCGGCCTCATCAAAGTCATCAATATCTTGGGTGGTGCTGGCTCCACCGAAATCATCCGAGCGACTGGCAAACGACAAGTCCGCGGGGCTGGCAGTCAG
This sequence comes from Drosophila guanche, assembly GCF_900245975.1. Taxonomy (NCBI): domain Eukaryota; kingdom Metazoa; phylum Arthropoda; class Insecta; order Diptera; family Drosophilidae; genus Drosophila; species Drosophila guanche. The sequence continues at coordinate 14,066,943 of NW_022995743.1, read as the reverse complement.
CACGCTGCGTGTAAGCAGATAATCCCTAAAGATGAAATATGAATGTGAGATCCATGCGGAATTTGCTAACCGACTATTGAGACTCACTTGAAATCACTGGACAGAGCGTTCGGAGGTTTAGACTCCTCATTGCTGTTGCTGCTGCTGCACGTGCGCTGTCTAGATCTGAGCAGGCCATGGCCCTGCTGATGTCTCAATATCTCCGCATAGCCGCCAAGAGAGGTAGCGTCCTCGCTATGGAGAGAGGGTGGCTCGCGCTGCTTTACGGGCGTTCCGGCCAACGAGTCATGTTCATCCTGCTCGGATAAGCTGAGGTTAAGCTGCTTGTCGCCGTTGCCGCCCAAGGCATTGAGCAGCATTACGGGCTTGCGGGAGCGTGGCGTCATAATAGATTCCTGCAATGAAATCAGGCATCAAAAATAAAGTTTCATATGGTAATGTATTGGTAACCAACCTGCATGGACTTGGGCATGCGCTGCGTCGATTTGGTGATGGGCGACATTGAACGGCGTCCCATGTGGAGAGCGGGTGTGCTCGTTATTAGATCCATGTTGCGATAAACGCTGCTCTGCAGGATCTGCTGGTAGCCCACGGCCATGGCAGGCAACTCATTGGAGCTGCCATTGGACTCTGACAGTGTATCGTCATCGTCATCCGCCTCATCCCCATCATCATCGTCGTCAGCATCGCTACCTCCAACGTCCTCAAGAAGTGGAGCATCTGCTGCCGACGGGCAATGCTTGCCCTCATCGCCACTGGGACGCCGCCTCAGGGTGGCCGATACACTGCGCACCAGTCGTTTGGTCGTTTCCGGCGTGCTGAACGGGAATCTAAGATTGCCCATGCTCACGCCCTTCATTAATTTTCGGGTTATCAGCTTGCCCATGTGGTGGCTGCTGCTGCAGATGGCAGCCATTGAGCTGGACACCTCCACAATGGGAGTGAGTGCTCCGTCGCCGTCGCTGTGTTCTTCTCCTGGTACCTGGGGCAGGATACTTGAGAGATTAGGCTCCGATTTGTAGCGAGTGGATTGCTGCACGGGCGTGCAGGGATTCGAGTACTCCTCAATCTCGTACAGATGATACTCGTCAAAGGCCACGCTCTTCTTGTCGATCAACTGCTTGGCCGCCGCTGACATAATCTTCAGAGGCGTCCCACAGCAACTGGCATCGATCTCGTCCTCCTCCTCCTTCTCCTGGACAGCAGACACGCCTCCAGGCAGCTGATTCGATTGCTGGCGACTGGCGGAAGTCGAGATGCTGCAGCTGGAGCTGCTGTCCGAGGACGAGGTCTCGATTTTGAGCGATGTGGATGAGATGGATTTCTGAAGCTGATGCAAGGGGTTAGTAGCAATGGAGGTGGCCGCGGTCGCGCTTGCACCCTTCGATGAGGTGGGTGTCGGTGGTGTGGGACTCTGGAACAGCACGCGCAGTTTCGGCTGCTTCACATGCGACAGATTAGGCGTCTAGGACACAATGTAGAGACATGCGGTTAGTCACAGCAAATTGGAACAGAATCTTGGCTAGCGACTCACCCTCACCTCCGTATTAAAGCTGGGGGGAGCTCTCTTGGGTGTGCGCGACATGAGGCTCTTGTGGAAGATGTGCTTTTTGATCGAGTCCCCCAAAGACTTGGCACTGCGTGTGGCCTCGTTGTTCTTAAGTCGATTCATTACCACGACCTGCAGCGGAGTGCCTGAAACGAGCGATTGGAATCAATGGGGACGGTGAGTGGGGGGAGGCGACATCGCGCAGCTACCTTGTCCGTTTTGCTTGTTGAACTGCTTGATGAGTCGACGCTTCTTGGAGGACTCCGGCAGGCTCTGAATGTGAGCGTACAGCTGCGCCAGCTCAGTGTCCGTGTTGTTGCTGTTGTTGGCCGCTGCAGTGGCGGCACGATCTACAGAAGTGTACATCGTGTTGACCGTCGAGACGTCCGAGATGGATTCGTCGAGCGTTTGCTCAGGTGACATGGTTTTCTTGCGTTTGCGCTCAAGAAAGTACACCCGAATGTCGGTGGCCAGCTTGCCGGGCACCTCGAAAATCTCCAGGCCCTGCCGAATCATGTAAGACACAATGCTGGACATATTCTTCGCTGTGTAGTGAAGCACCTCAGGCGGCAGTTGCCTGGGGCAGATGAGGTGCGGCGTAAACAAGGTAGCCAGATTCTCTGCAGACATCTTGTTGATCGCCTCGCGTTCGGCCACCGCATGGAGCATTTCAATAATGTGATGCAGCAGCTCGCGATGCTCTTCGGGCAGCAGTAGAAGGAGCAGCTGCACTGAGTTGAGGATATGCTGCTGACGCTCTGCGGTAGCCGCCATCTGACCACCGATCAGTGCCTGGCATAACGGCGCTATCTGCAAATGTGCTGGATAGAGGGCGTCTGTAAGCAAGGGCTCTGGCAACTCGGCCAGGAAGCTCTTGAAAACGGTGGCGCAGTCGTGGGCCGAGAATCCTGTCAACTCCAAATCCAGTGGCAGGTCGTGTTGGATGTGCATCCTCAGCTCGTTCTGCCTAGAAACGGCTCCTGTCTTGCGGAACAGTCCCTCCTGGGTGAGATCTATGAACAAGCAATATAATACAAATTCTTTTTTTTATCCTCCCTTCCACTTACTCTTGTTTAGCATAAGAAAATCCTTTAACTCCCCCAGATGCATCAGAAATCCTGCATCGATTTGCTGCTGCAGCGTTTCCGTGGGACTGTTGCCAGCCGACTTACTTCCTGCCGCAGCCGTGCAACCTGTGGCAGGACCGCGATTCTTTTTAGACAGGCGATTCCACTTTTTCAGCTTGCCCTTGTCTTCGTAGACGATTTCGTGGCAGGGCAAGTCGAACCTGCAGCACATTCAAGTGGTTAGCACTAGATTTGGGTGGGAGGGGAAAGTCGCTTGTGACAACTTACTCGTCGGTGTTTAGCTCCAGCTCGAAGGAGAGGTGCATGCGCACCAGAGATTTGTACTTTTCGTAATTGCAGCTGCGCATGCGTGTCGCCAGTTCGCGGTCGCTGGTTCCATTGATGTTTGCGTAGTCCACGTCCATTGTTTGATCCACTAACACGATACGCGAGGGCGTATACAGGGCGACTGCAACAAAAACAACAACAGCACTGCACCAAACGGGAAGGACTACCGTGGACTCGATTAAAGCTGAACACGCTTTAATTTAACAAATATGCGCTTTCTAGTAGTACAATTCAAAAGGTTTGTTGATTGACAGCATATTTGTTGATTGCTTTGCTGGTCGAATTTAAGTGCGGAATTAAGGGAGACGCTGGCAAACCGCTGTGAATTGAAATTTTAATGTAGTAGAGTTGTCACTGGTGTCCAAAGTACACTGTGTATGTCAATTTCAGGTGCATGTTGAAGAATGGCAATCCCTACATCAAAACTTTGATACATGCAGCTATAATTAGTTAACTTAATAACTTTAATAACTCGAAATTCCAAATTTTATTTCTGACATGCAACGTTTATCAACACTAATGAGTATCTCAAAAATACCGATATCCCGATAAGTTCGGTCCCAATATTTGCTTATTTTTGTATGTAGTATTTTCTAGTATTTTAATGTTTTAAAGGGCCTTGTCTATTCGTTTGCCTCTCTTCGTTTATTTTTGTCGACCTTCACTGCTAAAACCCTTTTTTCTGAAAATCGAATAAAAGGGATTCCCTCGGATTACCCTGATAAAATAATATGTTCAGAGAGGAGAATTATTGCTAGTGGGTGGGAGCCGAATACTAAAATCGACCCATATGTTTTCTGATCATTGTCAGAGCAAAATTTTAAATAGTGTTTTCCAACACCATTGCAATGTGCATGATGCCATTTAAACATTTAAAAACAGTAAATAAATATGTTGCACTAATTCGCATAGATGGTGGATCTAAAGAAAGGCGACGGTCTCTGCCAACTCGGACAAAGGCTTCCTCATTAAAATCCTTTTGCGTCAAATTCTGCTCGTGGCAATGTCTGAATGGTTTCACGGGGATCATTGTGGAGCAGAAGGACAATGATTTTGTCATTTTTCCTGACATGATCATGAACCCCCACTGTTTCCCCTCCCTCATGGTAGTGGCCAAGCCTCTGGAGCTTCTCTGCGGCAAGGCCGGAGTTCTCTTGCTAAATTTGTTCACCTACTCCGGTTCGGTTTACGATCAGGCCGCCTGGCCTACTTCTCCTGGTGCCACTTCTGGCAGTCGTCGGCTTATGTCTGCACGATATCGGTAAATCTGCTCTTCCAGCAGCTAACCAGCATGAAAGTGGTGCCCAAGATGGTCCAAGGGGTAAAAATGTACCCTGAATTTAAAAATAATTTGTTTTCCTTATTTTAATCTGCCAAAGTGCGGTGTTTGCTCTCTCTACACAATCCAAGTTTGATAAATTTGTATGTCCTTGGGCACTGCCCCCAGGCGGTTCCCTTTCGTTGCTTTGCTTTCCCATTTGCGCACAGTTTTACATATTCATGAAGGTCCTGTCCTCCCTCCAGCTAAGAGTCCTTTTGCTTGGCAAAGCTGGTAACTAACATCAGCTTAGCAGCATTTAATTGCTTCTGTTATCCCTTTTGAGGGCCTCTTTAATTGATAAATAAGTTGGGGGTTCGTTGTTAAGGTTCGTTTAACTCATCTGGAGCGTTCGATGGAGCTACGCTTAATGGGGCTTCTATGTTTCGTTATACAATGATTTACCCGACTTCTTTTGTGTCCCCTCGCCTGAGTGTGAATGAAAGCCTCAACCCAGATAGGAGCCAGAGTCAACGTCATCTGGTGGTCAATGCACTGTCCGGGGCACGTGACCCGGCACATAGCACCCACACAAGGCAATGTCCTTGTGCGTCTTTTCAAGTGAATTGCGCTCAAAATAGTCAAAACCACCTACCAGGCCGCCCAACCCGCCACTCAAACTGACTACCGCAGATGGTGTTGTTGCTGCTGCTGCGAATGTTGATGTTGTTGCTGTGTTGCTGTGTTGCTGTGTTGTAGGCAGTGCAATGGCAGGACAGCAAAAAGAGGCAAGCTGCCAGACATCACTAGGAATGGGGCGAACAATGATGACAATTTAAGGCAGCCACTGCCGCCAGCACCCATCCCACACATCCATGCCATACCATCCCAATCCTTCCATTCATGTTCCAGCGCAACTCAACTCAATCTGGGTCTACCTTCCGGCTTCGCTTCATTTTGTTTTTTCTTTCATTTCTTTTGGCTATTTGTCAAAAATGTTGCTGTTTGCTCCACGGCAACAAGAGGTCTGTGTATGTGTGTGTAGATATTATGGATTTAAATGGGTGTTGGCCACTTGTGCAGAAAGTTAAGTGCTGTTTAAGTGTCCGAGGTGAGGTCCGAAGGATGGTCAATGGTAGGGATGACTGATAAAATGCTTTTCCCATTATTGTTCCCTCTTCGTGTGTCTGCTGAGTAGAATTGGGATTAGTGCAGGGATTAGCTTTGCTTTGTATTTCCATTTAATGCCGATGAACGTTAATTCTAGTAAATTCGAGCCGAAATTTCATCCTTTGCTGATAGCAGCAGTCTGCTGATAACATAGTAACATGGCTTCTCTCTCTCTCACCTTCCGTCTCTCTCTCTCACTCTCTCTCTCAATTTTCGTGCTCTTTTGTAAGCTTCGCATACCAATGCTCTCTTTTGGCTTTTTAGTGCTGACGATTAGGCGGGGCTAGAACTTAAATTCCTCAAGCTGCTTTCCATGTATATAATACAAGTTTTTATTGAAAAGACAAATTTGAAAGCTATACGTACATATGTATGTCATAATGGAGGCAATTATGACATATAGAGAGACTACAACATTTGGATGAGAACATTTTACGTTATTTGGCTTCACTACTAAAGGCTGTCTTTAAAAGCCAGTTTTGTACTGGATTCATTCTAAGCTTTTTTCCGCCAAAAGAGCTCCACTGCTCTCTACGATGGGCTATAAAAGCAGGCGCCAGCGTTGCCAGAAGCTGAGTCGAAGTCAAAAGCTCGCACAAAAGACTCAGCTAAATAAACTAATTCTCCCTTCATGTGCAACTTGTAAAGAAATTCAGAAGGCAAACATTCGTGTGCTTGTGTCAGTGTTGAGCAGTTGGAAACAAATCCAGAACTAGTGAATAATGTTTGCTGTGTAGAATATACCAGACGCTTGTAGCGAGCATAATTTAAAGATTTAAATATTAGTAAATCTTATAAGTGAATTAAACCAATGCCCAACGCCATGGAAACAACATCGAGTTCGGGCAACAGCTCGAAAAAGCCGTTCAAAGTGAGTGCTAGGAGTTCATAATACTTTTATAATCATTCAAAGGCCAGGAGGCAAACGTCGACTGGGCCATGCCCTTTTCTGGGCGTTGTGCACCGATGTTGTTGTTGTGTTGGCCGCGTGCTGCGTTTTTTTTTGTTGGTTCCTTTTTATGGAAACTGGGTGAAACTTGCTCTGGCTGTAAGCAAAGTCAGCAATGCAGGAGAGAGTAAAAGCTTAAAGAGAGTCGAAAGCACAGTAATGGCTCTCTTTCAAAAACAGAAAATTGACACCAGCTCTCGCCCCTGTGTTTTTGTTTGCCTTTGCTTTTGCTTTGTTTGTGGAATTGTTTGTGTTTGCCACCCGTCTGAGGGGGTCCCTTTGTTCCCAACTAATTTGTTTATCTGCTGTTTAAAGAGCTCAGTCCCTCCCTACCTCCGCAGCTCCCTCTGCATCTTCAAGCCGGTCAAAACCGCACGCAGAACATTCGGCGTGCAAGGCAAACAAAACCGGAAAACCCAAAAAGTCGAAACTAATTTTAATTTCTGGCAGAAGCAGAGACAGTGAGAGTCTTTCTTTGAGGCCGTACCACCAGGAGAATGGAATCGGGTACCATTCCTGTCAGTTCGGATCCAATGAAAATAATTAATTCGAAAACCGCCAAACTCAAATCGGCTTAACAGCCCTGTCACATGCCCAGACAGCCATAAAAATGCCATTAAAATGGGAAACTTTTCATCCCGACATGACTCTGTAATTAGCACATGGCCACGCCCATTCAACACACCCCACCCACTAGGTCTTAAATAATTAATAAACAATTTACATAATTCCATGTCATGTCATAGTTGGAAAGCAATTGAAGGCTAAGCTATCTCCTAATTTCCCCCGGGCCCCGGCTCATAAAATATTTAAGAGGCGACTTGTGGATCGAGTCCAAAATGCAGATGAATTTCAAGGCTCTGCCCTGCCGCAGGGTCCCAGACATGGAGGCGACAGGTCTCCCTTAATGTGGGCCCCCAATAATTGAGCAGCTTGAGCTGGTTGTGATTGAAGTGCAATCAAATTACTTTGTTTGGCAACTACCACAAATGTTTCAAGTAGCAATTTTTATTGATAGAAATTCACGCGTTAATTGCTTGTTTTTCTGTTAAAACTTCTTTGAAACCCATACAGTGTGTGCTGCTACAAATTTTAATTACATTTTCAACACAAACAATGAGAAAAATCCTATATACTCGTACCCTTAAATTCTCACAAGTTTCATTTCCAAACAAACAACTCAATTATATTTTTGCTTCTGAAAGAGCACAACATATCTTTGAAATGTATCCCCTTCGGGTGTGGGATTCGGGAAAGTTTTGAATATGACAAAGTTTTCAGTTGCGCTGTTATGATGAGACTGGCGATGTTGAAAAGTTGGCCCGCTTAAAGCGGGAAGTTAATGGCGGATGGCCGAAGAAATGGATGTGAATGTGTATTCAAATAAAAAGTTTCATTTGGCAATGGCATTGCTCTATTATTTATGAAGGCTTCAAGGAAGGACCTGCACGTTCCTCAATGTTTTTTGGACGATACATTTCTCAGATCTGTTCGCCCGGCCAGGCCATGACAGACCGGCTCTAATTTATGTTTCGTTTAACCTTTTCGCTGAGGCAGCATTTAAGGTGCATGCAAGTTTAATGGAGCCTCGTGGAGGCATGTTGTCCTTGCGCCAAGCACTCGCTTATGGCATTTGGCGCCCGTCCCAGTCTCCACCGGCTAAGCATACAGCATGAAGCATGCAGCATGCAACGGCAAACTGCTGACAGGCATAACTTGTCAAAAAAGAGATAATGGCAGTGCCGGCAGAGGCACAGGAGGAGGTGTAGCACAAACGGGTAAATATTTGTGCCGCAGCCCGAGAGAAGTGCATGTCAAACGCCCCACATCCATCCGGAACTACAGCTGAGCTCCGAATTTCCGCTTATCCAGTCGGATGTCAAAGTTCTATACAGCTCTTTCTCGCCCATGCCAAAAGTCTCAATTAGAGCAAATGGACCTGCCATATCTTGCTTATTTATTCATGCCTTTCCTTTGTTTTTGCAAGGCAGATGGAGGATGAGGGACGAGGCAGATTAATCCGCCACGGGGGCATTATTGTTTGTGTGGGGGTGATTGGAGTAATTTACGATTAATTCTTGTCATTCTGGTCCAACCTCTTGTCTGGGGAGTACCTTTTGCTATGAGATTTAGAAACGCCTGCCGATTGAAAAGCACTTTATAGTTGACATTTTTGAGCACCCCGCTTCCAGAACCGGAAATGTCTGGAGGAGGAGCCTTTCCGTCCGTTTTCCGTTTGATTTTGTTTGTATCTTTTTTGTTTGGGTGTTGTCTGGTGCCTTGGACCCTATTAAATATTACCATTGGACTCTGGTCGTATGGCGGGATACCTGTTTCTTTAGCTGGCATCAATTAATTATTCATTATGGCCACATGTAACTGTAAAAACATGCACTTATTCCCTTTTCCTTTTCCTTTTCCTTCTTCTCCTTTTTCCATTACTGTTTACTGTTTGTTTACTGCCTTGTGGGGGTGTCGGCCAGGTCAAGGACGTAACGCGAAACATTAAGAAGGCCGTGTGCGCCGCCAGCCTGGAGGAGATACGGGATAAGGTGGCGGAGAAGTTCGGCAAGTGTGACCAAGAAGCGCCCACCATCCACCTGGACTCGGATGGCACCGAGATCGACGACGAGGAATACTTTCGCACGCTGGACGAGAACACGGAGCTAGTGGCTGTCTTCCCCGGCGAGCATTGGATCGATGTAAGTGTCCTAATTGGATAATTCCTCTACATCTTAATTGCTTTATACTCGTTGCGTCCGGACGCCCTGACGCCCTTACGTATTTACGGTCCACAAATTGAGTTTTGTGATGGAAGAAGAGCTGTTTAATTATATCCTTTGTTGTCCGTTTACAGCCCACGCACTACGTGACCATAACCACGCCGCATGGCAATGAGAGCGTGACTGGCAATGGCGACATCTCTCCAGAAGGAGGAGGAGGAAGAGTGGGCGGTGGAAGGTGTGACGGAGGCGGCGACACCACCGATGCCAACAACTCGGAGTCGGCAGCCCGCATACGGCAGCTGGTCGGACAACTGCAGAACAATCTGTGCAACGTGTCCGTGATGAACGATGCGGATCTGGACTCGCTATCCAACATGGATCCCAACTCATTGGTGGACATCACCGGCAAAGAATTTATGGAGCAGCTAAAAGATGCCGGCAGGTCGGTATAACACTCGAAACCGTGACTATAGTCCAATCAATGTTTAATCTTTGTCATTATTGCCGCCAGGCCGCTGTGTGCCAAGCGCAATGCTGAGGATCGTCTCAATTTGCTGAAGCTGCTCAAGGCGGGAGCCATCTTTTGCTCGGAACGCTATCCGGAGGATGCCGAGGCCATTGATCGCGAGATCGGGCGGCAGCTGAACGAAGCGGAGAGTGGACAGGTGACGGCCACAACGACTAGCAACACGCGCACCATTGAGGTGGTGCAGTGCGACAATCAGAACACGACGATAACCATTACCGTGGGCGAGGCCATCAGCACCTGCATGGCCACTGGCAACGGTGCACTCTCCTCGGTGGAGGCGGCGGCCAATGAGGCCAATGCCAATGCGAACGGGAATGCCGGCGGCGACATCTGACTGCCCATTCTGGGCAGCCTCAGGTGAAAATCTGTCGGTCGAGGAGTAGACTAAGAGCCAAGAACTTGGCGAACAAAACAACAACATCGGAGATGAAAATCAGCGAATGAAATGAAGAGGCGCTTACGGAGACATCAGTCCTGCAACATTGGGTTAACATACATATAAAGTACAGTTGTAGCTTGTAATTAGCGGCTGCGGCCACTGAGAACAAATTCAAACGAAACGAAGACAAATCGTTTCAATCGAAAAATCACAGAGAAAGCTTCATAGGATCTAAGAGTAAATGAAAGTTAACGGCAAAATACACTTGTATTAGTATTAAACAGACACACACATACATATATGAAGGAGGATTAGGAGCAGGAAGAGAAGCCACACAGCTTTGAAGAGTCTTTTTAGCCATCAGGTCAGTCAGGTCAGTGTAAACCCCATTAAACCCAGAAGAATAATCAAGCTCAAAAAACAACAAGTAGAAAATTAGATATTACAATGAGATGTAGAGAACCACAAGATAAATCTAGATAAATATGCCCTGAGGAGAGTTTCGTTGATTTCGGGTATGGAAATTGTTGATTTTCGCCTACTTTGGAGACTTTGTTCGTAGTTAATTGTATTTAATCGAGTTATGCAAATGAGATGAGACGAGACGCACATCAAAAATTGTTTTTACACTGATGCCATTAGGAATGTCATTCGTTAAAGGCAAATTGAGACTGACTGTATTTATGTGTAATAATCTTAATAGTTTTGGGTGGATGGATGGTTGGATGTTAGGATGGAAAAAGGCACCCCAAAGACACACCCTGGTTCTAATGCCAAATGAATTTAAGCAACGACAAACATTAACATTAGCAATTTAAACAGTAAACAATAAACGCGACATGCAATTGCACGACAAACAAACAAACAAACAAACAAACAAACAAAAACACCAAATATGAAACCCAACCAAGAAAACTGTCTACAATTTGAATAAGCAATAAGGGAGATCCGAATGGAAACAAAACAATTATTAACTTTAGCCAAAGTGAAACAAATGATGTAAACTATATACACGAACGAATAAATAATTGAACAATTAACACGAGTTGAGTGAACTGAAAATAACTAGCTAGATGTCGGTGCGTATGCGCAATATAGGAAACACCGTGCACAACAGGGCGTATGGGTGTTGCGTTGCGTTGCGTTACTCTTTCGCTGGCAAAAGAGCGAGCAGAGCTTGACAGCAGAGACAGAGAGCAAGCGAGCGAGCGAGCTGCGTTACTGCACAGAGTTAATTGTTTTAGTTTGGATTCCGACTTGGAGTCGGCCTGCTCTGTGACGTCACAAGGCTGTGACGTACGTAGCACGGGTCCGGCTCCCTGCCGCAGGATGGCCTACTAACACACTTTAAAGCTCCTTCCTTTCGCATGACCCAAATTCGTGACTACAGCAACAACTTGCGCTTCACAGCAGTGGGCACAGCGTGGGCGTGGCATAAACCTAATTACATTTATTTTTTTGTGGCCTTTGCACAATTAATATTTCTCATCAAAATAAAAACATTTTCCCGGCTTCCCACCAAGATCTGAACAGCCTTTGATGTGTTTTTAATTTTTTTTTAAATATATTACAAATGAAAAGAAACTCTTGGCTTTCTGTGACTGCTCTTGAAGTGCGGTCGCAATTCGCAATTCACTTTTTACATTTTACATTTTACATACATTCATACATATCTCCTATGGGCAATGGGCGTGGCTGTCTCAGAAATTTGTCGACATCCCCGGGCGTTGCTCTTAATTTGTCTTGAATTTCATTTTACTTTGAAGTTCCATTTTGTATTATGTTTTATTAACGTGAAGGGCGCGAAAGCAGAGCAATTTGGTTGCTCCTTATCTCCTTATCCCACTTACAATCAGACATCATCGGCAGCATCGTTAGAAGTCGCACCATGTGAGGGTCAAATGTCAAGTGTCGAGCGCGAGGTCGTTGTTGAGTAAACATCATATTGAGTGTGGATTTGCTGGGATAACGAGTCGCCAGCCGTTGGAGCGTGGGCATTCTACAATCTCTGCTGCTTGCCTTTTCTTTTTTTCTTTTCTTTTGCAGACAGACACACACACTCACACGCTCATATTTCCCCGAAATAAATGTCACGAGCTGAGGGGGGTTACCATCAGCCGCCTCTGGCTGTTTGCTTTTCTCAGTGTTGCTTTCGTAGTGCACATAAACAAGGAGTTCTCTAATAGATGCCGCAATGGGCATTACTAATACGCCCCGTGGCGCTTTTCATTCTATGTGTGTGTGTGTTATGCGTGTTGGTGTGTTTGTGGGTGGATAAGTAGGGGTCTGTATGTGGTGTAAGGTTGTTCATAATTGTGCAACCAGAGCCACGGCCAGCGGCAAACGGCTGCTCAGACTGCCTCATTTGGGTGTTTGGCTTTCCTCGGAAGTCATTAGGGTAAATCTGAGCACACAAATGTACGTACTAACACATGTACATAGTACATATGTAAATATGTATGTGTGCAGTAGCACACAAATGGAAATGGTAATGAAAGCCCCAAGCTGTACCCAAAGCCGTAGCCGGGAGCCAACTGTCAGTAATTCAGTAATGAAAATTTAACAAACTTTGGCAAACACAAATATGAAATTATCCGTTTTGTTTATCTTGATGCAATTGCTGGCAATGTCGATGCTGATGCTGATGCCCACATCAAATGGAGACGCCTTCGTGGACACGTCTCGGGGGGACATTTCCGTGGCCGAGGCAGAGGAAGGCTCCTGCCTGGTGGGTTGCCTTAAGGCGAGCAACATCAGCAGTGTGGACCCTCCGACAGAGTGTCCACAGTATGAGAGGACCCTCGACTGCACACTGATCTGTTTGTTTAGGCATTAGCAAAAGCGACAAACACAAAATGCCCGCAAGTGAGTATAATTATTCAAGCCTTATCTGGTGTGTAAATTAAGCTTTGTTCGGAGATTATTTCCACGAAAAATACGCATTTATCACTGTCCAACCTTTATCTAGATTTACCTTCACCCAACAACCCCTTTATCTACCTCATGGACGGCTTTTTAGCCAATTTCGTAAGCGAATTAAGTGTAAATGCATTTCGTTGTACACAAATAAAAGAGCATTCCCCACTCGCTCTGCCGAAATACAAATCAATTATGTGTTTCATTAATTTTAATTGCTTGCTACACATTTGAGTACACGCAAAGGGCTGTCGGCCAAACCCACTGTCGGCTTGGCTTACATATGTGCATGTATATAGTAGTCCCCTATAATTTAATTAAATTAAAATGTTTGCAATTTTTTCAGCTTGCACTCATATTGAAATTCCGATTTGTTTCTCTCTTTTCCGTTGGATATTCATTTAGAATGGCAACTGCCAGTGGAGCAAATATTTGGCATTTAAACATCCGGATGCCATGCCGGCTGAATCCTCGTGTGCTGCTCCGAAAAGTTCAAACAAAACAGCCAAAAACAAAACGAAACGAAACGCGGAGGGACGTGTGAGACGCCATGATTCCCGGCAAGCAGAAGGAGGAGAAGATCGAATGTCGAGTACCCATGAACAACATCGAATCGGCACAAAAATAAAATCATAGTACTCGTACCCGAGTAAGCTGCAAGGGTATTCGAGGTGCAACAATCCATAACCATTTAGAATATCAAAGGTTGAGCCTGCAGCCGAAAAGAGTCACGGACCCTGTGGCTGTGGCAATTAATCATTTGCCACATGCGTTGCGTATGACCTTTCTGAAGGCATCGCCTCCTGCTGCTATTGCTGTTGCTGTTGCTGTTGATGCTGCGCTTGCTGTGGCGACATGTGAGTTAATTAATCTAACTGCCCAATGGCTGACAGGCTGCAGACGAGGACAGTGGTACAATGAAGGTCATGGACTGTAATGAAACACGCCGCTCGATGATAAAGATGATTTTGGCAGCCCTCGGGCAGCCCACCTGGCTGACGCGACGCATAAATTTCAATTTGTTTCAGCGTCTGCTCGGGTAGGGGATGTGGGGGTTTATGCATTTAAATTGATGTGGATTTCTGCTGCATCTGCGAAAAGTTGCTCGCACCACGGCCCAATGCACAATTAGCGGACCGAGGCACATAAATTATGTGGCCCCCAACCGAAAGGGGAAATGAAGTCGGAAATTATTGCCCCGAAGGGCAACCAAGCAGCCCGCCCAATGTGCAAAATGGTAACCAAAAATCACTGATGCGATGCGGTCGGTCAGTCAGCTCAAATATGCATGGAGTGTTGCCTGCTTTTAGGCCAGGACTATGCGTTGACCAAGGACAGAGGTAAATCGCATGCGATTCAGGAATTGATCACGTGCACATCTCCAACAAGGCTGCAGCATTTCCGCAGTGCGTTGACAGATTGTCAATGATTTTAACCGCTCCATACATACATATGGCATTTAACGTTTAAAAATACGACTGTACATGTGCAATATTTCAGCATTGTGGGCTTAACACTGTTATAAATTGAAAGCCTAGTGGTCTGGCCTTTAACAATAAATTTGAATATCATGCATTTGCACCATGCCATTGACAGTTTGCTGTTGTGGGCTCTAATAAGTATAATAAATCGTCCTTTGTCATTTGTCCTTTGTCTCTCAACCTCAACCGAAGCACCTTTGTACTCAAACTTTTACCACAAGCTCTCTCCCTCTCTGTTCTCTTCTATAGCTTAATTATGCAGCAAGGCAAAAGGGCATCGGCATCGCCCCATCTCATTATGCCGGCAAGTGACATTTTTCATGCTTCCAAACCCTTTGCATTTATAGGAGTTTTGGCCCCGAAACTGCTATGCGAACTTTATTTTATTGCGTTTGCAAAGTTTGCCCTTACGCCACAAAAACTTCATGCTAAATTATTTATATTTACTGCCTTTATGTACATTTTCCTCCATGCTGTATGTACATGTGGGTGTTGTTTGGCCAAGTGCAACTATTTGCTTGGCTGTGGCACCTGCTACCGAGAAACTTTGTCCCATTCACAGGTCATAGAGTCCCAGAGAGTCCCGTCCCGGCCAGACTGTTGATGGGCGTCGTGTCTGCGTCCCAGTCCGGCCGTTCACATTCACCCTCCAAGCTAACAGCACCTTAACAGTCCTCTGTTAGCGCTCGCTCTCGCGCTCTCTCACACAAAAGCTCCGTACTTGGACTTCTTTGTTGTGTTTTCATGGCTTTGCTTTGCGGGTGTTTTGTGTTTGCAAAGGCCGAGGCTATTGCCGAGCGATGTCCTCCTGGCTTGTTTAAATACAGGGCGGTCGGATGTCTGGCAATTTATTCCAAGCTCTGCCGGCTTTTGTTGCACTTGGCTGTCGGAAAGTGTCGCATCTCGAACTCCGGCGGCGTCTTGCGTATCGTAATTTAATCGGCAACCAATTGGTGAAAAATATATTCAAAAAAGAAAACAATGTGAGGAGTTTACCAAGGAAAAATTAATTTAAAATGTAAACCAAAATCCACTAAGAAAACCATACAAAAAGTGCTTTAATTCAAATTATTGCTGACTTAATTTCGTTTAAATTAATTTATATACATGATGAAAACAATGTTCAAAATAAAGTCCAAAAATTGCTAAAACATTTAAACAAGCTTAAAACATTTTAATACATTGGCCGATGGCCAAAATTCGTAAAAGATTTGGTAAACATTTATACAGCTGGGAGAAAATATTATTTTTTGTTTCGAAACCGTTTCCCAGGGTGCAGGATGTAAGCGATTCCCACTCATAGGGATCCCTTACAGAGTGGCCAGCACGATACTTCAATTAATGCTTCCATCCATTTGTTTTCCTTGTCAGAAATCCCGTGTGCCAGACTCGAAAACTCTTGAGACGGAAAAAAGGGGGCCGACAGAAATGAATGCAACAACAGACGGAGAAAGTGCAGCAGGAATGGCAGATGCAGAGGCAACAGGAACAGTAACTACTAACGTACCTGGAGCACTTGCAGTAGCTAGACCTGATGCTGGTTCTGTCCCACCATCCAGACAACGGACATTGACTCGCACCGAAGAACTGGACGCGGATGGCGATGACATTGATGTGGATCCCGATGCGGATGATGCCGCGGACAGTATCACACTAGAACTGGCCCTCTCCCCCCACAGTAGCACGCCCACACCGCCGCCCACCATGTCCGAGGAGGATTTCGCCCAACTGGACAACAGCAAGCCCTTTAAGGTGGGTACAGCACTCGTGCCGCCGTACCCGAATAATATCCTTTGTGCGCGTTAGGCCGGCCCTTCATTCGCCATGCTTTTTGCTCGCTGGGCCAGAATATTGTTAAGTGATTTTCGCCCGCCCAGCGCGAGAAGTTCTGAAGAGTACATGGGTCCAAAAAATGTTGACCGTGCCTCTTCAGAGCCATCCATGCGGAGGTGGAGGGGCGTCGACATTGGTGCTTCTATTGCCGTCGTTGCTGAAGCGTTTGGTTAACTTTTCAAGTTTTTGGCAGAGCCGGAAAGAGCCGAAAAAGCACTAATTCCCAGCACGAAAAGAGAGACTTTTGTATATAGTATAAATAATATTTCATTATTTTGCTTGTGCTTCGTATTCTGGCAGTAGAAATAATGGGATTTGACCACAATGTGGGCAAAGGAAAGCCAATTTTGTGAATGGCCAAGAATTGAAAATTAATTAAAATGTTGAAACTGTTCAGCTAGATAAAATATCAAGAGGAGAAGCAGCAGGAGCAGCGGCAGCACATAAGGTGGGAGAAGCATGCGGGCGCCAATATCGCCACTCGATTCTGGCTCCTGCCATCGAGCTACGAACCAACCAGCCAACCAATCCAATAAGCCGACTCGTCTGCGCCTTTCCGTGAGACGATAACGAGGCGTCTGGCACTTGGCCACGCATCATCGGGCCTCTTAAGGAGCTCTGCCCTCATCGATTTATTGTGTGCTAAAGGCATTAAGGAGACCGCCGCCATAACAATGCGATATACCCAAAAGATCAGCGGGCCGGGCTGGCTGCATAGAAGATAAGCTCTGCCCAGGGCCGCCAAGTGGCTGTAAATTTGCCAGACAGACAGAGGCAGGAGCATCAGCAGCAGCAGCAGAAATAGCAATTAATTGACAGCTTGCCATGGCCAGAATGTTGGGAAATTTGGTGAAAGCCAGGCACAGTTGAGAAGACAGAGGGCAGAGACTTGCAAAACTGATGGATGGAAGAGCCAATGAGTAATTCATGGATATTTTAGCTAATTAATTAGCCCCCCTCGGGGTCTTCCTACACAACCTCATTCCCATCCATCACTCACCTACGAGTTAGTACTTGTGTCGGGGGGGTGATGCTCATCAAATTTGAAGGGCTTTCAACTGATGGAATATGAAATCTACTTGCTGGTAAAGGAAAAGAAGCTGCATGGGAATGAATAGGAATAACTGAGTTAGATTATCTTGGACGAATGTCAAGTTCTGTCAGACATAGAGCTCAGTTCGAAAGGGTTTGCTCTACAGTTGCAATGAGCACAACTCCATTTAGAACAGAACAGCTAGGAATTCAAGGTACTCTTTTTGTTCATGCTGGAAAATACACACAGAAAATCGAATTTGTCTTCTGTAAAACTCCCCAGGGAATGACATTGTACTAACGTGCTCTGTCGTCATTCACTCCACGCACAGTTCCTGAAACGCAAATGCGATTTCCATGTTGCAGTCCCTCAACAAATGGATTCACACAGACACACCTACCAGACCCATCCGCTTAAAAGCGTAAATCGTAAGGAAAAGCAGCCGCGTCATGAAGGGAATTAAATTACCCGAGGTGGAGCCCCACAGAAACGATGGAAAACATCAAAAAACAAACCAGCAGCCAGCAGTCAACAGTCAACAGAGAACAGCAAACGGCATTTAGAAAAGAAGACGTCAAGGGAGAAAGAAGCCCCGCCCGCACAATGCGTATACGCAACGTTACCCATTAAAACAAATATGCGAATATTATTCATGTCCGGGCAAGCGTGGAATCCAAACCGCAAACAAGAGAGATGTCCCTGTTAGTAATGCGAATGTGCTTGTAAATGTGTCGACAAGCATGCAAATTGCCTCCACCCACGACCTGTGGCGGAGCCTATGTAAAAGTGGGAAGCATTTCCCCTGAATCATGTAAAGTTCTCAATATTATTTCTATGGCAATCATGGCAACATTGGACACGAAAGAAAGGTGCATCAAAAAGGAAGAAAATGTTTCCCACAATGTAACCTTCGGCTGAGGCATTCTCGTCTCGCTATCGGCTTTTGTGAATTTAGAGCGCACCTCCTAATTGCCCACAATTTGTGTGGTCTGTAAGTGCTGCTAGTATTTGCAGAGCAGAGTAGGGAGCTGCATACACTCCGACACAGGCAGACAAACACACACACACATAAATGTTGTCTCGTTCTCTTGTGGGGCACTCATGTCGAATTCATGACTGCATTGGCATCTCTGCCCATTGTCCGTGCCGCCGCTGCTGGCCATACAAACTACAAATATACAGGGACAATATTGACAGTGGCAGGCAAACAGAAATGCGAGTCCCGTCGGTGGTTCTGGGTTAAATATGCTGTCATGAGAGTGCCCTCCAGATCGGGTCACCAAGTGGAGCAATTGGGACGATCTGGATGATGAAACCAATCAGCATGTCCACTTGAGCCTTCTCCTGCACAATGTTGAAAGGCAGTGGCAGTGTTCGATGGAAAAAGACATTGTTCCCATCAGCTAGGAGACCGTACAACGGCAGCTGCCCAAGTTATAATGAAAGATGTATAAAGGGCAATCAGAACCGCAGGCCATTGGCATGTTGCCCAGACTCTGACTGCCTCAGCTTGTACCCTTGCCCTTTACAATACACTGAATGGATTCAAAGGCAACTCCTTTGTCCAGCCCACAAACCAGTTGAAAATGTTCAGTCGCTCCGTGACTGGCATCAATTCGAAATCGCACAAAACGCAGCGTATGATACAATTTCATTGTTGTCGGTCGGGGCACCAGACAGCCAGACAGCCAGACAGCCAGACTAGCAGACGTCGAGACTCTGCCCAGACCCGAAAAGTTGTTGGCCATTTCTCCAAGCATCGTATAATTGGTTTACGAGTCAAGGTGGCTGGGGCATTGATGGATGCCATCGATTAAGATGTCGGCAAATATAAGTCAGCGTGCGGACTGTGTCTTGGTCAAGGCATTGCGATTAAATGGCCACAAACCGCCTGACAGTTGGCTGTCAGCAGTCGACACCTGCAGATCCATCAGCGTAGAAGGAGCCGAAACCCTTTGGCAATTCGCACAGCCCTTTGGGATGGGGCTACGTTTGCTCCGTTTTGATTGCTCTGGGCTCGTTTTGCCATTTTGCGTTCCGTTTCTGTTTTTGTTTTTCCTTTTTTCCGTTTGCCTTTCGCTTGACCCTTCCATCCTTCCATTACATGCTTTTACTTTCAGCCTTGCGCTCTAAATATTTCAGTAGCAATCTTTTAGGCCCGAAAAAGAGAAAGAGAGTACAAGGAATGAATATTCGTACCTCTGGCCCCCTCCATCTTGCCATTGTTTCAGTCACTTTGTTGCTTTGGTGCTGTGGCAAAGAGTCGTTATAAATTGATTGGTTGACCGCCTCCGGCATCTCCATCAACAATAATTGTACCATTAATTTCCTTTATCCATTGCCTCACCCCTTTGTCGCCTCTTCACTGCCGCTTCATTGGTTTTCTATTGTTTTTCTTAGGAGCTTAGGGGAAGTGAGAATCTGGTGAATTAAAACTAATTATGTTTGGGGCGCTGCCTTGCAAACGAAACAAATTATAATTAATTACGATTGTCGCGGCGTTGCTATGTTCTGCCTGGAATTATGTGCAACAATTAAATTGGTTTTTATCCTGCAGATCAAGGACATTACACGCAACATACGCAAAGCCGTGGTGGCCACCACACTCGCAGAGATGCGCCTGAAGGTGGCAGAAAAGTTCCAGCGCGCTGAACCGGCGATACATTTGGACTGCGATGGCACCGAAGTGGATGACGAGGAGTATTTCAGCACCTTGGAGCCGAATGCCGAGCTGATTGCAGTCTTTCCGGGCGAACAGTGGCGAGATGTGAGTTGACGCCTTAACGCCCTTGATGCCCCTTGAAGCCTTTTCTATCACCTTCTTCCCATGTCCTGCCCCTGTCCGCAGCCGAGCGACTACAATGCGAATTTGCGGCGACCCTCGCTGGATGCCCAGCGCCTCAGGAAATTGGTTAGCAAGCTGCAGCAGAACTTCGTCAATGACGACTATTTGGACAAGCTCTCCAACATGGATCCCAACTCGCTGGTGGACATCACCGGCAGGGAGCCTAAGGACAACGAATACTGTGCGCAGAGCGAGGCGGCGCGACGATCCACGGAGCTGTCCTGCTAGGGGGGACATCCGTGGGTCACATTGGAGGGCCTCCTGCCTCCTCGAAGAATGGGAATGGAACGCCGCTTATGATAGAAATGTAAGGAATTTGTAAGAGTTTTTATGGGCAAGCCGGAACCCATGGATTCCGGGTATTTTTGAAACACGTTTTGATGCTGGACACTTGGAGCGAAGCGACCGAATTGAAGCGATTTTGCGGGGCTTTAACTGCATCTCTAGAGCTGAATGTTGTCTATTTTTCGAGTCCACATTACCATAAATACATTGTAAACACTCTCACCTAGAACGCCCAAACCCGAAGAGCCGACCATTGTTCCTAGACCAATAGCTGTCCAATATACGAGTAGTAGAAGGTCTCCAAGGCCGAACCCCAATCTCTTAGATACCTTTACACATCGGCCCACCCAGTGGGCCAGCAAAGTATGTACCTATCCATCCCGTCTGTACCTTACCCGTCTCTCTATTCCGTAGCAAAGTCAATCTGTGTGTACATAAATGCCACTGTTAGGGAACAAAGACCATGTATAATAATTGAATCTGAATCAAATGTCTGTTGCATAGATAGATGTTCACACTTAGCACCAATCGAATTGTATTTAATATTTGTCTCGATTTGTGCAAAACAAAAAACAAAACTAGCAGAAAACTTTTGAGCAAATACGAGTAGTAATAATCGACTTTGGATATTCGTTCTGTCCACAGAGAAATCAATTCACATTTTAATCTGCAACTCGGCTAAAAGTTTGAGGTAAATGTGTGTGAAAATTACTTTTTATCAGTACAATACAATAAATGGAAAATAAATGTGTTGAAAAGTGTGGTTTTTCGACTTGTACCAATAAGTCCATGCCAGAGACCGACCACAAGTGGATGCCACTGGCTCACCAGCTGTAATTATCCCACACAAAAGATGCGAGAAGATGTGAGTGAAGGGCGCTGGTTCTTTAAACTCTTTTTGCTATGGTCAGTTCTTTGTAGTTCTTAGAATTTCTATGGGTTACTGCTAGTGCCGCCCAAGAACAATGCGCCAACACATTACTGGCTAAAGGACAAATACGGACTACGAAAGGTCTAAATCAAATTTGAATGGGGAAATGCTGTGAGACGGAAGTCGGGGGTAGAGCATGTCCCTTAATACTCAACAGTTTTGGGTCGAAGCACTGGAGTGCAACATTGATTGGGCATGATTGACCAATGAGGAGTGAGGAATGTACGTATACCGGATAACAGCCCGTAGAGAAAGAGAACAATTCCAACCTGGTCAGCTCTTGTTCTGTGAGCAGCACAATGGAAATCCGACAGATTGCCAAGCTAAATACTATAGCTCTGGGAAACGGAAAGCGTCGACAGGGACAGGGAACCGAGGAAGTTACATGAACAAAAAACACAAAAAATGATGAAGACCGGAGACCGGAGACCAGAGACCAGAGCAGCTGAAATGTCGACAGATAAAGAGACAGACAGACAGGCGGAAAGGCGAAAGAGAGACGGAATCACACATTGAACCTTTCTTTGGCCAGTGGCAAATGACCTTGCCTTTGCTGCTTATACTAAGGAGATAGGTTTCAGGGCTTATCTCTGTGTGTGTTTAGTGGTAACCCACTCCTTATTGTTCTGGACAACTTTTGCACTTTTCATTTTTGCGTAAAAGTTCGAACATGCGGCGGGTGCCATCTGGGAGGCGGATTGTGGATGGCTGCCAGCTGTGGTTTACATTAGCAACTATGAGAGATTTATGCACAAGTTATGCGCTCCTCGGTGTATGCCATAAACTTCCCCCTTAAGTTCCCATTCAGATGTCGGGGGAAACACCTGCGACCGCTCCCGTCGCGGCAGGGCAAATCCTTGGCTGTTGGCTGTTGGCTGTTGCCTGCTGGCTGGTGGAAATGATGCGGAAATGTCATTGTTGTTTTGAATCAAGTGCATTAAAAATGTATTGAATGTATTTGTATGTGCATCCCGCCCGCCTTTGGAATGCCTTCTGACAGTGCACTTAAGCTTAGCCCGTCTGGGAGTGCCGTGTCCCGTGCTATTGGGGCAGGACGCACATCAGCTCGAGGTTAGGCTAATGCCGTTGAGTATAACGGAATTATGTCTGCATGCAGCGGGTCATACCAGCACCGAGCCAGCACTCAACCAATGGCTAACAAAAGCAATTAAAGAGGCTTAAAGGATCCCGCTGCGACACACCATCGACAGCCATGTGGAACAAGAAATGGAACCCTCTGAATAGCGCCTAGACATCTATATCTCACAATGGAAATCTGATTCTTGGAATAAATGAGTCGAAAGTAAAAGTGAAGTTTCTACCGTTTTTTGTTTACTTTTTTCATTCGTTCTAGCAACTAAGGATATTAACATTATGCAGACACTCGGGATATTTCCATAAATTTGGATCAGTTTACATTTCTAATAATCGGGGGCAAAAACATAGCTAAATGCTCATTGACGATTGTCAGCGCTTGTCCTCCTCCTCCTTCTGCTCCTATTTTCTTGTAAATGCCCTATGCAAAAGGAGCCAGCGGTGTGTCAGGGGTGGGATAAGCAATCAATAGTATTCCAAAGTTCGGCTGGTCTAGGGGCTGGCATGGTGAGGATGTTGGTGGGTGCCTGATCGGTCGGATCAGACGACAAATTTCTTCTGCTCGCCGTAGATCGACTCGTACAGGGAGGGGGCGAGATGCTCGGCCAGGAAGATCTGCAACTTTTCGGTGGCCGTCACGGGCGTGTAGCGGGCCATGGGGAAGGTCCTGGTCACAGCATCGATGAGGACACGCAGCGTGGGCTGGATATCAGCGGCCTGTGTGTTGGGTGGCAGAGGAGGGATTAAATGCTCGTTAGTTCACGGACACGTCCCGCGTTTCTCACCTGGCGGGAGTACTTCTCCACCGACGTCATGGCCGCCTCGTAGTAATCCTCGCCGTAGGTCTTCTTCTGCTCCGACGATAGCTGGTTCCACATTTGCTTGGCCTGAAAGCAGACCACGAGGCAAAGAGGAAAGGAGACAGGAGAGTTAATGAGTTCTCTCTCTAGCTGCCAGTGTTCTGGTATCGTAAAAAACTAAGAGCATAGCAAGGCTGCGCTGCTCTACCTGTGTATGGGCTCTGCCATGCCATTAAATGGGGAGGGAGAGAGAGAGAAGCTTATTAATGCTCACCTGGTCACGGAGCTCCGTTTCGTTTAGCCAGCCGTTGCCGGGAGCGAACTCTCCTGCCGCCACCACGGACACATCCACTCCTCGGGTGCGCATCTCCTGGCGCAGGCAGGCGGCAAAGCAATCGACGGCAGCCTGGGTGGCACACTGGATGCCACGCACCGGCGAGGGTACGCGGTTCAGGCCAGAGGTGAGGAAGACCACGCGCCCATGGGCGCGACGGACCAGCGGCAGGAAGATTTGTGTGAGGCGAGCGGCGCCTGCAGGGATAACGGAAAGTATGGTAAGGTGGAGTACTGGCCAACTGTTCTGTACAGTGGCGCCATCACTCACCGAGTAGATTGAGATCCAAGCTTTTGCGCAGCACAGCGAATGGAATCCACTCAAGTTCTCCCAATGCAATCCAGTGGGCGCAATGCACCACAGCCCACAGTCCTTGGGCGCCGTGCGGCAAGTGCTGTGACACAAAGCGGGCAGCCTCCAAAAGCTGCCGATAGAGTGGAAGGGAGATGAGCTAAAAGCTTCGAAAGCTCTGTGTGCGGGACGACTTACGGTCTTCTCCGACGTAACATCCAGGTGCAGCAGCTTCATGCGGCCGGAGGTCTCCTCCTTGAGAATGCCAGCCTCGTCCGACTCCTCGATGGGCGTGTTGAAGCCAGCGTAGATGGTGAAGCCCAGATCGTCCAGTTTCTTGGCCAGGTACCAGGCCAACGGTGCCTCGCAGCCGGTGATTAGGACGCCCTTGCCCGAAGCCGACACCTGGCGGTCCGCAAATGGAAATGGAAATGAAAATGGTAAGAGTAAGGGTAAGGGTAACGGTAAGCGTAAGCGAAAAGTTGAATGATTTGGGGTTGGTTTGTTTAACCCTTTGACGGTCGGTCTCCGAGGCAGCCACTTAATTAATGTTCAATAACTTTAATAGCAATTAGCCATCTCCCTGTGTGGGTGTCCCAGGATGTGGGTGGATGGGAGAGAGCTTCTCCTCTTTCAATGCACACTTGAGGGCGTCCAGTCATGTCGGATGTTGATGTTTGACCTTTAGCCCAGCCAAAAATGTCTTTGTTTGGCTGAAAGTTTGTCCCCGCGCTACTCGGGCTACTTAAAAGTCAAGCCAGCAACTAGGCTTAACGACTTTCCCCACACTGCTGGACCTTTTTGTCTATTTCTGGGGTCATTTCGGTATAGAAATTCCCGTCTAACATTCAGCTCTGACCCACTGATGGCAGACAGACGACAGTCTCCCCCCCCCACCACACACATATTTGGTGGAGCAGGAAGATGTGTGCTCACTGATACTTCCGCCTCAGACACGCGCCAAACCACTCCACCAGCACCAAGCCCGTCCACCCATCACACACCACCCCTCTCCATGGATGTGGATGTCAGTCAACGCGCCTGCGGTAGTGCTGGTGTCATAACTCATCATGCCATTAACCAATGGAGCTGGCCCCGACTATGACTATGACTATTGGCTGGCGCTTGAGTGGGCGTCTGGGTGGGTGCGTCCCCAGTGTGCGTCAGTCGGTCTCGAGGGGGGAACCTACAGGACGTAGAAATTGAAGTGGAAGTGGAAGTGGAAGCAGAGATGGCTACTCATTGTTCGGGCTATCAAACTGTTATAAAGTGCTCGTAAAATTGTTAAAAAATGATGAGATTCGGAGAAAGGGAGGCGTTAGTGGTAGTCGAGGGAGGGGAGAGGTGGAGTGTTGGGTGTGTATTATTATTGGCCGTGCTGTTGACACCCATTAAGACTGGCCGACATTTTATTGTGGCCATAAGTGTTTGGCTTATCGAAATCTGCTGGCCGTTCTTGGGTGTAAATAAAAATAAAACTAGTCAGGGGGTATATCCCCCTCCCAATCCGAGTCCAATCCGCCAGTCCAGCCAAGTTTAGGACAAGTTTTCTTTCGCTCAGTTTTTATGCGAATTTACTTCATAATACTTTAGAGCGTATCCAGCAGGATGGCGGTAACTTTTGCCACTGGAATCGGTGGTTGTCTGCTGTGTTTTTCTGGCACCCCAATTTATGGCGCTGCTGCAGAAGTGACTTTAAATATGGCCACAACTAAAAAGCATCGGCAATTAAATTCTGCATTGAAAAAGCGCAGATAAAACTGAGCAGATGAACTGCAAGAGCTAGTAAAAACACTAAGCCGAGCAACGAAATGTTTAGAGTCAATTAAACTGCACTGAGAACTGAGAGCATGGCCGTTGGCCAGGGGGAATGTGTGTGCAGCTACAGCCACAGCCACAGCTTGTGCCATGAAACCCGATATAAAAATATAAAAACACAGCATTGCGTTTCCTTGAGAAAGTTCTCCTTTCGAGGGGGAATCTCGTACTCGGACTCGGACCGAGAACCTATTAAAATTATAACAAATTGGTCCAATTGAAATGCAGGATAATCCATGGCCAGCAATTGATTGGAGTCTGCTAAATTGGTCCAAACCGAAAGGATTATGTTACATTGAACCAAGTCGAATTGTGGCGAGACCAATTAGAAGATTGCCATTGTCTCGCTGCCTGTATCCTGACCTAAACTTGAATCCTCTGTGAGCATCGGGGAAATGTGTCCTCTACCATTTCAACAGCCTTTCGTGTGAACAGGTGAAAGAGCAAGGCAAAGGAAACGAAACGAAACGAAACGAAAGGATAGAGCGCTTATGCACGTTAAGCCGTCAAAAGAAACTTTGCCCAGTGCATGCACTACGTGCAGGGGATAAAAAAGCCGACCCCTTGACACCCAGCACCTGCCACATGCCTTATACCTTACGCCTTATGCCTTATGCCTTATGCCTTATGCCCCATGCCACCTGTCTAAGGTCTAACACTCCCTCTTTGCGGTCATGTCGTGTCTACCAGCACGTCGACTTGCGGTCTTTTTTTTAAACGTTCCCAAAATAGCAGCAAAACAGCAAAGTTGCATGCACCGAAATAGATTCAAGAAATTTCACAAAGAACACGACAGCGAGAGAGAGAGAGAGAGAGAGGGAGAGAGTGCAGCGTAGCCGGTAGCCCTGGGGCATGTCAGTCACCTTCATTTGAGCGAGTTGCTTGTGCTTGTGCCTGTGGAGAATTGCCAGAGAGAATGCGAGGGTTGTTGGTGGCACGAACGATTGCCTGAGCGGAAATGGGACTTTTCCACATTTTTTGCGAGCAAGTCAATGAAGAGGCAGACACAGAGGGGCCCCCTGCCCCTCACGTTTATACGCCTGCAACTGCTCGCAGTTTAGCGATTTAAATGCATCCTTTATTGCATTTTAATTGCAATTGCAACTGCAATTGGAAGCAGAAGTAGAAGTGCAAGTGCAAGTGCAAGTGGAAGACTTATGCCTCGCCCCACCCGAACCGGGCCATTTTCCGCACACTTTTATCCGCATCTGATGAATTGGAGTGGGGCACGCGATGCACGCCTGCACTGGCACCACACTGGAGCGCCACAATGCCGCTTTTCTCGCCACGAGCTCATTAAATTTGGCTTACGTACACGGGGAGCATGGGGGCGTACACGTAATATTTATATAATGCATTATGCTGGCAGGAAAACTTGCTGCTGGCCAAGCCAAGGCCATGGGGAGGAGTGCGGGTGGCCGAGAGCGGCCAACTGGCAGGTAAATGTGTAAACTGCAACAAGTTAGCAGCACTTTCAGAGCCACAGAGGAGCGGTGGACAGTGCCTCCTCGACCGTTCGTGTGGGCGAGCGGAAAAGTGATGCGTGCAAAGTGTAAACAACAATAGGGAGGAACTTTCCGGGAAAGCATGTGCGCCTTTATTTGCGAGAATGAACTTGTGACACGGCCGGGGAGTCCGGGGAGTCCGGTGATTGGGCAGAGGGGCAGACCTTAGTCCTTAGTCCGGGCACTGCGGGCATGCAGATAATGCGAGAGTGTCCGACAGGGGAATTGCGTGGGCTTGTGTGGGACTGTGTGAATAAATATTATTGGGAAGGTAAATAAAAAAAATGGAAAAAATGAAATGAAATGAAAGTTAACAGGAAGGTGGGTCATCAAATAAATTCATATCTAGATCAACGATAATCACTGTGATGGACAGGGACATGTACGAGCACTGCTGTAGCTAGAGAGAGAGAGAGAGAGAGAGAGAGCAGAGATTCTCCATGATTATGCTACAATACAATATGTGGAGTCTCCATAGTAAATTGTATTATCTTATTTGTACGACCATCATTTTTCGTTTCTATTCTCTATTCTCTAGTTGCCCTTTCCTTTCTCTTGTTTGCCTTTCTCTTTCACCAGGCAGACACATAAACCTACCCAGAAAGCGCGACATGCTTGACCGCTCGGGAGCCCTCGCATAATTCTACATAAACATAACGCAGGCAGCGTGAAACAGGAGATACGGCGGTGTGGAGTGCGAGTTTAAGTGAAAAATGGCAAACAAACCGCATACAAATTGTCCCCTCTGTTGTCACCTCCCCCCCCCCCCCCCCCCCCCCCCCCTCCCCTTCCCTTTCGCGCGTTGCTCCTCTTCTTCCGCTGAAGAAGGCGACGAAATGTGGCAAAAAAAAAAAAAAACAAAAACAAACTAAAAAGGAAAAGAGAGAGGCCAACAAATGGGAAACAAAGGGAAGCAAGCACACGCATGCACGCATATTAAATCAGTGGCTAAAAATAGCCAGAAAAGCTTTGCACAAGGAGGCACGAGGAGGATGACACACACCCACACACACACACACCACACATATAGAATCATATAAATTAACTGAAAAATATTTTGGCCAGGAGGGCAAATGAGTACAAATGACAGCAGGACAGCAGCAGGACGAGTGTCGAGGGGCGGCGATCGCCAAAAGTCATTGAACGTATTAAGCAGTAATAAATTAATTAACCGGAAAGTTAAAAATCATTTTTGTGTTTGGCTTTCCGCACGCACACAGGCAGAGCAAGAGAAAGAGATGGAGAGTGGATAGGTAAAAGCACGCACGCATCCTTGCTGGCGTGTGGCTGTCAGGTCCTTTGGCAACTTCACGCCATCCGCAGAGGACGACGTCAGCATTAAAGGCTTTTCGCATTGCGCATATGTACGACACGGTGTACAGAATGAACTGAAAGCCAAGGAATGGCATAGAATAGAACAGAATAGAATGTGAGAGATACATACATATTTGTATGTAGAATGGTCTCGAATGGAATGGAATCCCAGGTCACTTTGTTTTGTGACTTCCTCGTGCTTCAGTCAGTGCCTCAGTCAGTGTGTCTTCTGTGTGTGTGTGTGGGTTTATGCCACTGTTTATGCATATATCTTCCATCTTCCATCTCCCATCTCGCCATGTATTTCATGTTTGTCCATGTTTAATTAAATTGTGATTGTATTGCCACCGGCATCTTGAGGTTAATTAAAATGTAGTGCATGGGTTCGAGCATGGAAGCCAGTGCCAGCCCGAATAAGAGTTCTACAACGAATACTTTGAACTATTGTATGTACTTCAAATGCCAATCCTTGGACGAGCAAGGATCGAAGTGGTTGCACAACTGCGGTCAGGGGACTACCAGGACTACCGACTAACAATCATGCCTTGGCTGTTGGTGGCTTGCCATATTGTCGATTCGACCTGTGACCTTTGTGCCTCAAACGTGCATGATGCATACGAGCATGGTGGATGCACGGCTACGTCATGTGCAATTGGTTTTTAATTTAACTAAAATGCGCAGCTAAACTGAGTCTGAATGGACAAGCGGAGACCAGCTCCAGCTCCTGCTCCTGCAGCGGTCGACGGAGATGTTTTCCTTGGTGGCGGAAAGTTGTCAAGGCGTTTTAATGGCGTGCAATTCTAAGAAACGCAATGCGCGTAGCTGCTGGCCACATGAGACATGAGTCCTGATGTCCTTCATTGCCAGCCATTGTCAGGCCGGGCACGCCATTGCCATTTCTGAATGTCCTCTGAGCTCGAATGCGCATGTGTGTGTGTGTGTGTGCGTGTTTGTGTGTGTGAATCAACAGGCCACGCGCGGGACCATAAAACTGAAACTGTACCGAAACAGAAAAAGAGACACAGAGAAACAGCAGCGGGAAAGGCAGAGTGAGGAAGAGCGGACTAGCAAAACTTTGCACATAATGACTTTTTATGGTGTATGTACGTATGTGTGTGTGTGTGTGTGTGTGTGTGTAAGTGAGAGACAATTCTGTAGGGAAAAGGACAGAGGACAGAGGACAGAGAAGTTGGGACAAAGAGCAGCATCCTTCAGTTGCCTCAGTGCATTGACGGCCCCGAAAGGACCCCGGAGTCGCAGTTTCTCCTAATTGAGAGTGCAGTCCCCTCACTCCTCTCACCCTTCACCCTTTGTCTGTGTGTGTGTGTGTCGCTGATTTTTTGTTTTTGGTTAACAACTCACAAATCAGCGTTAAATTTGTCTATGGCAAAAGTTTTATGAAGTTGTAAATGCCACAAAGTGTGCAGGGGAAACGAACACTTATGGATGGCAAAAACCAATAGGAAGAAGGGTTTTACTTGACAATGAACTTGCTGCCACATCCATTAGGTGGCCACCAGTTTGCCTTGCAGCTGCTGCTGCGTAAACTTGCTCAGAAATACCCAGGGATGTACGAGTATCTTGCACTTCTTCGAGTACTCGAGTGGCTGGCTGACTCGTGGCTCCTGGCTCGTGGCTCCTGGCTCCTGGCATTAGCGAAACCGATACGATTTCTGCTCCTATCCACTGCAAAATCACCTGGGGCTCACAGGTGATGCTGGCACAACTTTATCTATGAAATCCAACGTAGCAGCACCGCCATGTGTCAAAGTTCAAGGATGTGGATGGGTAGGGTAGGGGAGGGGCCTTCAATTGTTTGGGAATACGAGTAATCGCACTTTTTGTTGCTGCTGCTGCTACTGCTACTGCTACTGCTACTGATTCGCGACTGCTCATTAGGGTTGCCAAGACAAAGCTATTAATTCAATTATTTACTCCTCTCCTCTGGCAGCCGACAAGTCCCGAAGAGACTGCGACTCTGACAACATTCCGCCTTTCACTGAGGGGCACCTCCCTTTGGGCAACGCAACGCTTAATTATGTGTATTACGTAAAGTGTAATTGCAACTGCAATGCAATAAAACAGACACGGACATGGACTCGGGCATGGACACGGAAACGGACACGGACACGGACACCGACATTCCGAGTGACAGACAGAGGGATAGACGGAGGGATGGGCAGGGCACTGGTACAGGGATGGGCTATTTAGTGCATTGTAGGATATGGCAGATTGTTGAGCATTTCATTAGTAAGCATTTACATTTCATTGCATCCAATTTGTGCCGTCAACAGTTGCCTCCAGTCTCATCCATCCATCCATCCATCCATCCATCCATGCCGCATGCTCCCTGGAGGTATATCTGTGCGTGCGTGTAATTTAATTTGACTGTCGTGACATAAAAATGAAATGCACAACGTGATGTGCAAGGCAAAACAGCAAACACAGAGTAGGCGCTTGAGAGAGCAGCCGCCAAAGACAAACAGGCCACGACAGCGAAAGCCATCGCTGGCCACATTTGCTCATATGCAAATGAACAGCCACACAAAGCGGAACATTTTCGCAAATAATTCAACGATTTGAGTAAATGGAAAGTGGAAACGGGACCGACCCTTCAGGCCTTGCGGAAACCTAAACAAAGGACAAGCATTTCGTGTTGCTCTCCAAAAATAAACCCTAAGGAAATGCTAATGGAAACGCTTTGAAATCAAATCTAGTTAACTACGAGTACCAATTTTACTAGTAACTCTTTCGCATTGCTGGAGCTTGGACAGCCTTCAATTAGCCACTCGAGGGAACATACTTTGACCACACAGTCGTCCATTGTGTAGCTACTATAAACGGCAGTATCTATTACTCTCAAACAAGGAGAGAAGAGCACTTTGCTGCATAAACTGGAAGTGCAGAATGCAAATGGGACGGAAGTTTTCAGAGCTGTCACTGCATCTGGGCCTGCTGCTACTGCTAATTATACTGCAGTCATGCTTATTACTTTAATGATGGGCAGTTCCACTTTCAGGCGACACCCACGTGCCTACGTGTCCTGGAAGCCAATCACCAGCGAGTCCATGCAGCACACCTGACCTTTTCGCGTAATTTCCGGACAGCAAATGGCCCCTGTCAGCCAGAGGGCCACCTCCAGATCTTTCCCGATAGTTAAACTAATTAGAGTGCACGCATATTTAACTTATCCGCTGACTTCGGCGCTGACTGGCGCCACCAGTCCATAAAGGCGGGTAAACGATGTTTAAATGAGTATATCTGTATGTGTTGTAGCATTGTTGGTGTCCTTTGTGTAAGGATGTGGAGTGCAGGCACAAGCGGACAAGAGAAGGATCAACAATTTACATTTTCCACACTCTTACTCGTATGAGTAATCTCTGGAATTCCGATTTATCCAGCTCTATCGCTCTTCAATGCCAGCCAACAGAGAATTATGGTGGGAGTGGGAGTGGGCGTGTCTGCTTAAAGGGGTTTTCCCTTTTTCATTTATTGTAAGCGCTTATATTAAAGTTTTCTCAGCGAAAATATATTCCGTTCTGTCACGAAATTTATATTCACTTTGTTTCTGCAATTCTTTCGGGTTCCGTCTGCACTGCTTCTCTTTTCCATCCTCTCTCTCTCCCACTCCATCAGGCTGCTTATTTATTTTGTTTTCATTTTCATTTTCCTACGCCGACAGCCAGAGCATGTGTGTGTGTGTGCGTGTGTGTGTGTTTGTAGTTCTGAAATATCAAACGGAGCCAAATCCAAAGCCAAATCCACAGTCAAGGGTTTCCTCTGGTTTAACATAAGTTGACGTTGCCCCACAGGACATTTTCCCCCACTCTTGGGGCCTGCCCGTCTATTTTTAGTACAACTGATTTGCTTTGCCTACTATTTCAGAGGCCCCTCTCTGCGGTTTGGCAATACCGACTTGAGCTGAGGCTGGGGTAGTTGCCTCGCAGACATGCCCCAGAGTGTGGCTGGTGGCTGGCTTCTGGTTGGGAAACGGAAACCGAAACCGAAACCGAAACAGAAGTTGACGCCGAAACCAAAAGCTATCCATGTCCCTATCCCATTTGCGGTCTCGCCGCTGGCGTTGAAAGGATTACACTGTTTGAATTTTGTATTGGAGCCAGCCAGCCCCTTGGACACGAGAGTGTCGTTACGGACTTACCTTGACGAAGTGGTAGAAGAGCACAGCGCCCACGGTGGCCAGGGCGAACCACACGAAGACGGCGAAGGTGGAGATGCTGGATATGTTGAGGGCATGCAGCAGATGGGAGCTGACGATGGCCGCCGCCTGGCAGAAGAGGAACGGCATCGACAGCCGCTCGAATATGTCCCAGGGTATCTCTGCCGATTTCTGGGGCAGTGCCGAGATCGATCCACGACGCAATGAGGCACGACGCGAGGCACGGCGCTATTAAAAAGAGAAATAGAGAAATGTACATTTGATTATAAAATATCTACGACCACTCGTGCACCTCGCCATATAATTATTCTTCTGTTTAAACAAACAAATGCGAATTTATTTATAGCAAACATAACAATTTGGGCATTGTTTGTGGGGTAATTATTTGAAAACGACTAAATTAAATGCTTTTGGGCCGCTAATGCTGCTCGTCTGTGTTTTGGTCAATAAACAAGACGAATTCCACTCACATTTTTGGGATTGTTATGGATTTGCTCTTTGCTAGCAGCAGATTTGGATTGATTTGAAATAAAGCTGCCTGCCATGCATTGATTGGCAAATCCGTTCCATGTGCCACAGTCGAATTTTGCCTTTCAATTGCAGACACCTAGCGTCAATACATCATCGGAAATTTCATTAAACATCTTGCCCATGCCCCGCACCTTCCAATCCATCAGGACCCTAACCCACTCATTCCCACTCAACCCACAAATTGACATTGACATATAGCAATTACACATGACGTGCACAATACCAGTGCAAAAATGGAAAGAGGAGAAGAGAAGAGTGGAGAGGAGGGAACTACTAACCGAAAACCTCAACCTCAACCGAAACCGAAACAGCAAACCCGCTTTGGCCATTGGCCATAAATCAACGACAGTGCGAAATAATCAAATGGCGGCATCTGCATAAATACTACAGAAGCCAATTGATTTATTCAGCACCGAAAATAGACCATTTTCATTGCCATTCGCATTTCCATGGGGTTCTTTGGGCTCTTCTTCGTCGCTGGAATTGTAAAACTCTCCTTTGGTCTATTTATATATGTCGTGCTCCACTGGGTATGGATGGACGTTGTCTTTGCTTTCGTCATCAGCAGCGACCTTGTCACCAATTCGGTAGC
This sequence comes from Drosophila guanche, assembly GCF_900245975.1. NCBI lineage: Eukaryota > Metazoa > Arthropoda > Insecta > Diptera > Drosophilidae > Drosophila > Drosophila guanche. The sequence continues at coordinate 14,033,187 of NW_022995743.1, read as the reverse complement.
CAGCCTCTTGGAGGGGACGCATACCAAGACCTATGTAATTCTAACAATAATCTTACACAGGAGCTGAAAGCCGGCCCACATGATAGCCACATATCTAAACTAGAGTCTCCCCTCGTATACACACATACAGAACATGTAGTCCGTACAGAAATATGAATGTTTGATATGTATCGGCTCACTCAGCTGCCAAGAAATCATCTTGTGGGGAATACTTTGTGGCTGTTCGATGCGTAAAACAGTTTGGTTTGTCTCCAAGCTTATTTAATTATTAATAAATATATTTTTAGATCATGTGGAATAAAATTCAATGCAGAATGAATATTTCTAGACCGGACAAATATTTCAAATGAATGCGAGTATATCGAGTACGGACAAATGTCTGTGTTTGTATTGCAATGATCGAAAAATTCCAGTTTAATGCCAAATGTGTATATTCTGGAACGCATTCTCGCATCTTGATCTACATACACACAATAATAAGCAGCGAGTGTGTATTAGGCAATGAATCTGTTTCTTATATAAATGCCGACAAATGTCAGAGTTGAGGCAGAAACTACATTTGAAGACAAACTCATTCTCATCTTATTTACACATTTAAAAAAGAAGTAATTCGCACATCCGTGGTAGCATTTGTATCCTAATCTCAACACTCTCTGCCCACTCTGCCTCCTGCAATTGTCGGTCTCTCGTACGTACGTACGTTGACCCACTTGGATCGCGGCCACTAAGTGAATTTTTGTAATTAATTTGGCGGCGCATTTTGAACACCGCATGACTTCCTGTCTCTCTCTATCTCCCTCTCTTATCCATTGTCGTCTTTCTTTCTTCGGTTAACAGACAAAACCTTTTTCTGGAATTTGCGGCCAAAAGAGGCGTGGTCGAGGAAGTCAGGGACACACTAAGGACCCTTGCGACTTGAATTTGTGTATTGGCATTTCTGGGTTAAGCTAACTGGGCTAACAGCGTAGCTAGGTGCTCCACCGGGCTGATGTGGGAAGAGGGGCACAGGACGGGCAGGACGGGCAGGACGGCCAGGACGGAGCTGCGACAATAAATTTGGCTATGGCATGGCCTTTGGATTTTGGGGAGAGGGGCGCGAACCGAACACAAACAAGGGGCCAAGTGCCTGTCCAGGATACAGGAAACGGATACAAATGGCCCCGATTCGGGGCGACATTTCACTTACCATATTGTTATCGAAAACCTGCATGGTGACGAATGCTGCTGCTGCTACTCCTTCCTGGTATCGCTTCTAGAGGGTGGAAAGAGCACAAAGATGGTGGATGCAAAGGGCTGGCTTCGACTGCGTCTCCAGCACTCACTCACAATCACAGCCTTGTGGCTCGGCTTGGTCAAAAGTGTTCACAAGAGAGTTTTGAAAAATGTTTCGAAATTGCGTTTTCACTTTACATATACTCGGGGCGGGCAAGCTCTCGGAGGGGCTCGTGGCCTGGGCGCAGTGAAACACGGCGTGGCACTAAGCAGTACGATCGACTGGCGCTGTTTGCAGCTGCCCCAAAACTCATTTTCTCTCGCCTCAGTCGACGTCGACGCTGTATATTCAAAATTTGTCGTTTTGCCGTTTTGATTTTTTAAAAATATATCTCAAAAATACGTGCATGTGCAGACAGACACACACGCATACGCACACACACACACACACACACACACACACCAAGAGATACAATGGAAACGCAGATACATATTCCGCTTTTTAGATAAATAAATATCTTTAAATTTGTATATTTTTGCCGTTTTGCTCCCATCCGCCTGCCGCCGCTTTTAAGCATTGTGGAATATATGTATTTCCAATACACACACACACACACACACCCACAGAATCGAGCACACAGCTAAAGACACATAGATACACAGATACTCTAGTTTGCGGCCGTAATATATATGTCGGTCGGTCGGTCGCTCGTGCAGCGTGCAGCGTGCGGCTTGGGGAGTGGGGCAGTAAGTGGTAAATTTGAATATTGCTTTAAAATGTCGCCACATTAAATCGAAAAGTACTCGAACCTACCGCGTATATATACCGAGCACATAAATATTTATGGAACTCGTTAAAGGAGGCCAGCGCCATCGACCCACAACCCAGTGTTCCATTAGCGACTGTAACGGGATGGGCCTATGGGGGGTTTGCATTTGGTTTATTTGCTTTCGTTTTTGTTTCATTTTTGTGTATACTTTTCCGTGACGTCACGGTGCTTGTGTTTTTATTATTTTATATTTGGTTTTTGTTCATTTGCAAAGTGCAGTTTTGCAGGCAAATTAAACGATAATTGTTTTTCATTTTGCATATTTGCATCAAAATCTACTGGCACAGGAGTGGCCAGTGGAATAGAATTAAAAGTGATTACAGTAACAAATTTAGTTATGAAAAAGTTTTCTTCCTGAGCGGTAAACAAGTAAACTAACAAGTAGTCTCAGAGATTAAAAATGCTAAACATTGCCTTGTTCAATTGCTGTAAGTTTCCCCCTCAACAGTTCCAATCAACTGTCTACATTCGGGATATTTCTTTCTGTTTCTCAAGTTGTTGACTATTTTTATTCTATTTGCTTCTCTAAGTCTTGACTATTTATATCATTTTCGGTATCTGTTATTGTTTATGAATGTCACCAAACATATGTATACGTGTATACTCCAATATATTATTGTTATGCACAGAATTTGTTGACTGGCCGATGCTGATGCCCGGCTAAAGGAAGACAGTACAATAAATTGACGTCTATATTGGAGATTTGTGAACACAAACATATACTCAAGTATACCTAAATAAATACGCGCATGAATAGATGAAGAAATATTTGCCTGCGGAGCAAAATGGAAGCATATGTTTCTGCAACATTTCAGATCGTTTCTTTTCGACTGTCTGTCAGTGCCGCCAAATTAACAGAAAAGTTCATGTCTTCTTTCTTGTTCACTCTTTCTTTCAGAATGTCCCCAAAAATTGTTGTTGCTTCGGATTGCAGTGTAAAAATAGCCAAGAGGCTAATGGTCGAAACAAATGTCTTTGGACAGACTTCTCTCTGGTATGCTGCGCTGCGCACTTCGAAACACAAAGAGTGAAGATTTATGGACCGCTGGTTGTGCCAGAAATCATAAAACGCAGCAGTCAAGTCATCAATCAGTGGGAGATATAATTAATTAATACATTATTAGCATTATTAACAGAAGCAATGAGGCTTTGAAATACTCGTCTGTTCGGCAAGTACAAAATTCCAAATTATCGGCCACAGCCTCAAGTATGCCCAAGGCAAAGAAAAAGGTCAAGGAGGTGGACTGGACTGCCGATGAGAACTTCAGCAAGGAGCGCTCGATAATCTACGTGGAGCACACCACCGAGTGCCCCATTTTCCAGATTAAGGCCGAGGAGTGCGGCGTGTTCTTCCAGGAGCGCATTCCGGAGCGCCAGTTCCAGCTGGTGAGGAACAAGAACGGCAAGCAGGCGCCCCGCGATGGCGCCTTCGAGATTGGCATCTCGCAGAATGCTCGCACCTCCGTCCACGAGCTGTGGTCGGGCCTGACGAAGGGTCCTCCAAGACGTGACAAGTTCCCCAACGACTTTGAGGTGCTGGTGCCGGATGTGCAGCGAGTACTGAAGAAATTCTACCCCGACAAGGCGGTGGGCATCAGTGACGACGAGGAGGACCACACCGACTACTAACAGAATTTAGCATAACAATGCGCTAATGCTGCTTCTTATCAACGTCAACATCAATGGCAAAAGCGAAGACGAAGATGAGCAATCAGGCAACACCTGTTGGGACAGCCAAACCGAAGTCGCCTCCACCAAGTCTCTCAACGTCACTCGTCCCCAAATAATATTCAAGCGATTAGCGTGACTCTTTCATCTGCTATTGGGGTACGGGTACAATGCTGATTGGTCTCATTGTTGTGCTGCTGCGGATTCTGCTGCTGAGTGACGTCCCGACACCGCCATGTGACAGCTCTTTTCAGAAGCTAAATGCTTAAATCGACAAAAGATAATTAACCGAAACACAAAGCTCTCTCTCGCACATCCACAGCCACAGCCACAGCCACACCCACACATGGCCGGCATGGTATTCGCACTACTCTCGGGGGACACCCCAGCGACGTCCCATTGTCTGACAGCCCGACAAAGCGAAGCAAGCCCCAACAAACAGTCAAGTCAGAGTCCTCTGTTGGCAAAACAAATAACCAAAATGCAATTTCGCAACACAAATTCAATGGAATAAAAAACGATGTAACAGCAGCCATGAAAATCCTTCGATTGTACTACTACAAACATAACTTTAGGGAAGGAGTTGGTAGGAAAGGATGGGCATAAGTTAACCATAAAATGCTCTAACTAATTCGATTTAGTGTCTGCAAGTATTTCAGTCATCAATTATGTTCGACACAGTGCCCCGAATCCCATGTATGTTATATCAAAATATATCTATCTGTTGTTCCACTAAGTTGCCATGATCAACATATACAAGTAATATATAAATAAATAAATAAATAATGAATCAAATTGGAATAGCCATGCTAGCCCAGAGGCTTCAACTGCATGCCACGGCCAGCAAGTCATAAAAATCCAATCCAAATTGCATTGTGGACCAACAACATCTCCCTACCATCCCATAACGTATCATGCCGTATCATCCCATCCCTGGAGGTCTGGCAACATTTGAACAATAAAACTGCAGCAGTAGCAGCAGCAGCAGCAGCAAAAGTTGCAGGGCAAATATCAAGCCGAGTGGGGAGGGAGGGAGTATGAATAGTAGTTAGATGATTGGTTGGGCAGCCAAATAGAATGGGATGGCAGAGGATGCGAATGGGAATGGGCCTGTCTAGTTTGCATATCGCTAGCCGGATTAGCATGTAAATTAACCGGGCAGCTGGCAAGTGCAGATGCTTTTTTGATTGCCTGCCATGAGCCTTGCCCCTGACGAGGCGTACAATGTTATTTGACTTTATCGTTGATCTACCAACGATAGCAAATTCATTTAGTTATAGTTCTAGCGTGAACAGATAATTTAATATCAAATTCATTCATACAGAGACGAACATGTAGCACAGCATCCGTGGCGTAGCATCGTATCACCGTTAATATTCATATAAAGACTGTGAAAAATGGAATGCTGCAAATTACAGGAGAATAAACCAAGAGACGACACTGAAATATTTGTCAGCGAAAGTAAATGAGCAGCGGCAACGCATGCCGGCGAACAAAACGACCCAGAGTCGACTTCGGGATACCCGCGAAACGAAAGCTAAATCTATGGCAAGGCTTAACATGTTCGGTTTTTCGATCGACACAAACACAATATACCCCTGCACTTATACTGGGCACAAAAGAGGCCACACCGACACCGATTTCAACAGAGTTTATGTGAATTTCCACTGCCACTCGCTGAGACAAAGAAACACAAGTCTGAGGCACATTTTTCGTGTCACAATTTATTTGGGTTGTTTGGGGTTGAGATGCTTCTTCCTTCTTTATTATGGCAGTTGCCGGGGAAATGGAGAAATGGAGAAATGGAGAAATGGGTTAATGTCCAGTGCATGGCCATGGAAATGCAACCAAAAAAGCTAGAAGCAGGCAACAGGAAGCAGGAGTAGTGCCTGCATGTGTCAGTTGTCGCACGCATACAGAAGGGAAAACTGTTGGGCTCCGTGTAGAGCCAAGGACAACGCATGGCAACTGCCAAAGCTGTAGAAAAGTCCAGGGAATTTTAATGGAAACAGACCGCAACATTTTGCATTAGAGTCTATTTTTACACAAAGTAAAGTTGGTTTTGGGACAGGCCGAGAGCTTGGGGGCTAGCCAGTGGGCGTAGTGGAGTGGAGTGGAGTGGAGTGGAAAGCATGTTCTGGTCTGTGCCAAAAGTTGTTTGGCAGTCGCTCTGGCGGCTACTCTGCTGATGCAAAAATAATCTACGCACAAGAAAACCCAGAGATGGAGAAAATAAAGTGAAATTTTGTGCTATTTTTAAATTGCAGTTCCCGGCCCTCAGCACACACACACAAACACACAAACACACACACACACACACACATCTGGTTTAACCGTTTTACCATCAATCCGGAGCTCTTTGGAGTGGCTTTCCCTGCGTTTACTTGTGATTCGAGCTCGCATAGGAATAGGGGCTTAGCCATAGGCCCCACCAACAGTTGCAAGGTCGTATCCGTATCCGGGCACGTTTGGTTTCCTATCTATCTCATACCGTAACCATCCCATGGATGGCCATCTGCGATCTGGCCATCAATGTGGGTGTGCAACAAATTGCAGCCGGATTTAAGGGCAATTTATTTCGCTCAGAGAACGAACCAACGAAGGGGCATCAAGTCGGCAGGGCAAAGGCCACAATCTGCCATTTTAGGCTTTGGCATTTGTTTTATCGCGCCTAGACCCAAGCGCACGTCGGTTCCGCATAGGTTGGTGGCCCCTCCACATGGGCTCGAGTCCGTATTCCGCACTGCTCTGGAGGAGCCTGGAGGAGAGGAGAGGAGAGATTACTAAATCCCCTTTTAATGAGCCCGGCTGCACAGATGGGACATTGGCTGATTGCACGCTTAACCTGTCTGCAGATTGCATTTGTCACACCTTAATTAACCGAAGCAGGGCTAAAGGTTAAGGGCTTGGCGACCAGGGGTGGGTGAAAAGGTCACAGGCTGGAATCGGGAAGCGTGGAATTCTGCGAAAGAACTTTGACCTTTAACCATCCATTCTTTCCAAAAATGAACGATGTGCGACTTTTTATTTACATGCTCCCCCACCCGCCGCCACCCTTCCCACAGCGTGTCATAAAAGCCACGACATCGGCATTGGCTTCGCATCAGCTTGCTGCTTGCGGCTTATAGCTTTCCGCTTTCGATGGTGACTCCTTTTCGTTTTCGTTTTGGTTCCCGTTCTCATTCTCCTTCTGCTATTCCTTGTCCGTGCTATCGTGATGATAATGATGATGATTTCCGCGAAGCGTAGGGCAATAAAAAGGAGGAGAGAATTTCAAAAATAAACGGAAACGGAAACGGGACGTGGGATGGCACAAGGTAATTAAGCGTAAACCGACAGCAACAAAAATACAATTTCGTTTATACTCCTGGGTGCAATGGCTGTGGCGCCCATCAAACTGCCGCCTGAGTTATGTCGGTTTACTCGTGACTGCAAACCTCCCAATCCTCAGTCTCCTGGCTCGGCGCAGCACGGCTCGTCCTGCTGCTGGCTTTGTTATTAGCTGGAAATTAGTTTTCGGCTAGCGTTAATTAAAATTTACGACACCTGTTTATTTACAAACAAAAAAATAACAGAACGACACAAGATCCAGGGAGCTTTGCCATCCACGAGTTTCCTTCGTCTGACAGCCGACGAGGACATCGCATTGGGTACACTAAATCGTGGGACCACAAGAACAAAAGGCAAACCTTCCTTACAACTCGTTTTAGTTACCTTTAATTGGTTGAAGACTGACTCGCACCAGAACTTTAGGTAAGCTTTAATCTTTCAAACTCTCAACAAACCAAGCCTCGAGCTCAATGCAGTTGAACGAGAGATAGAAATGCCTCCATGGGCCATGTAATGCATAAGCCATCAAATAAATGATTTTAACACATTATTCGCAATGCCACACAATCTCCATTGGGTTGCCCAAATAACCCCCATTAAATCAAGCATTCGACTGTTTATACTGACTGAGGCTTCGTTTTTATTTAATTTTACATATTCCGTTCTTGTTATATGTATATTTTTATTTTTTATATATATGTATATATATATATATTGGTATATATATATACATATGTACATATGTATATAGAATCTCATAAATTATTTTTGTGTGTATATATATATATATCGATTTTTTTGTTCGTTTGTAATACATTTTTTCTGTTCTGCCGCATAATCATATTCAATAATTCAATTGCAATATTAATAATTGTTTTGTTGTTTTGGGAATTTTTTTTATTAATTTGGTTGTGGGTGTCGGTTGTGGGTTACTCTCTTGTTCGACTTTGATTGCAGTAAGACCTTTTGCTTGTTTAGTTTCATTTAGTTTGAAATATTTGTATGTATATATGCTCCAAGTCTGTACAAATTTGTAGACTTCTCTGCATGCTCCAGATGTTGGTATAATTTATAACCACACCACCAGCGTGCACACTTACTACATACACATATATAGGTATACAATATTTCATGGTAGTTCTGTATTTATACCCGGTTTTTGTTGTATTTAGTTACGATACTATGCTACTTGGCATCACCATCACCCGCATCCTTATTGGCATTCGCATTTGCCGCTGCCGCTTCCATTTACATTATACATTTATAACCATAATAATTTACAAGTTAAATGGCTTAGAAATTAATAGTAGGATCCCCTGTGTGGGCTACCATACATAATACATAAAACTCTTTCTAATTAAAGTTAAAAACATTTCCCGCTTCATCGTTATATCGTTCTATCGTTCTATCGTTTTGTTTGTTTATATGTTTGCCTGTTTGCCTGTCTCCGTCGCGTGTTTGATCTAGTTTGTTCTGTCTTTACGGTTCGGATCTGTCGGGTTTGGGGTTTGTTCTGTTCCGTTCGGTTGGGCTCTGTTCTGTGTATGGATTTTTGTCTATTTACAGTGTGGAAATATCTAATTTATTTATATTTCGTAACTTATTACTTCGCTCTGTGTTTGTATTGCAGACGAACGTTTTGCAGACTTGTCTTGACTTACAGTTTAGTTTCTGGAAAAAGACGAAAATAAAATCTCTCTCCAGGGTTTTCCTTCCTTTCATTTTGTTTTGTTTTGCTAACGTTATAATAATGTTTAAACGTACATTTTTAAATAGCTCTAATTAAAATAGAATTCAATTTTATTAATTTGTTATAATTGTTTTCTGTTTTTCTTTGCTGGTTTTTGGTGCATTTAAAAATAGTGCAAAAATACATTTTCGAAAACTTTTTGGTGCATACTTTGAGGCGGTGCATTCAAATCACAACATTTACATTTTAAGTGCATTTACGTGTGTGTTGGTGTGAATGTGGTGTTTCTTTTGGCTCTTGGCGTGGATGTGTTCTTTAAGTATACATGTGCATACATGTCATGTATGTGTGTGTGTGTATGTGTGGATAGAAGTAGTTGGTGGTAGTTGCTATATGCGTTCTGTTTTCGCTTTAGTTGAGGATTCCGCTCCAAAGCTTCAGTTTAGGACGGATTGCTTTTAAGCTTTGATTGTGTGCATGTTAGGGGAATGCAGTATGCACAGCTGCATACAACATCTCGATTTGCGTTTTAGGTACTGGTGACTACTTATGCTTATAGCTCGAAAATACTCTTTTGATTCCTGTGAGTGTTGGCTCATCCAGGTGGGGTTCCCTGTGCATCCATGGCGTGTGGAGCAGTTGCTCTTTGCCTCTTCGATGGCTGTGTCTGTGTTGTGTGTTGTGGGTTTGGGTGTGGGTGTGGTGTCTGTGTTTCTGTGGAAGACTAGTCGCCACAGTTCCCATGAAGCATCTTCTTCTGAGTACAGCAGAGGCCCCTTGCCTTCTCCTTTTCTGCTGATTTGTGCAATTACTACATCGAATCTCTATTTAATTAGTCTCTAATACGAATTCCGGTTTCGCTTTCAATTTCGTTTCCTTTTTGATTTTTGGTTTTTGTTTTGTGGTAAGTGCAACAGCGGTGCATTAGTACATGTAAATACATAGAAAAAGTTACATTTTGGATTTTGTGCTAATTATTTATCACATAAAAAGTGCAGCAGTGCAAAACTATTTACGATAATTGTTTGACATCATTTCCATTGTTAATAATTGATATTGAACACAAATGATTAATATGTGCCGTGTCCGAGTGTTTCGAGTGTGGTTTCTGGGTAGGTGTTGGTGTCGGGTGTTGTGTTTTTGCTTGTGGCTATGTGTGGGCGCGTAAATGATTATCCTAAATATATGATGGAATCAGTTTCAATTAATATTCAACATGTTGAAGGGTGTAGTTATTGCCAGGGGAGAACATAAAATAATTGCATTTGCCCCAGAGCAAACGAACAATTATGAATTGCTGAAGCTCCAACGAAAAGAGCCCTGCCTCCCAATTAAGTGTGGCCTGAAGCAAAACCAAGAACAATGAGGTGTCGCCGCATCTGGTTAATTTTCCAAATGATAAACACTAAGGCTCTTCAATCTCTTCAAACAATTTATAATGAGCACTTTGCATGCAAAACCCCATAGCCTACTTGGGGGTCGGTTTCGAGTTTATCTACTTATTACCGTGCTGGAAACTACTCGTAATCGTATTTGCCCTTCACTGGTCGGTGTCCTCATGCAATGGTTGCGTTTGGCCGTTTGGCCAGTTTGCAAAAGGAGAAATCGGATGACAGCAAGAAAAAAGAGTGTGAGAGGGATAAAAGTGGGATTGAATGGGATCAGTGGCTCTGGTTGTGTCTGCGTTGAGTGCGGCTTTTGGTGGCATACACCCGTAGTCGAACAAAGCCGCATGAAAGCTGTGTAACACAACACCTGATGCCCATTGAAGGCCACTTTTTGACCGGTGCAAAGTCTCTGCAGGAATTGTTATGTCTAGCTATATTGACGGAGTTTTGCATGCAGCCTCCAATGCTTCCATAAATTGTTTCGCAAACTTTTCAACATTTCTCCAGGCTTTCATTTCTTAGTCGCTACTAAATGTGAGTAAATGGATATTAATACTTGAATAGTTTATACTTTATACTTATATGTGCGGCTACTTCCTTTATGTATTTACTCGTTTGCTTATCTACTAAACATCCAGAAAACATTTATACTTTATGCTTGATTGGGTAAATATTTGCTACATACATATTTATGTGTATATGTATGGACTTCGTGTACGGATTTCATCTTCATTTTAATCAAAATCCAAGTTCGTTCTGCTCACAAAACTCTTTTTGGAATTGAATCAAGCGATCCGCTCATTCAATCGCTCCCAAACCCGACTGCTGGATAATACTTATGTAATCGTTTTTGAGAGTACAATACTATATATTTGCGATACTTTTTGGCTACGCTCGTACTTTGGATATTTAATTTAATTTAATACTTAAATTATGCTGTTTTTTCCGCCGAGACATTGTTGAAAAGTTTGCTTTCCTGCCAAGTGAAGTGCCTTACATTTATTTGTTGGCCATACCTACATTATTCCTTTACCATAAGACACACAATATGAGGATTCATTGGTGCTTATTAAACTTAAGTCTTAAACTTTCAGGCTTCAACTGTTAAACTTCCACTGAGTGCTGAGCTGCCTCGGAGAATGGCAAGCGCTTGCAGAAGGCTCTTTAGTTGCCAAGGCAACCGACAGAGTTATAAACCGAATGGATTTTCATAAGAAAAGTGCATTTGTGAGCACTAAAGAGCTCCCCATTTTCTTTCATTGTCATTCACCTTTTTTCGCATGAATTGCACCAAACAAATATGTACAAATATGTATATGTTTGGTGTACATTGGTGTATGTATTTATTGGGCATGCTTGGGGTTTATCAACTTACTGTGACTGTGTGTGGTCTATTCTTGTAGGTGTTGTTGTTGTTGTAGTTATTGTTGTGGAGAGGAAAACGGAACATATTCTACTGAAATATTGATCAAAAATTGTATGTAAAGAAATCAGAAATGCATATTTGGGTTTTGTTTTCAGTGTATATTAGGTTGTGTATTTGTTTTTCATCTTTTCTTTGTTTTTTTTTTTTTGTTTTGTTGTGTTTTTGTTGTTGTATTTTTTGGTTTTTGTTTTGTGTTTTATCATATATTCGTATATATGTATATATAATTAATTAATTAATATAGTTACGTAAACTGTTGCTAAATTAAAAAGGGGAATTATGCTAAAATTAGACCTCCTCTACATACAATACATAAGTGAAACGAGTCAGAAAGAGACGCAGAGTGACAGAGATTGAGAAAAGGAGAGACAAAGAGAGCGAGGGAGGTAAGTTAAGAGAAGTTAGGAGTGAGAGTGAGAGAGAGAGAGAGAGAGAGACTGTTCGTGGGCAGACTGAAATTATGTACAGCAAATTCAGATTAGAAAGAAATGAAAACCGATATTAACCGATAAGAATTGACCATGTTCATCGTTTACTATCGATCAACTGATTTCGATAAATTGCCATTTGCAACATTTATAGTTAAGTATTTTGTTTTTGTTTGTTTTTTCGTTTTTCATTTTTTTCCTCTGCAAATATACAAATACAAATAAATACATTTTCTTCGTGTTGCTGACTGTGTGCTCTATACGTTTATATATGTATATGTACTATATATATGCTTGCATGTGTGTGTGTGTATCAATGCATATGTGTATGTGTGTGTATGTCGTCCTTTTAACATTCAACAATAGTTTTTTGTTTTTGTTTTGGGGCTTTAGCTACATATTTTCGTGTATTCTTTCCATCAACTTTTAGTTATTTTTTTGGTTTTCAATTTTGTTGTAATAAAAAAAGTGGGTCGAAAAATGAATGCGGTAAAACTGGGAAATGTTTAAACTTAAGAAACGTTTGACATAGGGTCTCTAATCTCTAATTCAGTAATACTCGTAATACAGATTCCTATATACAAATTCTCCTTTTGTACACCAAACTGGTTGCTGAGAAAGCCACCAAGACGTGAATGTAAGTGTCAAGTCAAATCAAATCAAATTAAATTAAACTTAAATACTGATAAATTTCGAAAATTTAAAGGCATTTAGTTCCTTTAAACGATCTTTGTTGTTTATATATTTTATTGTTTTAAATAATGGAACTGAAATTGAATTAAATTCTGTTTTGAATCTTCTTCTTTTTTCCTTTTCATTTGTTATTTACAGTCGCACTTTTTCGTTACTTCTTCCCGTTTCCCGTTTCCCGTTTCGTCTTTCGTTTTTGTCTTTATAAAAATTGTGTGTGTTTTGCGTTAAAAATTTCGTACTGGTTATAGAAAAATAGGCCAAAAATATATGTATATGTCTGTGTGTGTTTCATTGTTGTTTCATTACGTTCAGTTCACCTCAGATTCTTGTCCGTTCAAAAAAGTGATTAAAATTGCGGTTTGATTTGTTCGTTTTTTGTTCGTTTGTTGCTGCTGTAATTGCTGTAATCGTAATTTTAGGTGTAGTTGCAGTTGCAGTTGTAGTTTAGTGCGGTTTTGCTGTTTTGTGCATAATTCCAAGGATTACATTTAATAATATGCAAATACGTTTGGTTTGGTTTGGTTTGGTTTGGTTTGTCATCATCTTTGATTAGGTTAATTTGTTCTTAGTTGTATACACATGTTGTTATAGAAATTGTTTAAGTTATCCATTATTTGTTTATTTTGTTATTTTTAGAGGTGGGTTATTTTGCAGTTATTTATTAAAATCAATTACCGAATCAATCAATCGAAAGAATATACTAATTAAGGTGTGGCCCATAATATTCTTGGGTCTTAGACAACGAAGATCGTTGTTGTAGTTGTGGTAGAAGGAGACGGAGACGGAGACGGAGAAGGAGGAGGACCAGGAACAGGGCCAGGGTTTTAGGAAGCGGAAAGAAAATTAGAAACTTACTATTAAACGTATTCTCAATTAGTATTATCGTCTTTTTTTTCTGCCATTTACGTGTTATACGTACTTTGTATAAGATATGAAATTTTATTGCTCGCAATTTCATATGTTATTCCGTTTTTGTATAATTCTCAATCATATTCCATTTAGCCCTACAGCCAAAGTGTCCCCTAACATATATTGCACATAGTATGTATATATAATTGGAAATGAGGGTAAAGCGAAAAAGGAGAGCCTGAAGCATAAAGAACTGGATTAGTGTCGGCTTTTTATAGCAAAGGCATCCATTAAAGCGTTATATCCACGATGTCAACAAATTGTAATTGGAGTGGGGGGTAAACGTGTGCTGGGACAGTTTTCCCAGATCCGAACTACACATTTGTATATTGCATCGAGTAAAAACGGCTTGGCAGGGCTCTGGGCTCTCTCATTAGTATGGGTTTAATTTAGTGTTTTTTCAATGCTGGAACTAGTAAACATTAAATTAAGAATTTGCTTGATTGTATCTCTCAGTTGATTGTTTTCCTGGATTTGATCAGATCCCTCCTGCCATTACCCTAAGTGGTTGCCAATGGGTGTGGAAATGTATTGTGTACCTATCGAATGAAAGCGGGCATCAAAAGGTGGCTGTGCAATCTGAATTCGTATTTACGGGCTGGCTAAAAAGTTACAAGTCGTTGACAAATTGACTGGCTTGTGTTTGTGTGTGTGTGTGTGTGTGTGTGTGTGTGTGTGTTTGGGATTAGGCTTATTATCCTTTTGCTATAAGTCCGTTGTTATTTGAATATACTATAATTATGTAAATAAATTTACTTAACTACAATAGCTGCCGTTTCCGTGAGAGTTCTTTCAGGGGCTTGGTTGTGAAGGTTGGTGAATGGTGGGCGATACATACATAACTTTACATGCAAATCAGAATCAGAATATGTGGGAGGGAGGAAAGGGTCTGGATAAAGTCATATTTACATGCAGGTGTCTGGAGTCTCGACCTCGACTGTAGGCAGTCGTAGGGGTACGAGTACACGTGTACATACATATGTGTGTCAAATGAAGCACGTAGCACGTAAATAATGGGGAAAAAAATGAAAGGAAAACTATACTCGTATGTATGTAGTTTGAAGCCTCAACTATCAATCATAATAGGTATAATCAAGTCAAGTCTTTTTGCTTATGTAAATGTTTTCTGCCTTCATCCGATCCGCTAGTTTGTAAATGTTACTCGTATGGTTATTCCATTCCTCTCTAAACATGTTAGTTTCGCTGTTATTGTATTTGTATATAAGTACATTATTTAGCATTCATCGTTATCTTCTTTAGTTATCAGCAGTTATCAGTTATCAGTAAAACCTATTTCAATATTTCCATCAATTGTATATTTGTTTGTAATAAGTGTACATATGTATGTATATACCATATAATTATTTATATATCATTTATGTCTGTTCTTCTGTGTATATGTATATATAATTTCTCTCCTCTCCAGTTCTGCTTCTGCTTTCGCTTCTTCTCTTGCTTTTGCTTTTGCATTTGCTTTTGCTTTTGCACGCTCTTTTATTTGTTTGTAATTTAATTTTAATTTTCTTTCCGCCTATCCGCTTCGTTTTGATTTATTTTCTTGTTTGGTTTTTTTATTTAACATTTAATCTTTAATACACATATAATTAAATAATTTACACGAAATATATTCATATAGTTAGATATATTTATAATATATTTATTTAATATGTACTAAAAATAGTTAGGCCTGATTTTGGTTTGCTTTTCTTTTCTTACCGTTTTTTTTTTATATATATTTTTTGCTTTCGCGAAAAAAATTCAAAATAATGAAAAAGTCTTCTTTTTTTTGTTATCTTTTTTTTTTTGTTGAATTCTAATTTTGCTTTTAGGATTCTTCCGTATGGATTCTGCTGTCTTTCCACGGTTCTTCTTTTTCGTGTTCGAGTTCGTTTTCGTTTTCGTTTTGGTTTTGCTTTTACTTTTAGTTGATAATTAATAATAATAGTGTAATAATAATCATACCTTTTCCTTATGCATAATCGCCGACTCGACTCGACTCGACTCGTTTCGTTTCGTTTGTTTCATTTGTTTTACTTAGTTTCTCTCATGGTTTCTCTCTACTTTCTTTACGTGGAAATCCGTGCAGGCTTTTTACAGGCAGCAAGTTCATTCTTTCGTATTTTTGTGTCTTTTATATCATTTTTCTGTGAGGTCTATGGGTCTGGGGTAACCTGCTCTCTTCATGGGGCAGGCGGGGTGGTTGTCTTTTCTGTGTATGTGTGTGTGTGTTTGGGAGTGTTTGGGCTTCAAAAAGAAAGAGGGCGGGGGAAATTGTTAAAACTAGTTGTAAGTCATTTATGATTAACATGGGTTTTCTAGGTGTATTTTGTATCGAGTGTGTATGTGTGTGTGGTTTTGTCTCAGAGTGTTTTTGAGAGCGTGGGGGCCGGGGAAGGGAAATGGAAATGGAAATGGAAATGGAGCCTAACGCCCTCGCGCCCATCGCAGTAATGCATCCGCTAAGACATCCAAATGAGCCTTCGTCTGCAATGAGAGAGGAGCAAAAACAATTTCGATTTGTGATTAGTTTGGTCCATGTACAGGCTCGAGGGTGCTCCACTTACCGTCTTGTAGAACATGCAGGATCTTCGGTCCTCATCTTCGCCGTCGGGGCAATCGATGAAGCCATCGCACAGAACATGATCGTCTATGCAGCGATACCGTCCCTGCCGGTCGGGTACGGGGCAGGCGAATCGCTCCATGCCATCCATGGCGGTGGGACACTCTGCAACATAAACAAGCAGAAAGAAGGACACATGACACAGGTTGCACAGTCAGTCCAAATAGTTGTTGTGCTCTGGGAGTAGAGCGGATAGAGAATAGAGGAAGCGGATAACTTTTCCCATAAATCGCTCAGTGAAAAAGTTTTGAACACGCTAATGTCTGCCATGATTTGCGTCTAAATGTTGCAACTTGCACAGGACCCGGGAGCCAGGCGCATAAAACTATGCTACCTTTATTTGCTTTCCTCTGTGTGATGTTGCATCCCCCCAGCGCACATTTGTTTGTCTGTGCAACGCGCAACGGCAGAGCAGTCGCAGTCGCTTATAAGGTTTTTTCTGTTATAAATCGTTGCACGTTTAGTACTTTACTGCTTTCTGTGGCTGGACTTGCACAGAGACAGCGAAAGACGGGAAGGTATACAGAGAGAGAGAGAACAAGAGAGGGAGAGAGAGAGAAAGAGACCGTAAAGCGACGACGCTGTCAGCAGCAGCAGCAGCAACAACACAAACTTTATTTTTTTGTGCCGAACGCCATTCCACGCTTTCTGCTCCCTCCTCTTATACTGCCTTTTCCCGTTTACTTTTTCTTCTCTCCACTAACAAATACATAAAAATAAATCACTTGTAGGACATGTTGGCGCCTCCGGTTTACACACACACACACACACACACACACATTCGACACTCTACACTCCACTGCATGTTTGTGTATAGAGATTTGTTGAAGTTGCCCGTATAGGTTTTCCTCTATTCCCCCATTTCCGATTTTCCCCGCACTCGTTTTGCTCTTGCAGCTTTCCCGTGCGCTATTTTTAGGTGCGCGGAAAATTGTTCTGTGCTGCTATGTTCTGGTTTTTTGTTACCGATTTGTTTGGCAATTCGTATTTTTGCATTTTGGCTTCTTTTGATTCTATGCTGAAAGAGGATCGCAGAATTCATTGGATACAATTTCACTTGGCAATCAAATGAAGCCTTAACCGCCCACAGAGCAGGGCAGGGCAGGGCAGGTTGAAAGTTTTTGGTAGCACGTGGGTTGTGGGCACGAACATTGTCCATTCATTAACGTGACGCTTTGAAAAATGCGCAGCACCTGCTGCGGTTCAACAATTTGCCAGTGTGTACGTGTGGGCTGTGCAATGGTTGCATTTGTGGTTGCAGTTTCATATTTCTGCTCATTCACCTGTCCCAGCGTGTGGGGCAGTCGAGATAAAAAGCGCATAAGCAACTTGACGCTCAACTGTTTGTCTCTACATTCATGCCACCACCCCCAGCCAGCCATCCAGTCCGCACCCAATGCTGCCCGTCTGTCAGCGGGAGATCAATGGTTGGGTTCCTGGGGGCTGTCAGGTGTGCTTCGTTAGCTACATTGTCGAACACTGTCTGCCGGGTGTCTCCAGCTGCGTGGCGTGCCAAAGAGTCATTTGCATTTGAAGAGCCACCGACACCGCACCGCCCTCACCTGCGCAGAGACAGCCAGAGATCCCAGTGACGGTGACGCCTACGCTGCTGCTGCTGCTGCTGCTGCTGCTGATGATGATGATTGGGAATGGAGAATGTTGAGTGTTGAATGTTGAATGGTGAATGTTGAATGGCGATGACAGTGTCGCCGCCGGTGTCGCTCATGCCGATTGCCATTTATCAACTTCGTTGTGAACCTCATAATTGCATCAATGGGCACTTGGGCACGTTTGATCTGCCCCAGCCATTGCGGCTGCACTGTGGCGGGAAGGAGGTTGCACTGTGTAAGATATTTCTGTTGTCCTCGAAGCACAACTTATTCAGATTCGACATTGGCTGGCTCTTTGGAGTACATTACGCAGACCAATGTCGGCCATTAGCCTCGGGCCACTATCATTATTGCTGCCTCTAGTCAACCCTACAACTTGTACTTTGAACTTAATTTCACACACAAATAACTCGCAAAATTGTTGCAACATTCGTTCGAGGGGATATTTGGTTGCATTGCTAGTTGCTGCTGCTGGTGCTGCTGCTGCTGCTGCTGTTGTTGGCGCCCTTCTTTTTTTGGAGCCAACTCAGCCAAGTCTGAGCCACAGCCACGGGGCCTGGCATGTGCCATGCAGCCAACCACCCAATCCGACCGTCACCCAGTCACCCACTCACCCAGCTCAACCGCTAACCCGCTCACCCGTCCGCCCGCTCAGGCAGGCAGTCAGTTAGCTAGCGACTGAGGCTATTGAACTTTAAATTGATTTTTGTGCTTGTTTGCTAGTTTCACTGCGCTCTCCTTCGCCTGGGCGGGTGCTGGCGCTGGGTCTTGCTGCTTATCGTTGTTGCAATAAATTGAAATAAGCGTCCCAGCTAGAGCTCTGCCCCAGAGCAGTGGCTCGGGGTTGAATGGCACAGTTTCTGATGGCCATGCCAAATCAGGCAAGTCACGATAGAAATTGGAACAGAGGACACCCATTAATACACCTAAAGGAGGCATTTAAACAGTCCATCAGTCCCCGAATACACAACATATCGTTGTGGCCTTGTTTTGAGTTTTGATAATTGGCAGATTTTGATATCCAACTGCATTTGCTGGACACACTACCAAAGGTGGACTGATGTTGTCTAGTCGTGTGCATGACTATACCACAACAGGCAATGTTTCAAAGCGGAAATCCTTGGAAAACATCCCCTCAATGGTGATACTCATGGTGTCAGACATAGTCACATGTCTGTTGCAGCAGAAAATGGAAATTTCGGTAACTTCTTATGACATTTGAGTGCATCTCATGCACATATACTCGAGTCTAGCATGCAAATTACATCCACAAACCCATGGCACATGGCGGGTGCAGCGGCAACTGTACCAAAAAACTTGAACTCTTCTAACAAAATCAACGCGTGTCGACACTAAGACACTCGGAGACAACCGAGCAAGCCACAAGGACAGCTGGAACAACCTACAATAACAGCAAGAACAACTGGGGAACGAAAAGTGTCAAAAAATCAAAAGCATAAAAAGGATTTGGCTGTTGCCAAGGAGCTGCTAAAGCTGTGAATTGTGGTCGGACCCATCGGTGGCGTGGTGGAGCCCGTTTTAGCTCCCAGCTTTGGCTTCGGTTTAAGCCAATGCTATTTTTGTCATGCGACAGACATGGCGTATACGTAATGCAGCAGCAGAGCGCAAAGTTCGTGGCAAAAAATAAGTCGCACACAAACTTGTAACAAAGTTCGAGATGGGAGAGAAGAAAACCTTTTGTGCCACCCACACCATTACAAACGACACACAAATGCACACATACACACAGGCATATCGAAAAGGAGGAGCAGCAGCAGCAGCAGTGAAAAGGAGAGCTGCAAACGCCTGTTGTCTCGTCATCATGGCGCCTAAAATGCTGCCAACAATAATAACAAAACCCACGAAAAAGATAGCAAAATGCAATGTGCAATGGTATGCACGTATTGTGTGAGAATCTCTGAGTCTGTGTGGCTGTGTGTGTGTGTGTGAGGGCGGCGTCGCTTTGCAGGAAGCAGCAGCCAAAGGAAACAGCGCGCAACGATTTTGCAGCAATAAATTGATAGTTTTATGTGGCGCACATAAACAGGAGCAGCAGCAGTCAGCAGCAAGACTCGTGGGGACATTAAACTCTCGTCCTTACACCCACCCACACAGCCCACACAGCCCACACAGCCAACACCGAGTGAACACAGAGTAAGCCATTCCTGGTATCCTGCATATTTCAGCAGTAAATAGTAAAGAGCAACGCATAAAACAAAAGGCTATATGACAACTCCCAGAATTGATGGGCCCTGCCATTCCGCTTGCCCCCTCCATCCCCTTTTTCTGAGACATCTCATCATCATAGACAACAAACAACCTGGCAATTTGTCGGGGCTGAAAATTTCACTTTTCGGACCCAAATTATGCCCGGAGAAGGCAACCAAAATGAAAGAAAGAAAAATGCCTTTGACACATTTGTCTCCTCCTCCTGCAGCTCTCTTTTTCCGTATCCATCTCTCTCTCTCTCTCTCTACTTTTCTGTCCGTCTTTTGTATGCGTTTGGCCCCTCATCAAAACTGAATTCAATTTTTGTCAAGCTTCCGGAATGGAAAGGACAAGGCAGGACAACATAGAGACAACAAATTGAGGTGCTCCTGATCCACGCTCCCCTCATTATTTAGCACCCGCTTCACCCTCTATCACTCTCCATCTCTCTCTCTCTCTCTCTCTCTATATATATTTATCTATCTCTCTCAGGCCTTCTGTAATGAGGTTTTGATTAAATTTCATCCTGAAATGTAGCAGCAATACTTGCGAGACTTGGTATCTGGCACCGACAAAGTGTTCCGTTTTGGCTTTCTATTATTTTAGGACTTGCTCTCTTTCTCTGTCTGCATATGTGTGTGGGGAACTCAGCCGTTTGCTTTTATGTGTGTTCTCCTGTGTTTTTTGTTTCAATTAATTTAACATATTTTTATTGTTTTTGTTGTTCCACACCCACTGTCATATAGGGAATGGGAACGGCCTCAGGTTCGACTTGGGTGTATTATTTTTTCGCAATTTTTTTTTTGTGCTGTTTCCTTTTGTGTTGTGTCTTGCTTAGCAGGGCGTAAAAAATACAATCGCTGAGGATACAGAATACAGGATACAGGCGGAAGGACGAGGAGATGTTGGAGAGCCCGCTGGTGCCCCTCCGGACATACTTTGCTTCTGCCTGGCATTTATTGTAATTTAATAAGCTCCTTTCTATGTGTCTCTCTGTGTTCACTCTGGCAAAATGTTTTTCGACTACGCTGCCTGCAAGCTAATTGTCAGTACTCCCCCACGTTTTGCAGCCACTTCATATTCAATGCGGATAAATCACATGCACACACATGGAACGCAATGGGCCCTGGAGCCTGGGACATGGAAAACCTTTCAGAACCTTTCGCCAAAAACCCTGCCCCGAAAATGTTGTCCTCTGACGTGGGAATGTCTGTCAAGCGTGGAGTACCCAGGGAAACGCTGCCCCAGGCCAAGGATGTCAGGTATCTTGACGGCATTAAGACCAACTGAGTATCGAATTATCCAAATGTCATGAGATCTAACTGGGATTGCCGATAGTCAGAGGCCCGAACAACTACCTCTCTCATTACTTAACGTTAACGTTTCCACCATTTTATGAGCTGCTACCACATAAGCACTTGGCCGCATCACTTTGCTCCCTACTTGTGCACTTTATATGCAAATGGCTCGACCACCCCGCTCTCTCCACTATCTCTGGCAGCCGCCCCAGCACTTTGCATATTGTTAGGGAACATTGAAAATCTCCCATAACTCAGTGGAGCGGCAGCCCCCAGGCTCTTTGCTCTCCAAAATTCACATAGTTTATGGTTCATTTATGCCCCGTTTTCGCTCCATTTTTTGTTCATTTACGAGGCCAGTCAGCACTTTTTGGGGCTCAGTATTTAATGGGCCAAGCAAGCAGAAGCATATGTCTGATGATGGCAGCAGATTTAATCAAAAGTGAACTTAAACAGTCGCTGAATGTCGCAGAAGAACGCTGAGCTCTTCCTAGACATTCTCTGCATGAATATTTAGGCATAGAAAAGCAAAGCAAAGGACGTCCAAAGTGTCAATCAAAGCTTTCAACTCTCGGATGGCATTAAGATTGGCCAACTCGGACCGCAAGCGTGCTAAATGCCTTTTCACCACTTTTGTCATTAAAGTTTAACTTACATATACATACATACATATACGTATACATATTTATTAATTAACTTCTACCCCACAATTCTACACACATATGGGGAGAGGGCTGGTAAGCGACCGTTTTCACGGGGCACGTCTGGGGCTCGTCCGACAATTGGAACTAAGACAAACACACAAAATAAAATAGGCTTTCAGGTGCCGAAGATTAGAATATCCTTCCCATATGTACATATATGTATGACAGAAGTATGCACAATAAGTGATCCCATTTGTATTAAATTAGTCAAAGTTACACTCAAATCTATGGCACATAGACCTACGTACATACGTTTGTAAGTACGAAGTAATCTCTAGAAAGAACAACATAATTTTCGTAAAGATTTGTTTTCGGATCAATTGTTCGTGTGGGCCCCTTCAAGGGTATCAAACTAACAATGGCAATAAGAGCAGCCAAGCAGAGGGAGAGAAGCAGATGTGGTGGCAGGAGGCAGAGACAGAGGCACGGCGCGGGTGGCACCACAGGAAGAGGCAACAGCAAATGGCCAAATATAGCAACAAATAAACGAAGCAACAAACCATCAACAGTTTGATATGCGGCGTCTGATCCCACAGTGTATATGTATGTCTGTGTGTCTGTGTCTGAGGGGGCCAAAAGACTGCCGAAAAGAGAGACAGAGAGAATGGAAGAGCGAGGGGAAGGCGAAAGAAAGCAACTTCTGGGAATTGCTGCTTACACATTTGTAATCTTGTCTTGTCCTTGTCTTTCTTTGGGGGCTGCCTTTGCCACTGCCACTGCCACTGCTACTGCTACTGCCTCCTTCGTCGCTGTCTCTGCCCCACTTTAGGGTGTGCCGCGGCGGGAGGCGCACTTCTATTTTTAGCCTCCGCCACTGTGTGTTTGTGTGTGTGTGTGTGTCTGTGGGTGTGTATGCCTCTGTTTTCGCTGTGTGCTTTGCGTTTCTTATGTTCGTTACGTTCTTTTCGCTGGCTCCAACGCCCTCTGCCTGCCCATTACCATCCTCGCCCCTCACCGCACATTCCATCAAAAACTCATATTTTTTTAGCGCCTCTTCCTCTTCCTCCCCATCCCCCTCTCTCTCTCCCTTTCTCTCTCCCTCTTTTGGCCAAATTAAATGATTTTGTTAACGCGTGCGAGTTTTCTTTTAGTTGTTTCTTGTCGGATGCCTTTGCCACCAACCGATCGATTGGTCAGCCAACGAAATACAACGAAATGTACCCAAAGCACTTACTACCATTACCACGGATTATTCGCATGCAAAAATCTGCTCCTGATCTGTAGGAGCGAGGAATGGAATGGCAAGTGTTCGGCAAATAAAACTTCTTAATTGGCAATTAAAAAGTGTTGGAAGCATAACCACGGCCCTTACCTAACCAAAAGAAAAGACCTGCAAGCCACTTTGCTGGCTACGCTGCAAACATGAAGGCCATTAAAAGTTTGTGCCCCCAAAATTGATCCAAAAATAGACACCCAAATGATTTGGAAACACATTTTTCCACTCCACTCACCACTAATCTATGAATATCCTTCAAGAAAGTGCGTTAATTATTGAGCTGTGCGTGGTTAGGAGTTCCGGTAATTGATGTACTTTTAATGCTTTCAAAAAGCTTCTGGTAGAGCGTATTTTCCTTCAAAAAGTACACAGCCACAGACAGGACGTACGAACATATGTACATATATTTCATTTAAATGAATTAAGTGATGGAAGAAGTAGCATGTGGCCATGTCAAATGGAATGATGAGTCGATTTTAAAATGTAATTGCAATTATTTTAATTGCTTTATTTGTCATCCGCCTGTGTCTGTGTTTGTGTTTGTGTTTGTGTGTGTATTTATGAGGCAACAAAGAAGCCGCTAAAATATCAGCCAGCCATCCGCAAGCAAAAGTGGCAACGATTATTGTTTCGGGTTTGACGTCAAAGGCCCAAAAATCGACAATTACACAGCATAACCGCAAAACGCACACACAAAGCATTCTAAGCAAGGCGTCATTTGAGACACACAACACAAACACACACACACACACACACACACACAATTGGTATACTAAAATTTTAATACAGCCTACTTTCGGTGGCTGCTGCAAATGACAACAAAAGCAAAGCCCGAACACACACACACACAACCACACAGAGCCACATCCGCCCTGCCGTTGACTTTTGGTGTCTGTTTTGGCGTGACCTCGCCCTACCCCTTGCCGCCTGCCTTTCTTTGAGGCTCAGGGCACAAGCACAGACCAGAGAGCCAGAGCCAGAGCCAGAGCCAGAGCCAGAGCCATGCCATCATTTCAACATCATCTTTGCCGGCTGCAGCCGCATTGGCCCCGTCAGCTCGTTAACCTCAGCGTTTTTTGAGGCGGCAGCAACAAATTTCCCCCCTTTTTTTTGTGTGTTTTGTGCGCTTACCTTTTATTTTGGTTCTTTGTTTTGGGGGTATGTACATATGTACATGTGTGTGTGTGTGTGTGGAGCATATATGAGGGGACCGGAACCCGAGCCCTGGACGCACCTTCTCTGACTGACTGCTCCAACGCCTTTTGTTATGTCCCCGCACATTTGGGAGCCTTTCGAGTTATGCCCCTGACTTGTCCTTGGCTGCGAGACGAAATCTTTATAGCTCAAAACTACTCGTATTTCGTTATCTCTTTGCTAGTTTTAGTGGAACTTTCAGCCGCAATATTTCTGGGAGAAATACCAAGCTGCTGTGTGGCGGCTCCCATAATTGAATCGCTATCTTGGAGCCACTCAAGCTGCCCGCCCATCACTCCACATTAGTAAACATTTTCCCCAAACTTGAGCAGAAATAGAACTAGAAAGGAAAAGCGAGTGCTGTGCCGTGCTTCGTTCTATTTATAAACATTTTATACATTATTTTTTCAAGCTAAATTTGAACAAATGCCATAATTTGTGTGCATTTCAAATTTGCATTTTAATTGAAATTCAAATTGTGTCAAACAGAAAAAAGCAAATGAATAGTTTATCAAAGAAGCCACATCTGCAATATACTCGGTACTTGCTAATCGTAGAGTACAGGGTATGTTGTGTTCGTGATGAAGCAGGTTTCCAGATCATACTTAGCTTGGCAGGAATTACTGCTTGTTGAAGGATGCCAGGATGTATTCATGGGTGAACATATCCCCCAGTTAGCGGGTATCCCCAAGTCGAGACATTCAAACAAGTTTTCATTTGAATAGTGACTAAACTTAGTCGCAAGCACACATACACATGCACTGCCATTGTTTATAATTGGTGGTGTGTTAAAAATAAAACAGCTTGGTTGTTATTTCTGTACGAGTATGTGTCGACGTCGGGGCGGAAGGACTGAAAGACTGAAGACGGAAAGAGGCAGCAAAGGCTGGCGGCAGGAAGAGCCACAGCGGCGGTAACGCATTTGTGTGTAAATCGCGCTTAAGCAGCAACAATGCGAACACACACAGACACACACACACACACACACACACACGCACACTATGGCCAGACTACTGCCGGAACTCTCACATACATTAGGGCCTAAAAAGGCAGCCCAGGCCAGCGGTGAGGAAGGGAGGCGCGGCCAGGGCCAGGTAATCGCGTGCTATGTGCAGATTAAAATGCGACAAAGCAACACGACAAAAAAATGTTTTAAATAAAAGCGCAGCAAGAACGAAGAGGGAGTACGTTGGGTGTTTGTGGCGGAGAGCGGTGGAGAGCGCCTGGCAAAATAAAAGGCACGAAAAGAGGTTTCAGCGAACACAAAAAAGTCGAAAAGCCACAAAGGTGCGGATTTCTCCTATACATATACATAACAGAGAGAAAGAGAGAGAGAGAGAGAGGCACACAGCAATTAAGTCACGCCGAAATGCGCAAGAAAAATGTGGCTGAAACAAGGTTCGGGTCCATTTTGGGGGCCTCTTATTTTCTGTCTACGTCACGTGGCACTCATTTGCAGACGACAAACCGCAGCCTACCACAGTGCCTACCCGAAACTGAAGTCCATCTCAGGTCTCGGCCAGCAGCCCAAGAGGAATTCTCGCAAGCGAAAGCTTTGAAATGCAAAACCTTTAAAGGCATTACACTTGCGCAACGCGCTGTATAATTGGGCGTGCGAAGAAGGTTGTCGAGAAGCCGTAGGAGGACTCTAAAGCAGGACAAACGCCCATTCTGATGCGGCTGACATCCGCAAATGATTTAACCTCCGCTTCACACAACAATGGGAAGGATAAAGGGCAAACCTCGCCCCCGTCATCCTCGTCTACCAGGCAGTCCTGGTTGTCCGCATTTTTCCGCATTGCCTGACGCTCTGAATAAATGGGTGAACAGTGGTGACATTTCCTTGCTTTTATTTTCTTTATTCATTTTCAGCAAGGGTGGGGCTTTTCAATTTCCTTTTTCGTAGCGTAACCTGTTGAGCCACGGGAAACCTTTTGGCAATTCATTTTGAACCAATTTGAACAGCCCCTACGAACCCGTGCAGCAAAGCGCAAGAGAAGCCAATATTGTGGGCATCCATGAAACCAGTCGGCAAGTCCAATCCGCTTAGTTCCCAGTCTCTGTCCCCACTCTCAACTGCAATTTGATGGCTGGCAATCAAGTAGAAGCGTGTCTAATCACTGCTGATAAGATAAGCGACTTAATGGCGGCGATACGCCGATAACAAAGCGGAATAGCGGAAAACACACACTGAGATTTAGTGTAGCAAATTGGGAGATGGGGAAATGGCAGCACACAGAACGAGAGCTTTAATTGGCATCAAATGGTATTAGTATTATCCCTTCCTAACCAGCAAATGTGCGCCAGGCGAAAGGATTATGTATACACGAGGGTACATGAAGCTACCTAAAAATGTATTTACAGGATCAGAGGAGATTTCATCAAATTATAGAAGCATATGCACCTGGATATCTGCCTCCTGGCACACCACGAAGCTCCTCCTATAATTATCAGAAAAGATTTCTTCAGCGACCGCCCGCCCGCCTGGCAACAGACGCAAAAGCCTCTCGCTGCTAAAGGAAAACCATTTGGTAATTGCTTCGGATGCATTCGTCCGTGAAAATGGAAAAATGTCACACTCAGCCAATTGCTAATTGACCTGCCCAGTGCCCCACACTCCCCTGTACGAATCCCGAAACTGTGGCAGCTCAAGGTCGTTCGCCTGTGACGTCAGCCAGCCAACCAGACCCCCGAGGGTTGGACCTTGGCTTGGGGGCTAAACAAGCGGTTTGAGGCACAAAATTAAGCAAAATAATTATCAATTTTCCGCTGCGACCTGGATCACAGATACTTGGCGGGAGATATTCCTCCTTTCCTCCTTTCTACCGAAAGCTTCCACGCGGGCAGGCGCGTGCTTCTTTTCTCTGTGCTTCTCTCCTATTTTTCCGAATCAAAGTAATTACAGGCGCGCGCTGTCAAGTGCTAGCCACGCCCACTTTCCAGAGCACGCTTCCCGTGGCCCGCGTCCGAATGGGTTTAGGCTGGCGCGGCTGTGGTGTGTTTCAGCCACTGCCGCTTTATTTATGGCTTTAATGGTTACAATTCTGGCTTGGCGGATGATTTAATGATGATTATCCGGCTGGAGTCGAGTGTGGCTGGCTATGGCAGCTCCCGCCAAGCAGTCACTTGCGTCACTTGGGAGGGTCAGAGCTGAAGCAGGGACAGGGCACACACAGCAAAAGAACTCTGAACCTGTGGAAATAGTTCGATGTCGTTCAATAATTTAAATATTCTTCTGCTGCCGCTCTTGACTCGTCTTGACTGCCTCACGCACTTGGCACTACATATGTGGATCCCGTCCATGGAAATATTATACCTAAAGACTCGACCAATTTACGTGTATTTCCGGAATAAATCGCTGACCATTAGCTTCCTGCCAGCACCCACTGTTCGCCTTGGTGGGGTCCCCAGTCCCAGTACGTGTCTGTGCATGGTCGAGAAAACTACTTTTCGCAATTGTTTTCCTGGCATTAGTGGCATACAAATTTCGTGGCCCTCCTCCTCCTTCCCCATTCGAAGTCCTGCCAAAACAAGAGCTTCCATGGCAGGTGCGTCTAACTGGACATAAACATGTGGAATGCTACATAACTCCTGGATTACTCTTGCTTCTGCACCTCCCCCGTGGAGTCTGGACCCTGGATTCGGGATTCTGGCTGCTGGATCACAGACCCAAGACTCCTGCTCCTTGGCTGGCATCGTGTGATGTGTTTGCTTGTTTACTCTGAACTTTTTGCTTTGGAAATTTTTCGCAAATTGAAAACTGGGACAGGAACTGGGACTCTGGGACTCCGGGCATGGTTGGCGGCTTCTGGCGGCCACATGGCTCGGACTCTGCGTCTGCGTCTGCGTTTGCTTTTGCGTTTGCGGTGCACTGTCAACATGTTTTGAACATATCACTTTTGCTATATGGAAAATTATTTATAACTTTTGACATTTTTAGTGCTGAGCGAGTTTTGGAAGACAGTTGGAAGACAGTAAGAACCCACAAGGGTCCAAGGGTTTGCAGCAGCAGCTCCCTTTGGTTTTCCCTTAAGCCAACACGCTCCGTTCCTTTCCTACCCACCCCCAACTCATCCTTTTACCGGTCATATCTCACATTATTAATATTATTTTCTTGGGATGCCCGCTGCTGCTGCTGCTGCTGCTGCTGCTGCTGAAGTCTGCTGTCTGTTGCTGCTCGGCACGTAGTCCGTTTCTCTCTTGACTTTTCATTAGCGCTAAGACAACGCCTTGGCCTTTTCCTTTTCATTTTTCCTTAGCTTTTCCTCTGCCTACCTATTTCAGTATTGTGGCGGACAGCAGGCGGAAGAGAAGAAGAGCCAGCGAGAGAGATAAATAAGGAGGAAAGAAAAGTTTCATTAAAAGTGTTTCTGGCCCCAAAAGTTGCACTGTAATTTTCTCTCTCATTTTTTGGACCTGAGCCTGGACGTGGTCCTCTCCAAGAGTGTCTAAAAATAGCCAGCCAGCCGTACGAAATGTGGAGCGGTCGTGGGGTGTAGCTTTTGGACAAGGCCGCCAACGCCAACGCCAACTGCCTCTGAAACTTTTAAGCCAAGTTTATGCCTTCTTCGGTCGCAACGACAATAAAACTTTTGCTTTTTTCCAAGCCGCAGCGCTTACCTACTATGTACCTGTCCAAAAGTGTTCTCTCAGCAAGAAGAACGCAGAGACGCCTTTCCTCCTTTCATCCTTGTTTCCTTCTTTTCGCTGTATTCGTGTTTAATGATGAGTTTTTATTATAAAATATTGCCCTGCCTGCTGGTTCGCCTTCAGTCGGCAGGGTGGGCGATGCGATGTTGTTTCATAATGAAAAGTTTTGATTATGCTGCCGTTCCCATGCCCTTGCCTTAAATCCAGCCCCATGAAGCAGCCCCTTTGGCTCTCTCCAGTCTCCATGTCCGGGGCTACTTAGTTACTTAATTTCCGCGCGACATCCCCTAAGCACTTGCTCTGGTCTGAGCCTTGTCCAGGCCTTGACTCTCCCTCTCAGGGTGCAGAGAGGACAAAGCAGAGTCTGGCTGGGTCCCAAAGGGGGACTATGGGGGGGTTGCTGTTAAAAAGAGGGAACTTGTTGTCAAGACGCCGACTGTCAAATGACACAATGCCAAGGGTGAAAAAAGTGGTTCCAAAGGCATTCCCAAGGGGAGCCAAAACCGTTGACAGTTCCCAGACGGCAGCCACTTAAGTACCAAGGAGAGTGCGCACCTTTGGCAATAATAATGCAGGCAAAGCAGGAAAGACCCCAGCCAGACCCCAGCAGGGAAGTCCCTCGGCCCCTTCCAGTGAATGCAAAAGTGCAGCTGTAGACATGGGTCGAGGGCGAGGGCGAGGGCGAGGGATTCAAAGGTGCCACCCAATGTGGGTGGAATTGGTTTGGTTTTTAGGAGCTGTGCGTTTGCTCGTTCCCTTCTTTTGGCATTTAATTTTAATTTCCTTGATAAAACTCAATTTGAACTCTGACCCTTAGCAGATTGTCAGCCCAGCTTTGATTGCCTTGGCATATTTCACAGAAATGCCAGGCATAGAAAGATGTCCAAACAATATGCTTACATTTCAGCTCCAACTCGTAAGTTCAGACTTCCATGCGGCCAGAGCTGGACCGTGATGGAAACAGAGACTGTAAAAGTCAGTACTCCTGAGGGGCAACACAATGAATTATGAATTAAAAGAGCTCCAAGTGCATTGGGGAATACTTGGAAGCATTAGCAAAATTAAAACAGTGACTTTGAACGCTTTGAATTGACTTTAAGACAACCTAAACCTGGCCTAAATCCCCATCCCCACATAGAAACCACAAACTGCTTTGATAATCCGCTTATTGATCTAGTGGCATTTGGCACACTGAAAGTCACAAGTGAAATCACTGCAAGGCTTATGGAATCACAGTTGGGGCAATGGTTGAGTCAACCCTAAACGGATTTGAATGTCCAACGCTTGGTTTCATTCACAGAAACAGGGTCCCCTCTGTGGGGGGTCTGCCAGAGAATGAAGTGTCCATGTTCATGGACTGACTGCCTACTTACATCAGTTGAGGTCCTGCTTTTGCTCCCAGTGGGGCTTGCAGCAGCTTGCCATTGTTGTCACTGTCACTGTCACTGTCCCGTGCCTGTCCCATCCCCCTAACCTACCATTCCCATTCACATTGTCACTCGCATTCGCATTCGCATTCGCATTCGGCTTTTCCTTTTGTCCATTTCTATTCACTGTGTTTGCTTATGGCTTACGTAGTGGCTGAAGTGTTTGGTTTATATTTGGTTTTTGATTGGAAAACAATGCGAGAAATAAGCTCTGGCAGGCACCTCGATTATGCAATGCCACGACGCAGCTCGGCTCTGGCTCAGGGTCTGCCCTCAATTATTTAGGAAATGTCGCACAAATTGATTCAAACAAGTCGGAGCGAACGAAGGCCGTTTAATGGTGTTTTAGAAAATGGCGCAGACCCTGCCACATCGCACTGACCTCATTACATTACCCGCACTCGGCGGAAGTTTCGGGACAGCAGGCATGTGGCAGGACGGACCTGTTTGCCGCAGTGTAGGCAGGCAGCCTCTAGCCGACTGTCTACGCACTCCCTTGTTGGATAGTTTGTGGCAGAACAACCATTTTCTGCTTTAGTACATGCGGCAGGTTAAAGACCGAACGACCGAACGACCAAACCACCAAACCACCAGACCACCAACACAGCAACGATAGACCCACCAACCCATGGCTTGTCGCGTATTAATTTCCGCCCGCTCCGCCTGGAACAGACCCTCAGTCTCACCGTCCGACTGTCTGTTCCATTTCCCCCTGCTCTTCCAGCTCTTCCATCTGTTTGTGTAAGTTGTATAGATAATGGTGCATTGCTTTAGGCGCTACAGCGCTAAAAATACACACACAAGCAACAAGAAGAGCACGACGCGGACTGCGGCAAACCAAAACTTGAAATACCCTTCCTCGCAGGTTTCACCATTATATTCGAACAGTTGTTAAATCTATGTTGGATTATCTATGGCAATTAAAGGGCCATCCAACAAGAGCCACTTTTCCTGAAACAAATCGTTTCCTGCTAATGGGTAAGGATCGATAAGTTGCGTTCTTCAGCGAAATTCGAGGGTATTTGTAGCCCATGCAAGGCTAAATAAGTATATGCAGGTATGTATACATAGAACCCGCTGTACAGCTGCGTGTGTGTGCACGAGTCTCTGCTGGTCTATGTGTACCCAGGAGCGACTGCGGTCCGGCTCGGCTGACGTATGCAGACATGGTACACAGACGGGCCTGGGCTGGGCCACAGCATGGACGGCGAGTATTTGCCCAGCCATTGGGCGGCTTTCGGGTGGAAGAAGCCACGTTACACACCGTGGCACAGGGAGTCTGGTGTACTTTAAGCGGTTTTTGAACAAACTTAAATGTGAGCTGGGAAACGACTTTGTTGCCACAAGTTAAACTTATTTTCTACAAACGAACAACAAGTTCATTACATTTGGTGTGCACACTGGCCGGCTGACAGCCAGAGGTCATGATCCGGGTCTATATTATGCCTCAACTAGCCACAGATCGGGGCATACATACAGATACATTAATCTATTCTTCTCCTGATAGGTGAATATAAATAAATCTTATTTAATTGCAAACCACCTGTCAATTTCACCTAAATCCCACACCGATGAGCGGCAACGACATCAGCATCAGACCCTGCCTGACACACCTTGACATTTATTTGCCAGACTTAAGCCGAAAAGCGCAAGGCAGGTGGCAGGAGGACAGGGAGGGACTGAAAGGCAGTATCAGACATTGTGGTTTGTGGTTTGTGGTTTTTCTTGTTTCTTGCTTCTTGTTTCTTGTCTTGTTGCAAATTTGATTTATTCGAACAGAAGCATGTTTGAATGGCATCGCCTTATTCGTTTTGCAATATAAATAAGTTTTTCCAGAAGAGGCATCTATCAATCGGATTCCTGTGTACCATTGGCAAAAGATTCCACTGCCATATCTGTATGTATGTGGCAGGTGTGGCACAGTGTGTAACCTTTGGTCAGCAACGGGCAACAAGTAGTGTCTGAGAGTGGAATCCTCACCATATTTTCTTGACTTGTTTGAAAAGACTCTAAGCTAGAACCGGACACGTCCGTTTTCCACTCAACGTTCAGGTATACAAATATATATAATATATGTAGATTTATATATAAAAAGATGGCATAATAGACAAATCAATAATGGCAGCTGGCAGGAAGTGTCGATGATTGATGGAAAACTATCTGACTGGTGTTGGTGTTGGTGTTCGCTCTGGAGGGTTAACCAGTTGGTCAGTTTGGCAGACTGGCTCTTTGGAGCCTCTTTGAACTCCTCTAAGAGTGTGGAAGATGGATCATTTCTTTGCAAAATAATTTTGTTTTCCTATAAATTAGAATATTCGTGGCGCACATAAATATTGCATAATTCTGACCCGTCCCAGGCACTTGCCCATTACAAACGGGTACAATATTTTCGGAGATGATTATGCAAAAACGGATGGGATGTGGGAACCGAAACCTCCCCCCTCAGTACTCCATGGACTGAGATCGCTTCGATGTGGAAAAGGTCAGCGGTGGCAGTGGCTGTGTCTATGGCCGTTCTGAAGTAAGAAAAGCACAACAAGCCATCTCAGGACCTGCTCCGGTGCCTCCTCCGGTGCTCTTGCTGCTTTCCCTGTCTAACGGTGTTTCGTTCTCCCGGCTCTTCTCCGACTAAATTATGCATGCAGCTATGCGAGTGAGTGCTAGCCTCATTATGCACGACTGATGCGAGCTCCCGGGGCCGGAAGCCTTTAAGTAGGCAGCAGCAGCAGCAGCAGCAGCATCCTCATCCCACCTCTAACCTCAATCCCATCGTGTCCATGTCCGTGTTCATGTCCGTGTCCATGTCCACTTGGCCAACGCCAACTCTTTCAGCACTCCAAGTGCACTCTGCTTTTGCTTTGAGTACGAGCATCAACTTTTTTCTTGGGTTTTGTTTAGTTTGCAGGCCTGCGACATGGTGAAGTGATGCAGCCTGAAAGTAGGCTTTAGCTGTCGGCTTAAATAAGCCATAATTTGCATTATCATGACTATGCACTTGGCCACAGTCGCAACACCCTGCAGTTGTGTGTGTTTGTGTGTATGGGATTCCCAAGTCCGCACACACACACACGCCCAGGCACTGGTCCTGGCACTCCGCTTTGCCTGCTCTAGTTTTCACTGGGCGCCGACCCGGACGGACTCCTTCTTGGCTTTTCTATTGCGTTTGATTTCCATGGCCTATGACTATGACGCACATTGACTCCTCTCTCTCTCTATCTCTCTCTCTCTTACTCTCTCTCTCTCTCTCTTCACGGACAGCACACAAAAAAATAAACAAAATAGAAAGGGGAACCTCCGTCATATGTCATTTGTCTTTGCGCACTTGAGGCCCGACCAGGCCTGGCCCAAGCCCGTCTGCTAGATTTTTATCCTCGAATTATTGTAGTTTTTCTTTTTTAGCCGTGCCTGGTACTTTTCCTTTGCTTTCAGGTTCAAGGATAACTGCGTAAATGCCTCAGCTTCTGCTGAAGCTTGGCGAAATGCGAGTACGCATTGATTACACTACGCGACAAAATCCAACTTCTTTTTTGTCTCTACGTTTGTTTGTTTCAAGAATTTAAATAAACTTGCAAATCATGTCGGGTAGTGTTACCAGGCAGGAGCCACCTTTGGCCATTCTCAGTACTCCTCATTTCCACCATTTACGACCAGGCAACGCAAGCAAGAGTTACTTCCATTGAAATAGAATATACGACTATTAATACTTCCAGTGAAGTGCATTGAAGGGGTAGCAAGGGGTTCCAATACAGTGCTAAATATTTGACGTCAGGAGCCCACGTTCCGAAAACTGATCTGTTTTCCGCTCGTCAGCCTCCCTTGAGCCATGAAAAGCAAACAAAAGGCGGGCAGAGGAGGGCTGAAAGAGTGTTTCGGGCTAATAAATAAGCCATTAGTTATATGCTAAATAGGATAAATGTCTGCTGTGGATGGAGCAGCTTCTGACACTCTGATAATTTTACGGCCACTTTGAGCTGAAACAATGGAGAGCCAAAATGAGTGTGTGTGTGTGTGTGTGTGTGCCCACCCACTCTGCCCCCCTTGTGGACCCACTCTGTCTACTCACATGTTTTGCGATTCATTCATAAATTCCGCGTCAGCTCGCAACTCATTAGGCACGACGACGACGACGACAGAGACGGAGAAGACTGTGAGGAAGACAACTACTTGGCTGTCTGGGCAAGGCTTCCCCTTCGCTTTGCTCCGCTCTTCCTCGCAATCGTCCTTTCTTACACTTTCGCCTTCTTGTGGCATGCCTCTAGATTTCATTGCATCATCTCTTGTGGAGCTCACTCCCTCTCTCTGTCCTGCTCTATCTCTCTCACTCACTGAGGTTTTGGCTCTGTCTTGGGTAAATATATCATAAGCAAAAGTCCTTGACGCTTCATTGACTAAAAAAGTCTACCACGAGCACAGAGAGAGAGAGGGAGAGAGAGAGAGATACGCGGCATACAGGACACACACTCATACGCAATTACTCTGATACATTTATTTGCTGAAGAGTTTATCCCACTTGGGATGACTAAGAGCTGACGCTGTTGACTGTTCAAATACATATACATATGTACATCCATATACAGCCAAGAGTTTCGGTCATTTGGCCTCTTGTGGCTTATTATAGATTTTAGGGGGCAAGGCAAGAGCCTCCCAGCCCCTGTCCAGAGCAAGCATCCATCCATCCATTGTGATCCATCCGCCTACTCTTACTCTTACTCTGACTCTGACTCTGACTCCTACTCGAAGCGAAGTAGCTGATATTTATGCAGTGCACACAGCAGAGTGCCCCCGCCAGCTATTTGGCCATTCGATTTCCCATTCTCATTCCCACACCACGGCAATCCTTTTCGACTAGAATCCCAGCTTCCGACTTACCACACTTCCTACACATTTTCAGTGGTACGAATAGTACATAAATACATAAGTATAAGTGTGTATGTATGTACATATGTATTTACATATTTATATGTATATCAATCTCGGTTCGCAGAGTCTGACTTTTGTGACGTAAGCAGAAGGACAAAACTTTGGCTGGCTTTTGGCGTTGCTGTCGTCAAACTGGCTGAATGAGTTAGCAACACGCACACACACGCACACACACGCACACACACACACACATACACACACAATTGGCCTGCTCAATGGCCGCGTCGTCCGTTGTCCGTTGTCCGTTGTCCGTTGTCCGCTCCCCTCACGTCTTTCGGGTCCCAGGCCTTACGGTAATGTAAATATTTTCTCACAGCCTCGTCGCCGTCGTGTGGCACAATTATATATGCAGGCTCCACAGCAGATCCTGCGGTGGTGGTGTGCGGTAAAGGTGGCTGTGATGGTTGGAGACTGGCTTGTAGCTGGGGCAATGTGGGTTTAGGCCAAGCGTCTGTTTGTATGCTTTAAAATTCCACGGACTGGCTGTCTAGCTGTCTGCTTGCCGGATAGATGCTGGCGAAGATGATGTCATAGTGTAGTTTATTGATTAGTCTCTGTGTGTCTCTCTCTCTCTCTCCGTTTGTGTTCATTTGTTGCTGTTGCACTGTGAGGGCATTCTACCGGTTATATTTCACCATCGGCTCAACACTTTTGAAAAGAATCATTTGACTTTTCGACAGTACCCTCACTGCCATTGCCTACCGAACCAAACAGTATTCTGTCGCTTTGGCTTCATTAACTTAAACCAGTCTCTCTGCCTGTGTGGCCTCCCAATTAAGCATAAACCCAAACGAAACTCTGTCCAGACCACAGATGCAATCGCAAAGAACTCTATGTATAAGTATGCTGAATAAATTGGCTTCGACCTTGTGGGAAAATGCGTCTGTGTAGCCAGCCACTCATGTCTTTTGTTGCGCATAGAATCTCAAATTATATACTTGTACCACGAGATATATTGAACGAGTATATGTATAGTTTTTTTATAGGTCAAGGAGCCATGCTGTGCCGACACAGAAAAGCAGAAATTGTACAAATTACGACAAGGATTTGGTGAGATCGATTCCAAGGCAGACGGACCCGAGCTGAGCTGTTTGGCAATTTTTCCACTCTCTGTGTGCCGAAAAGACCGACCATTTGCATATCAATGACCAATTATTGAGCCTCAGACAGGCATTGGGGGAGGGATAGCCGGATGCAGATGTCCTGCCAGACAACCTGTCGCTGGTGTGCGGCTTAGGAATTTTCCAATAGATGAGACCACGTCCATGCCCACGTCTGCTACGCTCACGACATGGAGACATCTCCAATATCAATTTCCAACTAATTTGCGTAATATTTAACGCAACAATGGAACAATGGGCGGGCGGGCGTCCGCGGAGCGGGTGCGTCCGCACTTATCGATGATCCTTTCGCCGCCAAGTGCCCACTTGAGGACCTCTCCTCGAATTACAAATTAAATCAACAGCCAGAAAACTGTGTGGAAAGGGAATGAAAATGAGTGACAGACACACACACACACACACACACAGACACAAGCAAACATTCAGAAACGCAGGAAGAAGGAGTGGGAGGGAGAGACAGTAAGGGTAAGAGTGAGAGTGAGAGTGAGAGGGAGAGGCAAAGTGCCAGGATGTGGGCGTGGGAGAAAAGACATGCCAAACACAGGCGTCCATGAATGAGCGAGCGAGTGTGTCTCTGGCACTGACAGTGCCACCGTAGGTGTCACTGCCTGTGTGCCTGGTCCCAGCCGTGTAAGGTCCGGGTCCGGCTCTTGGTTCTGTCCGGCGTGATGGGCCCCCCGGGGTGCCGTTACTGAATTAGTGGGTAGCCGCACCGTTCAGATCATAAACGGCAAACGCGTCTTAATGATGTCAACTGCCACCGCGGCCGCAGAATTCCCCGGAAAAAGTGCGAGTGGGTTTTTATTTTTTGTTCGTTATGAAAACTCTTTACCCGTCGGTGAACGACGAGCAGCAGGACACCTCGAGAACGCGCTACCGTTTGAAACCAACATGTGTTTTTGTGTGTTTCTACCTCCGACGCAGTTGGTTTTTTCAATTTTCCACTTGACGATGAAAACAATTGTAGTTTTCCCAATAAAACAAGGGAAAGTGTGAACAATTGTGGGGATGAAAAGGCCACTGCCGACGTCTTCGTTGGCGGTGGACGGTTGCCGGTTGGCGGTTGCCAGTGGACGGCTTTGCAGCTGACACTTGATGACGTTATGAGGCAACAAATAAACACAGAAAGATAGAGAGGGACCAACCAAATGTGGGAAAGTGAAACACCAAAGGGGAATTTTCCCAGCAAAAACATGAGAAAAGCACCAACACCAGTGGCAATGGCAGCAATACCAATGGAAAAATTCGCTCCAAACCTGCGCACAAAACGAAAATACATTGATTGAACTCATTTCGTATTGAATTGAAGAGGCCATGCAGGGTCACAGGTAAGAAAAATAAAATAAAAGGTAACCCCCATTCCAATTAAATTTAATTGGCTAATCAGTTCCACGCAGAATTGAATTTCTAATTGGAATTTGTTGTTGTCCGAATTATTGCAATGGATTCAAGGCAACGCCTTGGGTATGCATAGAAATTGAACGGTGAGAAATCCGCGATACACATGAGTAGACAATTACAATTACAATTATAAATCCCACTTTATTCTCCTGCTATGAAGCCTTTTCCCTCTCAGTGCATAAATATGTATGTATTTATCGTGCAATAAAATATGGCAGTCCATTTTAACAATCGACAGAGACTCGCGAACACGTAATCGATTGCCGCATTAAATCCCTCAACTGCTGCTGCCGTGAATTCAATTGAGAAATTGTTAAAATAACCATTCATTCAAATTGTTGAGTTGAATATAAATAAAGTTTCGAATCTCCAATTACAAATTGTCCTGCCTGC
Organism: Drosophila guanche; assembly: GCF_900245975.1. Lineage (NCBI taxonomy): Eukaryota > Metazoa > Arthropoda > Insecta > Diptera > Drosophilidae > Drosophila > Drosophila guanche. Next base: position 13,994,851 of record NW_022995743.1, on the reverse strand, counting down.
TCCCGCAGCTCCAACCAGAAGTTGGCGCGCAATGAAATCGCATTTAGCACTCGGCCATAACAATGGCTGCCATTAAACTTGAAAGTGTTAATTAAAAATGAAAATTGATTGCCCGAGTAGGCCCAGAGCAAGTCCTCTTGGTGTGCCAGCGCCAGCGACAGCCTCTGCTCCGACTTTCTCTAAGCCCATTCCGTATTCATGGAGACCATCAAAACTTGTTGTAAAGTAATTTAGTCGTCCAAGTGATTAACAACAGCCGAAATGGGTAAAGCGCCAAGGACGAACTTACCCCCCGAGAACGGCAGTCCCCAAAAAGTAGAGCCATGGGGCTTTTGTGCTGTCTCGCAGCTTCGCGCTGACTAATTTGCTAAATGCAATGGCCAGCAAGTGGCAAGTGGCAATTGGCAATTGGCAAGGGGTAGCAGGCGGCTGCCAGGATGCCTGGCAAACTTTACAAAAATAGCTGCAAAAATGAATGAATGGAAATAGTGCAGATAACTTTGTCATTGCAGTTTCCCAAGAGTTGAGGGGGGGGGGGCACAAATTATTAATTGCTGTGCGATTGTCGACGCTTGATTGATGAGGATCGAAACCAATAACAGCAGCAAGTAAGGAGCTTGTCTGTAGTTTGAGCATTAAACTTTTGCACATTTTACTCTGTTTGTGGGCAAGAAAAATTCCCAATGGGATTTACAATTAAATTGCCATTGCTTACTGACCATTCGAGTATCTATCAGGCTGGCTTGCGCCTATTTTGGGTTCGAAATTAGAGCGATTAGTGGCCTTCGGGAGTCGAGTGTAGTCAGGTCTGACCGGAATAATAGTGGCACGGAAAAACTAATAACCGAATTGTGAAACACGCCAGGGTCAAGCGTTGTCCATGCAATGAATGGTGGAGGGGGTACCGGTGGCGTACTACGTACAAAATTAGCTGACATGAAATACAGGTAATACTTAGGGAGGGGGGGAATGGTGTTTGGGGGTTGACTGTTGTTGTATTGCTGTGCCTTTCTTTGGGTCGAGGTCTGATTAGATCAATTTTCTGGCGGTGGAGTATGTTGAACTATGGTTGAAGGGGGTTAAAGGTCATAGGGCAGCCCAATCAGTTTCGATTCATCGATTTTCGGTGGACTCATTACAGTTGCAACTGTATACAAAATGTATATTTTGGGGCTACTCACCGATTTGTGGCACATCGTACTGCCTCTGACCGCGGGCCGTGCGCAGCATCAACTGACTGGCTACGCTGTGGGAGACTGATGGCGCTGGTGCATATCCGCCGCCCTGGGCTCCCACTCCGCCGGACTTGACGCTGCCGGAACGCTTGTGGTTGGGATGCAGCAACTGTTGCTCGGACTGCTCCTTCTTGTCCTCCGTATTCGATTTCTGCGGCTGCTGCTGCTGTTGTTTCTGCTGCTGTTGCTGCGGTTGAGCATCTCCGGATGTGGACTCGTGCTGCGGTTTGTTCTGCTGTTGACTGGCGGCACCAGCGGCACTGCCGCCTCCACTTGCGTCTGTTTGCGCTGACTTTTCAATATCCTTGGGAGCATTGAGATTGAGGCTGCCGGAACGGGTACTCGCCTTCAGGTGCTTGCTGGCCGTGGCCTCGGAGTTGGCCAGCGAGAGCAATCCACGCTGCTGCTTGAAGTGCTGCCCGAAAATGTTGCGCTGCAACGAGGGGAGCTGTCGGTCCATTGCGGCTCCAGCACGCTTCCTGGCCCACTTCTGCTGCATGCGAATGTTGAAGTTTCCAGTGCCGGGATGGGTCGAGCCCGGGTGACCAGCCAACTTGGCCGGACGCCCGTCGCGGTGATCCTGCTCGAAGAGCTGCTGCATGGACTCGGGCGCACCCAGCTCCAGTTGCTCCAGGGTGCGGTAGGGATTCTCCGGCAGCGGCTCCTCCTCCATGCCATGGTACTGATAGGTGTCCAGCTCGCGCAGCAGCTCGTCCTCGCCGAGATGCGGCTCCTGGTCCAGCTCAGAGAAGTCGTCAAAGTCCCCGAAAGAGTGCAGTGGCTCGTAGAGCGGCGGCTCTATCTCCTGCTCGCGATCCGCAGGCTCCACCACCCGGCCGTAGTACTTCACGGGATGGCTGTCCAGCTCCCCCAGCTGCTCGTAGTCCTCCTCGTTGCTCAGCGGAGCAGGCGGCTCCTTCTGCACGCTGCCGAATATGAAGCCCCTGGCTGCCTGCTGCAACAGCGCCGGATAATCGCCCACATCCAGCTCCTCGCTAGGCTGCATCTGAATGCGTCCGGCAATGAACTGGTGTCCGCGAGCGCCATGGCCCGTCGGCCCGTTGCTCTCCGCCGTCTGCTTGCCTGCCCGTGCCAGCAGCATGAGCCGCTCCCGCTCCAGCTGTGCCATGTCCGCGATCTCCTTGTTCAGCCGCACCGTGGTGGCGTCGTAGGCGGCTGCTGCCGCGGATCGGTGCGAGGCGTGGCCACCGCCCGGCGGGGCGCCACCCGGATGCTGCTGATGGTGTTGTTGCTGCTGAGACGGCGCCGGCTTCCAGGTCAAGTAGGAGGACGATGAGGTGTCTGGGCCGATCGCCTGGCCAGCACCGCCATCCACCGGTCCCATCATGACGCTGGAGGATGGAGAAGACTTCTCGCCATTGCCGCTCAGGTGCAGCGCGTAGAGGCCGCCCTGGATGAGGAGCACGCAGAAGAGCGTCTGGGCCAGCGAGAAGAACATTTTCCGTTTGTTGATTTGTCGCAGTTTCTCAATGTGGCCACTTATTTTGACGGATTGCTGGTCCCTCAGGTCCCGACAGTGATTTTGAGGAAAATAAGCGAAATATTCCGTGCAAGAGGCGGCACAGACGATGGGTCACAGAGACGCTGGAAGGGGGGGGGGGACAAGGGCTGCCTGCTCTTTAGATTACAGGCTTTGCGTTTGGTTAGTCGCTGGGGCGATTCTTATTATTCTATTTGGTTGACACTTTCGACGCTCTTGTAGGTCTTCATGCCGCGCGCCGCTGCCCAACACTGTGACGGCATACGCCTGGCATTGCCCAACACAGACGAGCTTTCTGCTGTCCCGTTCCGTCCCTCGCCGTGGCTGGCTGAGTGCCTTTCAACGCGTTTTTTGTCTTACACTTTCTTCTCGCAGTTTTTTTCTCGTCTCTCGTTCGCCGCTGTTGCTTTTTGCTGTTGCTTTGCGTCTTTCGTCGGGGCCGTGTTTGTTGCCAACTCTGTTTTGTGGCCCTGCTTCGCTCCGTTAAGCTGCGAACTTCCACGCAGCCTTAGACAAAATCAATAATCAATTGTCTACTTTCAGTCCAGGAGTTTGAGTTGGAGTTGGAGTTGGAGCTGGAGCTGGAGTGTGAGTTTGTGTTGCTTGGAGTTTCCCCGATGAGATGCGGCTGTTGTTTCTGAGGGTTTGAACCTTGTTGGCCTTTCCGCATACACACGTACACACACGCACGCCCCAAGAACGCCGTAACAGAACAGTGCTCTTCCACCTAAGAGACTGATGAGGAGGAGTGCAGAGAGGGTACAGGGACTAACAACAAGTTGCTGCCCGTGTCCGTCGGTACTGCCTGTTCTAGACCTGCCTCTACAGCTACTGCTCGAGTCTTGCGCCTCTTCTTGGCTTTTGTTTTGCTGACGAGGACAACTTGTAATACACCACCAAAAAAATATAAAGTCTTTCTGTGTATATTAGTTTCTTGAATCTGTGTAGTTCTCCAACAACTTTTGCATCAGAAATTGTTGTTCCCACGGCACTTGGGGCTCTCTTCGTTTGTTTGTTTGTTAAAATGCAAAGAATATTTTTGTGTGTATAATTTGTATATTTTATAGTTATAACAATATTATTTGTATTATATTGGTTTAAGGAACTTTTAGCACTTTTTATTTGAATCTTTTCTTATGGCTTTCGGCGTGCGGCACTTTGTTTTCGGTTTTGGTTTTGGTTTCGGTTTCGATTTTGTTTATTCTATTCCTTTCATTCGTTTATTGTAAACTTAAACTCTTTGATTCGATCAATTAAAATTCACTTGGAAATTATTTTCAGAAATTATTGAGAGATATCTTCACTTCACTTGGCTTTCGATTCGGGAATACTATTTGTTTGCAATCATTTAGGCTTTGTTTCGCATTCACAATTTGGATCTCGTATGATTCTGATTCGGTGATTGATGTGGGGGGAACTTTTTCATATGTGATGTGAGTGGTATTTGTGGATATTCTGCTTTTGCTGCTCTGTTTTCTCTAGTGTTCCGCACTGTGAACCGACACGCAAGGACTCGTCGAGTCGTCTCAGCAGGTTTCGCCTGTTTGTCTGCCTTTTGCTTGGAATCCTGACGCGTTTTGGGTCGCTGCGCTGTCGCTGTTCCTGCTCCTGCTGGTGCTAGTGCTAGTGCTGGTGCTGCCGCCGCTGCTGCTGCTGCTGCTGCTGCTGTCTCTGCTCAAGGCGTTTCGTATTTCAACTGTAGGATATGCCCATCTGAGAGTGTATGTGTGTGTGCGTGTGTGTGTTCGGGTGGCGGTCGTGGTCGTGCGCATTCGTTTCGTGCCTCGAATTTCACTCGTCCTGGCCGCTGGCTGGCTGCTGTGTCCTCTCTCACTCTCTCTCTCTCTCTCCCACTTGTCGATACTCCCGCGCTCCTGCTAATGCTACCGCTCCTGCTGCTGCTGACTCTGTTTCAGCTTCAGAGTCGTATCGGCGTCTCGGCGTCTCAGCGTCACAGCTTCCTGTAACGGCACTCAGTCGGCTTCAATGGCAGCGAGCACGAAACGGCATTTGCGTCTGTTCGCTCAATACTGAAGAGGCCGCTCGCTCAACCACTTGTTTTCATGCCAGCCCGAAAAGACCATCCGTCCATCCATCTATCCATCCAGCCATCCGCGGTGTAGAGTTTTCCCGACGCGGAGAGAGCGCCATCGAGTGCGAGAGCCGCAAGCTCTCCTGCGCATGTTTTGCCGGCAATGCCAACTCCCCCACCGCCCAACACTCAACTCACATATGGTTTTGGATCCTGCCTGTTCTTTCCCTCTACAACCTCACTATCAACACCGAAGCCTCAGGTGGGGAAAGGCGAGAGAGTTCGAAAGTACTCCCATTTGGTAATGGGATTTACCTAGCAAGGGTATCAGCTGCTTCCGCCTCCTGCGGGCCATACCCAATACTTAAATTGTGCGCTGATTGCGGCTCAGTCGCTAATTGCTCACATTCAACTCAATTGTTCATGGGTCAAACCCCTACAGTTGGGGCTCATAAAACTTACGGGAAATTGGCTGAGAGTCCAGTCCCACCGGGGTCCCATTAGGGGTCCAGGAAATTTGCTTCACTGCCGATTCATTCTCTATCTCTTTGACCAACAATTTTGTTGAATATAGGAGGATTTCGTGCATGAATTGATGGATTTTAAAAATAATTTTTAAACACTCATAAAGACCATATTAATTGTCAACCATTTCCAAAAAAATTCGTTATTTAAAGCACTTTAAATGTTATACAAACAAAAAGAAAGTTGTGCCAGAGTTTTTATTTTATCTTGCTAATTCCACACAGGTGTTAGGCCCACCAATGATCTCGTTATTCCTCAACATTATTCGTATAAAGTGCAGTCACTGCCAAATCCAGTGCCTGCCGTTTCCCTGGAACAACATTTACCCCTACATTGCTCCTACAATTCGAACCCCGCTTCGAAGTTGTTCGAACTTCGAACAACGATGACGCCCACACACTAGAGAGAAAAACGAAACTGGAACGAAAGCATGAATTGCAAGACCCTTATGGCGAGGGGTAGAAGTTGTCGGTGGGGCGCCGAAGAGAACGTGTCGAGCCACAGCGAACATGAATGAAGGAGAATTCGACCAGGCACGAAGCGTCGTCATCGATGGCTGCAACCTGCTCTGTGTGTGTGTGTGTGTGTTTGTGTGTTGCTGTTGTTGCAGACGCCTCATGGAAAATTCAACAGCAAAGTATTGGCAGAGGGGCGGTGGTGGCAAGGTGCGGAATACGGGCACGAGGCATGGGGCTACAGTCTGTTGTCGTCACAATGTCTGTGAATTTAAGGTTTTACGAGCTCGCAATTGGAACTTTGTATAATATATTCGAACTTGCTCCGTGGATGGTGGGGAATGGAGAGCAGAGCGTGGTGGAGGTGAGAACGAGTGAATGAGAACGGAGAGTTTCGATCCCAAGGGATTGATTGCTTTCGAAAAGGTGTTCAATTATTGGCATATAATTAATGGATTCCCTTAGTTACGTGTTTACAAGCAAGAGTTCTTTTGTGCATTTAAAAATACATTTTGAAACATTTTGCAACATACATTTAATTATTTTATTTATTTAAATTCCTTCGTTTTACATTTTTGCCGTATAGAGAAGTTCCCGAAAAAAAGCCGGCTTGAAGACACTATTTATTGCACTGAAGAGAAGTCTACACGGGGTTGGAAAACTCTACAGGCAGCAGGCAGGCAGCAAACAGCTGAGCCGAGCTGGGCCCCAGACCCCATTCACTCGGTGTTGCCTGTGGCACCGTCCTACCACAAGCAAAATGCACTTGCTGGGGCACGGCTGGAGGCAGGCAGCACAGATTCGGTGAGCCAACAGATGATTCTGGCTGGCCAGTGCGCAAGCGCTGGGACTACAACGGGACCACAACGACTACGTCAACAACAAAAATCGAAACAACGAAAATTTCATTCAGGCCGCCCGCCTCCCCTACACCGAAAGTCGCTGGGAAAACGAGAGCCGAGCCTCAGCTCGGCGGCATGGGGCAGGGAGCAATTACCGCCTGGCTGGCGTCGTCGTCGTCTTTGAGCGATGTCTACCGACTGGACCTGGGCACGAGGACGTGCGGGACGGTACAGAACGGGTACAGAACGAAGGCAATGGGTGCGCCGCACGATGATGACGCCTACGCATGTTTGTGACGTAAGTTCGCACCCGAAACAGGACACGAAGGCTTCTTGCTTGTGTACTTGTATTGGATATGCATGTGAGAGGCGCTGCAGGCGCGTCGGCTGAACAGGTTGCTCCATTGTCCGTGCCTCCGACACCTTGGGCCGACGCTTCATTAGAATTGCTGGGCGTGTCGCATGCCCACCGTGCCATGCCACCCGAAAGGATACATCTCTGGACAATTCAGATGTCAATCGGACAATCTGCATCGAATGTTTGCAGCTACAAGCATATGTACCATAAAGGAAAGAAAAGTGACACGCTAATACTACTTTACAATAGATTTATTGCTTTAGTAAAGAATCAAATTTCATTGTTGAATTAAACTGCGCGTACCTTGTATGACAATAGAAGCGAAACTGCTCTTACCATTATCGCACACTTCCACAGGCTACGTCCACGCCTACAAGTCTAAAAATGCATTTATATTCTCTCCGGTTATATATTATTCCCCAACTAGATGTCCAGATTGTATGCAAATTAGTGGGCATAGAGAAGTGCAGTCGGTCAAACTTTATTTATTGTATTAAAAGAAGATTAAAATAAAATAATCAGTGTAGGATTCAAGCTGCAACCTAAAACACCTTCTAGAAGCAGATGGGAAAAGGTAAACGGATGTCTCGTACACAATCACAGTAGTCTCTATCCCAATTGATCATAATTTTTTGGTTGATTGCCTGCAGGATGGGCTTGCCTGCAGCCTTTCGAGTGTTGGTTTTAAGTTCCCCTAATCGAATAAGCGATGAAGCCCTAACTGCGATTTATGTTCAAGTTGGCACTTGGAAAGGCCAACTCCAATGGCTTCCGCCTCTCAGGCATTAATCCCATCCCATGACATCCAGCCATTCGGAGCTCTCTGCTCCGTTGGGTTCCTATTTCTGGTGCTGTTGACATTGAATTCCGTTGGACGGGCGAATTGCTTAAAATAGGCAGCCAGACTGAGCATCTCCTGCTCCTCCACAGACTCATCTCCGGCATGGGCTTGTCTCTCAGACTTCGTGCACAGAAAAACAGGAAATTGCATAAAATGTGCGAGGAGCTGCCAAGACGTTGCCATAGCCGTTGATTAAAAATTGAGCAGCAAGGGCAAATAAATAAGTATGGACATGGCGAAAATCTGTTTGCCAACGGCAATGCCAGGACATGGAACATGGAACATGGAACATGGAGCATGGGCATGGTCAGGGACAGACACAGCCATGACGGAACACAAATAAAATCAAACTTCAAGGGTCACTTCCGCTTCAAAAAGCAACATCGGGCAGCTGCCTCTCCTGCTCCTGCTCCTGCTTCTGTCAACCCCCTGGCCTGTCCTGCCATTTCACTCCTGTCGAAACAGGACATGGCTCCATGGCACTCCCAGGCTGTATACAATTTCTGAAATTAGTTTCCGGGCTAAAATGAGTTGTCGCTGGGCGACTTTTCAGGCCGCTTGTTTTTCCGCGCTCAACTGGAAGTATTGACATTTCTGATTTGGCTCCCTGTTGCCTTCGGGCACATCCTTCCCAAATATCGCAAATGCCAAACTAACTTACGGGATAAAAGGAAGCAGACAGCATTACTGGGAATACGAATTATGTGTGGAGTGGCTAAAGGCAAGCGATTCAAAAATATTCTCCAAGTGCCAAAGAAATGAATTGCAATCGGCAATCGGTCCCGCAATCGGACTTCACAGGAATTGAGCTGCTTCAGTAATTCCTTACATACAATATGAGATTCGTCGGCTATGCTTGGCTGATAAACTTAGAGGGTGTCACACTCCGAAACCTCTCGAAAGCATCCACCATCAAAAACATATCCAATAACCGGCAACCCTTCGCTTCCAATCTGCCAAAGTCTTCGTCTGTGTGCGACGGCTTATGTGTTCCAAACTTTTGTCTTTTGTCTGTTTGATCTAAAAATAAAAGTTAACCATATTTTAATGCCACTTTCAATGTCAACTGTTACGTGCTCTGACCCCACTGACTCCCCCGGCTCCAACGGTTTCCGAGCCACGTTTTCAAGGCCATAAGTTAGGGCCTACATGCATGGGGGGGCTAGGCTAGGCAATCCATACCTTTGGGCACATGGGTGCCCGCGACTGGGACACCAGTGCAAGGCGGTGCTTTGAACTTCTTTGCTATTTACATATACATATATAAATGTATATGTATGTGTGTAGTCCGATGCCAATGACAATGAGTCAGCTGTGACGACGACAAGTGCTGACGCAGCTGACGGTTCTCGATGGCAACCTTAATGACATATAATTACGCGGATCAAAGCGGAAACTGATCGTTTGAAAGGTTAAATCGGAGCAAATGCAAGGCGTAAATAGGGGCGGTAGTTTGTTGTGCCTCACTGAATTTCAGTTGAGTGCTTTTCGAACCCAATTTCAAGATCCGGTTACAAATGTAGTTGCAACCGCTCTAAAAATCTCAGAGCTTGCAACGACATGCACATTATACACCAGCACCCCTCTTACCACACTTCAAGTGCCGGTTGTGTCCTGAGGATAAATCAATAGACAGAACTCTGGCCAGACTCGGCTCCAATTCGTGGCGCGTGCGAGTAATCAAAATGACATTTCCATTGCCTGTTCAGGGCTGCCAAACCCTCCCTGCCAATGACCCCACCGCAGCACAGTGGCCTTACTGGTACTCGTACTTTGATATATTGTAAAGCCGTTCCGTGTAGGCGGAGTGGCCGTGTCGCATTGATTTGTGCAAATCAGCAACTTAACCTAATCGCAAGAGCCAAATGTTAATTGGATTAGCGATACACTAATGGTATATGTCAGGCCAAGGATATGTTACAAGGATATACATACATATGCATGCATCAATCAATCAAACAATTACATTTTTTAATAAATTAATGTTTGACCACAAACTTGAATTAGTTTCTACACCTAGGGCAAAGCGTGAAATGGAGCATAAACCCACGCACACCTCCTGGCACGCCATCTTCATTAATTTGCAATTAAACAGATTTTCCTTGCTTATTGTGTGGGTTACGTGCGGTGATAAATTGACAGATTTGTGACCATAATGAGGGTACTTAACGACCACCGACCGCCTGACTCGCTTAGGATATTTCAACCTCCTGGAGTTGGAATTGAGGAACACTTTCAGCGGGTGCTTGTCTCTCAATTAAAGTGATGCAGTCTCAACACTCAACTAAGTCATCCACGGCTTTACGGTACAAATAATTCATCACGATTTCCCCGCGGGCCAGGCTTAAAAGAGAACTGAATACAAATACGCGTAGATGAGAGCACTTGCCAGAGCGGCAACCGCCGTGAGGATTGAAGGACCACAGCTCGGATGGACGAATGGCTGGCAGACAGCTGCATCGCAGAATAGTTGACAATGAATGCCGTCCAGCTGAGCTCTATGCAAATTCTCTGTTTCTCTGTGACTTGGTTATCCCTTGAAGCCCTTAAGCGCATCTCCATCATCTTCCCAGCGCCCCTTCCGGCTGATTCCTTCTGCTTTTCCCACGCAACTTGGCAAGCAGCTTTACTCTGTCACTTTAGCGATTCGTATACCCTTCCCGGAGGTTGGGTTCTATGCAATGAAGAGCAGGACACACCTTTGGCATGGGAATATTCCCTGCAAGGGTATCCCATACAGCGGCAACCAAAACTTGGCCTACCTCTCGAGCTGCTGCTGCTGGTGCTGCTGGTACTGGTGGGTGGGTGGCAGTGGCTGCCTTTGCTGTCGCATTTTTTGGTTCTTTTATTTGAGTTTCTGGTCAGTCGGCCGCCATTTTGATGGCATTGATGAGTTTTATATTTATTTGTTTGTTTGTCGCTGGCTTTCTGGCTTTCCGGCTTGCTGTCTTGCTTGATTTCTTCTTGATGACGAAAAGGAAACTTTTCGAAACTTTTTTGTGTCTTCTTTATGTCCTTATTTGTTGTCCGTCAAACGTGCGTCTCTTAGATCATAATTGTCCCGACACAGTCTCAGTCTCAGTCTCAGTCACAGTGTCCATCTACTATAAGTCCGCTTAACAGCTCTCAATATATATATGTATAAAACTATGTACATAAAGTTGGCAAGGACAAACTGCTAAATTAGCATAAATTCCATCACGACGACAAGGATGATGATAATAATGTAGATAGAGAGCTTCATAGATTAACAACGCCCACGATACTCAACGGCCCATGTCTAAAAACTAAACGGAAAGCAATTACAGCAGCTCGAACAACAGGACAAACAACATAATTCAGTTTAGGTACGTACGGTTGAGGCGCAAATACATACATATACAAATGCCAAGACATGCCCACTCATGGGAGTGTGGCTCTCCTCTCTCTCTCTCTCTCTCTCTCTCTCTCTCTTTCTGTCGGTCCCTCTGTCCCCCACAGCACACAGATCATTAAATGTAAATGTTAGCCCACCTTCGCTACCACCGTCGCATGGCCTGAGAGCTGTGCCACGGATACATGGACGTGTCATTTGAGCCGCAGCTCGTTAAAGCCGCTGATTGTGCAGTCTGTATGGCAGTTAATAATGATTGAACCAGCCAAACATATTTCTATTGATTTGAAATGGATGACATTTTCTATTAATGAAAATGTACACATCATTTAACGCACAATTTATGAACGCTTCATGGGTTAAATATTTCTTTGTTCTAATACGAACATTCATTATCGGGAGAGCAGTCTCCCGCTACCCCACTGAATCATCTGCAGATTCAGGCTGAAATTTATATCAGTTCCGCATTGATTACATGGCTTATGGGTGCTGGTATGTATATGTATTTAAATGCTTTCTATTTGACTTGCTTCGAGTCAATTGTGTGGGCGGTGTGGCACCGTTTCCGAGAAGCTTTGCGCAACAAAGCGAAAGAGAAGGAGAGAAAGCCCCAAATAGTCAACAGGGTCTTTTTTTGGAATGGAACATTTTCAAAAACAAAACAAAACAAAACACAGCAACAGAATGGATGGCACTGTTAATATTTTAAGCCGAATGTGGGGCTAATTGACATGTTGAGAACGAACTGACAGGGGACTTAATTAGGGACTGTGCTCGAGAGCGTCTTGGATTAGTTTAATCCCGTTTGTTTTAATTAGCCAGGCACACACACATACTATTTAGAGCATGTGTGTGTGTGTGTGGGGCGCAAACTGATTGCAGACGAAATAATTTTGGCATCCTTTGAGTCTCGGGCACAGCAGGACAATGCCGGGCACCGAGCACCGAGCACCGAGCAACGAGGCCCTTAACGACAACTAATTGACATTGCCAGAACCAGAACCAGAGCCAGTCTGCATGTCCTGCATGTGCGTGTTGTGTCTGCGAAAGGAGCCGCATGCTCAACACTCGCATTATTCCCGAATGAAATAACTCTCTGCCGCCAAAGCCGCAGAACAAGTGGCCAACATTTACGAGTAGATAATGCATCAGCTGGAATTCACACAGCAGGAGTGGTAGATGAGGCTCCAACCGATATACTCCTAGTGGCATAAATATTAATTACGGACCGCACCGCACCGCACCGCACCTCGGAAGGCAGGTATGACATTTGCTCAGGTACTCCCCATTTCGGTACAATGGCAGCACTTTAATCAAGCCCCCAAAACCGACTCGGACAGTGGGTGTAACTAGGTCTCTTCCATGTGGTCATCCATTTTGGAGTCGCCACAACTGGCACGTACTACATTTGCCACTCCTGCTCTGTCCAGGAAGTGGGCTTGGGCTTGGAGATGCCCTCAGCTGCTGATGATGGAGGTGGAGAGAGGGGACTGAGCGACCGCAAAGTGTGTGCTGAAAATGCTTTTTGAAACTTTCAGTGCGGTTTGTCATAATTTGGCCCGGCACGTTTCTCACATAAATTTGCAAATGAATGCTGGCAGAAATGTAATGTACAGTGGGCCAAATCAAACATAATCACATCTACACAAACTAATAATCATACATCGTTGTGTACATCCATTATCCTTTATTCTTGCCCCATTGCTGCCATTGGGGCCATGTGGCCTGATTTCCCCGAGCTTGAACTTTCTTTCTTACCCATTGTACATAGAACATTTAGGGCAGGGACTGGCTGCTGTTGGTTAACTGCACTTTATCAACCTACTGACTGCCAAGGCAGAAGCTTGCCTCACTGCCATGCTGCCCCACTGACACATAATAATACAACCTGCCACAGGCAGTCAATCACCTTATGTGCGAGGGCGAGTGCGAGTATTTTGTGTCTGCTTCCATATGGCGCGTTACACATACCTGGCCAGAGCCGCATATAAGCAACTTTGGATGACAGCTTATGCAGTGCTTGAAGATTTCAAGACGAAACGATGATCAGGAAGTGGCTGGAGCATGTTGACGGATCGAAGAGTTATAGACAGACCCACAGACCCAATAAACTTTACAGATTACGAGCAGAGCAGTGGAGTAGGCATTCAGGCAGGCAGTCAGTCAGGCGACATATGTAACAGCATCCGTATTCCCGACTCGGCTGTCAGCTCATCCATTTGATCGCCTCAGGGAGGGAGCTGTCAGTTGCAGCAGCCTAGTACTCGCCGTCAAAGAGTAGGAGACTGGGTGGGGTGCGGGGGCAAATTTTAATTTATTATCGAAATTACAGACTGCAATAAAGCTGGGAATTGGGCTTTAAATGATGTGTAGTATTTATTTTGTAGTTTATCAACTGAATCATAAATATGCCAAAGACACCCGCGCCAAAGGATACGCTCAGTCTCGCTCAGTTCCCCCACCAGCACTGTTCTTGCTGGCATTTTGGCAAAAGTCGGGAAATTTCCATTTGTAATAGAAGACTTTTTGCCCCGGGGGCGTTTGGCCAGTCAATGGCATACAACCCAAGTAAGAGTCAAGTCACATGAATGAACAGTCCCTCGGCTCGAGGGGTCCACACCCACCCAATCGTATGGCCTGGCCTGGACCGAGTACAATATCTCTTTTGGGGGCCACAAGACGCGACCTTTGGCGAGTGCAATAACTGCAAATTCAATTGATTGAAAAGCCATTTGCTGCACCCACACGCCTACTTGCTCCCTGCATACACAAAGCCATCGCACATCGCATGCCACAAGCCACAAATTATGATGACAGTCACTAGCAGTAACTTACCCCAATCCAATACGTGCGAGGGCTCCTCCATCTGGGCCTCCAGCAGGGTGAAAGCAGCCAACAGCCAACCGCCACCCCCTGCCATGTGGCATAATTTTATGCAACATTCTGCGGCCACGCCGTAACTGACTGACAGCTGCAGAACATTGTGGCACATATTGTGAGTTGTGTGCTGTGAGTGCATCCAGTTATCCAATGTCTTGCCGGATCCGAGAGCTACAGAGCTACAGAGCTACAGCTAAGGCGGAAATAGCTACGAGACCGAGAATAAATGTCAATCAGAGTTATATATACAGAGTTCTGCTTGAGCCTTTTGGGGTTATCCACAGCTCTGCTTTGCCCCTTTGCCAATCGCGTTTCAAGTGATTTCCCGCCGGAGGTGGCTGATCGGATGGGTGAGCTGAGATTCCCATTGAGATTGAGTTGACCTTGCATTGGGGGCAGACAAATCACGCGCCCGCAAAAATAGGCAACGCATTTTTTTGCGACTTGCCAGAGCAAAAACTAAAAATAGTCTTCTGAGCGTATCTGTGCACAAACATAAATTTCACACTCGCATAAATTCCATTAAGAAAAATCAGCAAAGCGCGACAGGCATACACAATAAGGGGCCAACCAGGGGAGGAGGTTGGTGAGGTGCTGGCAGTAGTGGGTGAGGTGGAATGAGCAAAAGCCAAAGCCATTCAACGCCCACGCGTTTGTGGAATTTCCAGATTTTCTTTGAATACCCTTGCCGACGAATACTATTACCACTTGCCATGCAGAAAAAGGCGAAACAGCGAAATAAATAAAGAGAATTTTCCAATGATTCATGGAGCCAGTCCAATGAGATTTAGACCGCTTCCCACTGTGGCATTGCTGCAATGATCAGCTTTGGATCTGCCTTAAAGTGTATCTAAATCTCCGGCAAGTCTTTCTCTCTCTTGGTATTGTTGGGTCTCTCGTTTTTCTAGCTGCCCTCTGCTGAAAGTGGAGCCGGGTGGGGTTGCTGCGTCAACTGTTTCTAGCGTAGCTCCAGCGACGCTGTCATAAAATGAAACTTAATGGCAAGCGAGGGAGATAGGGCATGCCATTACATACAGATAAAAGCAGCAAGAGCAACAGAAAGAGAGAGAGAGAGAGAGAGAGAGCAGCTCAATAGACTCGTTTCGTAGTACTTTTACAACAAATTTTCGACTACAAATATTTGGAGTACGAAAACAAGAGACACACCAACGAGGGATCCGAATACGCCCACGCGGTAAAATCTTTTCGCTTGGCAGCCAACTAAACAACGCACACACACTAAGGATAGTTGTTTGCATCTGTGTGTGTGTGTGCGTGTGGAATTCTCAATGAATGATTTTTGAAGCGCCAACACGTCCAGAATCCTCCATGTGCCGAGTGCCGAGTGCAGAGTGCCGAGTGTCATGGCCAGCAACAAAGAGCCCAAAAACGACAAAGGGGTATTCCCGCGTTGGCGTTGGCGTTGGCGCTTGCCGCTTGCCGCCAAAAATGCCGCCGGAAAATTTGTACCACTCACTATTTGGCCATCCCCATCCCCCCACATTCTCCGTCTCTTTCTCTCTCTTTTGTCCAATTGGACATTGTTCCATTGAGAGAAGCTTGCGGCCGGATCATCAGAGGGGGAGCCATGATGTCAACTGTTTTTTCTATACTTAACTCGGACATTCAGCAAAAAAAAAACACAAGCAAACAGCAGTCACAGCGGGTAAGTGGCTAACTAACCTGGCCAAATGCGATTTCCTGGAAAGTTAAACCATTAAGCTAAGGCTAAGCTGACATCACGTTGTTGGTCTTCTGCATTTGCAAGTGCTAATTGGAAGCATATTTTCAATGCGTGGCTGTAAGCTACGCACAGGATATTCGAAATACATTTGCGTATATGTAGATACTCAATTAGAAATACGATTTAAGCAAAATGTTGGCATACTTTTATTTCCCAGCAACTCCTACTCCTTGACATTTCGTTTGGGTCTGATGTTCGGTCACGTGGAAATTCAATTGCAGCCATGCTCAGGACAGTTAAGCCCGCTAATTGCTGTCACCCACTCAGGCGTGCTCACACCCACATGCATACATCAGCATCAAATATATGCTTGGGTGTGGATGCATTTCAGCAGCGCTTAAAGGTGCGCTACGAGTTTAGTTTCTTTGGAGCATGAGCTTTTTTGCTGACTGTACTCAAAAATTTGTGTTCCGTTCTTGGATGGCAGCCAAACTGGCACTACTGTGCTGTGTGCTGTGTGTGTGTGTGTGTGTGTGTGTGCGTGGAAGAGTGAGTATCAGTGGTAGTGTGTGGGCAAAGACAACGTTGACAATGGCAGACCCACACATACACACGTCGAGAGAGAGATGGAAATAGAAGAGGAATGTGGCTTCCGTTTGTGCGGAAGTCGTCGCCATCTTCTTGCATTTGGTCATCCTGCGCCCACTCGCCAGCAGCTTCAGCAGCTTCAGCAGCAGCAGCAGTCGCCCCATGGTGTAGCTTGAAAGCGGGTCTGGGTTTAAACGGGGCGAGCAGAAATTATGGCGGCATTTGCCACAAATCGTGCGTATAAAGTGATGTCATGGCATTCCCGCAGAAAGTGCATGCGTCAGCACTTCAGTGATTTTTGCGTGTGATGCAATAGTTGTGTCCATTCTGACTTTTACTCCTCTTTGGCCCATGGCACTTGCATTTTTTTCTGCCAAAAACTGAAAACCAGACTCAGAAACAGACCCCGCCGAGACAGAAACAGAAACAGAAACAGAAACGAAAACAGACTGGCAGTCTCCCTGGATAATTGATTAATTTAAAAATCATTTTGTCAACCTTTTTAGAATTTTTTGCATATTTCCAACGACCAAAAACCATAAAAGCATGAAATATGCGACAGGTAGAGCGGGCGAGGGCAAGGGAATGTGAGTGAAAGAGCAACAGCCGCCGCCGTTTACTGTTTTCATTGCAATAAACTTGAGCACTTTATTCCGTCTCCTCATGAATATTTGAAGAGCGCAAAACGGCGAAGGTTGCCCTGCGCCACTTTCCGCTAACCATCCTCAATCTCGCTGCCGACAACACCCCCGTCTACGCCTACACCACTGCCACCCACCACCACCTGTTATGTTGTTGTCAACAACCAGAGTTTTCTTCATTTATTTCTGTCTCTGTCTCTGTCTCTGTCCCTGTTGTGTGTTGTTGCTGTTGCTGTTGCTCCGTTAATTCCTTCAAATGTCTTACAAAAACATATTTTAGGCAATTAATTTACGCTCCTAAGCTCTCTGGGGGCAATTTAAATGGCGAATATCAAGGATTCTAAACTTGACTGAAACTTGTTTAAAGACAGCTTTCAATGCTGCGTGTTTCCAAATTAAGCATACGCCACGTGCGACGCCACCAAAAATAGAAACAAAAATACAAAAGTGCCAAAGAGGAATTGTTTCTCTGCACCGAGCTTGACGCTTAACACATCCGCACCTGGCCCCGTCCCCCTAAGCCCCTTCTAACATGTATATACATGCATATTTTTCATACATATATCAAAAAGCTGAACGCGCTGAATTTTCCATTACGTTTAAAAGTGTTTTCAAACCAAAAAAAGAAAGAAAAAAAAAGAAAATCGTGGGCGCTGCCACTTTTTGGTACACCATTTTCTCTGTCTCTCTTTTTTTTCTTCAATTTTTTTGTGTCAGGTGGGCCATGCAGTGGCAACTTGGGCGTATGAGCGAAATATTTTTCCCCTATCAGGCCATTGTTTTCTTTTTGTGGAAATGGTAAAAAATGCGTTTCCTTGTGCAAATATAAATATTTTTGGACTGGCAATTTATTTATTGAACCATATAAAAAGGTTGACAAGTCGCTAGAGCAAGGGTCGGGTCGTCCCACATGGCACATGCCACTCGGAGACCAACTCAATTAGCAAGTGCCAAAGAGGCCCCAAAGAGAGAAGTTTTTCGCATTTTTTGTTTGGGTTCGCTGATAAAATGTGTGTCAAAGTTGCTGCGGCAAATTAATTTGATATACACGCAAGACCAAGAAGCAAAAGTACTTTGATGCGGAACTGAATGGAAAGCTGTGAATAACCTAGGAATTATCTACTTATCCAGAACTTTTGCCCTACTCCGCCATCTGGTGTGCCGTTGCCCTTTGATTTATCAGAAAAAAAAATGTAACTGTGAGCAGGTTCGTTGTGTGTGTAGCAGCTCCTATTTGATGTATTTTGTAGGTATTACTGGCCCCGATTAAAGTCGCTGTTTGCTGGCAATTTGATGGCCAAGCTCTTAGCATCATCAACGTCAGGGTGAGCGTCATCTCATCAGCGAATGTGGCCGAGCGTGCTGCATCCAATGCGCTCTTTCGTCGCTTTGCACTAATTAAATTCACACGCAGCGAGCGACTGAGCGACTACGCGGAAGGTGGTAGGTAGGTGGTGGGTGGTAGGTGGCTGCGTGGGTGTCTGTGAGTGGAAAGTGGAACGTGAAAGTGGGTTTACCGATTTGATTTTTACTTACCATGCGGCACACTTCTCGGGGCAACAGGGCAGCAGGGCAGCGGGACAGCCATAAATCAACGTTGTTAAATCAAAGCGAAAAACCATACTGACATGCATTAAGTATTTATATACGCGTGTTGGAAGGCTGCCGTGATGACTGCACGGGATATGGGGATACATTTTAATACATATTTACATATATGTATGTACATAAACATTTATACTTATTTGTTGGCCAACTTGTACGTTCATTTGGGGATTTCTTTGGAATACATTTGGAGCTTGAGAGCGTTTTATGAGTTCTTTGTGATGCAGCTTTAAAATGTCATAAATGCTGAAAACAGATAGGAGGATACATTTGCGCGATAAAAGTGTATCCCTCAGTGAATGGCAAACGCCTCCGCAGCATTTGTACCTGGTCTCATAGGCCATATCGCCACACGTTGATGCACATCATCAATTTTAGACGAGCATGCTTTACGTGACCTCAAGCCTCAACAGCTAGATAGCCATTGCCCAGTGCCCAGTGCCCAAAAACAACGCACTTTGCTCATAATTCTGGAGTTGGGCCTTGGACCTAACAATGGCCATGCGTTGGGGATTTTATTCACCCATTCGAGTGCTTCGCAGTGTTTGTGGTTTAATGCTGCAGGCAGCCAAGATCATTGTCAAGGCATTTCTTTTGTTGGCCATATGAATGCAAGGCTTGTGCAGGTGTATTCAGTCGAAACAATTGAGCCCGCTGGGGGAACATGGTGATCCCTCGGAACTTCTTTGTCAATACGAAACAAATCCACGTGATTGCTGGCCAACATCCGGAGTGGGTCAGCTAACCTGTCGAGGCATTGCGGAGTTGGGTAACACATAAGTTGTTCAATTTCTACATAATAATGAAAATATATTTGTATTTGACGCATTTACGCATGTGTACATATATGTACGCATGTGAGGCGGAGGTTGGAGCAGAGGCAAAATATGCTTACAACTTTTTTTGTATATGAAAAGCGGGGTGTCGGCGACATCGTTTGTCGAGCAAATTGGAATTTTATTATGTAGCTCACACACACACACGCACTCTGCGTATGTAGTGGTACCCGATATTGTGTGCCATGCATAAGGCACCAACAATAAATTCTCATTTTGTGTAACCAAGCAACAACAACAGCAACACAACCATCGACGGTAGCAGCCAGATGAAGATGAACGTGGAGGGGCTGGCAAGTTGATTGAATTGACACGGCAGCCACCCCATCCCATCCCATCCCATCCTGCCACCCTGCACCGTGCTCAGCCTGAAACTACTCCTCACGTGGCCTCAGACTCACCTTTGGCCTTTGCCACTGCAAAGAAAGGCAAAGACCGCTGCTCAAAATTTAATAAAAAATATTAAAAATCATAAAAAGCGTTGTGCTTCGGGGCAATGCCTTGGCAAATCGATCGAACGCAAGAATACGATTTTCGAACCATCGCTTCGATGTTATATGGCATAAATTGGCATATTTGCCTACTCTGCGCACCAACCTCATTCCATCACCAACACTGAGCCTTTGCCCTGCCCTCATCTTTCGCTTTTTAGTTCTGAGATGTCCACGACGTGGCACTCTTATCTCTTCTCGTGATCTCTCGGACACACTGCGCACATTTTCGCTCTGGTTTTTAACAGTTAGATGGGGAGAGAGAAGGCGAGAGAGAAGGCTCCGCTTTCGGAGCGAAGATTTGAGACGCAAACGCATGCACTCTTATCGCGGCGATCTCAGTTACTCCCCCGTCGCTCAGTCAGAGCCGAAGGCCGCAGAGCAATGTCGTCTCTGTGTTGTTGCTTTTGCTTTTGGTTGTGCTTTTGCTGCGCAATTCAATTTATTTGCAAGCAATTTGATTTACCTGATAATATTATTATTCGTGCCTGGGAAGACATCTATTCTCCCATTCCATTTCTACATGCTTTATGTTTACTTTCTCTGTGTTTTCATGCTTGTGTTAATTTTTAGTGGGCCCTAAGCCTTTCTTTCGTGCATCTTTCTGTTTGCCTCGAAGCCAAAAACTTTACAAAGGCCTCTTAGATGTTTTTCTTTCCGCCTCTCGGTCCCTGAGGCTGTTTCCTGTTATGAGACTTTCCTTTTTCTTTTCCCTTTTTTGTTGTTGTTGTTGCTGTTCTTTGTTTATCTCGACGCTCTTCGACCTGTTGCTGCACGCGCGCCACCACCCATGGGCGCAAAGCAATTTTCTACGCGTTTTTTTCGGTACTCTCATTAATTTTAGATGTACAAGGTGACTATATCAAATGACTTTCCACATGGCAAACGACAACGTCATGGCATCTCTTTCGCTGGCTGGGGCCTCGCGAACTACACAGCCAGGAAAAGGTCAACAGAAAGTGTTAAAGTTGAGGTTGCTCCTGGCCCTTGATGCTACTGTAAGGTGCACTTTGCAGTTGGATGTGGGCGGACACATGTCCTTACCCCTGCCCAGCCCTGCATCTGACAAAGCCTTAGGGAGAAAAGCGCATTGTTGTAGTTCATGGAGACTGCAGAACGACCAGGCGACAGGTGTCAACGGCAGATGCTCCAGCGCAGGAAGTTAAAAGGTGAAGCTTCACCCAGGTTTAAAAGCAAGGCTACAAATAAATTGACTTGAATACAAGCTTTCAAGTGTTTAAATATTTCTGAAATGTGTTCAACAAATATGACTCAAAGTAAATGTGTGTTGAATGCTAAATGAAAGGAAGCGGAAATGTTCAAGCAAAAGTCGAACAAGCAACAGGATATACACTCACACATATGTATGTACACTCGTACGTAGAGTAGCACTTTTATGAAGCTAGCAACAAAAGCCAGAAATAATAACAAGCTGGAAGTAACAGCTTTCCGCTGTCTCCGCTCCCCACCGCTTTGCTCTATTGTGTGGGAAAGAAAAGTAAATAAAAGAAAGGAAACGAAACGAAACGAAAGGAAAAGAAAAGACAGTTACGTGTAAACAAAGCTTTGAATACCCTACATTTAGTGGACATACTTTCACATGATGGAACTGTGCTATTAGTATCCCTTCACCTTGACGAGTACTTACATTTTTCGCTGCTAAGCATCCAATTTGATTTAGACCAAACCTCTGCCTGAAAGGATATTGCCCCTTGCAAGGACATACATCTCTGTGTATGAATGTACCATATGTAGACACCGCCAACCAAATAAAGGCACAAGTGACACAGTTCTTGCACTTACAACACTCTCTCTCACGCCCCCCAAACATTCATTCATTCACTCGTTCAGACAACAACACATATGAGTATGAGAAGAGAATGTGTGTGTGTGTGTGTGGAGTCGTATCTTATTTATAGTCCGGTTGCTTTTCCGGCACTATGTTTGCCGTCCTGCATGATGCCATGTCAAAGTCAGTCTGTCAGTTGTGTCGAGCGCGTCCTGCCTGTCCAGCTGGTCCAGCTGGTCCAGCGTCGGGTCACTTGAAAAATGCGAATACGAGCGGTGAGTAGTGAGTAGTGAGTAGTGAGCGCAACAAGGTAACTCACTCTCGAGCTCTTGTTGTTTGGACTTTCTGTGAGTTCCTGCTGCTTGCAACATTGCATCAAAGAGCATGGCTAACAAGTGGACACAGGGCTGAAAGAACAATGAAATCGCATTTGCAGCTTGTCCGATGAAATGTGCAGGCAGCATAATAAATGAATTCACCTGAATATTCCATACACATACCATTCAACAGGCAGCTGTTAAGGATGCCAGCGAAATGTTCTTCTTCTGCTTTCGGACAATTTATGGCAATTTTTAGTTTAGCTGGACAATGTGGGAGCTCTTTGGATTTGGATTCAGTGCAGAACGCTGACAGGTGGAGTACAATGAACCGACTGAAATGTTAAATCGACGGCGTGATGAGAGGCCCGCCATAAAGTTCAGTTCAAAGGAAATGGAAATGACTTATTGTTGTACTTATCAGTTTCAGCTTTTCTTCGCTTTTTTCGCAACAGTTGTCAGTTTTTATATTTTTATTATTTTTCAGCCGGGGCCATTGTCTGTGCCTTGGGGATTGGCGAATTTTCAGCCAGTTCAACGCACACCATTGAGGTTGAAAGGTCGCCACATCGAGATTTACGACCAGGTTAACTTGAACTTAAGTGCAATTTGCCAGCGGAGTGGGAGGCCAAGAAAAAGTAATTAAGAGCAATCAACTGGCAATAATCATTTGTTTTAAGGCGAGATTTCGCCACCTCGACTTGCCAGTGACCCTGGGATCGATGCTTTTGAGAATCACATTAAAAGTCTAGGATCCATGTCTAGGATCGGGTTTCTGGTACTCTCTGAAGGTTAGGTAGATGCAGCAATCAACTGAGATTGGCTGTTCCTAATGAAGTTCCATATTAACATCGATTCGACATGTCAACCCTTACTACCACAGCTCATAGAAGTGTCTTTCAAAGAACGGGAGTTTTTGTTTGGTTTTATTCGAATATATGAATATTTAAAAATCCCAGAAAGGATACAGGACTTACCATTACAAATATATTTAAATAAGACAAATACATTCTGTAAGCCAAGAATGTCATTAGCATTGTATTAACTCTCCTTGTTTAACTATAACAAATTTAACGAATACATTTATACGAAATGTGGTTAACAGACCAATGCTAAATTTACAGTCGTAGCAGAAGACAGGATAATAGAGGGTGCTGTTGTGCGCAGAATATTTCATACATTTTGTTCGTATGTTAAAGTATATTTCTTAGGGTGAGGCGGTATACTTTCTCACTAAATCCGCGGTCACACTAGACCACTACTTCTTAGCGCCAAAAATGAATAGGAAAAGGTAAATACAAAATGTATCATAACTAATGCAAAGATTTATACAATTAGAGACATCTCTACTTATCTTAAGATATACGCCTTACGGCTCTTACAGAACCGAGTGCTTCAGGCACAATTCAGCTGGTGTCGAACATCAACACCATTCGACCAGGAAATTAAGAAGCCAACCCCACACACTACCCTCACACACATCTTATCGATTCTCAGGTATAGTATGAAAAGATTCTGTTCAATTCATAGGTCGAAGCGATAAAGATAAAGCGGTGTTATGAGTATTCCAACAGCGCATTCCAATGTTATTGAATTAAACAGATAATTTCTGTGGAGCAGAGATCGATGAATAGCTGAATACTGAGGGAATACGGGTGGAAAACAGCCAGGCCCAGCCGACCAAGCTGCTTCATTAAATCAGGGCCACAAAACACGCTCGTTTAATTTGGCAGTTTATGACCCTGCTATCAGCTCGTCGATATCGTTGACCGCAGCAGAGGCAAGTGCATTGGGCTTAATTATTCCCACAGTTGCCAATCCGCTCGCAATCAGGCCAGAACCAAAGCGCCACGCCGCGCCGTTACCGAACTCGCGGATTGTGTGTTGTTTTTTTTTTCTGTAGCAATCTAAAATCCACCAACGATCCAGTCATTCAATTATAACGCGATCTACTGTGCATACTTCATAACTTGCTACGTAAATATTTCAGAGTTTTATTGTTTAAGCAAGGACAATTACGTACAGTAAATATTCCATTCCGATGGGAGCCACAAAAAATAACAATGATGTAAGTACCCACTTTAGAGAAACTTAATCTGATAAATTATTAATTTTTACAAGAAAAATTTAAGTATTAAGCTACCCTTTCTACTCCCCAATGTCTTGGTATTAATTATATTCTAAATAATTAAGCAGCTTGGGTGGTGTCTCATACAATTTTATTGGATATTTGTATGTCCTTGAATGGCTGCAATCAACGATGTAAGACATTCACTTGGTTCCTGAAATTGCAATCTGGCTTTGCACCACTTGCTCGTGGCTGCATCAGGAACATGGGGAAAACCAGAATAACTTTGATAACTAAAATTACGTAAATATTTGTAATGTCTCTATTAGATATAGTCAGGCCGAACGTGAGACTTTAGGCACCTGGGCGGGTCAATTATTAAAATTCCGCGAATCAGTTGCTGCATCCTGGCCAATAAGGATTTGTCTATCAGCGGCAGTCTCAGTAGTTAAGCGTACACACGCGATAAATACAGCTAAAATGAAGTGATATTTTTTTGAGTAATCAAGTGAGCCATGAACGTGCTTTCATACCTGAAATCATTTGTATCATTTGGCTTCGCTCACTCATCCAAGCAGACATGCAGTCGCTGGATGAATGCAATCAATACGGCAAGAAAAAATTGTAAATTGCTGGATGGGGGCACGTATGCTGACAGTGAACCGTCGATCCAATTAGGTAGACCAAAATTATGCTCTGCTTTCGGCAAATTTGTACATATCTGTAAGGGCGCGTAAACGGTTTTAAATTGCCAGAGATGAAAAGGTACACGGGATGAAGCGGTACGGTGATTATGTTATCCCAAACCCTGGGAACAGCAAACTTTTCCCCACCAACTTAGACACAGTGCCATTTTTACTTGTTTAAAAAATACCTTAAGAATTTATTTTAAAAATAATTTCACAAACAGCCAGAGAAAAAAAGTGCTGTATAACTTACCAATTCGAATTGGGCAAGCGGCAGCAAGACACATTACCTACAGAAGGTGCGGTCTTTCGCTGTCTCACCTAAACATATTGAATTGTTAAGACAAAACATAAAATACGTGATATTACCCAAATGGTACAAATTACATTACCACTACCATTAATTAGTAGATTACAAATAAAACCCTGCCATAGAGCGTGTGCAAACACCCTACCTGGTGTGTTGTACCTTGGAGCTAAACATTTACAGAGAGAGTTGATAAGGTTGCCGGCACATTTTTTATCGCGCAGTCAGGTTTCTCCAGGCCTCGCTGTTCACACCGGGGTGCGCTTTTGATCCATCGTGGAATAAAAACAATTATTCTAAATTGTTGAATAATATTGTTGGTAGAGGAATGTATGAATTTGCATTCAACCACGACACCTTCTCACCTGTATAAGCACCATAGTGTTACACAACACTGCAAACCCTTTGCCACGATACAACAACAACTTTGTTAACAATCGTTCGCCGCATATTGTTAATGGTCGCGTGTACTTCGAGTGCCTTATAAAGTGTTCCTAACAACCAACGTTCATGTACCGCTCATGAATATGGCAAACAAAAGTTACCCCGCCGAATCACAACAGTTATACCCCCAGCCCACACGAGTGGAACTGCTGTCGCCGCAGACGGAAACAAATCAGGTGAGAGAGTAAACGGTTCTTTAACTGAGCAAAACACTCTACTCTCCTGCCCTCTTTGCAAGATCTCTTCTGTGTACCTCTCTAACTGTAAACTGTTCGATTTCCTGCTATTGCACTGTGCACTTTCTTTCTTTGTTGCATCCAACAAAAGAAACACATGGATAGTGGATGTTGGATGTTGTTGGATGCTGTTATTTTATCTCTTCTTCTCTCTTAGATTTTACTTGTTGATACTTTTATACCCACATGTACATTTGTTTTCAAATTCTTAAAATAGATAAACACACACGACGCTTACACATACATATGTATTTATGTATGTATGTATGTAAAGTACAATATGTATTTACTAGTATCAGCTGATATACGGTATAGCCCGTAGTGACATTGACCAGGGTACATAGGAACTTATACATATGTAACATACTTATACTGTACTTTCGTATAGTCAAATATTTTGGGGCAAATTTGCGATCTTTTCGTTCGCTTTATCAGCTGAATTTTCAGGCATTGCTTATCAGTTTATAAAGAGAGACCGCTTCAACCCAATCCGCTTTGTACTAATCACAATGCGCTTAAAGAGAAATGGAAAGCTTTGACCCTGGGTCAGTATTAGCCATAATTAGCGACAATTATTCAGATTAAAGCATTCTATTCCGGGAATAAATCAGTAAGTTATGACCCCAACAACAATGACGCACCGGACCGCGACACAGTACTAAACACTGTCACAGTTCAGTCTATGCGCACTTAAATGTTTTTCGTAAATATTTAACAATTCGGTTTTTAATTGCAGAAACCGGGATGGAGCAAGCTGCTGTTGCTGGTGGCCTTTGCCACCACCTTTGGTGGAGCGGTGTCAACGGGCTACTGCATAGGCGTTATCAATGCTCCCTCCAAGGTGAGTACCGACCCAATTCATGTATCTGTCAAGGGGAAGCACAACTAACTCTACTATCTTTACAGCTGATGAAAATTTGGTGTAATCAAACGCTGCATGACAACTATGGCAGCAACCTGAGCGAAACCGGATTGGATTTGCTCTGGTCGAGCATTGTTTCTGTTTTCCTGGTTGGTGGCGCCATCGGCTCGCTGGGCGGGGCTGGTGCGGCCAATAAATTCGGCAGGTATGTGATTACGGGCATTAATCAGTCAGATAAGCCGCGGCTAAAGCCAGTTTCAGCTATCGCTTTTCTAGAATTTTTAATGCCTTCTAATCTGCAAAACGAATTGGCATACGAGCTAAAAATATTCAGTAGGTCATTAATTCAGAGCAAATGCAAAACGGAAACTGTTAATAAGTACTGCTACAATTTCAATCCCTCTCTCTTCCTTTACAGAAAAGCATGTTATCTCATTTGCGGGGCGCTCTTCTCAGTCGGAGCCGTGCTCTTCTTTTTCTGCAGAGCCGCCAACTCTGTGGAAATGCTGCTGATTGGACGCTTTATTGTGGGTCTCGCATCGGGCCTTGTAACCGCCACCCTGCCCATGTATCTGTCCGAGGTGGCTCCGCTGGCGCTGCGCGGCACACTGGGCGTGTTCTGTGCCGTGGGTGTGACGGGAGGCGTGGTCGTGGGCCAGGTGTGCAGTCTGGCCGATGTCTTTGGCACCGCTGATCTCTGGCACTATGCGTTAACCGCTTACATGGGCCTTATCATTGTGTGCTACCTGCCCTCATATCTCTTCCCCGAGAGCCCCAAGTTCCTGTACATAGTCAAAGGCAATCGTGCGGCGGCCAAGCGCGAGCTGCAGCGGCTGCGAGGCGAGGGCGCCGAGGAGCTCATCGCCCAGGAGCTGGCCGAAATGGAAGCGGAGGCTAATGCCAAGGTGCAGACAAGCAGCTTCTGCGATGTGCTCCGCGATTCCCGCCTGCTGCTACCGCTTGTCATTGTCTGCTGCTTCCACGGCGGCCAGCAGCTGTCTGGCATCAATGCAGTGAGTAGTGATATTTTTAATGCATACAAATGTATGGGAAATTCATTGATCTGAGCCTTTTGCAGATATTCTACTACTCGGTGTCCATCTTTGAGAAGGCCGGCCTCTCAACAGTGAATGCTCAGTGGGCCAATTTGGGTGCTGGATGCCTGAATCTGGCCGTCTCGTTGCTGGGACCCTGGCTTATGGCCTACTACAACAGACGCACCCTGATGATGTTCTCCTGCGCCATGTGCTCCGTCTTTCTCTTCACAATCGCCTTCGTCTTGTACTATATTGTGAGTGTGATGTGTTTTTGCGTTTGATTACGTTTGTTGATTCTTGTTTTGTATGAATTGTAGGACTTTGTCAGCTGGTTTGCCATTGCCTGCATTTTCTGCATCATGGGATACATTTTCTTTTACCAGTTCGGCCTGGGCCCCATTCCGTACTTCATTGGATCAGGTAATTTGAGGCCGAGCCATCAGTCGCGTGACGACGCCAGCTGCCACAAGCGTCGCAGTCGAAGTCGAGTCTCGTGATGCCGCCAGTTGCTCCAATTTCCGAGCACTCTGTCTATAATTTAATTGAACGAGGTTCATTGGACCACTTTGATTATGACTATATAGGCTATTCCAGACACTCTGTCGTTGTCGCTGGCTCAATTATTGGACTGCTAACTGATTCGAATTATGCTTTTCAATTTGCAGAACTGTTCGAGGTGGCCCCTCGCTCCGTTGCCATGTCGATGGGCAGCCTGGCGTCATGGACCTGCAATTTTATAATTGGCATATCCTTCCCCAGTCTGCAGAATGCCTGGGGAGCCTTCGTCTTCCTGCCGTTCTCCATTACATGTGTGCTGCTCTGTTTGCTAACGAAATTCTATCTGCCGGAAACGCGAGGCCGCGATCCCTCAGAGGTGGCACCTCTTGTCTCCAATGGTTTCCGGTCCAAGGTCAAATGATACTCGTCGCACACGCACGTCTTACACTTAGATATAATTAGCTAATGATAGGTCTGTTAAATGTACAATTGCAAAGATGCGCGGGGCCGTGCCTAATGCCTTCATAGACAATAAGCTAACAAGCCAAACCAATTTTTTATCTTGTCTACGTCATAAGTTTTCTATACAAACAAAATAAAAACAAAAAAGTGATTGAGGAACTAACTTTAAGACCAAACAGTGCATACGGAACGTCCCGTCTCTTATCGCCTGCCACACAAGTTCAATTAAGCGCTCCGACTAATACTCTGTTAATTAGATTTATTGATGTAAGAAATGCGCCACAAGAGCGAGCCAGCGCGAGCCAACTGTGGATACTCTTCCGTCGAGCTGGTTCACTTTAGGCAACTGCTAAATGCCTGAGAGTTTATTGAGCGTTATGTGGAGGCCCAACCTTATAATAGATAAATAAAATCTATGAAACTCGTGAGCATAGAAGCAGTCTTTATCGTAGTGTATGAAAGCGCTCGGATATGCATTTGATGTGCAAATAGAAGCGACCGTGTCAGTGATAAGGAAACAAGTCAAACAATACACGAGAAATTTATCTATGGCGCGGGTTCTGTAGGTGCTGTAACCAACCGTAGTAGGAAGAGCAGCCGCGGTGTTTCCAAACCTTCTCTGTATGCAATTGACGAGGCAGAGATGGATGACTCACGCAGGTGTCAGAGCTCGGCAGCAAGTCCCAGCCAGACCTGGCACACTATAGTTTTGGCTCTCAACGTAGCAGCATCGCGGATTTGGTTGCTCTTTGATTGTGGCTCATTATGGTCTTTGTTATGGTGAATTGCTGATTTGACAGCCACTTTCTCGCACATCCGGAACGAGTTTGTGGCTTAAGTCTTTCGTTTGGCTCTCGATAATAATTTGAATTACTTTGATTTGTTTGCAGAACGTTACTCCTGCCGGCGGCCGCGGCTGGAACACGTTTCTGCTGCTCATCTGCGTTAGCGTTACGATGGGCACCACCATTCCGGTTGGATACTTCTTCGGCGTTCTCAATGCACCGGCCGAGCTCATCAAGCGCTGGTGTGAGGATATCCTGGCCAGCGAGTACGACACCATTGTGAGCCCCAGTCAGCTGGATATACTGTGGACAAGCATCGTCTCCATCTATCTGATTGGGGGCATTTGCGGCTCATGTTTCAGCGCTCTGTGTAGCGACAAGTACGGCCGGTGAGTGGGCAAAAACATCGGAGAGTCAACTCCTGGAATTATTGTCTGCCTTCCTCTTTCAGAAAGGGCTGCCTCATGATTAGCGGTGCTGTGCTTGTGGTTTGCGGCATGCTCTTCACTTGGTGTCGGGTTGCCAAGTCGCTGGAGATGCTGATGGTTGGACGCTTCTTTGGCGGGATTGCCTCTGCCCTGATATTCACCGCCCAGCCCATGTATCTGCTGGAGCTGGCTCCCTCGGAGCTGAGCGGCAGTGTGGGTGTCTTCACCTGCATCGGGGTGACGGGTGGCATTCTGCTCGCTCAGGTGATGACCCTGTCCGAGCTGCTTGGCAACGAGGATCTGTGGCCCTACGCCCTGAGCTTCTACACCCTGCTGGTAGTCGCCTCGCTGCTGCCCATGTGGTGGTTTCCGGAGAGTCCTCGCTGGCTCTACCTCTACAAGCGCGACTCGGCCGCCAGTGAGCTGGCTTTGCGTCGTATCCGAGGGCATGGGGCAGAGGAGGAAGTTCAGCGGGAACTGCTTGAGATGAGGAACACGTTGGAGGCCCAGGCCAGCAGCAAGGATAGCTCCCTGTGCCAGGTTCTGGGCGACAGAGAGCTGTTTCTGCCACTGCTCTTAGTCTGCTCCTTCCAGGCCACACAACAGCTGAGTGGCATCAATGCTGTAGGTCAGGCTGCGCCTTAAACTGTCTGGAAATTGATGGTCTCCGCTTTTCAGATCTTCTTCTACTCGCTGTCCATTCTGACGGAGGCGGGCTTCTCCCCTGGAGCAGCCACCTGGCTGAATCTGGGCATTGGCGGCTTCAATCTGTGCACCTCCCTGCTGGGCCCGCTTCTGATACAAAAGTTTCCGCGTCGTCCGCTGATGATGTTGTCCTGCGCCGTTTGCGCCCTATCGCTTTTGGCCATGTCCATTGGTTTGTACTTCCTGGAGAGCTCGGAGAGCACGTTGCTGACCTATTTCTGCGCTGCCTTCATCCTCAGCTTCATCCTGGGCTTCCAGATTGGCCTCGGTCCCATAGCCTACTTCATTGGCTCTGGTTTGTATTTGCTTAGCTCTCGTTTTGGCATGAGCAGTCGTCAATGCTTGATGGTGTCTTTCACAGAGCTACTCGAGGACTCGCCCCGCTCCGTGGCCATGTCGATGGGCAGCCTCTTCTCGTGGATTGGAAACTTCCTGGTGGGCATGTGCTTCCCCCTGCTCCAGGGCGTCTGGAGCTCGTTCGCCTTCATGCCATGCATGTGCGTTTGCATCTACTGCCTGCTGCTCACATGGCGCTATCTGCCAGAGACGCGTGGACGCGAACCCAAAGATGTCAAGCCACTGATGAGCCACGGACTGCGCTCCAAACTGGACTAAGACTATCCCCATACACAAATAGTAATCTATAAAATATTGTAATCTGTATATCCATCTAATATAAATCAGTCGATCCCTTGACCAAAGTTTTATCTGCCAGAAATCTATGAAAAAAACTCACCACAATGGCCGAGGAGAAGCAAGGCTGGACAGCGTTCCTGCTGCTAATTTGCATTTGCATCACCCTTGGGTCCGTCATTCCCATCGGATACTCGTTCGGCGTGATCAACGCCCCAACCAAGGTGTGTGTAGCTGTACCAAAGGAGAGCTCAAACCTCATTAGCCCCGCCTCGTAGTTCATCAGACTTTGGATCTTCGAGTCAGCGCAGTCCAGATACACGACCGTCTTGGGCGACACGCAGCTTACGACTCTAATGGCCTGCGTGGTGTCCATGTTCCAGGTCGGTGGCATTGTCGGATCTCTTTTTGCGCCCTGCTGCAACACGAAGCTGGGACGTAGGGGAAGTCTACTGGTCAGTGGAGCTCTACTCTCTGTTGCCGCGTTGTTCCAACTCCGTGGAAATGTTGCTGCTGGGGCGTCTAATAGGCGGTATGGCAGCGGCCCTGGTCTACACCACTCAGCCCATGTATCTGGTGGAGCTGGCACCGGCGGAGCTGAGCGGCAGCGTTGGCGTCTTCACTTGCATCGGCATCACCGGCGGGGTTGTGGTGGGGCAGCTATGTTCCTTCGATTTCCTGTTGGGCACCAGGAAACACTGGCACTGTGCCCTGGCTGGCTATGTGATACTCGTGGTCATTGGCCTGACGCCGCTCCTCTGGTTTCCCGAGAGCCCCAGCTACATGATGTCCAAGGGGAACACGGAGAAGAGCCGCTCGATTCTGGTGCGTCTGCGCAAGAGCGAGCAGCGCGCAGACACGGAGCTGGCGGAGATCGAGGCTGCCTCGGCCGTCGCAGTGGAGAAGAGCAGCATGACAGCCGTGATCTGCAATAGCAAGCTGGCGATGCCCCTGATCATTGTGTGCTCCTTCCATTTGGTACAGCAAATGAGCGGAATAAATGCGGTTGGCAGTGGTGCATAGATCTTTCGCCTTTCCATCATAATCTTTCCAAATCTTCCCAGATTTGGTACTATTCCGTGTCCATTTTTACAGATGCTGGTTTCACCTTGAACGTTGCCTCGTGGCTGAACTTTGCCGAGGGTGTGCTTAACTTTTTCGTTGCCCTCTTCGGACCTTGGATGATGGCCAGCTTCAACAGGCGGATCATGATGATGCCTATTTTCATCCATTTTCCTGGTTTTGCTCAGTGTCGGACTGGAGCTAATGGTAGCAATTCTGTTGAATACTCGTAAACTTTTACATGCTCGTACTTATCCCTTAGAAATCCTACCAGGAGGTTTCCTACGGCTGCATCCTCTTCCTGTCGCTGTACATTGTTGCCTTCAACTTTGCTCTAGGGCCCATGCCCTTCTTCATTGGTTCAGGTGAGTAAGCAAAATTTCTGGGCTTTACATATGCTATGTGACCCATAAATAGAGCTCCTCGAGTCGTCGCCACGTCCCGCTGCTATGGCCCTGGGCAGCCTGACCAATTGGTCATCCAACTTTCTGCTTGGCATGGTTTTCCCCCTTCTGCAGGAAGCCATTGGACCGTTTTCCTTCATACCCTGCTCTCTGATATGCGTCTATGGTTTCCTCCTGACCTTCCGTTACTTGCCAGAGACCAGGAACCGCGACCCCAAGGATGTGGCGCCCTTGCTGGAGAAAGGCCTCAAATCGAAGATCAAATAATAGCTTACGGTAGGGTATGCGTATATCGGTAACAGAACCCCTAGAGTATAGCCAAAAAGTAGCGTGGAATACGCTCTGCTCTCTCTCTCTCTCTCTCTGTCTCTCTGGCACTCGACGGCATTAATCTCCTCCACAGAGATGGGCGCACACGGCCAACAATGAGACGAGACGCGACGCGACGTCACAGGTAATGCGTCAAGATTAGCGCTTTGTGTATGTTGTCTATAAATACAGCCAGTGTGCCACAGTGGGCCACGGAGCGTCGAGGAGAGCGCACGCGGATTGCGAATGAGGCACTTGCTCGGGGATCGGTCGAATCGGTTTGGCAGCGGTAGGGCTACGCAACGCAGCGGCAGCACACGAAAGTGAATTGAAGTGAAAAGAAATCAAGTAATGTGCGTTTAAAAATACACCAAATTACGAAACAAATACAAGACCGCTGTTATTTGTTGTTTGTTGTGCAGCAACAGCATTAAATAATTTCCAATAGAATAGAATTCCAATCCCAAATCCAAATCTGAAGGCATCATTCGGTGCGTTGAATAACACTGATAAAATAATATACAGAAGCAGAAGCAGAAGCAGAGGCAGAGGCGGCGTGCACAAACATAAATATCGTCGTTCTACATGTACAGTTCGAAAATACATCTGATCGGAGCGAAGCGGAGCAGAGCAGCATTGAGATAGCGGTGCTTTCTCATTCATGACGTCACGGCCACGAGTGCACGAGGTGAGCATCTGGCAAGGAAGAACGCAGTGCAGCGCAGCGGCAGTCAGTGACGGCCAAAACAAAACGACTCTGGCAATTGTCATAATAAACAGGTTTGTAACTTGCATAAATAGCAATGGAATAGAAACGGTCTCCCGCCCGGCACAGGAGGCTGAGATCAGCTGTCAGCTGGCAGGGTGAAATAGTGCAGAGGGTGGCACACGCAACTCGATACGCATTCAATACACGCAGTGTACGGTCAATGAACGGAAATTAGTTTTTGGCTCACATGGTGTCCCGTCCGTGTACTGTCATGTCATTTGGTGGCTTGGCCAAAGTATTCTTGCCATCAATATGCGTGGATGTAGATGTCGTCGTTGTTTCTTATTTTTGTAATTTTTTTTGTGTGTGTGTTTTTTTTTTGTAAGTATTGCGATATTAGTGTGTCATTTTGTTCTTTTTCGTCCGGTAGTATAATTAAATTTGAAAATCTCTTCTTGTGTAGCCGCTGACACTTAACATTCTGTGCCTGTCTGTCATATTTAAGCAGCTTTTTTCGTTTCTAATTTTCTTCTTGGCATGGCAAATTAAATGCTGAAAATTAATTGTGCAAGTCTGCCGGCTGAAGGATCTGCATTGTGACTCAGCCTGTGCCTAATGAGCCCCACTGGGGCACATACAGATGATTGACAGATGGAACGTAACAGAAGACGCGAACTCTACGGAGAGGCAACTATATCATAGGAAAATTCTGCCCAGCGGTAGTCCTTAGCTACACAAAAAATATGTTTCCATGAGTGCTTTTCTAATCGTTTTCGTAATTTTCCGCACAAACCATCCCAGAATCCATGACGCATTTTAGTTCTTAACTAGAAGGCCAAAAAAGTTGAAACAGCCACTTCCCAGAAATAAATAATGGAGAATGCTGTTCGGAGTATCGGCTTAATCGACTACAACTCACTAGATATAGCATGTGGCTCTATATATCGTTTGGCTTTTTCCCCCACCAGTCGAAGATACCCATGACCCATGGGCAAAGAATATCAGATAAAAGGCATGCCAAACCTGAACTACAGTACGTTAATTAGGGAGCAGTTTCCGCCATCATCATCTTTGATCTTTTTTTGTGGGGCTAATCTTTGGATTATTTAGGTTAGCAGCATAAATGCCTTGGAAGTCTTTTCAGAGAGCAATTATAATTAAAATATTTACGCAATGCAAAACAGATATTTTGTGCAATAGAATCGGACTTTACGGGCTGCCGGACCCCAGACAGCGAACGCGCATTGCGCTTAGCCATCCAAAAATATCTCGGGGGAGAAACTCGTCAAGACTGCCATTTAATTGTTGACAACAAAAACCGGGCCGGACTGCACTCCGCCGCACTCTGCAATGATAGGCTTTCGATGATCCTAATTCAGCAGCACCTACGCTGGGATGTTCTTAATTATTGTACGAATACCAAGAACACACTCGAAGCTATTCCATTTGGCAGGGGGCAGCTTTTTAGTTCAGTTCCGCCCCTAATGTGTTTTTCTTTTCGTGTCCAAGTCTTGTGTATTTTTGTTAGCTGTTCCCCCGCCCCTACTCTACCCAACCCACTAGTATTTGCCCAGTTTTTAGCTTGTGTTTGGATTCAGAATCTCTTTTAATTACGAGTATGAACACAATATTTTTTTGCTGTAAATAATGAAAACATCGATTGCAAATTGATTTTAATTTATGTTGTATGTGCGCTGCCTCACCTGGCCCTGTAATTGCCGCTGTCCCCGCATAGCACGCGTAGTGGAAGTTCTTGGCGAATCCATAAAATATGTATGCCCAAGGCCAGTTCCAGAAACTTTGGGCCTCAATAAAAGTGTTTCTCTGGCCACAAATTAGACAAATGACTGTGGTTTGGCGGCTGGGGCAAAGCAGAAGTTTATAAAAATAATCTCAAATGAACTCGTATTTCACACCCACTAAATTAAACCTTAGAAAACGAAATGAAAAAGCAGAAGCAGCAACAGCAAGAAAAGGCGTTTTGGCGTTTTGGCGTTTGGCAACCGCTGCCACAGACACAGACAGCGAATCGCATCGCGTCGCATCGTTAGAAACTCTCCAATTTGACGCCATCTCGCTACGCCATTAATTCTTGAATGTAGACGGATGTCATCCTCCGTCCACGCGAGAAAATTGAAATACCACACACAAGCAGTAGATCGATCCGTGGGGATGAGATGATGTGACTGTTCCATAGCCCAGCTGCCAAGATTGTAGTCCAATAATTCATGTTCATGTTGCCCATTTATTAAAAATCATACGAACTCAGTATACAGATAGATCGGGAAGAACTCCGTAGGCATCCTTTCGACTTTAAGATGCCCTACACCTGAGCATCTCTTAACGAATTGTTATTTCTTAGAATATTATTTGATTGTTAATCTTCCAGGAAACTTTTTTATGTAGAACTTTTACCGATTTATTTATTTTTTTTAATGGTACCTCAAATCTCGAGCAAGTCATTCGCTTGAGGGAATGATTAATGTAACTTGTACTATGATATTGCTATGATAATGATCCACACCGCACTCTGGTATAAATACAATCTATTGGTTTGGTTACCTTACAATCCGCAGGTCAACCTAGCCTTTTCTGGGTTACACAAAAATGCCCCTCCGCAAATCGGAATGGAACCCCTAATACGATAGATTGAGCAACGTCTACTCGTAAACTACGAGTGTGCAGCAAATTGTATCCAAACTCTATTCGGACAGCTCTAAAAACAATGTATCAAGATGTTTACGAGTACATTCATATGTATGTGTTAAAGATCGTATATTGCACGATAATCCCAGACTAGACTATAAAAATAAAACACCTACTCGTACTGGCAAGGCAACATACTCGTTCATATGGGCACAGCACATAAATACGAATACGAATACGAATACTCATTCGTACGTTCTGAGTCCGTCCGTCATTGCTCGCAAAGATTTATGGCTGTTAAGCACTTTGATAATATAGCCCAAGCGTTTTGTTTATTTACCACTTTGTGTGTTTGGTCTAAACTGCGAGTAATCACGGATATATTTAGCGGTAGGTGTGCAGGAAATCCTGGATCGTCACTAATGCTCTCTGATATCTTACCTTTTGCAGCTACACTGCCAAACGCCCAGTGCCGATGGGTGGAAGGCGCAAGACACTCGGCTCGAAGCATGTCCAAGGAAACGCCAGTGGAACGCCCAGCGAAATCGAAACGGAAACGAGCTGCTAAGCGGACCGCAGCTGACCGGGGCCAGACATGTCCTCACGGCGGAGCTCGTTCCGCCGGAAGGAGAAGCCAGCATTTCAAAGGTTCAAGGATCACTGCCGCCACTTCACGGCCTTTATGTTCAGCAATGTGGGCATCATACTGCTAGTCACCTTTTACACGATTGGGGGCGCCTTCATCTTCCAGGCCATCGAAATTTTCGAATACGAGCGACTCAAGGCGCAGAAGCCGCATCGGTTCATCGAGCGAAATGTCAGCGGGGAGTGCCTCACGCGCATTTGGGAGCTGACGGCCGAGAACATTAGTTTCTTCGACCACCAGGCGTACAGAAAACGGTAAGAAATGGCCGCCAACAACTAAAATAATTCCAAATTCCAAATAGCTCAAATTCCCATTTTAATGCTTTCAGTGTCAATGATGTGCTGCTGGAGTACCAGCGGGCGATTGTGAAAAAACAGCTGAAGGGGCCCGATGTGGAGCAATGGAGCTTCTCCGGGGCCTTCCTCTACTCGCTGACAGTCATCACAACGATCGGATATGGCAATATAACACCGCACTCCGAGTGGGGTAAGCTGGCGACCATTCTGTATGCCATCATCGGTATGCCCTTGTTTCTGCTCTACCTCTCAAACATTGGCGATGTGCTGGCCAAGTCCTTCAAGTGGATCTACTCCAAGGTCTGCCTGTGCCGTATATGTCCTGGCGTGGCCAAGCGCCGGATCATACGGGAAAGACGAAAGATGCGCCACCTTGCGAGGGCGGTGAGTACCATGGCTCGTACCATGTGATGGGTGAGACTTACATTTCACTCATTTCAGCTCCAAATGCATCACATGGAAGGTGGCGGCGGGAGCAGTAGCTACTCCAGCAGCAGTTCTACCACCAACAGCAATAGTAGCAGCAGCAGCACCGACTACACGAAGAGCTCTCATCCCAGCTCCAGCATCGTGGATTTTGCGTACAGCGGATCCGATTCGGATATCGAGCGAGAGATACGCGGCAGCACGGACGAGATTACTGTCCCTCTGACAGTCTGCATATTCGTCATGGTCGGGTAAGAGCTTCTGCAAAGACTGCCATCTACAGGTCCTGTCAACACCTAGCGCTAATTCTCCATCAGGTATATTCTGTGGGGTGCCTTGCTCTTTGGTCGCTGGGAGGACTGGAACTACTTGGATGGCAGCTACTTCTGCTTAATCTCGCTCAGCAGTATTGGATTTGGTGATCTGGTGCCAGGTGATCGGGTGGTAAGTTCACCATTAATACAAATTAACAATATATGACTGAGGCATTTCTTCCGATAGATAACCGCAGATAGGGACAAAGTTGAGGTCAGCTTTATCCTCTGTGCCGTATATCTTTTACTAGGAATGGCCGTCATTGCCATGTGCTTCAATCTGATGCAGGTAAGTGTTTGTATTTTATCGTTCGATTTATATAATGGAACATATATTTCACAGGAAGAGGTTGTCCACAATATACGAGCCATTAAACGGGGATTCAAAGCCTGCTTCCGTTGTCGCAGCTCTTAGAAGCCTTACAATTACGTTTTATCGTACAAAATATTGATTCTAATTTATTGTCTTAGATAGATTTGTACATATTTATATTTGGACTAAGTAAGACATAGAATACATCATTTTCAATAGGTATATTTATAAAAGGGACACTTAATGCGCTGCTGCACCCCAAGACATTTCCCATTTGCCTGGAAGGGCGAACAGCAAATTTTGAAAACGGCGAGGCGACCAGCAATAAATCACGTTAGCTTCATCCATGGCTTTGGCTTGTTACTGGATATATGCTCCAAGCGTTTTCGTTTCGCCAGCAAACACTTCACCTCGTGGTCGAGTTCCAGCGGAGAGCTAGCGGACAGCGCCGCATAGTTTGGCACTGTGGTGGCACGCTTGTCCATGCAGGCATCCTGAAACTGTTTGCCCAACTCTTTGGCCATTGTCCCTTGGGCCGATGTTGTCAGCAGGTCAAAGGCTGTGCCCTTGAGTGCCTCAAATTGTCTTTTTGTTTTAGCAGTCACCTGCTTTTGGACGATTCGCTTCTTGACAACAGGCGTGCTGATATCGCTCTTCACTTTGTACGCTGGAATGCTCTTGTTGGCATCCACAATGAGTTTCCAATTGCGCACCTCTAGCTTCATGACTGGATTTGGTACCTTTGTCGCAGATGCTGCCGGTAGGCGTTTCTTCTTTTGTAGCGGTGACCAGGTTGGCGTCGGCGTGGATTTGCTGATCGCGTTAGGCTTGCGGCGCGTGTACGTGCGCTCCGGCGGCGGCTTACGCATAGGGCTTCCCAGGGGTGGAATTTGGTTCACATTAGAAGTGGAAGTGCCAGACACACTCCTCGAGTCCGTGTTGCTCAACATTCTAGGCGGCAGAAGCGCTGCCGGTGACTCCAAGCTAGAGTTGGAAGGCGACATGCCCAGATGAGGGGAAAAGTCTTGAATCTCGGCTTCAAATGGAATTGCTTGGAAACGCGCTTGCTCTGGTGTCAGTTCCATGGCCTTGTGTCCACCGCTGATTCGACGAATGGAAAGTGCTGTTGGAGTGCTTCTCGCCAGAGGTGTAGACGAGTTCCCCCTCTGCGATGTTCTCAACGGAGAACTGCTTACAGGTTGAACCACACAGCCCGCACCGCCTCTTAGTACTAACGGGTATGTGGTCAGGCTGGACTCACTGCAGCACCGACGATTCAGCATGATGTTTTGCATCGTTATCCTACCTTTGACAATCTGCGGCATGAACAGCTCACTTTCATAGCCCGGGCAGTCCACCAGCACCACCGTCTTTCCAGACAGCAGCTTTATTTGGAATGTTAGCTCCGCCCGCGGACTCTTGCTCAGCAACGTCGACAACGACGGCATCGATTTTGGTGGTATGGACGGCATTCTCGTGAATTAATGCACGCCTTCCGATGAAGTTGATTTTTACCAAACGCAATGTCAAAGTTGTGGAAAACTGTTTGTGTGATGAACGATAAGAACGATGTAAACCAACTAGAAATAATGTTTTGTTATAGGATTGACTTACGAAAAAGAGCGAAGTAAAACAAACAGTCAACTTGCTGGGAAATCTCCGTCGTCTATCGTTTAGATAATTAAGTTTTCTTGAAGTATTTTGAAAATTTGAAATATTTGACCAACAA
Organism: Drosophila guanche; assembly: GCF_900245975.1. NCBI lineage: Eukaryota > Metazoa > Arthropoda > Insecta > Diptera > Drosophilidae > Drosophila > Drosophila guanche. The sequence continues at coordinate 13,954,853 of NW_022995743.1, read as the reverse complement.
AAGGGCTTCGATTACACTCGGTGGTGGCATTTTCCAAATAATATAGGGTTGCAGCGTCGATAGTTCCCCTTAACTTGGAGATTTTTTAAAATAAACCGTCTAATGCAGTGAAATGCTACTTTAAGAGAGCCTAAAGTACGTCCTACCCTGTTATTTTCTTGTTTCGTTTAATAACCAAATAAAAATGAATTAATAACAATATTAAATATTTGTTTCGATAGCTAACAAGATCGTGCTTTCGATGGTACCGATTGAACGAATGCTCATCTCTAAGAGCGAGAACGCAACAACACTTCATACAATTTTACGACTGCAACTGTTTTTGATGTATAATTAAATAAAGTGAGCAACAACAAAGAATTGGTTTTAGTGGACAAGGTATGCAACATAAGAACTCAAGTGAATGCCAGCGTGGCAGATAAACCATATTCGCAATCAAAGGGAAAGCCATAAAAAGAAGCCAAAGAAAGTGGATAGCACGACCAGCACTTACACACACGCAACACTCCAACTGCTGTTAACTATTAAATATAATTATATATTTAATAAGGAAAAAAGCAGCGATTGGTGCAGTGTTCAAATTTCAAAACGTATTTGCTCATGTGCCACACGCCTGGCTCGCCCAAGGCGAAAATGAAATGTCGATGATTCATGCTGCCGCAGAATAACAAAACAAAACGCAAAAAAAAAGAGAAGGTGGTAGACGAACCAAACAGCCCCACCACAATCACATTGGTCTCTCCTAGTTATCTCATTCCCCCGTCCGCCCCTTTCCCACGAGCAAGAAACATGTTTAAAAATGATTATCTCATTTAAAAAATTCAAAATGCACGAGAACATCTTTCTTGGGCTTTAACGAGCGTTTGCTTTCTTGCTTATACGTTTATAATCCTAAAAAGATACTTTATCTTTATTGCCGTTTCTGGAAAGGAAGGGAAAACCCACAGTGCTGCAATCAATCAAAGAAAAACGTTTTGTAAACACTGTAAGAACAGCATCATCTGTGGACTTTGGCTACTTTGACACACTGACCCCAAAAGATAAATCTGTGCAGCCGCAACGTTAGAAAGAATCCTCCCAAAGTACGATGAATCGACAGCGGAAAGTGCCAATTATGAGGTGGAATGGTTTGGTTGATCAGCTGCCCCACAAGTGTATGCTTATCAGCTCTGGGGCTTAGATTCCTGCACGACACGACGCGAAACGAAATGAGTTTTATCGCTTCTGGAAAGAGAACTTTAATAATTGTGACTTTCTTTGTGTTTCAGTGAGCTCAGTCATTGCGCGAATCACAATGTCGGACGCGGACAGCCTACCCTACTGCTCTCAAGTGGCAAATCGCACCTCTTTCTTCACGAGCGCCTACAATGGAATACCGGAGACTCTGATATTGAACACAATATTCTGGGTTTTGCTCATTCTGCTGTTCACAACGCTGCGGCATCAAGCGAGCGACTTTGGCCGCCTAGCGCTGGTCAACAGCAATGGCAGCAAGAAGCGCTGGACGGAGATATTCTATTCGCGAGCGACCAGCATTTTGGAGCCCCAGCCAGGCACATCCACGCAGGCCACACCGAGACCGAGCGTCAACTCTCAAAACAGCGGCGACTCCACGCCACTGTCGCCGGTGCAGCCCGAGGAGGGTCTCTTTGGCTGGATTTGGGTCACGTTTAAGCTGCGGAAGGAGACAATCTTACTGCACACCGGCCCCGATGCAGTCCACTACTTGTCCTTCCAACAGCACTTAATGGCCGTCATGTCTCTGGTGACCCTCATCTCTCTGGCTGTCATTTTGCCCGTGAATTTCCTGAACGGGCCGAAGGATACGCCGTACGATGTGAATGCCTTTGGCCGGACAACGATGGCCAACCTGTCGCCAGATTCTCCTTGGCTCTGGGTGCACACAATCATTACAATTTTGTACATTCCGCTGGTGGTGCTAATCATGCGGCGCGCCTCTGGCCGCAATGCATTCAAAAAGGCTGCCACACGGACAATCATGATATCGAACATCTCGTCCAGCGATCGGAACAAGACCGTTGTGCGCAACTACATGCAGGAGCTCTTCCCAGACGTGACCATCGAGAGTGTCAGCATTGCGTACAACATTTCTCGTCTTTATGTGCGCAACGCCGAGTACGAGAGGATACACGATGCTCGTGTGTACTGTGAACACCATCGGAATCGGGACACGTTAATGGTAAGTGGATTTATACAGTGAAAGTTCTTTAACTGCAATCATATCTCTCTTGGCAGGCCAAGCCGGACATATGCTCGTGCAAAAAGGAGAATGCGTACGAATATTATCAGCGAGAGGAGCGTAAATTATCGGGGGATGTGGCCCGTTTGCGTGCCTCCACAATGAACGAGCCGCTGGACATTGCCTTTCTCACCGTGTCAACGGTGCAGGAGGCGCAGAACATTGTCACGCACTTCACGCCCGGCACCTACCGCCAGTGGGAAATGATGTTTGCCCCGTCGCCCGACGACCTCTTTTGGGAGAACCTCAATGTGAACAAGAGCCATTGGTATTTGAAATTCTTTTGCGTCAACTTTGTGCTCTTCCTGTTCCTGTTCTTCCTGACAACGCCGGTGATGGTAGTCAATCTGCTGAATAGTCGACCCTGGCTGAAGGATACGGAGGGCAAGATCTCACCCTTGGTGTCCGAGTTCCTGCCCACCCTGATGCTGTGGACGCTCTCCGCGCTGATGCCGGTGATTGTGGCAATTTCAGACAAGTGGATGGGCCACTACACACGCTCGAAGCAGAACTACTCAATCATGACCAAGTGCTTCAGCTACCTGTTGCTGATGATTCTGATATTGCCATCGCTGGGACTGACCTCGGCCCAGGCCCTGCTGGAGTGGGGCTTCACCAACGAAACCGGACGCTGGCAGTGCATCTTCCTGCCGGATCGTGGCTCCTTTTACGTCAACTACATCATCACTGCTGCGTTTATTGGTACTGCCTTGGAGCTGTTGCGATTCCCCGAATTGATTGTCTACATTTGGTCTCTGCTGAAGGCCAACTCCAAGGCGGAGACGCCCCACATCCGCAAATCCATATTGATCGAGTTCCCCTTTGGGACCCACTACGCATGGACCACGCTCGTCTTCACCATTGCGATTGTGTACAGCATCTTTTGTCCGCTCATCATGCCCTTTGCCATGGTCTACATCTGCCTCAAGCACTTCGTGGATCGTCACAACTTGTACTTTGCGTACGGACCCTCCAATATGATATCCCGCAAGGGCGGCAAGATCCACTCAACGGCGGTGACCATGACCAAGTTCTCGGTATTGATACTGGTGTTTGCGATGGCCATGATATGCTGCTTCCGCGGTGACGATGGCATGGCCCGCTTCCTGCTGCTCATCATCAGTTTGGCCATAACCCTGACTCTGTTCACGTTCATGTCTCCCATTAAACGTTGCGCTGCCACCCGTCGTCCCAGCATTGTGGAGATAGCTGGCCCGGCCCCCGTTTATGTGCCCGACGTACTCAAGGATCATGGCATACGGACCAGTAGTGTGCGGCCCTCAGTGGCCGGATTCGGCGGGTACGGCTCGGACAACGTTTCTGACTACGACAGCTCCCAGTATAGTGTGAACAGCGTGGAGACGTAAGCGGTGCCCCCAAGCGAAGAAATTACATGTTTTTTGTATATGGTAGTAGCAGCATAATGCTATATCTGTAGTCTATGCCACTGAGAGCCTTTTCAAGTTGACACAAACAAAAGCGGGAACACACGAGGGAGGAAGCAGTACATATTGTGATATCTGAATCAACCTCGTTTTCGTTTTAAGATGACCCCACGCGACCCGCTATATATTTATTTTGAGAATTGTATATACTCTATTCTACTCTATCTATCTAACTGTAGCCCTATAATATTTAATTTGTATATATTTGACTAATTTGCTAACCAATTGCTCTAAAATGAGTCGAGAGATGCTTGCAATAATAATAATAATAATGATAAGCTAGTGAAACACACAGTGCATTATATTATAGATGTTTTCAATTAATTTTTTATTTATGGTAAATAAAAAACTAGTTTATGCGTATCCATTTTACATACAGAAGTTTCGAGTACCAATTAGGGGACCTATTATTTAATTATTTAAATATATTTCCATTAGAAAATTAGTCTGCAAGTGTCTACTCTTCTAACCGATCTTTGAAGAAGAATCTTAATTTCATTGAATCCATTAAATATTATAGTTTATAAACAAAAGACAATCATTCAAGTCCAACAAATGAATTTCATTTTCAACAGTCGGACGGGGGTCGTGGCACCTGCGTGCTCTGCCAAGAGTCCCATTTTTGTAAATAAAACGCTTAGTTTATTGAATGGATAAAGGTAACTTACAAAAACAAACTGTAGCAACGGCCCTACATAGATGCTACATATCATGATACATAATAGTTAGGCGGCTCGCACTGGCAAAGAAACACACCAAATGGACTTCAATGGACTTTTAGTATGTTTATGCATATAGTAAATATAAAGATGGGTGTTACAATCAAATCAGAGCACGGTGTTCCAGCCAACTTATGCCACGTAGTTATACTGGTTCTGATTATCCTTGTCGCGCTCCATGTAGTCTCGATCGATGAGCGACTCAATGCGTTTCTTTAAGTCAGCGGGCTGGCGAAGAAAAGGAGCAATGTGGGCATTGAATTCGCATGCGAATTACGTCAAAAGACTCACCTTGACGGGGAAGGTTAACTGATTGAACAGCTCGGTGATGAGTAGATTGTGGCTTAACGTTTTGCGCATCTTCATAATGCGCACAATGGCTGCATCGATCTGGTATTGACGATCCTGGAACACACGCTCCTCAGTCGCCTTCTGCTCCTCATTCTAAATCGGGGAAAAAGTAAAAAGTAAATGAGATTTTCTGTTTTGAGTTTGCGAAGTGAAACCTACCGTCTCTTTCATTTGAATCTGATTGATTTTGATTCGGAACAATTTGTTTGTGAACTCATTATTAAAATCGAACTGGTCACCATCCTCGATCTCGCGACCCTTTGGTGTTTTCGTTATGACGCGGGCGCGTCCACAGGCCAGCGACTGAAGTGTTCGACGCAACTCTCCATCCTCGATCATGGTGGCGGCCAATATCTCCTCGTAGTTAAGCACCGTCTTATCGTTAAACAATAGCAGCACCAGAGCCTGAAACAGCGAAACCAGCAACTCCTTGGAACCCTGCGTAAGACATTATTAAGTTTAATAGAGGATTACGATTTGAATGCTTCTGAATTTCAATTACCCCCTCAAACTGTGCACGAAGCATGCAGTTGCCCAACGTGGGCTGCCATTGTAGCTTTCGTCCGCTGTGCTTTTCCAAATAAAACTTGTTGAATATCTGCTGTGGGTTGATGAGCTGCGGCGGCATTGTCACCTCTGTTGGCGCATATGTTGGCCAGTAGCCCATTGTCAGTATACTGACGCATAGGTCTAGGTTATGGACATCGCGATTGTTGCTGAGAGCGTGGCCGCGGAACGCTGTATTGATATCGCGGCTCAATTCCATGTCCTTGAACATGCCCTCTAGCTTCGATGTGAAGCCTCCGCCACATTCTTGTTTCAGCTTGGACAGCATACTCTTTTCCGAGTCCACTGAAGCGGACTTGCCCACAAGCAATCGCTTGGCCAGATCCTGAAGAAGTAAATCTCAAGTAAATCACAAAATATCAAATGTTGTATAACAATAACCTTCTTGTAAAATGCCTCAAACACATCCTTGCCGTGTATAAAGCGAAACAGAACCATAATCTTATCCAATGTCTTCTCAAGTTCTTCATCGGTGGTGCCCTTGTTGCCAGATCGCAGCTTCATGTCCACGTATTTTGCTGAGTACGAGAAAAATCAGGTTACAGGATAAACCAATGAGTTTGATTGAATGGCGACCTACCAATGAGCTCTGCTGGTTTATTGGCTCGTTGATTGATAAAGAATTCAAATGCCTCGCGTAACGAATTCGTGAACTTCTCATTGCGTGCGAAGCAGTTGCGGACAATGTAATCCATTTTATCTTTAAATTCAAGCAGATCCTGCACCATGCTCTTATCCTTCTCCGGGTCAATGACAATGGTGCGTCCTTTTTTCTGCAACAAATACAAAGCTTTAGATAAATTAATAAAAGGTGAAGCCTTGGCGGATGGATTACCTTAATGTATCCATTAAAGTTGCCGCAAAGCTCTGATGTGCCGTTTTTGACACGGCTAAGCAGGCTGTATAGCAGTGTTAGTTCGACCCATCTGTTGTCCTCAAGCAACGAGTCCAGACCCTTCTGCAGTATGGCTGTCAGATGTTCGGCCAGCAGCTCCTTCTCCACATTATATATAAGCGGATGCCTGTGGGTGGGAATCGAAGGATAAGTATAATTTGAATGAAGCAAATGTTTTTTATATACTTTGTGCTGGAGTCCAGATAGTGGAGCAAACGCTCGTGCTCCTCGGCCAGACGCATGCTAACGTGCTGCAGGTAACCGGGCACCTCCAGGTCCTGCATCATACGTTGACTCTCAGCCTTATACAGTTGATTGGTGGCATCGAGGAACTTCTCCTCGAATGAACTGGAGTAGATCTGCAAATCGCACAGCATCCGCACCAAACTCTTGAGCAGACCGCGGTCCACAGACGCGCCCTGTCGTTCCTTTTCAATGAGGGCTAGGAGACCATCTACCGTCCGCTTCTGGACGACGCTATTCTGAGCAAAGTGTATGCGAAAGAGGTCCAGCCCCATGTCCCATATTGAGTGGATAAATGAGTTTTGCAAAACATAGGTGCGATCCATGTACAGGAATATGCTGCGTATCATAATCATCTGCTGGCAGAACGAGAGCCACCAGTTGTTGATTTTCTCCAGGAGCACCTGTAAGTTGGTCCAATGTCTAAACGTATGTTTATTTTGACGTTGCAGCCCACTTACCAGCTTGTCCATGCTGCCCCCAGTGAGCTCCTTCAGCTTGATATTCCGCTTGACATGCTGCTCAGTCAGCTCCTTGAGCTTCGTGTACAACTGCGCGTCCATTTTATGACTGCACATGTTCACAACGGCCTGGTAGAGCTCCTCCAGTGAATATTTAATGGGCTTCGACAGTTGTATGGCGATAACGGCCTCCTCGAGCTTCACATAAGTGTCCTCGGAATAGTTATCGGGCAGTGTGGGTTTATCTATGGAATGGATACAAGATAGACATGGATGGTGGGTGAATAATGTATTAATGTCATGTATTAATGCCACTCACCTTTGAAGTTCTTAATCACTATCTTTTTGACATCGCCTGGCTTGCTGTTGTGGATGGCACCAGTGCGATTAAGTAAGTTTGAGGTAGTTGATGCCGATCGAATCTCGCCATGGCTCGAACCAAGCTTGGAGAAATTCGGCAGGCGTTCGCCGTTTGTAGACGCAGAGTTCATGTTTTGGGCAGCGAAGGCACTGCGGCCCATCATCAAGGCGGCGGCACTCTCAGCCTTTTTCAGGCAAGCAGCAATGTTCTCGGTGTTTTCGTGCAGCTCTGTTGTATCCATAGGCTTATACTTTTTAGCAGCACTCATATTTCGGACGCACTGTCGTCCACTGCCCACTGCAGGGGTGAACTCGGGGTGCCTTTTACCCTTACCTTACCTTACCCTTACCGTTCCAGTCAGCTGCCTCCTCGTACCGGTCCCGTCGTCTCCCTGTTATTGTCCTGCACGGGTATTTGCATGCATCACAAAGTGCACTTGATGGCCTTCGAATTTACAATGTTCTTACCTTTGCAAGGACTGTGCAAGTAGCCACTCGTGTTGCAGTGATATTTTCCACGACTTTCGCACTTTGCCGACAACAAATTGGCAGCTCGCAACCTCAAGGCGATGGAAGGTGCTTTTCTTCTCGGTCCGATGGACTGTGCTGTGACACAATTGGGTGTTTACTTTTGTACCAGATGGCCAGCTATTTATCAGAGCCTACCCGGATCGAATCAGTAATGTAATAATAATAAGCCTTTATGCATTATTTTATTAAAATATAAGTTGCATGCGGAAAATATTGCTTTGTAGCCAGTGTGACCGCGGATTTATTGATCGAATATACCGACTGACCGTCAGAAATTTACTGTCTCATTTATAAAATATACCGGAAAAATACTATGTCAAATGGAATGTTGCTTTGCTACACGTACAATTTGAAAATGTCAAAAACTTGTTTGGTTCTTTATACAATGGGTGTGATTAACTGAATAATTTGAATCTACGAAATTATATTGAAAATTTGAATGATAGTAACATATTTAGCTCAGAATACGTGCCAGTAAAGAACCAACATCCACAAATGTTACCTACCATACAATTAATTAATTATTTTTTAATTTTAAAGTGAAAGCAAGGAAGGAATACAAAATACAATTCTCGTTATAACCCATAAATTGTGTGGACATTCGAGCCGCAGGTGCAGTATACAAATTGTTAACTTGTGGCATTACCCAGTTGCGGTTTTTTGAATATTTAAAACAACTTTATGAAGGTATATTGCAAATCGAACTATGAGGAAGGAAAGTGGTCGTATCTTCGCTTGTTGATATGCGGTTCGGACTTTAATAAATGAAATGAGCTTCGATTTTGATCTTAACAAATGTGAACTCTTCAATGTGTATTTCGCAGATACTCACCCAGCCATTAAAAAAATGCTCTACTATTTTTTGGTAAAAACACAACCTTATATATGTGTATATATTTAATAAGCGTTATGTTTTTCCTTTTATTTGACTTAAATATAATATCAAATATGTTGAAAGGTTTTGCTAAATAAATACTGAAACGTGTATACAAAATGTATAAAAGAAAAAGGAGAGGGGTGTTGAGTGTCTTAAAAAAAACGGGGGGTATTATGTACAGTATAGAGTATACATATTGTAGGTCTTTAACTGATCATGTGTGCTGTGCTTGCTGCTTTGCCTTTGTTTTGCGTAATACAACAAGTCAAGTAGTCTACAATTCTTAGTTCTTTGTTCTTTGACAGCGCATTTAAATTGTAATATTCATATACAGTTAGTAGTACTACGTTAAGATAATTTATAGACTTAATTGGTAACAATTTCTAGGTACCAACGGGGTACATACGGTGTACGGGTAGTCGTATCTATATGCATTTATCCCCTTTTCTTGTTCTCATATCTGGGGGGGGTTAGTTTAAGTAAATGTTTCTTTCATTTCAACGTTGTTTTATAAACTTTCTCGTCATCAATTAATCAACAACTGTAATACAATACATATGCATTTACGTACGTATAAGAAGCCAAGAAGCCCAACCAGGTCGGGTCTTCTTGTGGATATTATTTAGTATCTGTATATGGCAGCATCTAGTGTAAGCATACGTAAACATATAAATCAATAGATTCCGAGTAACTTTTGCGCACAGCGTGTAATGGTAAGGTTAGTAGATACATTTATGGTACGAATTACAGCAGTTTGCAGGACATATTCGGTTACGAAAGCATTTAAAAGGGGCTGCGGTTCCTAGAGGACCTTCTTCTGGTTGAAAATGAAATGTACATGAGATGGCAGCAGATACAACAATTAATTGTTCACTTTAGACATTTATATCTGTATGTAATATGCATATGTATAGCTTGTGCCTACGGTTACAATAAATAGTCGCATGATTTGTGACATAAACGTTTGTAATAAATAAAATCTTGTCTTGTTTTAAAGGACGCACACACATAGAGATATATACATAGAGTCACGCACAGCCGACAGACGCACAGAAACATACAATACACACATTCTGTTTGCCCCTTTAGTCGGGCAGCATGTGGACAAAGCTGACGGGAAACATGCCGCGTCGCGATGGCTGTCCCTCGATGATGCCCTCCATCCAGTTGTCATCGTCGGTGCGCTCATTCAACACAATCAATATCTCTCCCTCCTTGAACTCCAGCTCATCATCGTTGTCCGCCACGCAGTCGTAGAGTGCCCGGCACCGTCGCTGGCCATTCTGTGGATCAGTGAAAAAGTTGTTTAGCCCAGGAACCATGACCATGGCTCCCCTTTCCATGCTTACATTGTGGAATTTTCCGCTTGGGCCTGTTCCTGGACCGCCTTTGGTTGGATTGTCGGGCGATGAGTTGAGTCGATCGTTGTCACTGGACGAGACATTCGAATCGGCCGAATGATCCAGGCCACCGCCAGAGCTGTCCATGTCCGTGTGCCAGGACTCGTAGTCGGTGAAGTTTGCCGATTGATTTATCAGCTGCAACAAATAAAGGGAAAGGATTAGCAAACTTCAAACAGCCACCAAATATTAGTGCAACAAAAAGAGAAACGGATTTAAATTGTGTTTGGCGCAGAGGGTTAGGGCTTCGAAGGATGCAAAAATAAACAGGACATTTTAGTAGGTTCGAACAGCAACGACAACGACAACGACAAAAAGAACGATTCGTATGTAAGTAGATAGAAATGTCGCTTGTCATTGAATGAAAATGCAAATGAGCAAAAGAGTTTGCCATTTACCGTCTCCTCACTGGACTGGGATAGTCTCAATCTCTCAATCAAAACAGTTTGTTGCTTGCGCTGAAAGTTTTTTACCAAATGCAAATAAGATTGAATTGAGAGATTCATTAAGTGGTTCAACATTACTACAGGTTCGATTATAACAGAGCAGGACCAAGACCTGTTGCACAGGCCATGGCAAAACTTACTTTTCGTGGCGGCGCTATGGGACCCTCGTCTATGGAACTGATGCTCTCATTCGACTGACCATTGGAAATCTCACGCTCTGTGAAAGAAAATAAGATTCAACACAGTACGAAAGAGTAGCTGGAGCTGAATCTTACCTGACGGCGGTCCGGGTGGCGGTATCTTTGGGCGCATTAATGCCGACTTGTCCACATGCTTGAGAGTGGGCAGCTCCCCAGTGGGTGGCAGCACAAGCTTGGCTCCTGCCAGATGGATATTACGATTCAGCGACTCCCCGCTGGGCGATCGCTTGTGGCCAAACGTTGTCATGGCAGGCATAAGGCTGCTGCTGCTGCTGCTCCCATTTCCCGATCCGCCAGGAATCGCGCCGTAGCCACCTCGGGGACTGCTCTCCACGCTGCGCAGGTGGGGCAGCGTGCCATATGCCACATCCAGGGACTGGTTCTTATGGTTGATGGCGCGTATATCATTGGCATCATAGTTCTGCGAGTGTCGCGGCTGATGTGGCAGTGTGCCATAGAAGGTGGAGCCGGAGGAGGCGCTGCCCAACGTTCCTGGCGGCGGGGCCGGAGCTGTGCGCTTCTTCAGAGAGTTCATGTTCGCCGTTGATGTGGACTTGCGGGCTCCCCCCGTCACATGGCCCAGCTCACTCTGCTGCATATTCAGACTGTTCCTTGCCGCACGGACACTCTGACTGGAAGCGGAGCTGGGACTTGAGCCACCGCCCCCGCCGTTGCCAGCACCGCCGCCGCCCACATTGCTGGCACTGCTGCCCAGATACTGGCCGACGCTGATGTGCTGCTTGGGCGAGGTGCCCGCGGAATGCGTGTAGCTGGGCAGGCCCGAGGGCAGCGTAAACTGTCGGATGGGACAGTTGGCGATTGGACTAGAACTGGACTGTATGGAGTCGCAGGTGGATGAGCGTGAGCGCAGCACAGGCGAATCCCCGCCAGCAAAGCTGGGAGGACGCGATCTAGATTTCTGTAAAGCAAAAAAGGAATAAGAAGGATACGCTACGGGAGTCGGAAGAATCGCAAAACATACGCGCTCATCGATGACTGTTTCATCGTCACTGAAATCCGTGGAGCCATCCTCGTTGGGCAGATTCCAGTCGGTGTTTATGTGATCAAAGGCGCTCTTCTCCCGCTTTATGGCACATTCAATCTAGAGTAAAGTAAACGAGAAAAGGAGCATTTCTGTTGAGAGTTCAATTGAGTATTTGTGCCTTTACTCACCAGCTCCCTGCAGCCATTGTGTCCCATCTCTTTGGCTATATCCAGCGCAGTTTTGTTCTGCGAGTTCTTCAGCTCGTAGTCTGCCCCCGAGCGTAGCAGCAGCTTCATGCACTCCCTGCGATCGTGTAGGGCGCACAGGTGCAGCGCCGTGTTCTTGCCGGTCAGGTCCAGCAGTCCGGCTGGATTGGTGGCCTTGTTCAGGCCCTTCGGAGGCATGTTCTGTATGAGAAAGTCTACAATGTGCAGCGTGGAACCCATCTCCCGCAGCACCGCCAAATGCAGAGCCGTCTCGCCCGCATCCGAGCTGGGCAGGCAGCAGGTTAGATCCGCTCCCTCTGCCCACACCTGTAGCAGCTGACTGATGTCAGCATTCACGATGGCCTGCTCCAGATCGCACCGCAAATCATTGTCGTCCGAGCAGGTGCGCATCACATAGCGCTTGGCCACGTACTTGGCCCTAATGAAGTCGTAGCGCTCCTCCCTGAGTATGGAAAATAGATAGATATTATTACAAATGTCTGCATAGCTCACTGGATTAAGGGGGTGATACTTACATGCTGCTCTCGTGCTGCAGCTTCCCCCTGCCCAGCTTTGCCTCCATGATGTCGTTCAGGGTACTGTTGCCCATGGCTCGGGCGATCAGCAAATTTGCCGTGGTCAGATTGTCCAGCGTTAAGCTTTGAATGCGCGAGTGATGTACGCCCAGATCGCGATGGACTCCCGAGCACTGAATGCACACAAGAATGCCGAAATTCAGGCTGATCCAGGTGACATCGTTGCGGGAGCCGCAGTCGCAGCAGCGGTCGTTGCCGGGCAGCAGCTGCACGTAGCGGATCACAGTTTTCTGCAGCTCCACCAGGCTGGGACTCATCTGGGGATTGGCGTGCTGGAAGGCCTTGGTGAGGGCCTTCTCCTTGCAATTGACCAGCACAGCCATCCAGGCCTTCTGATCGGCCTCGTCCTCGGCCTGAAAGTGGTACGGGCGATTGTCTACGAAAGGAATATAATTATTATCAGCTGCTGTCATGGAGTTATCTACACTTACAGCTAATCAAATCGAAGCCCCGCTTATCGTCCGGCACTGGTTTGATCTGGCAGGTGAGCAGATTGACTTGGGTCGGCGGCTTTGACTCGTCCGCATGGAATATGTCGAGGAAACCATCGCTGGTTACACGACAGCGTCTCTTCTGCCACACGCGACGCACCTTGCCCTCGCTCTTCTTCAGCAGATGCCCCTGCCGCGTCACCCCGTGATGCTTGTCACCCTGCAGCTGGTGCAGGGAGTAGCCCGCCCCCCCGCTACGGATCTGGCTATCCGACGATGATGGCACATTGTCGACCCGCTCAAAGTCCGGCGTGCTGCGCAGCAGCGTTCGCAAATCGAGCAGACTGCGCCGATCCTCGTCCTGCTTCTGCTTGATCACGTGCAGCTTCTCGCTCAGATCCCCAATGTAAGTGCCAAAGTGCTCGATCGTCTGCAGGCCGTCTTTGAAGTAGCTGCAATGCATAAAGGAGAGCTGATTAGCAAGCCTTTTGGGGGCTGCTGACTGTGCCACTCACTTGCTCAGGGCGTGATAGTACTCGACTAGGTGCTGCAGCAGCTCGATGCCTGTTTTGGTTTTAATATCCTTGTACTTGAGCAGATACTCGCACGTCTGCAGCTGATAGAGCCTGCGCTCCTTCTCCATCTCCTCGGACACCACAGCGGCATCGATCTCCGTGCGCACCATGCCCGCCTCCTTGGCCTGTGCCTTCTTCTCCTTCTCGATCTTAATGAATTTCGCCTCGTAGTCCTTGGCAGCCTTATCGAACGGCCGCTTCATGTCACCCTTGACGCCCCTCAGTTCGCTCTTCAGCATCGAGTCCACCGGAAACATGACAATGTTGTTGATGTTCTGCATCTGCAAGGGCATGAGGAAGCGAATGAGGAACGAGGATAAAGACTCAGATAAGAGGGGCAGTTCGAATTTATGTACCAGGGTCTTCATCAGTGCACTCAGCTCTTTGGTGACGACGCTGAACTTGAGGAACGCCGCCCCAATGTCGGGCTCATCCTGATCGATCACCTTGCCGCCCAGCCGCTCCAGTGCTCGTACCATGAACATCTCATTGTCCACATGGGCTGCAAGCGGACAGTAAGTATGGTGTGAGTGTCTCTGGCAATGTATGCAGTATGCACTCCCTATCATGTACTTACTGTTCCCCGAGTTGTGTATGGCCTTGACCGCCTTCTTCAGCTTTGTGAGGCCTTCCCGGTCAAACTCCAGGCGCTGCAAAGAGTGAGCAAAGATGGTTTCAGTTCTGATAAAAGCAGGGGCAGTAGAGAAGGGACAGGGTTCAGCTGAAAACGGAAGACAATCAATCAAATGTGCCTGTACGGCAGACAATTGTTCCCCAAATGCATTTAATAATATAATTTGGTATTCCATGCACTGCCAGGCCCCATCCGACACCTCTCCTCCCCTCCCTCTCCCATTTTTATGGAAAATGTGCCCACAAGGTCATTTCATTTAATAAAATTAATAATCACCCCCCAGTTACAGTCCCAGCCACAGTCCCAGTTTAAATGCAAGTCCCCCACCACACCAGCTCATGCATCAATTAAAATCATCAGCATCATCAGCACTCCACTTCCATTTGAGGGACACATTTTTTGTGAGGTAAAATCTGTTTAGCTCGGACTTATTTGATTTGTGAAAAACTCTCTCCTCTCCTCCAGATGCATTCCCATTCTCCTTGACCCATTGGCTTTAGCCTAATTGGTTTCAATTCCATTTTATAAAGAAAATTCCATTAAATATCAGAAGAAAGCCTCGCTGCCCGCTGCTTATGGGGATCCACATGGAATGTATTCTGCCCTGATTGCTGGCTCTTTTATGAATTATGAACTCCAAGAACCATTTGATGCCAATAAATTCTGACGGCCATTCCCAGCGTAGATTAGATTAAATGGTTTATTTTTTTGTATATATTTATAAGCTCACTATTTGGAAAGGCAATTCCCACACCTCTCGCTCTCTCTATTGGGGGAAAAAAATAGTCGTGAAAATGTGCAAAGCCAATTGAGAAGTTGTAAGCAAGGACACGTGTTTGATGGCGAATATAAAGCTAAGAACAATACAAATAAGTAACTCACGAGTTGGAACTCGTTTCTCTGACGAATCTGCTCGCCGGTCGGTCGGGTTGACTGGTTGTTTTGCTGTTTTGATAACAAAAGGCGCTAATTTATACCGAATCAAAGGTGAATCAAAGGCCAGCTAACCCGCAACATGGTTTATGGATCACCGCAAATATGTTAATTTATGTGGAATAAGCAAGAGTCCTAACTCTGTCTGCCTATGACTAACACTTGGCTAATGCATTAGTGGCACAAAATTTGCAGTTGCAGGGGAAAATAAGATAAAAATCTACACAAAAGCTGATATTTAATTTAATTTTAGAAAGATTTACAGACACGAAAAACGGGAAAAGGGAACGGGGAACGGGGGAATGGAGAACGGTACGGAACACGCAAGAGACAAGAGACAAAAGCTGAAGCGAAAAAATGAAATGAGATGGAAATAAAGTAACACCCAACCCGACCAACCGTCTGTGTGTTTGGCGGAATGGGGGTCACTGGGTTGGGGGGAACGCGACTGCCACTGCGACGGGGACACACTAAAATCCATCAGCAAAATTAAATATTTAATGTTTGATGTTGAGTCCGGCCCCAAGAAGGCGTGACGTGACGTGACCAGCAGCTCTCTTGGCTCCAATTATCAAATGTGTGGAGTGCCAGGGGCCGAGTGCTAAATTTGTTTCGGGAGATGGAAACTCCCTATCCTATCCCCCATGAGAAGACCCTAGGAGGGGCTGTGGCACATTTTACAGCCAGACATTGCATAATTTCCATAGCCAGTCACACACTTTGGTGCGGGGCTTCTGCTTAAATGACAAATGGGATGAATTTTCCACTTGAGCAACAGCCACTTGGCCACTTTCTGTGGTGTGTGGTGATAAGTGAGCGCTTTTCCACACCCCCAGCCATTCCCATTAGCCAGTACTAAGCCTTGACTAATCAATGTGGTTGCTTCTGTCATTTCGTTTTCTTATCACACGCCTTTTCCGGCCCCGCAAACACCACTTTGCCATGTATTTGTTGTACTTTGGTTTATCAATGCGGTGGAAATGGGGAGGGGACCGACGCACTGGCAGCAGCAGCAGCAGCACCAGCAACAGCAGCTGCTGCGATGACTAAATATAGAAATTGCAGCACAATCGTGTGGCAGAGGCACCCACTCCCACTCCAGACCCGAGCAGCTGTGTTGCTTTAATTAAGAATGCATTTAGTGGGTCCCGCCGCGTTCCACGTTAAAGCAAAACCACCTTGCAGCCGCAGCAGAGCGAGAGAGAGCGCGCGCGCGATGTAGAGAACAAGAGAGAGAGAGAGACAAATTGGCGCCGAGCCAATTTGTAGAAATCTTTTTTGTTGCTCTAATCGTTATTTGGAGACGCCGACGCCCCTTCTTTGGGCGTAACAACCCACTACACTTATCACTTTTCCAGGTAATACGTCGATTTATTTATAATAATTGGCTGTCATCATTATTGTTGAGCTTACCTCTTCCAGAATGCCAATCGTCTGGCGGCAGTCCGGCATTCGCGAGGCGAAGGTGGATGTGGTGGGAGAACTGTAATCGGAGCGCGTCTCCTCCACGAACTCGGATATGGCTATCAGTGCTGGCGGCATCTTGTTCGGCTTCGGCTGGCTCTCACTCTCGGACACGAATCGAACGACGACAACAACAACAAGAACGGCACTTTACGCCCAAGGACATGCACGCGGAGCGAGTACGAGCGCGATGGCAATGGAGGGAGGGAAGGAAGCAACGAATAGAAACTTCGGGGCACGGCACGGCGCGAACACACGGCACAGGCACAGCTGCCGTGCTGCTGCTGCTGCTGGCCTTGTGGCGAGAAGCGACAAAGAAAGGATCAAAACGAATGGCACCAGGGGCAGGCAGGCAGCAGCAAGCAACAAGAATAAGGATAACGCCTCTTCGATGGGCAACGACTGCCGTTAGGTATGCGAGTATGCGTGCCTTTTGAGAGTGTGTGTGTGTAGGTGCGCGAACGTAGTGTTCTATTTTCGTGGAGAGGAGCGAATTCGTATTTATATTTGTTCACTTTCTGGTCTGGGCTCTGGCCCAGCCTTTGGATTACTAGTATTATTATTTGAGTTACACTTTCCCTTGCCTTGCACTGAGAGTCACACACTCACACGTATCACAACATATTTACGCACTGGGTCTTCTCATCATCCTAGCACTCTCTTCCCCGCGATTTGATTTTTTTTTTGGTACTATGGGCAGCAGCAGCGCAATTAGCGTTGGAATAGAGAAATGCGCATTGCATTTTCACGGCAGTTCACTGTGTGCCACATTTTGGATCTAGCACTTGCACAATTGCACTTGGAACATAATTAATGGCTTTCGAGCGCTTAATAAAAATAATTATTTTGTTTTATTGCGATTTTTGTGCTGCTGGCGTCTCAATGGAGTGATCAGTGTGACCGTTGGTCTATGCATAAAATATACCGTGTAACCGTCAGAGCTAATATATCAGAAATATACTGCATTAAATAACGATATACTTGAAATCAAAACATGCTTGTATGCAAGTTGTTTTACTTTTGCACTAGTCATTCAATTTGATGTCTAATACGAACACACACATTTCACCCAAATTTCACTAGATTGTATAAATATGGCGCAAGCCGCAAGTGATGGCACCTTCTTTACCGATGTGCATCAACTATCGATATAGTTGTCACATGTGAACAATATATTCGGTATATTTTTGAGGGTGGTATATATTTAAAAGATAGCTCCGCTTCCACACTGCACTGAAAGCCAACTAAAATCTATATCATTTTTTTCCTCGCGTTTTTCTCGCATTATCAAAACAATTTTGCAATAAAATGGCTGGGAAGCGGCAAGCCACGTCAAATCTGAACCATGATAACTGGGACCAGGAGGAGGAGCCCGAGGACCGTGGCATTTTTAAGACGGCAACACAGGAGGAGCTGAAAACACGCGTTATCAAGAAGGCGCGCCGATCCATTGCCGGTGCGTCCACGGATGGTGACGGCGGCGGGGAAACTTCGAAAAGCATTTTCAGTGGATTTTCAGGCAAGTGCAACTGCAAAAAGCTTTTATTGATCATCTATAATGTTGTATTTAATGGGGCATACAGGTTTTGGCAAGCCGGCTAACGCATCGGCTGCAGGCTCGCCGTTTGCATACCTATCGAATCCGGCGCCGGCATCTACAAGTGGCGAAGCGCCAAAGGCCACATTTTCGTTTTTGTCCAGTTCCAGCAAAATCAATACAAAGCCAGATGGCGAAGCGGCGGCTGCACCTTTGCAGACCCTTGCCAGCAGCAGTAGCAGCTCCGCGGCAAGTACCAGCGCTGGATCGGGAACCACTTCAATTTTCGGTAACGTTTATTCTGCAAAAAAAGATGCCAAACCTTCGTCGGCCAGCAGTACTACTACGTCATTTTTTGGCAACGTGCAAGCGGGCCAAAAAGATGCCGCCGCCATTCCTTCGTTCTCCTTCGGAAGCGCCACAATGCCTGTAAAGCAATCAACATCTGCACCAAGCACTTCTATATTCGGCAACGCGTCAGCTGTTAAAAAAGATAACGCCAAACCCTCATCGTCCCTTGGAGAGGCAGCCCCGACACCAAGTACCACTGCTTCCACTTCAATTTTCGGGAACGTGTCTCCAGCCAAAAAAGACGTCAACATACCATCGATCTCGTTTGGGGCTAGAAAAGCGACAGTAAAGGTCTGCACAAGTACAACTGACGGTTCCAATACAAGCAGCTCAATGTACGGCAAGAGTTTGGCTGCCAAAAAAGATGGCAGCGTGATAAGCGTGCCAGCCAGCGCCAAGCCATCGCCCGGCAAGGCAGCAGCCTCTAGCACAGAGTCATCTGAGTACCGCGAGAATGTGGCCGACTTGAACCGGGCACTGCTGAAGTTTCTGACAGAAAGCTTGGACAAAAGTCCCTACTGCGTACTGACCCCAGTATTCAAGAAATATGACGAGCATCTGAAGGAACTCCAGGACGAGGACA
This sequence comes from Drosophila guanche, assembly GCF_900245975.1. Lineage (NCBI taxonomy): Eukaryota > Metazoa > Arthropoda > Insecta > Diptera > Drosophilidae > Drosophila > Drosophila guanche. Next base: position 13,935,803 of record NW_022995743.1, on the reverse strand, counting down.
GTGCCAAAACTAACACAAATACGGCATTGAAGGCTCCAGCTACAGCTGCAGCTATTCCCAAGACGTGGAGCACCCCAGCTGCAACAACAGTCGCTAATACAGAAACGTTTTCCTTTGGCAAACCTGCAACTCCCAGCACTGGCTCGACGTCGCCGTTCTTCGCCAAGAAGCCGGCTTCCAGTACAATTACCAGCGGCAGCTCGGCGACCACTACAACCACACCGATGTTCTCCTTTGGCAGCACTCCAGCTGAGCCTCCCAATGCAGCAGCAGCGTCCACGAAAACACCCCTTACCGCACCAGGCATGATGCGCTTCTCGCCAAAGCCCTTGGGGGAGAGTAAAACCGAGGATGTATCCAAGCCAGGCTTCTTTAGCCTTGGGGCTAAGGATAATTCTAGCAGCAAGGCAGAAACGGCCGACGTGCCACTGAAAACAAATGGCTTCAGCTTTGGCTTCAAGAGTGGCGGCGATGACAAACCTGGAGGTAGTTCCTCGCTGTTTGCGGGATTCAGCAGCTCCGCTGGACCGGCTGGAGGAGATGCCAAGCCTTCGACTAGCTTCTCATTTACCCCTGGAGCCACACCGTTCTCCTTTGGCAATATAAAGCCGCCAGCTGCAGCTGCAGAGTCCGCTGGCAATGCGGAGGACCAGGATGAAGAGGACCAGCCACCGAAAGTAGAGTTCAAGCAGGTAAATACAGTGAAGTAATCCCCATAAAACTGGCCATAAAACATTGATCTTTTGCAGGTTGTCGAAGAGGATGCAGTCTACTCAAAACGCTGCAAAGTGTTCGTTATGAAGGGAGCGGACTATGCGGATCGCGGAGTGGGCATGTTGCATTTGAAGCCCGTCAAGGACTCGGCGAAGGCGCAGCTGATTGTGCGTGCCGACAACAATATTGGTCAGGTCCTGATCAATTTAATGGTCGGCAATGGCCTGCCCTGCCAACGCATGGGCAAAAACAATGTAATGATCATGAGTCTGCCCATGCCGGAGGACACCAAAGTTGTGTCGATTCTGCTGCGCGTTAAAACTGGGGAAGAGGCCGACGAGTTGTTGGCGAAACTACAGGACTACACCAAGTGAAGAATCGCACGGCAAATGCATGTTATTTGATTGTTTATATAATTTACAATGCTATGAAAATAGAACAACAGAACTTAATCTTTAACTTTTTTTACGGAGCTTTGCTTCAATCAGATCCGACATATTGACCATTAAAGAAGGTGTATCGTCGTCGCTTGAGTCGTCCAAACTGTTTGAGTACTGACTCAGTACACCACGATTGCGTGGAGGATATGCTGCAAGGATAGAGAAAATTGGCAATTCAAACTGTGCAGAAATACGGAGCGAAACTTCTCTTACATATTACTTCCATTGAAATGGCTTTTGTGCGACGATTGATGTAGGTACAGCTGGCAGTTATAACTCCGGTTACTCCAGAGCTCAAGGAGGTCTTCATTTTCCTTAGCTTAAAGAGTATTGTGTCGCCCCTTTTTGGCAAATCCGTTAGCGGAGAAGCGTTTGCAAACATTTCCAGAGCAGAATCATTCATTTGAGAGTCTTAAAATATATTTGTTCAATATAATTGTTGAATATAATTGCTTATTGCTTACCATTTGCTGGTACAATTTGGGACACTTCCACATCCGAATCCACACTGCTGTCATCAAGCACCATGACATCGTCGTCGGAATCACAGTTTATAGTGTCGCCAGAAACACGTCTCGGAAGCATTTTATCATCCACTGAAAGTGCCAAAGCTTTCACTTCCGCTTCTGGATCTTCTTCAGCCTCATCTATGGTTGAAATTTCATCGAAGACGCTCAATGGAGCAGCAGGTTCTTGCCTAGCAGCTTCGGGAGTAGCCACTTTGATGTGTTCATTGGAATCCGTTTGCTCTGTCACCGATTTTCCGGGCACATTTTGAGCGGTTTTCGCTTTAAAGGAAATTTGGTGCGTGCGTACTTTGTTAAGGTCCAGCTCCATTAGCGGGCAGCGAAAAGAAATTGGCGGCGGCTCAGGGACCACTAATGTTGAATTATTTTCCTTTGCTTCTGGCTCTTGTGTCTCAATTGACTGGGCAGGGGTTTGGACAACGTGAAGACCAAGGCGACTGACATTTTGGGGTAGACGTTCGGCTGGTGGTTCTGTTTTGCTGTTTTCATCGTCATTCGAACTTGACTGATCCCATTGGGGGATGTATTGGAGCAAAGGCTCATTGGTTTCATTTGTTTCTAATGTTGGAACCTTATCATTCGTCGCGTTATGTGTTGTAATTTGAAGCAAGGTCGATTTTTTATTCCGTTTCAGACTCTTTGACTTATTTAAAGTGCAGTTGGCGAGTTGCTCCTCAGCTTCGCTGGTGTTCTTGCAGTTTTTTTCATCTAATGAATGAATCATCTTAGTGTCAATTGCGTGTAACGTGGATTTGTTTTTCTGTTTCAAACTCTTTGACTTATTCACAGTGGAGTTGGAGAGTTGCTCCTCTACTTCACTGGTGTCAGGGGTAACCCTTTCATCCACTGTGGCATTGAGAAAAACTGATTGCAACGTGGATTTGTTTTTCTGCTTACAACGCTTCGACTTATTCAAAGGGGAGTTGGAGAGTTGCTCCTCAACTTCTGTGGTGTTTTTGCAGTTTGTTGCATCCAATGAAGGGTTCAACTTATCATCACATGCGCCAATCAGAAAAATTGCTTGTGAAGTGGATTTGTTTTTCTGCTTACAACGCTTCGACTTATTCAAAGGGGAGTTGGAGAGTTGCTCCTCAGCTTCTGTGGTGTTTTTGCAGGTTGTTGCTTCCAATAACGGATTCACCTTTTCATCAGTGGAGTCATTCTGAGAAATTGCCTGCAAAGTGGATTTCTTTTTCTGTTTAAAACGCTTGGACTCATTTATAGTGGAGTTGCAGAGTGGCTCTTCGGCTTCACTGGTGTTACAGGTAACAAATGAGTTTCCCAAAGCGGGAGTTTCAGTTGTGGCATTCAGAGAAATTGCTTGGCAAGTCAATTTCTTTCCGTGCTTAGAACGCTTTGGCTGTTCCCAAGGAGGGCTGTGGCGTGAGCTCTCTGCTTCATCGAATGACTTCTTGCGCTTGTTGCTAGTCTTCGTGCTTCCTGCCTCAACGCCGCTGGCGGGCGGCGGTTCCTCAAATGTGAAGGCCCTACAATGAATCGGAACGCTTTTAGTCACAAAGTCGGTACGACTTTGGTTTACTTACTTCAATCCATCAGCATCTGTTAGAACTCTAAGGGACTCCTTGGGCGGCAGAAAATATCCAGAATTGGTCAGCAAACGTATATTTCTCTGCAAGAGACATATCTGTGAGTGTGAACAAACAAAATGTTTTGTTTATGTTTCTGCATACCAGATTGAAGAGGTTCTGGATGTGGTGCTGAACATCCTCTACATTTTTCCACGCGCTGTCAATCAATATCAATGCGTGCTGCCGCTCGTCCCTGAAGAAGTTAGTAAGGTCTATTTTCATGGTAAACGCTTCCATGATTTTATTTATTTCAGCCTTTGAAATTGGAAAATGCCGATGCCGTCAATCTTCTTCTTATCGTTTCCACAGCAAAAAGCACCCCTGCTTTCGCTAGCGAAATATTAATTTGGTCTTAGTTTAACTGTCTGACTCTCATGTAAGGTAACTTTTCAAATTAATTAGTCAGAGGGTTTAACTTTAATATAAAGTTTGAATTTGGCATTAAAAAACACTAGCTAAAACCGATATTACGAAAGCACGATACTATTGGTATCGATAAAAATGCAGGCCTGCATACCGATACCTGTCATTCTTGTGTATTTATTGTAGTTCCAACGAAAACAAATTCTTATCAATAAATTTAAGTAGCTTTAATCATAGTTCCGATTAGGTTAATGATGTGATACCGACACGAGAGTTCGATTCCAACTCCAAAATGAGCAACGGCGACGACAGCCAAAATAACCAGAATCAGGGCGCCGATGGGGGGGAGCGCTCTGTGGATTCAACAAAGGAAAAACGAAGTTGGTTTCATTCCCTGACCAGGCGCAAAAAGTCGGACTCAGCATTGGTCGCTTCGCCAACTTCCAGCGACGCTGTGGCCCACTCATCTACTCAGATGCAGAATAACAACAACGAAGTGTGTGTCTCAAATGCAGCTGGCAGCTCCAGTGGGGATGCATCCATGGTCATTGGCAGCGCCAGCAGCCACAGCAACGGGGGGACGCTACGCAAACGCAAGGATAAACGAAATGTGTTCTCACGTCTACGAAGGAAGGTGGGTCAGGGCTTTAGCTCGCTGCGAAACTGGAACTCAATGGGCGACTCCGACTGTGACGGAGGCACCACCGACGCCACCTACGAGTTCCTTACACCGTCAATTTTCGTTGAGCCCACATTGCCATTCACACACGACTATTTGCGCTTCATCCAGAAGAAATGGCTGGAGCGACTGGACACCCCGAACGAGGTCATGTACAAGGCCTGTCTGGAGATGCTCAAGTAAGCGCACCATTTTAGACTCTTCATTCGATTATCGATGATGACTCACGCTGTCTTTGTGTCCTCATTTGCATTTCAGTCAAGTTTGGTACTGGGGCGAGATTTCGAGGCGAGATGCGCAGCGCCAGCTCAGTGACAAGCCGACCGGATCGTTTCTGGTGCGCGACTCCGAGACCAGCGGATCCCAGTTCACGCTGAGCTTTCGCATTGTCAACGTAACGCTGCATTACCGCCTCGAGTATAAGGAGGAGTTCTGGAACTTTGAGGAGCTCAAGTACGAGTCGATTGTGGAGATGATCGAGGACATTTTGCATCGTTGCACCAACGATAACTTTGTGTGCTTCGTGAAGGTGCCCAATGAAATGCAGCCGCCCTTTCCGGTGATCCTAAAGTACCCACTCAGTCGATACTCGAACATGCCCAAGCTGCAAGACCTGTGTCGGCGTGTCCTCCAGCGGCAAATGAGCTCCGAACAGCTGGCCAAGCTGCCAGTGCCAGTGAAAATGCGCGAATACTTGTCCGTTGAGCGCGAGTTGGTCTTTCAAAGCTAAGTACAGATGCAGCGCAGAGCATCTGCTGGTTATAGCTTTAAACACGGAAGTTAAACGAAGGCAAACCAAAGAGGGTGACGAGACAGTTAATGATATTTATTGGGCAAATGCAAGGCAAATGCAAATGCAAATGCAGATTCAATGTTGGCCATATGTATGTTTTTTTGATGCATTTCTCTTTGCTCCAAAGTTACTAAGCGCACCGAATTCTTTAACGAAACGATTGTGGTGTGAATGCTTTTACTGTATTTGATATACATAATTATAAGTACACCTCGCTCCCTCCCCCAACAATCGTGTCTAGGATACGAGCGTACCTATATGTTATTGGCCGAAAAGCCGCACTAGATTGATTGGTCAAATGTGTACTATTCTGTACAACAGCAAAACAGCTACCTAATATTACGAAATTCAAGCCACTAAACGTGAAGTGAATGTATTAACCTTAGCCTTAAGCCAGACTCAGATAACTCAGATGTATTATTGTACGTACAAGTATTCGCATTTTTTGATTCCTAGCATCCGACACAAAGAAATCTTTTTGCTAATCTAGATATGGTTGCACCGATCGGTATTTAGGCAGCTTGGCTTGAAACTGCATCCAATCTGTTTATAGCCAATTACAATTACTCTTGTTACACTGTGTATGTATTTTATTTAAAACTATAAAAATATATCGATCGAATAACACTCATTGAATGTATTGCTGTCTACAGAGTTCGCAAATAAAAAACCAAGCCAAAAATACAACGAAATCACATCTTATGATGAATCTAAATCTATGGCATCTTCGACATCTTCTGTGGCCTTTCCATCTTCGTCCAAAGACTCGGGACGATCGTATATGCGATAGGCCTTGAACTGGCCCACCTTCTCGCCGTTCACATAGTGAAAACTGAGGAAGCATCTGCGGCACAGGTACGAGGGATCGTGCAGCTGCCGCAGCGACTGCTCGACAATGAACTCGTAGCCACGAAGGCCACACAGATAACAGCTGCGTCGATTGAAGATATTTAGGGCGCGCACATGCGGATATAAGCTGGGGTCCAGCTGGCGGCTGACGTTGGCTGGCAGAACTTCAATTTGTGAGAAAACAAACAGGTGTTCGCAGTTTCCATGGTGCAGGTAGTGCAGAGGTGCTCCTGGTCTTACAGTGAGGTCGATTAGGCGTGTGCTCTCCATTTTTTCCACCTTGAACTGTTCGCCCTGCAAGCCATGTGCCTTTGCGGCCCACTGGATCACCGTCTCCGAGTAATCGTAATTCTCCGGATTGCGTTTGTCGTTATAAAAGGTATCGTAGATGAAGAAGTAGCCCGGGTTGGTTTCTAGCTGTGGCAAAGGCGCATCCGGGTCATTGCTAATGTCCACGAAACGCTTGCCATTGCAGATGCAGAAGATCTTGTCGCGCAGCTCCGTGAGATAGTTGCTGCCAAGACAGACAAACTCCTCAGCAAATACGGGGCTCTCCAACTTCAGTCCTTTATGCGTGGCCCGTGCCGGTCGATAGAAGCGAACTGTAATCTGTAGTTCGGCTGGTGAATCGAGTTGCCTGGCCACGGGAACACTATTATTCGCGGGCGGTGGTGGGATCAGTCTGTAGCTAAATTGGGTACGCCCAAAGGCATTCTTGCGAGTGTTTTCCTTGTGCGCGCTGAGGGCTGTGTAGACTTTGGGCCCATCCCGGTCTGTCCCTGGTTTAACTATATTTAAGCGAGTGATATCATCGCCGGGCTGAAATATGTTTATACAGTTTTCGTCTGGCGATGAAATCAAGTCCAATGAGCAACTTTTCTCCACATCCTCAGACACCGGCGAGGCAGCGGAGAAAAAGAATGGCACTTCCTCAGTCCCGTCAGTAGCTTTGGGCAGTTTTTCTTGGTAGTCGGATAGAAAAGAACGCAGATGTATGGGTCGTTCCAGCGTCTCGAGATACATTTCCATGGCGCTAAAATTACAAAATGAAAGGGCGGGCTATAATGATTCGTGTGTTCGGGTGTGGGCCACCTCAGGCATACCAAAGTTAATGCTCCTCTCCGAACTTATTTATTGCTTCCTTATAGTTGATATTCAGTTTCGTTGTCTGTGGCGTGTCCGTGTCTTCGGCAATGGGCGTCCCTTGTGCCTTTGTTGCTTTCTCAGTCTCTACCGGCAATTTCTCTACGTAAACCCGCTCAAAGGAAATTACTTTGTCGGACTTGTCCAGGTATTTGTACTTCTGTCGACAGGCTGTCTCGAAAAGCGGGTCAGCCGGCGAACGTTCCGTGTCCTTTTCGAAAAAAACATTCGTCCCCGTGGATTGCTCGTAGGTGCCTTTGTAAATGCTGCCATTTACCTCGGCCATGGGTTTGTCGCTCTCCACTCCTATAATTTTAATCGCAGCATTCTCGTGCTTTAGCAGGTGGGGTGGCAATTGGTTTTTAAAATCCGCAAACACCAAGTACTCAGTTTCCTCGTACTCAGAATCCGAATCATTCATCATTTAGTTTAGAATCTCCAATTAATGCACAAATTACACATGGCCAAAGTCGTCCACGATCCTCGTATTTGATATTTGGTTTAGTTTTACCATTAAGCTGGGCCCCTCACCCTTGAACATACAACCTTGTATACGGTAAATTATTCACTTTTCTACAAGACTGGCTAGTTTAAATTATCCTCTTTCATTTGATTGTTTTTAAAATATTCTGCAAACAAAAAAGGTCAACAAAATAAACTATTTTTACACGGTAACTACGCATGTGTTACACGTTTTCTACACAGGGATGATTGTATTTGATAAGAAAACGCGCATCTCTAAGAAATTATCATGGTGTGTGACCTAGAGAAGAAACAAAAAATCAAATCGACAACTAAAATATTCGATATATTTCAACATCATCCCTAACAACGAGGCCGAATGAATATATTTTCGGTGGTAAAATTTTCGTGTGTTTTTTTGTAAATAATAGCAAATTGCGCACTTTCAAACTTTGTGAATTAGTTGCGTAGCCTGAGAACAAACCCAGGAGCACAGTCAAAGAGTGTCGCTATCTAGGCATAATCTACAAATATTATTTTGTACAGTGCGTGCGTCGAATAGACTGGGCAGCGGCCATTTTGAGCACAGGCAAACGTCAGCACCCTTTGTACAATTTTCCTACGTGAGTTGTTAACTGATAAAGCGCCACGCCGTGTGCAGTTCTTTCTGGCATTGTGCAATTCTTTTGAGCGATAAACCAAAATAGGCCAATAACTGAATATTTGTGTCGAAAGATTACTAATTCAATTTTCTCTCGTTGTCTCTCTCGTTTTCTCTCTCAATAACAGTGAGCTAAGATATTATCCGTACTTCAGAAGCCGCTGAGAGAATTTACGCGCAGAGTCGAAAGCTTGCTGAACGTAAACAAAACCAGTAACAAAACTTAGCACAAGAAATGGCTGATGAAGATATCACACTGAACGAGGACCAGCTCTTGGAGTCGATGGAAGAGACTAATGGCGAGCAGGAGACTGAAATTGTGACAGAGACTGAGGTAAGTAGGCTTCGACAGAGCCAAACGAGTTTTTTATTCGCCTTGCAAAAGCACAGAATTTCTCGCGAAAAGCTTCGGTCGGCACAAAGCTCAAAGCCAAAACGGCAGCCATTTTCAAAGCGCCGTTCGTTGCGCGTCTGTCTCCATTCATTGTCTGCAAAGTTTTGGGCGTTCCAGAAGTGCCAGTCTTAATACAGCTAACCAATTTTTGTATTCTTCCTATTAAACAATTGTGGAACACAGGAGGAAGGCAGCATGCAAATCGATCCCGAACTGGAGGCCATCAAGGCCCGTGTCAAAGAGATGGAGGAGGAGGCCGAAAAAATAAAGCAAATGCAGTCTGAAGTGGACAAACAAATGGCCGGTGGGTCCACAACCGGTCTAGCCGCAGTACCGCTTTCCCTCGAGGAGAAGCAGGAGATTGACACGAGGTCCGTCTATGTGGGGAATGTGGACTACGGGGCATCTGCGGAGGAGCTCGAGGCACATTTCCATGGATGCGGCACCATCAACCGGGTAACAATCCTGTGCAACAAGGCTGACGGCCATCCCAAGGGCTTTGCCTACATTGAGTTTGGCTCAAAGGAGTTCGTTGAGACGGCCCTGGCCATGAACGAAACCCTGTTCAGAGGACGACAGATCAAGGTAAGAGAAAGCCTGCCCTCATGACTCTTTCGAATATTGGAAATAAAATTTGTATCTTGTTTTAGGTCATGTCAAAGCGCACAAATCGCCCTGGCCTCTCCACCACAAATCGCTTTGCCCGCGGCAGCTTCCGGGGGCGAGGAGCTCGTGCATCAAGGGCCTGCTGTCACTCGACCTTCCGAGGTGCTCGCCGAGCAATGTAAGTGTGTGGCCTTTGCCAGTCATCTATCTAACCGTTCCCCCGAGTGGAGTGGCGCTAATTCCGGTCTGTGTTTCGTTTCAGAAGGGGTTACCGCGGTCGTGCCAACTACTATGCTCCCTACTGATCGTTGTTAAATAGAACCCACTAGTAAGGTAAGTCCACCAATTAAAAACGTGCGAACTGAACTGAAACTCTGAACAGACACTGGGATAACTATTGGGGGGGACTACTTTGCACTACCTTCCACTTGGCAGTGGACCGACTGATAGCTATAACCTGATCAATGCCAATGCCTGCAGCCTGCATGGGGCGTCCGATAATGCGTGCATTTGCTTTGACCACACTGAACATTTCTTTAATACAATCAATGTTTGATTTCAGATTTTTTTACCAATTTATTCAAAAAACATTATTTTTTGCCAAACTTCTTTGCTAAATAGAAAACAAATAAAATATAAAAGAAAATAAGAGAGAAAACATACCAAACAAGAGAAAATAACAGACAAAAATTAATAAGAATTGTTTTAATAATAATTTAAAAAAAAGAACAGCAGCAAGCAAATATATTTACAAAAAAAAAACAGTCGAAAAGATGAAAACAAATCTACAAAAAAATCAACATGGACTTGGCTATAATGTTTTTTGAAGCACCCAAACACCAAACACCCCTCTTTTCACATATTTTTATTTTCAAATAAAAAATCAAAAAACCGAATGAAAATAAAAATCCAGATAATCCAGAAACAAAAAAAATTAAGACAAACTCGAGAGAAGTGGTTTAAAAAATGAGAAAATATATATTTAAAAGAGAAACCAACCACAAGCGAAAAGAAAAGAAGTTAAAAGATGGCAATAACTCGAGTAAATAAAAGGATGAAAAAAAAGAATAAAAATGCAATAGACTAAAAGATGACAAAATACTTGGGATACAAAAGAAACCAGAAAAGAAAACCACAAAATAGATAAAACAGAAAAATAATAATGAAATTACGGTCTTACGTTAATGCATATATTCGAAAAAATATATAAATAGAGTAAAGAAAAAGAAAAGAAGATTGCATTTTTCTGTCACGAAGAAGAAACAAGATGACAAATATAAACGAATTAAACAAGCAAGCGTTAACGCCTTTCCTTTTGGGCGGGACACATTAAGGGAAAACATGCCAGTGCCCGGCTCCTTCGACAGCCAGCCAGAAGCAGAAATAGAAACAGGAGCTGCAGCAGTAACTGCTCCGAGGCCAGACCAGTCAGCAGCAACATCAAATAAATAAATTATTCAGGAAATGTAAAAAAAATAAAGAGAGAATAAACAAAACTTCATTTTCATTCAAGCACTTTATTATATGGCTTTTCTTTCAATTGTAGAAACTGCAGAGCCCGAATGGCTCCCTTGATAGATTCTAGAATTGGACGGCGTGTTCCCACGGTCCTAGTTCTTCTGGACGGCTGCCTGGACGAGGGGCAGGTTCTTGCCCAGGAAGCACTTGAAGCCACGGTAGGCCCAGGCGTTGGCGCTGGACTTCTGCTCGTTCTTGTCGGCGCACTTCTCGACATCAGCCTTCAGGGCAGCCTTGTCCTCCTTGCCCTGACCCAGCTGAGCCACCAGATTGTCGATCTTGAATCCCTTGGTGTCGTCGAACAGATCGAACTTGTGGAAGATGCACTGGATGTAGTTGCGGGTGATCTCATCATCGGGATACTCGAACGTCTTGTACTTGGCCACCAGCGCCTCAGTCACCTTGCTGGTCTCACCGCACTCCTTGCGGACTGTCTGCAGATCCTCTGCGGTGCGCAGTTTGTACTCGTCGGCGGCAGAGGCCTGTGTTATGGATTGGGGATTGTTGAATAGTGGATAAGATGATGGGCCATCATCCTCATTAGATGCTACTCACCAGACCGATCACGGCGCACAGCAAAATGGCAACGGCGTTCTTCATATTTAGAATGTGTGTTGTAAAATTAGACTCGGCTTCGAACTGGCTGTTTGCTGTATGCTCTACAAGAGGAAACTGTTGCCTGTGGACTGCCGGGCGGCGGTTTTTATACCTTCGCCGCATGTGGACGGCCGCACTCAATTGTGGGGGCGGCGGTTTTCGAGTGGCGCTCAATTGAGTTGCACTCACTGTGAATAATTTAAACCTCATTATGGAATATTTTTTCTCTGTTGAAGTAGAGCTCAACTAAGGAGACTATAACCTAGACATACGTACATATGTATGAACATAAGGTTTTATATAGGTAAAGAATAATTAGCTTAGGTTTCTTAGGGATAATCCTAGATGTCTCTCTTCACTGAAGATAACTCTTGATACATAAAGACCAGCCAGGTTTCTTTCTGAATGAGTGGGCTTGTATGTAACAAATATGTTGGATATTGGGATTACTATTTTGAGCTATTTAGTTTTTGTAAATGAAATCAAGTATAGACAACTTAATTAAATGAATAACTAATTGCAATAATTTTGAGTATGCCACATTCAGAGTATGTCTGTCCGCTCAGCTGTTTTTGGCCCCCCCTCCTATTGGAGCATTATTATCATAAACAGCTATATGTGTGCTCTGCAGTTGGGCTACAGCTAAATCTTCCTACTTACGAGTACTTGGCATAGGCGTCGTTTGTGATACACGGGGGCCAAGTAGAACATTCCAGAATAATCCAATTAAAGCCAAAGTAGTGTGTATGGAAACCTTTACTTTTACACAATTTGCGAATCTCAGGCAGAAATGCCTTCAACCCAGGATGCGTGCCTCCTGTAAGCGGACTGGTTGCTCGCATTGTGAAGAAAATAGTAGGACAAATACAACTAAAAATTAATTTTTTTTAGCAGTTAAGCACCCCTTTCAGAGGAATTACACTGATCAGCCACTGAATATGTGGTCAGACGTCCATTTGCGCTCACTTAGTGTCCACTTTGTGGTTTATGTGTTTGCCTTTGTATGCCAATATGATGCTGGGATGCTGCGGTACCATACCGTCTGCCGTGCATTAAATGAGCATTAATTGAATTGGCAAAATTACGCTCCCAATAGAAATCGGCCGACCCCCTCTGCAAAACGCACAGAGTCTCTCTCACCCCCATCATGGACATTGTCGATTTCTGCACCCACAATGGAAAATTTTCCACTGCAATTTGAGTTTTTCATGGGAACTGGCGATACGATACAGTGGTGCCAGTGCCAGTGCGGCACAGGGCATAGTCAGCTGTTGTTCAGGTGTTATTCTCTTCCATGGAAACATACCAGAACCAGAGCCATGGCTGGCAACAGAAAAAGTTCGTTTTTGTTTTTGTTTAAATTTGAAGCATTTATTTATATTGAATAACTCTATCAATTAGGCATATTTGAATATACTCGTATTTATGTAGTAGTAGTAGTAAATATAAAGCATAGTTTTCAGAAAAACTCCAAATAATAATCGTCATCACAATGAACTAATTTTAAGCAATCACATACGAAACATAATGAAATCATAAATCACAACTCCAATCCGGCATTTGGAATACGCATTCTGTTAGCTAGCAATCCTAACTCTTAGTAAGAACTTGCACGAGTCTCAAAAGGAACTTATAATAAGGGGAAATCAATTAACTAGAAGTTTTTTTTATCAAATAAAGTAACTCAAAAGGTGTGATGGGCATGGTTATCTTGAGTCCTGGTTAAGCTTAAGCAAAGGATATATCGATAGTCGTATTTCATGTATTTTTTTGGTAAGCACATCTAGAGTTTGAAGCTAGGTAAACGAATTTCTAAGGCTCTATAGTGCTATAGTTATACATATTGTAAATATATATAGTATAGATGTTGTGGGGGTATGCATATGTTTATGTATTTATGTAGTAGTGTAGTGGTGTATTCTCTCCTACTTCTCGGGAATGGGTCGCAGTGTGGCTTTATCAACGTTGGGGCTCGGCGGCACCAGTGCCGTCTCCAGCTCGGGTATATCCAGGTCGGCTATGGGGTCACGCCAGTAGTTGAAGTTGGAGAACTCTGCGGCGGCCTCGTCGAGCTTCACCGGTGGAAATAGCTGATCGACAATGTACGTCATGCTGCAGTATCTGGAAGAATACATTACAGAGAGACGGATCGGGTGAGTGGAGAACGTCATAACAAAGCCCCCAAGCAGTAGGCAATGGGTGATCCGAGTGGGGTATTTTGTACGCCTCCCAAGAGTATGCAACACACAATGTGGGAGCATGATCGGGCGCCTAAGCGTGTGCTATGATATATAAATATTGCAATTACGTGTGCATCCAGCTCACAAAAGATCAATAAATGTATTCCTGAACTCCATCACCTAAAACTCATGCCACATTTCGCACAATTCGATTCGAAGCCACCAAAAACAAAGGTTTCCATCACAGCGATCATATTGATATCGTTTATTGGGTATATGGCTATATGGCTATAGATGTAGTAGGATACGACTATATCCAAAAGGTACTCTCGGCGTTTCGCTCTTTCACCTTAAAGCTAAACATTTATATCTGCTACTGCTGAGCAAAATACTTTCTGTTCCGGGAGCTTTGCTCCCGGGTTTCACTTCTGCCTTGACAAAACAAACATGGGACAAGGACACACTCCTGATAGTTCTCTCAGAAAACTCTTATCACAATTCATTCAAAGTCATTCTTGCTTGCACACAACCTTCTTTGGGAAGGACTTGAGCAGGGTTCTGGTCATAAGGTTATGTGGTCTGGGAATTGAGCCACGTTAGGTCTCGGCTCGTGGGCAGCAACGCGACTTCGTTCTTGGTCGACACTCGTCGGCTTCGCATAATGATGCCAACATCTGCCGACTGTTCACCGGGTTCGCCATCATCTTCATTGGCAAAATCATCATCGTAGAGGGCATCGTCATCGTCATCGTCATCGTCACTCATATCGGGCTCTACATCCACATCGTAGTCATCGCTGAACTGCAGCTCGTCCTCCAACTCGTCGTCGTCGAACACATCCGTGCGGTACTCGTACTCATCGTGATGGGTGAGCAGGGGAAAGTACTCGTCGACTTCTAGCGACTGATTGATGTAGCCACTGTATAAATTTGACAACCGAAAAATGCTTGAATCGATCGATTGATTGATTGTTTGATTGATTGATTGAGTTGGGTGCGGCTGAGTAGGAGAAGGCGGGTAGTACAATTAATACTACACAGACATAGGAGCGAGGAGAGGAGGATACATTCCACACGGGTGTGAAGGCGATACACCTGGCGTTACATGATGGAGTTAATGCGACTTCGATAGGCGGCTTGTGGTTATCGTTTATCGTTATCGCTTGCATTATCGAATGTGTGGCATGAGTTTGAGTTGTTCAGTTATCAGTTATGGGGGGAATACACCGGAAACATATATATAATGCAGATACATGGGAGTTACAAGCTAACATATAGACAGATCTGGAGTTGGGTTCCACCCGCTACTTACGAGGATTGGAATGTTTGTGTCAGCTCATGCTTCAGCTCGCCCTTGGTGTTGATGGTGAAGATGCGCATTATGGGAATGCCCACAGCCCGATAGGCCCACACATCCTGAAAAGCAGATTTAAGAGCGGTGTCAGCTGCGACTGTCACTGAAGGGAGATTGATTCATGGCACTTACATTGATCCGGTTGCCGTAGCCGGCGTAAAAGGGCTCCTTTTCGGGGAAGAGATCCCGAATGTCCGACAGGCAGGCGATCTTGAACTGCTCCGGCTTCTTCTCGATAACCTCGCGATGGAATGCCGATATCAGGGAGGTGGGATTCAGCAGCAGCGGCCCGTCGGGCAGCTTCACATTCCCCTGCCTGATGGAGCGCAGATATTCGCGTGTCAGTCGCGACTGGCCGATGGCACGGGCCGACAGATAGAGCAGCTTGTAGCCGTTCTGCTCGATCTTCGAGAACAACTGTGCGACACCCAGTTGGGCCCAGTCCTTGCCGACCATCGGCAATATGTGGCCCAGCACATCGGACCTCGTAATGGTCCCATCAATGTCCGAGATCACCACCTTGTCGTTGTGTTTCCATCGGTACAGGTAGCACTTGCAGCGCGACGTTCCCTGGTAGGCGGTCGTCACGCTGAACTCGATCTCGTTTGTGCCCTCCTTGAGGTTTAGTTTTTTCTGCAAAATGAAAATGAGGACATGAAAGGAACGGCTCTGTTGATCAACAATAGGCAGCGAGTACTTACAATGGCTTCCGAGCTAAGGCGCAGGGATTTCTTGTAGCGCTCCTTGGGCTCGTCGCTCTTGTTGGAGGCCATGGACAGCTCCTCGAGGTTGTCGACCAGCGCCGAGGTGTTCTCTGCATTCTCTGCCAGAGAGTCGCTCTTGCTCGGCGTCAGCTCGCTCATGTCCGTGGGTGAGAGTGGTCGCGAGGTTTGCGTCGCCACTGCAGCAGCCGGTTCCCCATCTGTAGAAAACGGTACATAAATATTTGTAATTCCAATTTGACAACAATTTAGCGACTTTTACCTTTCTCGTCTTTGCCGGGGGACAAGCCGAGGCTGACACGGTTGGGCGCTGCATCCTGTGAGCGCCTCCAGCTCCACCAGTAGCGCTTTGTTTGACCCGCCGGTCCAGCCTGGACAGCCTCGGGCATTTCGGGCTTATCGCCTTCGACATTTTGCGTTATCAACTGCTCAATGGCATCCTGGGGAGCAGAGTAGAGTTGTGGGGGGAACCATTAGCACGGGTTGAAGCAAGAGCGGGAGACACACAGATAGAGGAGTTAGGAGAGAGAGAGACTTACTTCGGTTAGTGGCTTCTGGAAGGTGATCATTGTCATGACAATGGGACATGCAGCCGTCCAGGGGTAGTATTTGCCATTTAGACGTACGACTAGGTTTGGCGATGAGAACAGACTGGGGTTTGCGCACACCTGCTCGGGCATTGGCATTGGCATAGGCGATTCATATGAGAGCATGGCATGGGTAGAGATGTAAAGACTTGTTAAACGGATGCAACGAGGCAACAGGCAATGGGGCGGTGCAGGTGCAGCAGTGAAGTGCAGCGGAGTTGAACACAGAGTACAGCGATGAGCCGTTGATTGGGTGGGATACTTACATCCGGGTAGCTGACCAAATGCCGGTCAAATTCCTCCTCCGAGGGGGGTCCTCCGTTCTCTGGCATGCCACTCATGGACATGGCCACAAAGTCCAAATATCTGCAAGAAGAATGCCAGCGATGAATCTCTGATAGAGTGGAAGCTTCGTTTTTGTAGATTACTTTTTGTCACGCTGCTGCTTGGTTTCATCAAAGTCCGAGTCCAGACTCTTCTGGCCCTCCTCCAGGGAACTGGGTGAGTGCGGCAGGCTGGTGCCATTGCCGCTCTCCCGGTCCTCCTCCAACGCTGTGGCCGGCGAAGACTCCTTCAACTTGGCACTGGGAAAGTAGAGGGCTGCCATCTCCGGGTCCATGGTGCCATCCAGATCGGACAGATAGATGTCTCCCGCCTCGTTGCCGACCTCCTTGCGCAGCCGATTGGCCTTCTTCATGAAGCTGAACATGCTGCTAAGCATCGAGTGTCGGTCGACCTGCTGGGCATCGGCCTCACTGATGGCCTCTGTCTTGGCCTGTTCCGGCAGCTCGCCCCAATTCCAATTGGTGGCGTTTGTATCGTCGCCGCATTGGCGCTGGTCCCGCGCCCGCATCGTTGTCTCCAGCTCGCTGTCGCTCTGGATGGGGCTGGAGGGACGGTTGGGACCGCCTCCAGATGGCGCTGTGATCTCTGTGTCGCTAAAGAAGTGAATATCCAGGTCTAGATGCTGCTTTGGGGCTGGTATTGGGGTGGAGTGGGACAGACATTCGTCTCCGGTGTGAGCCGTGAGCAATGGGGCAGAGGGCTGCTCGTCGTTGGAGGAGGAGTTGGCAGAGTTGTTGGCTGCAATGGAACTAGCTGGGGCATCGCCTTCATCAATGTTTGCCACTGTGGCCACACCCAATGCGGTGTTGGCGGTGGCGGTGGTGATGTCGCCACCGACAGCGCTACCCACTGAGCTGCTCGAGGAATTCTTGCGCTGTGCGTTCTTCTTCATTTGCGTCTTCTTGCGCCGCTTCTTGGTCTTGCTCTTGGACACATCCTTGGGATCCTTGGCCACCTCACTGGGCGCCACTGATGATACAGTTATATCGGGCTTTGGCTGCTCCTTCTCCTTCTCTTTCTCAACTTCCTTTACCGCCTCGGGTTCCGCTTCCGCTGGCTTCTTCTCGCTCTTCTCCTGGAAGAGCTCCTCGTGCTCCGCCCACTCCTGACGAATCTTCTGTGTGGTATACTCCTTGAGCTTCTCGCTCAGATTGCGCCTCTCCAGTGTGTTGTCCGTGTGCCTTATTCGGGATTAGAAGAGTCAAAATGTTTATTTTAGCCTGCACGCAAAATGCTTTGTCTGTAAAGCTTTGAAGTCTACCTGCGCATCGTGTAATCCGAGGCTTGATTCTCGAATTGTTTGCCATCTGCGGCCGCTTCCTTGGGCTCCTCCTTGGAGAAGTCGATGGAGTTGCGTCGCGGCAGTGGCAGGGGAATCTGCAACTCCTCGCTAGCGTTTCTAAAATGAGATGGCAAATGAATCTAGCGCTGGCTTGAAGCTGCTTTGGGCTGTCGGCACTTACTTGTCGGCTGTCACACCGCTGATATCCTCCATGGTGTCGTTGCCCTGTTCCCGCAGATTCATGAAGCTCAAGGGTATGGGCGATGTGGCCAGATTCGCTGGCAGCTCATCATCGTCATCGTCGAGGCACTCCTCCACAAAGAAAGCCTCGCCCGCATCCCCCAGCTTCATCTGAATGTCCACGGGTGCGCCATTGATCTCGATATCCACCTGGGGATGGTCGATGGAAGGTTATTTCAGGCTAAAATTACGTATTTTAGGATCTACTTACCACCTTCTCGCGACTGCGCAGCACTCCCAGCTTGCCGAAGCGCACATGGAAGGGCGAGCATTGGAACTCGCCGTCCTTCTGCTCCACCACGATCACATCGATGGCCCCCGTCAAGGTGGCTCCATTGATGTCGTTGTAGAAGTCTCGGAAATTGCTAAAGACGCGCGCCAGGCTGTTCATCTTTGTGTCTGCTTGGACTTGCCTTTTCTTTTCTTTTCTTTCCTTTCCGTTATGTTCTGTTTCGTTCCTTTTGGGACTCTTTCTGTGTCCTCTCTTGTGTTGGCCTTGTTCTAATCTTCTTGTCTAATCGCAATCGCACCTGTATATATGGCTATGACTGTGTGTTGCTGCTGTTTTCTGTGTGTGTATTCCCTGTTTAGTTTTATATGGTGGCCATTTTTATTGGAAGGCGGTCAAATACGCCGCTTATTGGCGGCGGCACCAGCTCTCCGGGTTTTGTTCTGTCCGGGACTTTGAACCCTCACGCTGAATTATGGCAACTGTAAAAGGTAATGCAAAATTTAAAATATGAGTAATCTGCGTCGCTTATTGCCGACATTTATTCCCCCCGGTTGACAACGCATTCAAAATAGACAAATTGCATCAGCGCGCAAGTGCATCCCGTCCTTTGGCCACTCTGAAGCCGTAACAGTGCCCACAAAAACAGAGGAGCATTTGCACCCAATTATTTTTAGCATTTCGTTCTTTCTTTGAGTGCTCAAAGTCAAGGTAATGTTTGAATGGATGAGCATAACCATCCCAACCCCAGGGGTTTCTACAACGTGACGTATGCTGTGTTTGAGAGAGAAGGGGAGGAACCTTATGGCCAACACTCACAGCCCTTGTTTAATCATGTATTACGGCAAGTTCAAGGTAGGGACCCCGACGACTGTCCGCTTTAGTTATGCCATCTGTGGCAAAACTATTTATGAGTATTTATGAGTGTTCATTCCCATCGAATTGGTGTTGTAAAAGCCGCTCTTATCAGCTGTGCTGCGGTCACCTACATAAATACATACATACATATGTATGTGTGTATGTATTCTCGTACGTATTTCAGTGGCGTGATAAAACATGGAGTAAATACTTGTAGCAGAATGTATTGCTGCGTGCGTATTAATCATAGCGCAACACGGAAAACATCACGCGACATCAACATCGAACTCGATGCTATATTCACAGAAAATAAGCAATAAGCACTAAAATAGCAAGACACTCAAACACGAAATGGATGGAGTTCAATGTCCATCGAGCGAACCGATAATTTTAACAATGGTTGTGGGTGTTCTGTGCCTGCCAGACAACAATCCGACCAATCAGAATGATAAGCGAAACAATGCAAGAATCAAAATGTACTTCGTACATAAACATACATTGTGGATGTATACTATACTAACTCGTAATCAATTGTAAGCTGTGCTCCCGAACCGAAAGACTGGAAGAGCAGACATCACCCCAGATCACGCCATCTGTCACGCGTTGCGGGCCCTGCCTCACTTTCACCTGCGAAACTGCAGAGCAAAGCGTGGAGCAATCAAAACAACATTCGATGGATATGGAAACGCAAGAAAAACGCACCCGAAGCAAAGAGAGAATCGGGGTTATAACAAAACTTGAAACAAACCTCGAAGAGTTGCAGTCGCAGACAAATGCATATGCAAGGGAATTTGTTATCCACTCAGAGACCACAGCAGACAAAGGAGTCGCATTTCGACACAGCTCTGACTCTGACTCTGACTCAATTTCAGAAGATAAAGAACTTTTAAATGCAAGTTTGCAACTCGCAGTGCGGGATTTTGCATCTGGCCTTTTATTTCTGTTCAAATCTGCTGAGATGTCGTTGCCAACGATAATCACATGCCCCGAGTTCAGTGTTTATTTGAGTTGTATTATTTGTGGGGGTCTGGTCTGGGGTTGAGTCACGATCAAAGTCCAGAAACCAGAGAACACTCGGAAGAATCAGAATGCACGACGAAAGAGACGCGCGCGCGGGCAAACAAAAACAAACGCGGGGACCAAAGTCTACATAAAATAGAGGTGCCTGCCAAGAATTCTGTGGCGGACCCGAATGCAGACGTGTGTACGTTCAATGTTCTCGAAATTATCTCTAGTATAATGGAAATTTTATTTCACTTATTTGCTATGTCATTTGCATTTTCACTACCTTGTTTTCGGTGTGTTTGAAAATATTTTATTATGGTTGCAGTTCAGTTTTCAGCAGAATTGTTTGCTGTGCTGCTGTGCCCTTGAAAACACTAGCGAGGAACTATCAAAGCCTCACTCTATTTCCTCCAGCACTTTGGCTCGTTTTCGTTCACTTGACAGACAATTCTCGTTTGTTTCTTGTATTTTCACAATGTTTTTAGTGGCACTCTCCACTGCGTGGCTACTGTTCCGTTCAGTTGGTTTTAGTTGTGGATTTTTAGTTTGTTGCTCCGACGACTGCTGCGGCAGAACTGAGCGACGGAAAAGTTCAGTTAATCGAATTAAGCACCTGCTTGTCCATGTGTGAGTGCGTCGCTCGAGAGAGCGACAAGCCAGAGAGAGCGTTGCTTGTTATTTAAGAGCAAAAGCTGGGCAAAAACAAAACAGGTAAAACCGGATAGTCATGTAACTTGTAGTTGTTGCTATGGCTATGTGCAGATATACATAAATAAATATATTATATACAGCAGCTGCTTTATTCAATCTATTCTCTCTCTCTCTCTCTCTGACTGGCATGTTGCTCTTCCTCTCTCTCTCTTTCTGTTGTTTGCGACTTAATAACTGTGCTTGTCAGCTGCTGGCTGCGATCGTCGCAGCTGTTCCTGCTCTCGCTGAGCTGTTGCTGCCATTGTTGCAATCGAGAGAGCTTTTAGTGCATGTTCTTAGCGTAATTCACTCGTAAACAAATTAAATCTGTCCATGTACGTCACTTCCAGTTGTTTACCAGCACACCAGCAAACTATAGCTTTGATCTCAGAGTGATTATACAGGAAATGTTCCACTTTTACGTATTATACAATCTTTGAGCAATAGAATTCGACTGCTAATGAGTGTGGCCCGAATCGGAACATGGTCAAAGCAAATATACAAGAAAATAAGAACAATTCGTCACCGTTTCGGACTGTGGAATATTTTCCCAGAGTGTCTGTCTGTCCCTACAAATTGCTGATGAGTGCCAACAAATCGCGGAGGCTAATTAATGCTTGTGTTTATGAATAAAAAATATAATTTGATAAATAGTTGACAAATAAACAAACCCAAAAACAACAGCAATATAAAAACGGATAGAACTGATAATAAAAAAATAAAGAAAAAAGGAAGAAGGTGATTTTTCATAATTTAAATAATTTAAATTTATTCATAAAACGATTAAATGATAAAACTACCGAAAACATAGCAATTAAACATATGCATGAAAAATATGTACATGTAAAAAGTTGTACAAAAAATATACTCTAGATTCCTCTATCCGTTTTCCGCTCTTCTACGTAATAAATACTTTAGCGTGATAAAAATACAAAATAATTGGCAAAGGCAGATGACGACACATGCAGGCTATATGGATACAATATGGTAGAGTAAATATAGTAAATAATCATGTATCTATGCAACTAACATTAATCAAAACACAAATTAATGATATTAGCAATAGTTAAGAATAAAAATAACAGAAAAGGCTCTTCTGCTTGGGCTTGGGCTTAGCTCTCAGTTTCTCTAATGGTTTCTGAATTTTTTATTGGTTCCTAAAGAAGACAATAGTCAATATAAAACGCGCGAGCACTCAGTTCTCACATACATCCTTCACTTGGGAGTGGTCGTGGACTTGCGGCGGGCATCCGTTATAGCACCCCAGAGCTCGATGATGAAGTCGTCGGTGAAGCCAAAGGACTCGAGGTCCGAGCTGTCAATGGACTCGGCAAAGTCCATTGAGTTCGACTTTTTGTCACCCAAATCCCAGATCTGCGACGCCAGCTCCGTGTCGTTGATGCCCATGAAGGACTCGAGCAGATTATTGATGGCATCGATCCCGGCCACCGTGGCCTCGTCGAACTGCGGCTCGATCTGTGCATTTCCATTGGCCTTGAAACGTAACGTCTCCTTGCCACTGCCATAGTTGCGTCCGCCGCCGGCGCTGCCTGTGGCGCGCGACTGACTGCGCGGCCCAATGCCCTGGAAACCGCTTCGCACGGGCTCCACCAGGCGCAGCGTGAAGGTATCACCTGTGGGAATGTCCTTGAGCATGCGGGCCACCTCGTAGTGCCGCTTGCCAACCATATTCTGGCCATCCAGCTTCTCGATGTGATCGCCCACACAGATGTGCTCGATGCGGTCGATGATCGAGTCCTCTTTGATGCGCTTGATGAAGGCATAGCCGGCCCCATTGTCGGTGATGGTCAGCCCGAGGGCCTCCTGTGACTTGACTATCTCGATCTCCTTGGGCCGACCCTTGCGGTGGGCGAATATGAAATCATCCAGACCTATCTGCCCGCCCAACAGACGGGCCATGTCCACCTTGTGCGAGTTGAGCGTACAGAACAGGATGTCCTTTTCCGAGATGTCGAAGCATTCGGCGATCTTCTGGTACAGCTCTCGCACGCTCGAAAAGTCGTGGATGAGTCCAGTGGGGCTGCCGTGCGCCAGCTGGCAGTGGAACACCAGTGGGGGCTTCGCGTAGTCGGCGCTGTGGTTATTGTTATTGTTGTTCTGGATGGTGACGGGTACGCCCGAGGCTCCTTTGCCCTTCCCCCCATCACTGTTGTTGCTGTTCTGTGAGGTGTTATCTGCTGCAGTTCCCGGCTTGGAGGTTTTCCTCGTGAAGAGTGGCATGACTGGTGGTGTCTGGTCTCTGGTTGCTCAGAAATCTATGCGGTTTTATAATATATTTTATGATCTTTTGGCATGTATCCTCGTATCCTGTTATTTTGCTCTTGGATCTGTGTGCGTAGAAGAAGGGTGGGATCACTTGGGATTAGGCGATTCAATGCTCAATTCAATGTGGTAGTAGAATATGTTCAATTCTGATGTGAGTGGTAATTATAGTATTATTTGTGTGTCGCAGTTACAGGTTAGTCAAGGTGATTAGCTGATGTTTATACAAAGGTGAGCTCTGTACAGTAAAGAACCCATAACCATAATCAATACAATGTGCATAGGTTTTTATCTAATCGGTTCACTCAAAAGTTGTAAATTTCAAACAGGAAACGTGCTTTATAAGTGGTAGTACAAGTGATGAATCAGAGTTCGATCCATAGGGTCGAAAATTTGTTTGATTATTGATATATTAAGTTGGTAGTTAGTGGCTATCAGTGGCCAGCTTATCGCGAATTTAAAATATTAAATTAGTCACACGAAAAGTGATTGCACTTTGAGGTTATGTTATACACGAGAGGCAATCCAGCAACAGCTGCTGAGCGCGAGTTCTCTCTCTCTCTCTCTCTCTCGAATAAGGCACAAGCTTTAACGGTAATTAATCACTGGAATTAAGAGACAGTTTTGGTATATTACCCAGCCTGGAACACGAAACAGCGGCAGCAGCAAGAAAATCAAATTCAACGGCGTAAAATCACATTGGAATTGAACGAATTTCTATTACTATCAAACTAAGTATTTGAGTACTTTTTGTTTGGTTCTTTCCAGCGATAAGATTGACAAAATGTATGATAAGACAACGGCAAAAGATAAGCGGACCGGACTCTTTATCGGGCTGCAAAACGTCCGCCCGTAGTAGTCCGTCAAAGTGTACTGAACCTGCAGTTAAATGCCAGGCCATCAGCTGGAAGCGACGACCATCATCACTCAATCGGTGGCATGGCATTCAGCTGTACTCCACTCTCTGTCTCTATCTTTCCCCCCTTACCACTTCCGCTCAATGGGAGAAATGTCTGTCTGTCGCAGAGGAGTTCATGAACCTTCCGCCCTCTGGATGCCTCTTCCCTTGCACGTTGTTTGTTGATATAATCCAGTTACAGCACCAGGAGAAAAACTGTTACAACTTTTATACACTGATAATTTTGATAAGCAAATGAAATTCTCAAAATAAATTTAGACTCTGAGTGAAGTATAAATGATAGCGAAAGGCATTCTTTGATTTGCTGCTACATATATTGGTACTGTAGTACACAGAAGCATTGATCCAACATAGCAGTTCTGTCTGTCGCCTGCTTGATCTGCCCCATCTAAGACGAGCCCCTTAATTGATATTTACATACAAACGTGCTCACATACGAGTATGTTTTTATGACTGGGCGCCGAGTGGTTTCCACTATGTAATATATGTATTTTATTCGTGAGCAAAACAACTATTTCTAGCTGCTAGCCGAGTGGATGGATAGATAACCCACCGCCGCATCAAGGTCGAAATAGTTGAGAGCGCGTGAGTCGCTCGCACCTTAACCGATCTGATTCTGAATGGTTCGCAGCAAAGAACACATACAGAAGATACTCGTAGTTTCAGATACATATTGATGTTATACGCGGTACCACAAAGCATAGAAGCTTGTGCGGAAGTGAGCAGAGAGGCCGGCAGTCAGGCCCCCTTCGAAGAGCAAAAACCGGTACGGTGTGGTGCGATCAATGCTCTCTCTTCTCAAGATTATGGGACAAAAACTTTATGCGAATTTCAACAAATTGTTAAACAAAAAGAGATCGATAAAGAGCTACAAAAAATATACATATGCCCGGAGGTATCATAAATTATGAGACGCAGTGTCATTAGTGTTAAGGTAAGGGAAATTCCATGTTGCGAGCATCGATTGATTGATCGCTCTCTCTCTCTCTTCAAATGCTGTTTGGCCGATCAATGGCCCCCGCCGTTAGATAGTTTTCTCTCTGGCGATTTCATAATTGTGGGTTAATTGTTTTGCTTTGAATAAAGCGTAAACAACTTAAAACGCTTCCGCGTCGCCGGCTGTTTGTCCCGTCTCCCCCCCTCGATGCTGTATCTGTTGTTCTATTCCAACTTGTTTACCCGCCTCTGATTGGTCGCCGGCGTGGGCTCGACGCTCCCCCCGTCTGTGGTGGATACATAGAAGATCTGTAAATCGCTGTAAACAACACAAATAATGCATTTTTTTAGGTTACAGAAGGAACGTGCGGGTGAAAACAACATCAGATACAGAAAAACAGAACTGGTGGCAGAACAAAGTGTAAACATCAGAGGTATGCCGATACTACGTGTGGCAAAGGCGCTCGTGGGGCACCCCAATATAAAGTGAATGATGGTTGCAATTCTGTTTTGTGTTTTTCATTCAAAGCTTTAGTAATTTATGGATTAGTTACAATTCTCTGTGTAGGTTAGTTCTCTGTTTTCTTTCTTAATGAAGTTTCACGAAAACAATGCCATAAAAACATTTCTATTTACACCATCGAGAAGGCAACGCGTGTGGGGGAATTGGACGGCGATAGTGGGGCCCGTCAATGTGTTTACATGTAAGTCGATAAAGCGGATCCAAGGGATAGCGAACTATGTATGCACATATCAAGGGTATTTTTAATTTCATTGCAGCTGGTAATTGTCTTGTTCTTTTTGCTGCTGATTTCGTTTGGCGTTGGCTATGATATCATCTGAAACTCAGAGGCAGGAATCGATATGTTATCAATTAGCTATTCAAATAAACATATAAATACAAATAAACTTATACGCTTGAGTGTGCCTTATTTCTTAGCTTAATTTTGCTAGCTAAAACATATAAGCATATTTGAAATAATTGCAAGAATGTATAATAATCTAATCATAGTGCTGGCGGAAGCAACAAACATCAAACAGAAAATATGCTGGAAATAATGATAATCTCACAAGTTTATGATAACCATGTCATTGCAGAACATATGAAAATATTTACTAGTTTTATTTAGTCAATTGCACTTTGTACATCGATCCACTTCCGGGACCCATAAAGAAAAATGCGGCTCTATCCTTAGCTACATACATATATACAAATTACTTATATTTAGTATCATATATTTTGCAATATATTATATTCATTCATCCCCCAAAAGATGTGATGTCGATATTTGCGGAGCCTTGGAAACCCAAAGGTTGGGTATTTCTTTTAAATGTTTATCGTATCAACAAACTTTGAGTATGTATTCAATGCCAAATGGCTATTAAGAGAGTACAAACGAAAGAGAAACAAGCTATAAAATTTAAGAGAGTGCTCTCCACAACAAAGAGTGCATAAAAGCACTGTAAAAAGCTCCGAAAAGAGAGAAACAACATGGAGAAAAAGCGGGCGGGTGGGTTGAACGTGTCGCTGGGGATCGAGCATTTCGTTGACTAGGTCAATTTTTGCGACTCCACAAAATTCGCCGGCAACGGTGCTGCAGGGGAAAAAAGACAGCGGATCCAACGGACTTGTGATCTTTGGCAACGGTGAAATTTAATTCCAAAAGTCAACATTTTGTGGGCAAAGCAGAAAATTGAGCTGATGCAAAATGAGGGGTAATATTGGGGGTTCGGGGACAAAGCAAATGTTGGAGATAGATAGATGTGCATATGTGTATGTATGTGCTAGTTTTAGTGGAGGATAATATGTGTGCATAAGTATATGTAAAGTGAAAGCGCTTTTGGTTGGTCACTCATTGGAGTTGGAAGCAAAAAAATTGGGATAGACATCGGGAGATGTCGGGCTAAAAGAGCCTTTACTGTACCCGGATAAGCAAATCTCAAATTCCACAGATGACTCAGATTTTACGAGACTGATAACGGAGACTGAGTATTAGTGCTTCTGTACGATAATCCCATCTTAATATTTTTCAAACACTATTGTTTGAAGTAAGTGAACAAAAAAGCCCATAATTTATGCACCTTTTTTTTGGTTTGGCATTTACAGACACAATTTTGTTTAGTTTTTGTTTGTAAGTACATACTCGAGTATATTTTTCACTGCATTATTCATAATTTGCTGCCTCTTTACCTTCGCTATGGCCGCTTCTTGAGGTTTGACCTTTTCCCTACCCGACACAAAAAACAAAACTAAACCGAATGTCGATAGTGTAAATGCCGTGATCCAGTGCACTGAACTCGGCTCAGGTTCATTTTCATTGCAGCCCTACAGCCGTACAGCGCAGTGTCTGTGCCTGGGCTGACGTATCGAATCACCCTTTATGTGGAGCACCAGCACTGGGGCCTAGAGAGCATAACAAACGTCAGATGAAGGGCGGGGGGCGGAACACCGAAATAACAATGAACACATGCAGAGACCACACAGCACACACACACGAAGAAAATACTGGAGCAGTTTTGAAAACATTTAACCGTTTCACCTCGCTGAACCCTGGGCACGAATGAGCAAATTAAGCAAACGAATTATAGCCCCGAAAAAAAAAGATCCGTAGCCAACCAAGTCTGTTTTGGGCCAAAATTAACAAACACGCAGCACCTTTCAACCTTAATCTCTTGGCAAAATTCCTTTAAAAGAGATAAGAAAAGGCGTGGCAATTAAATTCAGAGAGGAAATTAACAAATTAAAAGGTTTTATAACTGAATTCAACGGATATTCATTCAAGTTTGTTCTAAGTACGAGCAGCACATGATCGCCTACTTATAGGAAAAACGTAATTGCAGTGATATTGCACATATGAATGCGCAGAAGCAACGTAGAGAGCGGGCCATAAAAAGCACAGTTAAACTGATTACGAACATGACATGACAATGCCAGAGCCTTTACACTGAACCGTCGGCATGGCAACCCCCGGCTGTGGCTCGAACAATGAAGCCGATTCTTGGCGCTGCGCTGCCGCTTTTCATAAAAAAAAATGCGGCGCGTATTGAAATGTCACGCAAGCAATTTACATAAATGGAATAGCTTCCGCTTGAAGAGAGGAGAGAATCAGCAACAACAATAGGACAGACGCCGATGCATCAGAGAAGGAGAGTATCAGAGAGCCTATGCCTATTTGTATGTGCACGTACGAAAACAACTGTTACGAGGAATGGAACCGCAAAAGGTAGCACATGCGGAAGACAGAGAGAGATAGAGGTACAGAAGCAACAAGACAGAGAGTACTTTGGAAGAGAGAATTGTGATACCTTTTACCATTATGGGTAATCGATCAATGCTCACAAACTTAACAGTTACTCTCTCTCTCGTTCCTCTGGCAAAATGGTTAAGCCACAAAACTTTGCTTTGCATTTGCATTTCTTTTCGTTTGGAGCCCACTGGCCAACTTCACGGTTTCTTAACAAGTTAATCTGCCTACAAATTGCCCAAGTCTTGAGTTTCTTTGGTCATGCTTGGATCTTTCGTCGCCCCGACTCCCCCACAAAGAACCTGAGAATTGGTCTGGGATGGAAAACTCAATGCGTAGCGGCACGTGCTCTTGGCTAAGACAGCACCGATGGATGCAGCAGTAGACACAAAAACGATGAAAAGTTGTAATAATTTCTATTTTGATGTGCGTGCTGGCTCCGAAAATGAAATGCCCAGCAGCAATTGTGTGAAATTTTTTCTTTTTATAATCGTTATGCTTTTATGGCCATCCCACCACGGTCTCGCTGCGCAAGTAGTATTTTGTAATTTTACTTTTCCTTCCTTTCGATGTCGGAAAATCAATCTGGCCGTGAAATTGGGTAGCTGAAAAACGTGCTTTTGTACCCCGGCCAACCGAAATTTTGTTGTGCGGCGACGCAGTAGTCGAAGACAGCCGGCACCTCGAAAACACCAAGAAATACCCAACCTCAATCTGGAGTTGTATATCGTCCAACATAAACAAGAATCTGCATGTACTCGTATTTGAGGCAGGGAATGCCCAAAACATTGTTTTGACTACATGCTTTGCCGGTTACATAGGAATAAATTATGTTTGCCTGTCTGGGGGGTTTTTTTCGGGGGTTGGTCTGATGGATGAAATCATTTCCGCTGTTCACGAGGTCGGTCCACGAGGTTCTCCTAGTGGAGAGTTTGACATGACATAAGTGGGGTGTGGTTGTGCTGCCCATTGGCTGTGGAAAACACTTGTCCGTCAGCGACTAAAGTTAATAATTAACTGGCAAACGTGACACGCCCTGAACAGCAGCTGCTAAAAATCGATAAGCTAGCGAAACTGCATCGATTTATGGAATGCCCTTTCCCAGGTGCTTAAGAAACATAGTAAATTGCAGAATGGAATCACATGTTACATGTGATGGGAGGGGGAAATCACATGACTAATATTTACACAAAAGATGGGAAAATGTATGCCCAGCCACCACCAAGCCACCTTTCACTTTATTTGTTGGCTGCTAAAAAATATATATGTGTTAGGCAAATGAATGAATGCCAAAGATGCTGCTGCTGCCACAATGGAAAATGGTAAAGAAACCAATTTGTATGTATAAGCAGACTCCACCACGCACCAGCACCAGCACCAGCACCAGCACAAGCATCAGGCAGAAATGGAGACAAGAGACAGAGACACAGCCAAGACCAGATCAGACGTCAATATCGAAAGTTGGTTGCAATACGCACCTGCTGCGGCTGCCGCTACTGCTTATGCTACTCCTCTCAGACTGCACTTCACTGCGTATATCAATTCGCCAATAATTGCTTTGTCTGGTGCCGTAGTTGTAGGTTTTCCGACTTCCACTTGACTTTGACTCTCCTGGGCGCGAGAAAGCACCGCTAATGAGCGAGGAAAGCGGACGTACCGTATCAGACTCTCAGAGCCCAGACCAGGTTGTTGTTGCTGCTGCTGCTGCTACTCGAGCGCGCACACACACACACACACAGACAAAACAATTTGTTCTTTTTTTTAACACGTTATTGAATCTCTTTCACCAAACCAACTGGTTTTTTAGTGCTCGCTAAATACACACACATTAACCAACCACTTTCCAGGGTTCTTCTTTTTTTATGATTTCGCAACTCAAACTACGACTGGAGCTCTATGGAAACATTCCAGATTTTGGCGATTCGTCACTACACAAGGTTTTGCTAATCACGCGTTATTTATTTAACCTTTAAGATATTTTATTGCACTTCTGCAACGACAAAACGAACCAGCCCGGAAAAGTGAAATAAAGAAATTTAAGCGCGGTACCAGCTGATTAGCTGTCGGTGTGACCGTGGAAATATCTGTGGAATATGCCCGACTGGTCCTCTAAAACACACCAAAGTATGCCTTCTTATTTTCAAAATATACCGTAAATATAACAAATCCTAAACAGTTTTCCTCGATTTTGGTATTCTGTTAAATATTACCAGCAAGGTAAGACTCTAAGCCCTGAAACTATAATTTTATCCGGTTTTTTATTTAATTCTCTACAATTAAGCTTATTATAATTACTAGTTTTTTATTTGATTTTGGTTTAAACAAAGAAGGTGCGCCAAAATGCCATTTCATTTTACATAGTAACTACACAGCAACTACTTGGTTTTTACATATCAACAAAATATATATACCATTCATATATGGGCGTTTGGATACCCTATTATCTTTAATGTACTCCAAAATGTAATTATGAGAGTCATGAGTACCCCATACATCCTTTTAAAAATATACATATTATTTATTAGTAATATTATCAATTTCAACTGCTGGGCTTACGCTGATTTGAAGTGCTATAAGAGACTAAACATATCAATAAACAAGGGAAACACTAGATATAACGGAAAAGAAACATAAAAGAAGTTGGATTCAAAGTGTCCACAGAATATAAATGTTAAGAAATTGGTTCTGGATTCATCGTGGGAGCAAGCGTAAAATGGAGAGAGCGACTTCCTTCCTTCAGGTGACCACAGCTGCGTCATTGCCATGACGAATGAGTGTGTGCTCGTCGGCCAGATCCTCGTCCTCATTGTTCTCCAGCTGCTTTTGCCGCAGACGCAGCTCGAATACCTCGCTGATGGCATCGCGAAAGCAGATAAAGTTGTAATCAATGACGCCCTGCCGGTTGAAGTTCTCCTCACGCAGAATGCAGACCAGGGCCAGGAACTTGTTCACCTCCCGCAGATAGAGTATCGTGTTGTTGTTCAGCTTGATCAGACTAGAGCTGCCGCTGTCGAAGGCGGTCTCCTCTGAGCTGCAATGACCATAAGACTGTATCATCCACAAACCGAGATATATGGTGCGAGGACTTACCTATATATGCTGGACAGATCGATCACCACATCAATCATATCGCAGCACAGTTCATAGGTTTGCATATCCACCGGGGAAGAGTCCGTTGCAATATAAATTTTGGAAACAACATCAAAGAGAAAGGCTTTCTCTATGCCAGAGTTCTGAAAATGGTTGATGAATCAGCACTAGATTGGCAGCTCCATAAAGTACGAAAATGACAAACCGGTATAAAGATGTTGAGAAGGTTCTCCAGCGTCGGCAGCTGGGGAATCAGTTTCTGCACCACCTTGGAGAACGCCTCGAAGATCGAGTGATCGTATATGGAGGTTAGATGAAAGCTCAGATGGATCTGATTGAGACCCGCCTCGCTTAGGTCGTCCGATGACCGCTGATGTATATCACGTTGCGATTCCATTTTTGAATCATCGCTTATTCCGTCAACCTGTGGAGTGGGTATGGGAATTAAGCAGCTGCCTTGATAAGCGTCCGTATCTGAACTCACTTTGTGTATGAAAACCTCAAACTTGATTCGCTGGTTCACTTTGTAGGCCTTTATCACTGTGTTTTTGAACTTGGTCAGGGCCTCGTTGTAGTCGTCCTTGGCATCAATGACAAACACCAGGGCGCCGCAGCCACCAAAGATCATGTCCGAGTCGAAGGTGGGCTCTATGAAATCGATTTGGCCAGGAAAGTCCCATATTTGAAACTGCACAAAGCTGGAATTGTTGATGTCGTCCTTGACGATTTTGCTCGTCGATTCAAGGAAGAGCGTCTCATTGGGAGACATTTTGTGGAAGACCACCTTCTGAATTGAACTCTTGCCCGATCTGCGCAGTCCCATGAGTAAAATGCGCGGTTTCGTCTCGCTGCTGCCCGTCGAATTGGGCTCCATTTCCAGGCCATCCTGGTTGTAGGTGCCATATCCGAAATCTTTCGGGAATGTGTCTGCTGGGTAGTCGTCGTCGTCGTAACTCTGTTGATATGCAAATCAGTTATGCTCTGCTCGATTGGATTGGAGTGGGGCAAAAGAAAAGCGTGTGATGGGCGGAGGCTGCTGCTGCTGCTGCGCCAACACTGATATGGCTTCTTTGTTTACTTACCATTGTGGCTGCTAAGCTCGTATCTCGCTGAGATCTGCAGTTACTTGGACGCCAACTGTATTGGAGACTGTCGCTTGTATGCAATGGGTCTAGTTATTCCCACTAGTTAGTTTATTTTACTTAGTTTTTCGTACAAGTTTCTTATCGGAATAATTAAAGTGGGTGCACACTTACAAATTATCAGCTGTTTGGAAAAATAATTGTATCGATGTATCGATATCAATCAGCTGGTGTTTTTGTCTCGCAACAGTTAACCTTCTGTTGACCAATGGGTGTTTAAATGCAAACTTAGAAATTAATGAAAGTGAAGGATTTATAACACAGTTTAGCTGAATGAAACGGTACCCATTCGAATTGATTCGTAATCAGGGGGGATGGGTGGCTACAATAAAAATTTACAAGCAGTTTTATTTCGCCAATTTGGACAAAGTGCTTACCTATTTAAAAGGCAGGCGTTCAGTGTGTTAAGTTTGAACAGTCACATGGAATGAGCCTCGAAAATAGCAGTGAAGTCAATGTTGTTTATAGATTATAAATTTGTTAATTAAAGTTGTTCAAAGAGATGTCGAGGCGCGGGCTATTGTTGATGGGCCAATGCATGCCGTGCATCAAGCAAAATGCCTCCAAGATACGTATACGGCGTATGGAACTGGACAAGAATCTGAACATGGTTTGTGGCCGCTCTCGTCTGCTCATTCACCTGCTTGATTTCTGTTCTCCTTTCTTCTTTTAGTACTTTAAAAAGGATGATTTTTTCTTTGCCCACGATCCGCAAAAGGTGTGCAAAACCGGAGATGTGGTTCTGATACGAGAGCTTCCCGAACGCATGACCCGCCTCATCACGCATGCGGTTGAAAAAGTGGTCTATCCACTTGGTGACATAACCGATCCGATCACTGGCAAAAAAGTGGTGGTCGGCAAGTACCGAGACGACATCGAGATGGCCAACGAGCTGTTTGGCAAGTCGGAGAAGTCCTTCGACTATTCCAAGGCCCCACCACGTGGCCGGCTAGAGGGCACCAAAGACTTTACACACGGCGAGACGTACATCAAGTACCATGACGATGGCAAAGATCAGCCATTTGCCGTATAATAAGTTGGTAAATAATCCAAGTAATCGTTAAGCTTGCAAACAACCTGCCTTCCCAATCCAATTCAAAAAGGCGGCAATAAAAGATTTCTCTAAATATTTTATTTAAATTGTCGATAATCGATTTTTGCATGTCTTATTTGATTGATTTCTTTACGTATTCAAATGTATTCCTCCATCCATCTGATCAACAGTTTTATTTATGTTTATTTCGAATTTTCCTAATTCGAAAGAAGTGCTCCATTTTGGTGCCTCGACATGCCGTGCCACATGCCGCACGAAGATTCAGATTCAGATTCGATCCGTTCCATAAATTAAATTGTAAACTAATCACAATCTCTTACGATTCTAAAGTTGTACTGGAGTATAGGGTTCGCCAGGTGAGCGCTATCATCGCATAGTTTTTGCTGCAAGCGAAAAAAGGATTAAATATCCAAATAATATTTTGAATATATATTCAGCGCTCACCTGCTCCAGATCGTGGCTAGCGCGCAGCATAAAGTCGCGCAAGAAGTAGCCGTGCTCGGGCATGTCGAGGGCCAGGATCAGCTTGTTGTTGCCCAGCTGCTTGAGCACTTTCACTCCACTGCTGGCCGGAACCTCATCGTCCTCGTTGACCTGCGCATTCTCATTCGCATTGGCCTTGGCCTGATCCTCATCAATGCAGATGGACCACTGCAGCGGCTTGTTCGAGCTGTCCAGGAAAAGAGGAAAACGTTGCATTTGGGCACTGACTTGAACTCTGTTGCGACTCACTTGAAATGCAGCTCCAGATTACTGGCCTGGAGGTAGCGCGACACTGGGACTATGTAGCTAACGTTGAGGGAGCTGCCCCCGCTGGGACAGAACTTTTCCACGTCGACGGTGAGGTTGTATTGGGCG
This sequence comes from Drosophila guanche, assembly GCF_900245975.1. Taxonomy (NCBI): domain Eukaryota; kingdom Metazoa; phylum Arthropoda; class Insecta; order Diptera; family Drosophilidae; genus Drosophila; species Drosophila guanche. Next base: position 13,901,450 of record NW_022995743.1, on the reverse strand, counting down.
GCCAGGACGCAGCTGGAGACGCTCCAACAATCCAACTGAATGGGTGGCGGAGGGTTAACATCGGGCTTCGGCAGCTGTTCCACCTCGCTCTGGTCCTGGCTCGATGATACTGCAGGTGTCTCTGTGTCCTGTGAGGAGTGTTTGGCCTGGGCATCCCTTGGACTGGTCTCGTTGCTGCTGGCCAACGGCACTGGTTGTGTGGCTAGCACATCGGGATCCTGCTCCTGCTCGGCGGACTGCAGATCATCTTCCACATGTTGCTCCTTTACATTGGCATCTACGTTATCAGGCTGTGCCTTCGGCGGCGGTAGTTCCTCGAAGCAAACAGACTGTGGAGGGGCCAACGAAAGTGTAACCGTGTAAGGGAGGCTTCCATGACTTACCTGACAATTATCGCTGACGGACTCATCGCCAGTGCATTCCGTTGGCTGGCCAAAGAGTCCCGTCTTGAGGGTTTTGTGCTCGATCCAGTCCAGACTGCGCTGATTGGCCGACCGCCTGCCCACGCTCGAGTCCCTGAGGCCCTGAGTTTCCGGGAACACGAAACCAAAGACAGCCGAGATGGGATTGTCCACGGACTCATTGGTGTTGCTCAGATTCTGCAGATCGAGGGCATCCGGATTCTCATGCCCACCGCTGCTGTTGCGGACAGGAAGCGACGCTGGGGGCGGGTCATCCAGCGCCTGGGAGCGTGTGCGCTGAGAGGGTTCGGTGCTGACCTTGTTGGTGGTCAGTGCCAGGTTCGCCGTTGGCGGAGACACCGTCTTGTACACGTTGTAGATGACCGCATCCCCAGTGTTTAGCTTGCGTATGGCCTGGCCGACGGACGCGCCGACATCCCCGACCCCATGGGAGGCTCCCTCTGCACCCTCCGAAGTGGGACTGGCGATGGTGCCCACCACCACAATGTGTTCGTCCAGCTTCAGAGCCGACAACGGCTGCTTACCCCCCACCAGCTGCTGCTGCTGCGCATCGATGTCTATGGAGTTGTTCTCAAAGTCTTGGGGCAGGGAAATTGACTGCGACTGCGACTGGCTCTGGCTCTGGCTCTGGGACTGTGTCTGTGTGGGCTTTTCGGATGTGGAGGCACTCGTTTCATTGGCGTTGGCTGGTGGCAGCGCCCCTGCTCGTGCACCGTGCACAGCCTGGAGAACCTTCTGACTGGCCGCCTGCCGCAGAACCTCTTGGGACAGCGGCCACTTCGTCTTCTTGCTGCTGATGGTCTTGTTGCTGAATCTCGGCGCTGAAGTCGTGATGCGACTGTGTTTCCCCGACTGCTGCTGCTGGAGGTTTACCTGCGGCTTGGTCATCACGGCGGCCAGCTCCTCGGCCTCATCCTCGCCTGGACGTGGGCCCGTGGCGGCGGCGGCAGGCGGTCGGGATGTGCTCGTGGCGTACATCAGACTGGGCCAGGCCACGTGCGTCTTGTTCTTGAAGAGTGTGTGCAGGCTGTGCTGGAAGTAGTGGCGATCCTCCTCGCTCAGGTGCGAGGGCGTGTCCGTGCGGAAGATGTGACTGTTGCCAAAGAGCTGATAGCCGTCCAGCTGCTGCTGCTTGTTGTGCTCCACAAAGTACAGTGTGGACACAGCCGCCAGGCTTGAATCGGAATAGGAAATATCGGAATTAGTTAAGCTGTAAGCTGTGGAGGCTTCTCCCACTCACCAGGCTGCCATCACGATGATCAGCACAAAGATGACAATCTGTAGGGAGCGGCTGGAGCAGATCTCGTAGCCATCCCGCCTGCTGATGTACGATCTGAGGGCTCCTCTGTCTGGGAGCAGGCAGCGCGGCTCCAGCAGATCCTTGGCACGCAATTGGTGGCTGTTGTGGCTGTTGTTGGCGCGCTCCAGATGCTCGATGCGCGTCTCCAGGGACCCAGTGACCTTGCACAGCTCCTTGACGGCTCCAATGTTCTCCATGAGAATGCGATCCTGCCAAGGAAATCAATCAACAAAATGGTTTCGAGAGTTTATAGAGGTGCCCTCACCTTGTTGACCAGCAGGAAATTCTCGATGACATCGCCATTGGGCAGGACAACGCTGCCAGCCTCTTGGACCGCATCTGGTATCACCTCGCGCACCTCCTGCGCAATGACGCCCGTGTCGACGATCTCCCGCGTGTCGCTCTGCCGCCTCAGGCCGGAGTGCAGGGCGTACTCGGGCTCGTAGCGATAGCGGACAATGCGGATCTTCTGGAGGTTGCGCAGCTGCACCGAGGTGTCCAGCTCGCCGATCTCCTGCTTGGCGCGGCTGTCGCTGGGCTGGACAATGTGGCCGGAGACCTTCAGGTTGCCATGCACCACGAGACTCTCGTCCGGACGGTCCGTGTTGATGCCCACGCGACCCGCATGGAAAATGGACTCCTGGGTGAGTCCGCGCTGCCAGCACAGATCCACGTCGGACTCGAACTGGCCGGGATTGGAGGCGCGCACGATGATGCGCTCACTGCCATGGCTCATCACCGGGAAGTTGCCCGAAATGGTGTGCACATGGAGGCCCACCACCAGCTGAAAGAAGCGCTGCTCCGGATTGGGGCGCCCTTTCTTGCGCATATTGTTGTTCGTCGTCTCGGAGAAGTGCAGGCGGCCAACGGTGATCTTGCTGACAATATGCTTCTGAAGATCGATCCTGCAAAAGCAGAAGGGGAACAACAATAGAATAGATCCCATATAGCTGTGCTCATCGCCTGGTACTCACGGAACTGGATAGAATGGCTTCTTGGAGCGATCCGATTGGCTCTGCTCCACGCGGATGGTCTGGTTGGGCGCCTCGAACTTGACGCCGTAGAAATGCAAGTGAAAGGATTTGATTTTCTCAAAGCCGGACGGGGTCTTCACAAATTTGGCATCGCCCTGGAGTCGGGCATGGCAAGTAACCTGAAAGTGGTTCTTCTTCTGGCACACGTACGCGTCGTCCGAGACGCTGAAATTGAATCCCTTGTCCGCATCGACGCGGTAGTAGATCACGGACAGCTCCTGCAGGCTCTGGTCGAACAGCTTGTGCCAGTTCTCCGGCTGGAAGGCATTGAAGCGGATGCACTGTGTCTGGGCGGGATCCCCGGCTTCGCTGCCCGACCCCGACCCAGAGCCAGAGCCAGCGGCCGTCTGTCCGTCCAGGCTGTTGTCCGCCTGCGAGTGGATGCCGGACAGGGCCGGCGACACCGAGGCGGAGCAGTGTGAGTGGGCAGGTGTCTTGGCCTCAGCCTCGTGGCTGCTGCTGCTGTTGCTGTGGCTGTGCGGCGTGCTGAGGGAGTGATGGGAGGCGCGCAGGGGACTCATCACCAGGCCTGCATCCAGCTTGGCTGTGGGCGCAAACTCCGGGCAATCCAGCGTCGTGGACATCTTCCGCTTGCGGGACAGCGAGTGCACGGGCGTGGAGGGTGCCGAGGTGCGGTTCAGCGACAGCTGACTGGTCCCAATCACCTGCACCCGGTCGCCGAGGCCCAGCGAGGAGGTCAACGTGCAGGTTGATAGATTCTGGTAGCTGCCAGCACCATAAATGCCAGGCCCAGCACCCGTTTCCGGCCCATTCTCGTAGTGCTGGTAGATCATTTGCTCCTGAACCATTTCGGGCAGTTGTTGCACTTGCAACTGCTGCTGCTGCTGCTGCTGCTGCTGGTGGTGCAGCATCTGCTGCTGCTGCTGCCCGTTGCTGGGCTGCTGGCACATCAGGCTGTTGGGATTCATGATCAGCCCCGCCTCATGCTTGACCCTCACATCCGCCTGTGGCGTGGCAAAGTTATGTCCAACGATGCCCAACTGCGGCAGTGGCTGCTGCTGCTGCTGCTGCTGTTGATGCAACACGTACTGCATGTCTGTCTGCAGCATGCTGCCCGCCTGCGACTGCCCCATTGGTCCCAGACTCGAATAGATGAGATGATCCACTCCGCGCCCCGGAAGCAGCCCCAGGCCGTGTGTCTCATTGAGTGGACTGTAGGCCGGCTCGGAGCCCGAGTCGGGGGGACTCTCCGGCAGATGGCCATGGACGTGGGGCGTGCTGCTCAGGCTCATGGGCGGGGGTGTGTGTGGCGAGTCCATTTTGGTGGCGGCAGCTGCTCCGAGCCCATCATTGCCTCCCTGCTGGGCGCTGCTGTCCTCGAGGCCGCCCACTCCGGCAGTGACCTGCATGAACAGGTCCAAGGCATAGTTGTCGATTCCATCCAAAAGGTCTTGCCGAGCTGCAGGAACGATACAGATTTTGGTTACAATATTGGGAATACTTCACAATAAAATTTGATAGCTATGGGTGGGAATCATTCAATTCATTTGGAATTGAAATGTCGCACTCTTTGGCTCGTGTTTGAGGGGGGGCGTATACCGCAGATAGTAATTCCATTTAAATGTATTCAGAATTCGTCGCTTTACGATAAGAAGACCGACAGACAGGCAGACACACAGACAGACAGACGGTCTCTGTTTGATCGATATGAAAATCCGAGGAGTAATGCGATGATGCCGAGCCGTTGACGTGCCAAATAAATTTGTTGTGTAATTTATGCAGAAATACGAAAGGAACAGAACGAAAATAACTGCCGAGTATTTACCATTACCATTCAGTGCCTTGGGATAGTCCATAATTAATTATGTGAGCTGCTTCTTTGGACTACTACCACTATAGTAAATTATTTCTGAGCGATCTCAGCTCTCGTTGCTTGGCACTGCACTACTGATGGCCAAGTTAAGAGCAGCAGGCAGGCTGGCAGGCAGACTGGCAGTCGCTGTGAGCAGCATCCATGGAAACAAATTAATTTTTGTGTTCAGTTTTTGTGTTAGTTATTCTGCCCGATGCGATGCTGCCGCTGCATCTCCGAAAACAATTATCTAACGCACGTTTCAGCGAGCAGGCGGTTGATGCACTCTTCACTCTTCGCTGAGCAGTGAAAATGCAACGCAAAACGTTGGAGGTGGGCCAGGGGCTGGCTCAAAGTATATTTCGAAAAAAAAAAAACAAAAAATAAAACCCGGCCTACGGATCGGTTTACGAGTAGTACACAAATAATAATAAAAGTAACAAACGAAAGCAAAAATAACGAAGTCAAATAAAATACACTAGCAGTTTGAGTGTTCCTATGGCAGCTTCATATATGATACATGCATTTATTTATGCGATTTTCCATGAATGATATGCATACATATGTATGTACCTATGTATGTGTGCACGTACATATGTACATATGCATGATAATACAGCTTGTGGAATTTGCATGGAATAGTAGCTTCAGAAATAAACAAGTTGAATTCTTTGGAAAGATTGGAAGATAAGCAAATGGAGAAAAAAAATCACTGAAATTATAATATTTACACTTTGCTTTATAAATGTAGAGTATACATTGACACAAATAGATTTGAATTGCAAATTAAGACCCAGAATATTTATGAATATTGTTAGCTTCAAGAAACAGACAAACATTTCCTACAAATCGCAATACCCGCTGAGGTGAGGGTGAGGTATTTATAGAGAGGGGAAAAAGAAACAGCCGCACTCGTGCATCAAATATAATTAAATCGTTTTATTTATGCAATTGTATTCTTTGATGGCAAACAAATAATATTTTATTTGCACAAATGCATTGGCAGGGCAAATCACTCAAAAAACACTCCACTCTTATGTTCGCTTTTATAATTACACGAGTATTAATATTATTATTATTATTATATGTTCTGTCTTCTATTTTTATTTATTCTCTTTTGTGTCACGTCGAGCGTGGATAGAACATATCTGAGCACTGACAGAGCAGAGGGCATGCCATGAGCAGTGTGCAAATATTTGAGACCTGCGATTCCTGCGACGCGGCGGATTGTTATTGATCAAACAAGTTTGCTCGTTTCGTGCCGCACAGAAGTGGCATGCACATCCCATCTACTTACCCTACGCTCCCCTACTAATATTCAGCGGAATTCAAATATCGTACATATTTCCGAATTGTCGTAGCCGCAGACGCGAGGGCGGAGGAGGGTCTGCAGCCAATGGGTATCTATTTTTGGCAGCCAATGACACGGGACACGGGGGCCAGCCTTCGATGGGGCCAGCAGCAAGGACCCCATTTGAATTAGAATTTGATTTGGATACTTGTTATCCTTGGCCGGCGATAGAAACACGTCCAGAACGTGTAATTGAATTTGTATACTTACAAAAATCCGAGAAATCAAAGTCCATGTTCAAGTAACTTCAGATGCATCGTATCCTCATATGTCCATGTGGCTACAGCATGGTCTACCTACAAAAGAAAACATATAATTGGAGATGCACTCGTGAGCGGTGTACACAACGGACACCTTCAATTACAAAACTGGTAATAAATTAAGTTTTCCCTATACACACAGTGTCGTATCAATTAAGCAGAAGAGCCAACCAGAGCCAAGAGCCAAGAGCCAGCGGCAGAGCGGTTTGACTAGTATTTCCCTCTGTTAGTTCCCAGGAAAATCCATCGACTGTGGGAGTTGGGTGCAGTGGGTTTTATTTTGTAGGAGTAGTCTGTTGAGCTTGCAATTTGCTGTAACGGAACTGGGTACTGTTTTAGCTTCTGGCTGTCTGGCGATAAGCTCAGCTAAATGACTTCCCAAATTCCGGCACTTATGCACATTCATATAAACATGTACAATACATATTTAGTGTGATATCCAAGTCTGGCTTGAGTACAACGCAAATAACGCAAAAACACACACAGCTAAATGTTCTGAGATAAAGATAAATGAATCGCGCTTCCAACTGGAACTTGCGCGATGTCTGAGCCAGCAGCAGCAGATTTATCAGCGCTCTAAGTGGGGGTCGGGTCACAAAATAATAAAATATAATTCCACGAATGTATTATATACATAGCTTGCATTCAATACGCAACGGTACGTGGCGCCTTTAGCCAGTTCTAACGACATATAATAAACAAATGAAATGAATAATGGCCTCGCAAGCATTAAAGAACAAAAATTTGCATCTGCGACGCTCCTAAGTATGCAATAAAATTAATTTGTGACCTGACGCACACGGCGTATGCTCAATGATTGATTCAATAAAATCACCAATACTCAAATTCAAATGCATAACTAATCACCGATTTATTTGTTGAAGAAATGCCTGATGAGAGTTTCTTTTATTTTCCTTCCTCTGCCGCTGGCGCTGCCTTAATTGTGTCTAAATAAATGACTTGTTTATGTTTAATGTGAGATCGGACGACTCGTTTCTTGTGTCTCTTGTGCTAAAAGCGGTTTGGAATCCAGACTTTGACTCTCTTTGTCTGACTATTAATACCCCTCGGTACCTGAACATATATCCAGATCTTCGAAATGATATAATTATTCGAGCTATAAATGATCTTTGGCGGGACTAGCGGAATGTTAGCAAATAAGTTGCTCGTATTTCTTGTAGTCCGAATACGAATTTACGTACGCAGTTCCGACCTGACTGACTGCCTTCTTACTCGTCTCATTGTTGTTTTGTCGCAATGAATTTGATTGAATTAACGCTTTGTATCTCCTAGGGGCCTGCCTGCTCTCGCGGCTTACACAGATAAAGTACAGAACAAAACGAAACGAAACGAAACGTTTCCTCTTATAATAATATAATGAAAACTCAAGTGATTTGATTTAGTTGTATGGCAGATCCACAGCAGCAGCAGGCAGGCAGCAAGCAGGCAAGCAACTAAAAATAAATCAACCGAAAGCAAAGTCGACTCTTGTCTTGTCATGCCGAGAGTTTCACTTGATGAAACCTGTAGTCGGGTAGTCCGTGGCTCTATTGATTGTTGTTTCTATCACTAAGTCGGAAGTCAGAGGCGCCATGATGTGGCGCGTCGGCAAGCGGCAAACATATATCTAACACCATATCAATGGCAGCGGCGGCGTCTTCTTTGACCCGTCCTCATCCTCAGCATCCTTGAGCCAGCACAGCCAAGACATTGGCTTTGCGTTTGAATGGCCATTTGGCAGCGGCATTTAGCGTTTTATTAGCATTTCAATAAATTCACAGCAGCCGCTGGAGCAACGACTACTCGTATACTCTCTCGACTCTCTCTCTCTCTCTCTCTCTCTCGCGAGCCTCGCTATGAAATGGCGTGCAAAAAATAAAACACGAAATGAAAATGCTAAAGCCAATTGCAGGTATGGGGCAGGGGCAAGCAGCAATCAAATTGAGTTATAAATATGTAAAAATATAAACTTTATTCCGTTTTGCTTGGTGCTAATTGTGGGCCAGCGGGATGGGATGGCATTTACTCTGCCAACAAGTCAATTACACTTTGGATTGCTTGGACTCGAATTTGGGCAGTCTCATGACTTTTATTCCAGCCCCCTCAATCGGAGTTTAGACATCAAATGTCGCTGCCCAAGGCGTCAATCGAATTAGCAGGTGCTGGCTAAATAGTTCGCCAAATATCAAGTCAGGGGGGGTAATGGATACCGAAAAGACATTTCACAAGACTCGATACAAAACTTATGGCTCTCTGAGATACGATACTGAATGATTCAAAAGAGTTTATTATGTTTGAAACAAACTCAATGGAATTACATAATTGAATTAAATTAAATATTAATGCAATATCCCATTAACATTCTACAGCTAAATTGTGGTTGAAATGATTCATAAAGATTACAAAAACAAACGGAGGGCAGAAAAGAAAGTCTGCTTGGTTCCCCAATCAATGGAATATTCCATTTGTTATTGATCACATACTCGTATTTAGCATCTTTCGAGACGCAGCTAAACGGATCTAAAGTCGCCAGCACATGCCTCCGCGTCTCCGCCCCCGCCTACATCCCCGCACACCACTCTCCGTGGATTAGTAAAAAAATAAACTATGCTAAACAGATTTTAGCTCGGAGCAGGGAGGTCCACTCCAACCCGAGCCTCATCTTCTTCTGCATCTGTATCCACACATCTAGATTGTTATTTATAAGTATCTTGATTTATCTACATGTTACTGTGTGTGTGTGTGTGTGTGTACGGTATTTGTATACCCTTGCTGAGAGTATTACGATTATGAGCGAAAGCAAAGAAGGTCCGACCTACGACCTAATATTAGCGGTATTATCTGACTGGAAACCCTGCACAGCTCATTCAATTTGCAGCACATCATGGGAAAGAACTGTGAGAAATAGCATTGCTGTTGCTCAAGATGTTTCCTCCGTTACGGTTCCGATAAATTCAATCAAAATATAATAAGAACATGGATGGATCTGCAAGCGTATCAAAAGCTGTGGCCCCTGAAGCTGGCCTTATTTTCTTAGCTTTTACGTACACAACTGCCGAAGAGGGGCGGGTGGTGGTGGTGTATATGTGCGGTTAGAGCGGGAGCGGGAGCGGTAGCTGCTGCTGTTGTTGCTGTTGCGGTGCTTGAAACTCAACCAACCGGTTGACTTTTATGTCTTTGCTGATTTTTGCCGTAGCTTTGTTTTTGTTTGCTGCCTGGCTGATGCTGCTTTTGAGCGTCTTTTTGGGCTATGGGACAGACACGTTTTACTTTTATTTTTGTTTTTGTTTTTGTTTTTGTTTTTTTAGCGCTTGGCACAGGCTGTGACGACGAGCCGACATCTCATCCAATCGAAGCGATGAGGCGGCGCTCGCGCAGACAGGAGGGCAACCGACAAGAAACGACACAACAAAAGAGCACAGCCGCTAACCAAGTCAGCAAACTGGCCAAGATCATAGGAATCCGGACTCAATGTCTTGTCTGGGCCGTAATTTAGATGAGCGCCAAAAGCAAACATCAATCGCATCGAAAGAGATGAAGATGAAGATGTGCAAGCGCCCCCTCTGCGCAATTCGAGACAAACACCAAACAATTAATAGAAAAAACAACATTCACGCCGCATTCTTTGGATCACTGACTGAATGGAGTAATGGGATATGCGTTTAGTTTTCAGCGGCAGATTCTTTGCTGATCTGACAAGATATTTTGGCTACAAAAACAAAAACAAACATGGCTGGCTCTCCCCTGCATTTCTGTCTGTTTTGTGTGTCTGGTTTTACAGCTATTCGATTACTAATACTATTATTACTCGTGTACACCTGCTCTGGGAGTCTAGAGGCAGTGAAATCGGCTTTGCTTCGAGTCGTGTTTCCACATGTTTTATTTTACTGAGATTATTCGGAATTTGCGTAATTTCCAGTTCTTCACAAGCACAATGGATGGATATATTTGCATGCACTTATTATATTTGTGCTTTATTAAACATTACGGTATCTTTCCACACTCATACATTTGTATGCATGAGTATATATTTATGTGTTATCATTGCGCGGGGCGTATTTGCTTATTTCTCAGGCATTTCGACTAATACATTTAGTTTTAGTTAGTTTTAGCTCTCAAATTGCTGCCTTTCAAATTAGTCACATACACACACATACACTGTTATACAAAGCAGGCACTTACACTTGCACGAATTGCCGTTACTTTGATTCTTGCACTTTTTTCGTTCTATTTGGTTTGTGTCGTCGCTGCTGCTGGTGTTTCACGCTTCGTATACTCGACGCGAATGTTAACTAAGATCGCGTTTTATTTTGTTCTCTTTCGGTTTCTCCGTGTCTGTTTTGCTGTGATTTTTCTGTATTATTTTCCCCGATCCGATCCGCTGGAGCCGACAATATCTAAATACGCTGGAGTGTCCACACCAACTGGCTGATCGCATCGTATCGTGCACTCTAAAGCCGTTCGTACTCTCTCTCTGAATCTCTCTCTCTCTCTCTTCCCCATACGAATCTGTGCTCAATGAAGCTTGGCTTTGGAGTTGCCACTGCGTTCCCAGTTGAATATATGAAATAAAATTGGTCAATCATCCCCCTGAATGCCAACGAAATCGTTTTGTGATTTAGTTTAAACCTACAATTCAATTTACATTAATTACTCAGCGCCGAAAAAATTGTTGGCTTGATTCGTAACGTCTTTTCAGCCTGCGAATGGGGTGACAACTCTGCTGAGCTGTTGCCGCACTCACTCACTCTCGTTCTCTTTCTCTCTGTTTTTCTCGTGGCGGGGAATTGATGGATCCCAGCCAGGGCAGCGTTTGTTAAGAAAAATGTAAATTAAATTATAACTAGTGGAGGCAACAATGGGCTTAAGTAAAACCCGGCCCCTGCGCTTACTGCAACGTCGGCTCTCACGCAATTAGCCTTCCCCCGTTCCCGCCAGCGTCAGCCGGCTTAAATTACACACACCACCCCCCTTACACCCAGCATACACTCTCACTCTCCCAGTGCTTATGTGTTTTGTTTTTTCCTTGGCGCGGGTGTCGCTGTAATGATACGGTACCATACGAGCGCGTGTGTGTGACGGGAACAGAATCCATCAACGCCGCCTGTTTTCAACTTAACATCATTTAATGGAGTTGTTGTTCCTTCGCGAGTCTGCCTCGCAGATTGAATTAATACGCTGATTTATGTAAATTACACTAATTCGTATTACTCAATTTGTTATTCAATATTCATGGCCTGCAGACCTCAGAGATCTGTCCCAAGAATGGTTTTCTATTTTTCCAAATGGTTTTTGTTTTTGTTATCAGCAGACATACTCGCATCGAGACCATAACATCTACAATAGCACGTGATTAATATTTTTCTGGCTGAGGAAATTCCCGTTTATTTGTAGCGCATCTAATTTGCATAACAACGTACTTTAATCGCGGGTTGCTTTTTTTTTTAACATGTTGAAACTTGTGTTTGTACTTTCTTTCGATGCATTTTAATTTGAGCATTAATACATAAATAAGTACACTGAAACTCATATTTTGGAACGAATTAATCCACACCATAAGCACGTGAGAGCTTCTCCAACACTTGCGGATTCTTTTTGGGCCAATTCTTGATCTTATTTAGTATAGACGACACCACTGTAAGGAAGCGTAAAAACAGATATTAGAGAGATTTTTAAAGAGTATATATAAATAAGCAAGTTACTTTTCTTCTCCTCGTTGGACATGAGCATGGCCAAAATGGGAAACTCGTCATTTTTGCTAATCTCCAGCAGGACAGACGCCGTTGTGGGCTCTTTATCCGGCACATAGTAATCCTGAACGGTGCACAATAAATCATTGAATGTATCCGAATCGAAACCGGCGCCCAGAATTTTGCACAGATTTTGTATTTGTATGGATTTTAGGTACTGATATTTCTGCGTGGCAGAAAGCTCCTTCCAGGTTATGTAAAACTGGGCTGTACCCGACGGGGCTGGCGGCAGTGCTCGCTGTAATATTAAAAGTTGAGTTTCACATTTGTATACGACAATTCTACTCAACTTACCTCAAGGGGAGGGGTACTGGTACCCGGCGTCTTTGAGGCAGATTCGATCTTGGGTTTATTTTCTTGGGCTTTGCTTGAAGTTTCTGATGAATTTGGAGAGTCGTCAATCGGTGAATCTTTCTTAGTATTTTTAGACAATTTTGAATCTTTGCTTGTGTTTTGGGATGGCTTTACTTCAGTCACTGGTTCTTTGTTTTGATTTTTTGATATTTTTGTATTGTTAGCAGACTGTTTAGCTTCCTTCACCGCATCTGTAACGGTCTGTTTGGTATCATTGCTTTGAACTTGGGCTGTCTTAGTAGGAGCAGCGGATGGCTTAACTTCATCTGAAGTATATTTTGTTAGCGGTTCAGAATCAAGAGATTCCACTATGGGCTTTGCTGGGGGTGTTTTTGGGCTTGTCTTCAAGTCCCCTTTTTTAATCTCTGTGTATGGACCGCAGTAACTGTTAAAGATTTTGTCAATATCATCGTCTGAGATGCGTAATGGTTGTGCCTCATCAGTGGAGGGTCTGGGCGATACAATATCTGTAATGGTCACTCGTTGCATCGACTTCTTTGAGCGTTTGTAAACTGGCTTCTCGATCGGCAATATGTCAATTAGGTCAGGGCGGTCTGCGCAAAAATTAGGACCGTTCTTGGTGGCTGAAAATAATTATTTGACAACTATTAATAAACACAATTTGAACACTTGATTTTCTTTCAGTTCGCCTTACCATTTTTACGTAGGCGGTCGTTAATGCGAACCAAACTTTGTTTGGCCTCTATGTTTTTGGGATCAATGGCCAGCACGGTTGTGCAATCCTTGAGCGCTTCCATATTGTTGCCCAGGGACTCATTCGCCTGCATCCGTCTGTAGTAGGCCTTCACGCAGACCTTGTCCAGGCCAATGGCAGCCTCACAATCGTCCACGCAGCTGTCAAAGCTGTCCCAATAAAATCGATTATTTACTGGAACATTCCAAACCACATGACGCTCAACTTACCGCTCCTGCTTGAGGTAGCACAGGGCTCTGTTAATAAAGTAGACAGGATCGTATGGATAGGCCTCCACGGCTTCTGTATAAGCCTCGATAGCTCTGTCGTACTCTCCCTGCTTAACATAGTTATTGCCGCGGTCTTTTATGTCGTTGGCCTTCTTGTGCTGGCGCGCCACCGGATCCCCGGGCGGATCTTTCTTCTCCGTAGGAGTATCGGACGCCGAACTACTGCCGCTCTGCTGATCAGTTTCTCCTGTTTTCTGCACATGACTGCGCACAGGCATTTTCTGCAACAGACAACAACAATATTAATGCGAATTCGTGCGAGTGTGAGTCTGCACATTTAAGCTTACAATATTGGCGGCAGCGGCGGGCGCCTTCTTCAGTTCCATCTCTTGGTTCTTTATGTCCTTCTCCCACGAGTATAGATCTTTCAACGAACTTTGTAACTCCTTGGCATTCCGACGCACCTGGCGTTGCATTTCAAATGCATTTTCTGCGCTCATTTTGATATTTTTTACTTTATTTTTCTAATTGTTAAACGAATTCTTGTTATTTTTTGCATTTGTCCAGTGTGACAGCGGATTAATCGAGAAAATATTCGGTGTGACCCTCAAAAATATACCTCAACTTGCCAATACCTCTGTATAACAGTCGTACAGTATTATAACAGTTATACGGACTTTTTAACAGGGTGTGTATCTTTCTCAACATGGGAGTTTTTATCGCAACAAACTGTCTTTATTTTATTCCCACTTATCAGAAACTTACTTTGAAAACATCCCAAGAAGAGGAAGACCTGAAAACTAGTTAATATTTTTGAGAATTAAATTGTATATTTTTAAAATGAGATTTTTTGAGTGTTTTGCGATATATCTTATCGATATTTCCGCGGTCACACTGATTTCAACACCATCAGTCAGCTGTTACCCATTTGTTGCTTTTTCAAAATAATTTGTTTAATTTCATTTTTTCGGTCTAAAACATGAATTAAGTTAAAGAGCTTGGTCCTTGAACGCTTGCAATGCTGAGGCTTACCTGCCTGCGACTCCGGGTCAAGCCGGGCTGTGCGCGTAAGTAAGGAAATTTTTGATTTTGTCGTTATATAAAATAATACTATGTTTATTGCGCAGTTTGGCTGATGAAGGGGTGAGGACGAAGGCGAGAAAACCGGAGAATCACTACCAGGTTCTGAACGTAAAGAGCGACTGCAGTACCCAAGACATACGCAACGCATTCGTGGAGCTCTCCAAACAGGTAGGAGTCTCGCTGGACCGGCCAAAGTCAAATGGTTTTCTGTATTGTTCGGATATTTTCAGTACCATCCCGATGTAAAGACAAACGCCGCAAGCGCGGAGAGAACGGCACGTTTCGTGCGGATATCCGAGGCATATCGCACACTGATTAAGCCGCAGACACGCCGCGACTATGACGACAGTCTGCTCTGGCTGCCAACTGGTTCCGCTCGCAGTCCAGTTGGCGAGCACAGTGAACCCTCGCAGTCGTGGAATGTCAAACCTAACTACGATCCTAGTCCTGGGCCCTACTACGGCATAAGGGGCCTGAAGCGTGTGTCCAACTGGCAGGTCGCCCTGGTTCTGATCGCCTTTGGAGTCGTCGGTGCGTTCTTTGGCTTCACTTCCGTCAAGTAAGTTCTTAGAGCTCTCAGATTGATATTTATGTATAATTGTTGCCACTTGTTGCGCGATAAAGGCACTCATTCGATCTGCATCGTCAAGTGCAAGACGAAGTCTCGGCAGAAGCCACCAACCACCATGCCGCTGTTGTGGCCGAAGCACAGAAACATGGCAACGAGGAGCAGATGCGCCGATTGGCGGACCGCCTGGCCCGCAACCCCTTCAATCAGTCGGCCAAGTAGCAGAAATCGGGCTTATGTATATGTAGTGTAGCTAAATTAAACGACAGAGTAGTTCCACGCACTCGTTGTTTGGTTTTGGTTCAAGGCAAATGCTCTGCTCTGCTCTGCTCTTGTTGAATTATTTTGCAAACCTCAAACCATTTCGTCGGCCTTCGTCGAACAGAGTTGCAAACTGTGCAAACAAGCACGTCGCCTACTTAAGCGCTCCCGCTGGGCTGATCCAAGGCATATCCAAGTTAAGCATCGACAAGGAACCTCAACCTCTCAACCTCAACATGAAGCTCGTCTCGATTACCTTTGTTGTGTGCCTGGTGGTTCTCTGCTGCCTGGATGATGCACAGGCCCAGAGCACCGACTCAACTTCGGCGCCATCTACGAGCACCAGCAACAGCGGAAACGCCAAGAACGTGGTTGTCTCCAATTTGAGGTACACGGCTGTCAGGCGCATTCGTGTGGGCAGCTCCACCTCCAGCTCTGTGACCACTCGCAGTGCCTCAGTGCGCAACAGGAAGCTGAGGGCCAAGCGTGCTCAGGCCAAGCGCTCCAAGGGAAAGGCTCTCAACGGTCGGAGGAAAAGGGGCTAAGCTAAGGACTCGGGAACGGACCCCCATCTGTTGTTCCATATTCTGACCTTGTTATTTATTCAGCTAAAAGTCAAATGTTTTATTTTTGAGCTCATTCTAAACACACAAAAACACTTAAGTTTATCGACGGGCGAATTAAATTAGATAAATACGTAAATTGTACTGTTTGTCTATGCTATTTTGAATCGAAAGTAGAGACACTTGAGATGGAACTACCTGGAACCCGCCACCGAACTACAAACTAAAGAATCACATAGTACAAAATCCGAACTGCGATGAGGGAGAACCAGCCGCTGCTCTCCTCTACAGCTTGGTTATTGGCGCCGCCGACTGCTTGCCGTCTAGATTCAGCTCTTTGGCCATTATCCTCATGCCGACGTGCGGATGGGCCGGCTTGAAGACAACCTTTCCATCTGGCTGGTACTCGGAGAACTGCATGCTGAATACCTCGTGGAAGCCCAACTTCTCCATCACCCGGGCCGAGTAGTGGCTCGAGCAGAGCACATGGTAAACGTTTATTCCATTCTCCCGCATGTACTCGTACGCCCGCTCCGTCAGGCGTCCGGCAATGCCCAGGCCGCGGTAGTTGGTGTCCACGGAAAGAATTTTGCCATCCAGGATCAGCTCCTCGTTGGGATAGTGATCGAATATGTTAAATTTCTCCTCAACGTGATCCATCAGGGAGAGGATCTTCTTGAATTTGGGATGATCACACGAATCGGCTGCCTTTTCAGGTACTTCATCCGGAGACTGTAAAGAATTATCCATTACTCAAGACGTTCTCTGGCAAAAGCAACTTCCTCCACTTACCGGACGTCGCATCAAGCCATTCAGGAATATACCAATGATGTCGCCACTTTTGTTGACTGCCTTGTAGGAGCAGTTGTCGCTTAAGGGCTTCAGCGAGTACTTCTCCAGCTCCTTGCACTCCCCAAGATCTAGGAAAGTATTCAGCGGCTCGTCCTAAAGCGTGGAAAATAAACAGGCAAGTTGCTAATCAAGACACATCCGAGACGAAACTATCTAAATTAAACTATCTTTGGAAGACATCAAACGACTGAACAAATTACGGCCATAATTGTGTGACACGATAATGGATTTGGCCAGCAATTTAAATGATTTGTGCACGCATTCGATGCCTTAGAATATGCCATTAATAGAGTCAGCTCGTTGATGGGAAACGAAACTGCAACTGCAACTGCAAGTGCATTTGCATAAAATCATTTAGTGGCCGCTTTAGTCGGGTTGCAGGTGGCGCGTGGAATGAATAATTTGCATATTTAATTACATAAATATGGGCTTTGGTCATCGAATAAGCCTTTGGCCATTCATTGGGTGGAGTGGAGTTGAAAGTTTTGGTCAGAACTGAGACCTATCGCGCTGTAGGCGGTAGGCAGCATTCTCATTGACCGGCGCATGGCATTTTCGAACGAACTGAAGGGGGAATGGAACCTGAATTAGTCAAGATCAACTCTGGCATATTGATTTCAGCGACGACAAAGTCGTGATGCATAACCAGCTGAAAGTTAGCCCTGACATGGATCATGTCCGCACCGTGACACCCGAATATTGAGATCCGAAACCGACAATCCCTCCCGTTTCGCGTTCGCGTTCCCGTTCGCATTCCCATTCCC
Organism: Drosophila guanche; assembly: GCF_900245975.1. Lineage (NCBI taxonomy): Eukaryota > Metazoa > Arthropoda > Insecta > Diptera > Drosophilidae > Drosophila > Drosophila guanche. The sequence continues at coordinate 13,884,151 of NW_022995743.1, read as the reverse complement.
ATTCCCAAAGGACAGGCCAAGTGAATGTTCTTAATGGGTGCAACATTTGCTGTTTAGTGTGCGAATTTCGAGTTGAATTAAATCTAATTAAGACGATTGATCGGACGGACGGACAGGCACGTGTTCGTGCTAATTGAAATTCTTTGGAAATGCTATTTAAATTTGGTTTTTGGATTCGTTCTCTCAACGCTCAGCCAAGTACTTGGTCGTCTCGGATCGGATCGGATCGGATCGCATTGGACATAATGGGTGAAATAAATTCACAAATCCCAGATCTGTGAACCAGGTGTTCAGCTTGATTGGCTTCCATGATATGCAAACTGAATTCCCCCGACGACTACGAGTACACCATCGAGTCAACAGTAATTGTGGGAAATAGTCTCTTACCTTGAAGAAAAACGTCTTGAGCATGGCGATCACAGCATCGGCGTCTTCGGGCTGCACCAGCTCGATGGTGTAGGGGCAGTCATCCTTGGTGGCGGTTGTCGTCGACGCCTTCCCAGACACATTAAGCACGTCCTCCATTTTCTGTGTCAGACGAGCGATGGGATACAAGTCGTTCAGCTGCAAGTGTGTGTGAGAAGCAGACAAAACAAATCGTTTAGATCCGTTGTGGGCTGTGGGTGGGTGTGGGCACGGTTCGGTTCGGCTGGGGACGTGGAAAAATAGAAAACAAACGACTGGGGAGACCGACCGTATAGAAAACATGATAATTTATGGCTCTTAGATGAAAGGCATTTTAATTTGTTGTGTGTATATTTTTGCAGCACATGTGTGGCGACCGCCGCACCGCCGGCGTTCGCTTTTCACTTGCATTTCCATTTTCAATATTCCATGGTCGAAATATATCAAAGTCTGTTTTCATGTACGCCTCTGACAATGCCCCATAAATTATAGACCAAAACTAAGGGTTCCCGTTTAGCCGTCTGCACACGAAATCTGAATATTTTAATAGAGTGGGAAAACAGCAGAGGACTTTGTACACATAATATAGTGGGATAAGATATAATTCTAAACGATAAGATCTACACACATAGATAGGTGTTATATGGTGTCTGATATAAGATACAAAAGCACGCTTCAAAATCCAAGATCAAAGAATAACACAAAGATATTTTCACTTCAGCAAAGAACTACGTTTAAATCGCTTCCCATAAACACTTATTTTCCCGCTATGAAAACTGATCATAAAACTTGATTGGCAAATATTTCGAGAATTTGCACTTGCCGAATTCAAGAGTATTGGCCCACCAGGAAGGAGGAGGAATGCTCTCGCACGTATCGTGCGTTTTGTTTACACTCACTTAACCATTGGCCGCATCCGCATATCTATTATTGGGTGCACCTCTTAGTATTTATAGACCTTCTGCCCCCAAGACTGTGGCAGCCCACGCAGATGGACTGGGGTCAGGGTCGGGTCGGGTCAGGTGCTGGACGCTGTATGCTGTATGCTCTGGTTTCCACACTTACCCCACATCTGGAATCGAGCATGATGCGCTGGTTGGGATTGGTTTGCATCAACGACTGATCGGGCATATTCTGGACCTCCATGATGTACGGGTTGGGTTGGGTTGTGTTGGGGGTCTGGTGCAAGGTCTGGGGTTTGTTTTGCTTTTATGATTTGTTTATTGCAAAATAACGATAATTTCGCTTGATTTTTGTTTTGTTGTTTGTTCCTTGTTGCTGTTGTTGTTGTTGTGGAATTGGGAAAATTTATAGCGAAATTTTCCCTTGTTCTGCTTTTTGCTGTGTTCTTTTGAGTTTTGCTTTTTGTTTTATTGCTTGGCGCGCGCTTTTTTGCGACGGTTTTGTTTATTTATTCCGCAGTCGGAGCTTTATTTATATTTGTTTCTGTTTGGTTTTTAATTTTACTTTGCTTTGTTAAACAGTAGGGTAAGCAGACACCGCCGATATGCACGGACCGACGCACACGCGCTGGATAAACGTAAACGATGAATGAAATTCAATATATGCCGTTGACAGTTGCAAAATGAAGTTGTTCAGGGAGCACACGGGCACACGGGATCTGGTGTTGTATCCTTGATTGCAGTTAAGTTGCCTGAGAGCCAGCAGTGACTGCCAAACAGTGGGTTTGCCTTGCACTTTATATAGTCGCCGATCCGATACGATCCCATCCGACACACAGCATGAACCGAGCCGAGCGGTACGTGAACTCAGGGCAACAGCAACTCGAACTCAAATCGTGGCGCGGAGCAGCGTCGCGAGAGGAAATATTAATCTTACAGAGCTCGACATCGACAATCGATGGTCGATCGGTCTGGTCTGTTCTGGCCTGATCCGTTCCGTTCCGTTGTTGCTGCCTTTCGCAACTGAGATGAGAGACCAGGCCAGAACGCTTTGCTGGGCTTCATATGGGATATGGCTATGGCAGTGCGCATTCGGTCGGCTCTCTCTCTCTCTCTCTCTCTCTCACTCTCTGTCACGTTTATGCGGCGAGAGTCACGGCACTTCTGCTCTCACTCTCTCCCTCTCCCACTCTTTTGGGCAAAGAAAGCAGAAAGCAGGCCAAGCCTGAGACAGGTAGGGAGGAGCGAGGAGCCAGGGAGCAAAGGAAAAGTGATTCGACGTGACCAGCTTTCTTGGCGAAAAATCGAGTTTTCATCTCAGTTTCCTGTATTAAACTCGTACAAGATGGGTCTTTCCATGCCCTGCCCCCATGCCACTTCCGTTCCACCATTTGTTGGGTTTTGCTTGCGGCTTTTAGTGGATTTAGGAACTCGTTTATCGAACTTTTTTCTTGATTTATTGCGGTTTAATTTAGATAAGTTTCAAAATGCAATAAGTAACCCAACTGGTCCAGTAAATCTTGGGACTTTCAGTATTCTCTACCAAAGTGTAGATCAACATTATCGCCTCAGCAGAAGATCCAGATAATGAATTCGTTTCCATAAATCTTTATCTGTGACGTCTGATTGGGGTTAGTGTGAATGATTGGCTGTCGGCTGTCCAGCCGATGATCTCCTTCTCCTCCTCCTCCTCCTTCTCCATCTCCGCTGTTTGTTTACCTTCCGCTCTCGGCAGTCGCACGCCGCTGGCTCAATTAATATGCGACAAAGAAAGAAACACAAAGCTATTGTGGAGGGTCTCTCTCTCTACTCTCTGCCCCTCTGAAGTGTGGCTGTGTGGGTGGACATACTCTTCACATTCTCTCGGTTTAGTTTTGTTTTTTTTTTCGTTCATTGTTTAGTTTGGCGCGCGCTCTCCGGCCAATTATCACCCGAACTCTGCCGTCTGGCGCGCAAATACCATCCCATTGGAATATTCATATTATTCACTTAATTCATTCCGCGGCGCACTGGTTGGATTTCCATGCCCATGCCCATTCCCCCGCCACCTATCATTTTATTTATTCATAATTCAAGCGCAACCCCAAACTTTATTTTCAGTCTCCCCTTTCCAATTGTGGAATCAAATTAAGGAATATTCATTTCGTATTTTGTTTACGGACTTTACGGGTTGTTTACAGTCGCTCCAACAATTAGTGGGGGCAACAAAATGCAAATTGTCTCCAACATTTGCTTATCATGCTAAATCAATGGAAATGTTTGTAGGTACGAGTATTATATGAGCATATCATTCCGCTTAAATTAGTTATAAGTAATTAGTCATAGCAGATCCTCTCCTGGAACTCGTTTCGAGTTTATGGTCGTGTTTGTGGCTCCGATCGGATGGCCGTGCCCTCACATGTGGTGCACTAAATTTAGCTCAGCTGCCGGTCGTGCCTCTTTTTATTGTCCCTGCCCAAAGTTTTCTTTCTTTGCCTTTGTCGCCGAATGACTGTCCCCTGCAGGTGCGGCCTTCTCAATGTATATTTATAAACAAATGTACACACTGATTTCTTTATATACTAATTATATTGTGTTGTTTCACAGAACACGGCTTGATAATGATCCGGAACATCAGTTGCAGTTGCAGGCGATTTCTGTCACTCGCTTAGTTTATTTAAAGATCTACCTTTCGGAACAATATGTTATCAGAATAAGACAAGATAATTTACCATTTGCAATTCACATTTTTCTTGTGTCTGGTGTTATTATGCGGTGTCATGATGTTAATGATCTTTGCCATCGTTTATGGAGGAATGGAGTAGCGCTGAGCTGATTGAGCGTTTAACTGCTGTCTAGGCTGCCCAAATTGTGGGATTGTGGCAAACGGGTTTCCAGCTAGATGTCTTTATGATTATGCATATGCACCCCCCACACCGCTTCCATAAGCCGATAACAGGCTAATTGACAGTTACAAATGTTTTGTGGCAGCTTAAGTTATTCAAACACACATGTTTTCCATGGTAATTATTCGACACACACACACACACACACACACACACAGTTGTAACAGTTTGTTTTGCTACGCGAAAATAGTTCACACATTTAAAGCACGTGTGAAAACACACTTTTGGCAGCCACTGTGCCCACTGGCCAGCAGTTTGCATGCACGAATGATGTTGTAGAGCGTTTAATGACTTCTGATTGCAGTACTGGTGGCTCTGACACTTTCTGTCCCAGTCCAAGTCTCGCGTATAATTAAAAGCGCATTAATGCCGTTCAGGTGGATACGGCATCGCTGTGGATGTAGGCCCAGCCACTCGAATATTGTTCATTTGCAAATGAATTGACAATAAAAATGATTAATTGTTTCCACCTCCAACTCCGCTGACTGGTCGAAAGCAATTCAACTCTTTGATTTCCTCCCCCGTTTAATGTTTAGTAGTAGTTTAGCGTACTTAATGGAAGCACTTAATCAGCATTAAGATGTACTTAGAGCACATAATATCTAAGTAATATTGAAGGGTACAAAATATTTTGCACCCTGCAAAAGTAAGTTCTCATTTGTTGCAGCACTCATATGAAAATGGTAATGCTTTTGTGTAAGAAAACTAATCATAAATCACATTTCCTCCGCCCATGTCTAAGAATACTTGATTTTAGCCTTTACTCGCAAAAAATTTATTGCTGAATATTGACAGCGGCCACATTACTCATGAAAATTACAATTATTTAAGAAAGATTACAGCCTCAATCATTTTTAATATTAACTAAGCGCTGAATATTAGTTTACTGTAAGAGGCAAACATTCAACTGTAGCGACTGTTTATACCCTTTCATGTTGCCACAAAACGAAACGCATCTAAAATCTTTACACCATAAATAGTTAGCTAATTACACGTTTAATCCGAGTGCACTTTGGCATAGGCGCACAGCACAACGTCTCTGGTCAGTGACTGACTGGCAATTAGCCCTGGCTGTCATATAAATCACACATTTTTTGCTGCATTTGCATGAGCCATAAATCTTTGCAAGTGCTCCACGCTTCATGCTCTCGGATCACAATCGAACGAAATATTTAGCGGGGCACCAATGCAAGATTTGGTCATAAATTTTGAAAGTTTGTCGCCAGCTTTTCCGACAATTCCACAAAAGCGGAATTGATTTCCGTCGGCCCCTTGGAGTAGTGGTGGCGTGGCCCTCGGCCAGAGCTAGAGCCATATTCAGAGGCACAGTCAGAGCCATAGCCAGAGCCTGGCTAGATCTAGACAAGTGGCCCGAACGTGACTTGAAACTGAAAGCCCGTGTCGGATATGCAAGTGCGATGGGTGTGACCCCAGAGGGAGGGACGCGAAGCTGGAGGTGCTCTGAGGCCAGAGACATTGAAAGTTTTTCCAGCTTAATAAAGCGCCAAAGCCGCTGCTTCTAATTGAATCAGCCAGCTCCAAGCAGCTTCCTCCACCTCCGCCTCCATGGCTGCCACAGTCTGAGGCAGCTCAGGCTTTGTAGTTCACTCTCGGTTATGTATGCATGTCCGCTTTTGTGGCTTTGGGATTAGCCAGCCCAAGGGGTGCTATAAGCCCAAAGTCATTCGTGTTAAAGGCACAGACGGATCTACCATCTCGTAATGTGTACGGTAGCCAGTGGTCCAGCATTTGATATTAATTTGTGCTCTTTGTGTTACGTTACCTAATGCTCCATTCTAAAGACATTAAAATGCTTTTATCGCAGCGAGATGCACGTGCGCCAAATGGCAAACACAACACACAATTGTGTGCAAACAACAAAACGAACCCCCCCCCNCCCCCCCCCCCCCCCCCCACTTAATTATTTATTTGTCTGTTGATGTTTGAGCTTCAGTTCGGATGTTCGGGTGCCCCTCACAGCAGTGTCTGTCTGAGCAGCAGTTCCAATTCAATGCAAATTGCCCATTTATCATGTTTCATGTATAATATTTATATGATATTCCAGATGATTAGCTGTGGGGGCCAAACATATGTGGCACGGATATGCATTTCATCTCATTTCCATAAACCACTGGCCGAGGGTTGAGTCGTGAGTGGGCGGCGGCGGCGACTTCCCCTATCCACTGAGTGCATCCATAATTTATCCATTTTGGTGGGGAGGGGGCTCGTAAATTGCATTTTCCTCATTTCGGTCGGCAAACTTCATTTAAATTCAACGCTGCCACAGGCAATTTCCCTTCCCATTTGCATTTAGTAGCTGCAGACTGAAGGCCCCAATGCAACAGGACGAATCTGAGGCCCCATTCGGAGGCAAAAACTGCTGCCAAGCAGAGATAATTCGCGGCATTCGTGTGGCAGGCAGGACACTGAATCTGTTGTTGCAGCAGCAGTGAACAATAAACTTCAGCATCAGCTAATCCGGACAGACGACAGCTGGCACATTGCGCATTCGCCGTGTGGTACGTACTGGCAGTGCAGATTGTTGGCAGGAAGCCAACAAAAGCGCACAGCCAGGCAAGCGTGCACCAGTGAGCATCCTCATCCTCATCATCATCATCATCATCGTCAGAGGCTTGGGGCTGGGGCTGTGGGAGGAGCATCATCAGCGGCAGCATCCGCTTGGCTGCCTGCAGCAACAGAAAAGCTTGCAACAATGACAGCAACAAGCTGAAACTCTGACAATGTTGGCGCCATTCTGCTGTTTGTCTTTCCTCTTGTAATAAAATGGAATCCGGTTGGCTGCTGCTGCTGCTGCTGCTGCTGCTGCTGTTTGCTGGTGACAGTGTGCTAATGGTAATGGGATTTGCCCGGTCCCAGTTTCGCCTCCGTCCTTAAAATTCTTTAAAGAGTAGGTGGGTAGGTAGGTACTTCACAAATTTCAACAACTCTGTGCTCTGTGCTCTGTGCTCTGTGTTTTGTGTGCTGTGCTCCTTCACAACATAATCATCGTCTTTCCTTGCCCATAAGCATTGCAAATGGCTTTACAAGTCACGTCGTAGTCAGGATGCTTTGTTAGTCGTCTGGGATTGTCCCCCCTGAGGCATCTGCCTGCCGCCTGTTGTCAGCATTTTGTCGTCGACTCCTGTTGACAGATTGATTTTGATGTGTTTTCGTTGTTGCGAGAATTGTGGAGAATCCCCGCCCTAAGAGCACTCGTGACGGCGCTGAAGTTGTCCTTTTCTCGTGGTCCTTACTCTGATTTAAGAGGCAACAAACATTTTAGCCTAATTGGTTGAGTCTTTAAGCACTTGGTCCGAGTTGAATAATTGACAAAGGCATTGAATGTGGAATGGAGGAGGGGACTACACTATCAATTTGAAAGGACGAGCACTGAGGCAGAGTCCCACATGCCCTGCCCCTGCGTGCACTTTCATTAATTTAATTGGATGAGAAATGGTTTGCCATAGCTCGGCCTCACATGCCACACAACTCAATGCCGGAATAGGGAAAACCGAAATGGAAAAAACTTTGCTGCAGAATCAGAGAGAAAGAGAAAATCCTTCCTTTGGGATATGGAATGGGACGCAGGCAGCTTTGGTTGAATTTACTCTGGGCCATATTTCATTTACGAGTACCAGCTCTGGCTTTGGCTCTTGCTCCGTTGGGTCATTTACGTAAATCCAATTAACTGGGATGAGGCAGGGATAAGGTTGTGCAGGCAGGGGGCAGGGCAACTGGCATCGCATCTGGCATCAGGCAGCTTTATTCGAGCGTGCTCTGGTATTAAAAGGCAACAAAACACAAACAAACCCGCGCGGCAGGCACATCAAATGGAATGAAATCCAATCAAATCGATACAAAATACTCGGTAGAAAAATGCCGTGCGGCAGGAGGAGGTGGTGGAGATGGAGGGTTGGCAGCAGGAATCCCTGATAGATGCCAGCAATTTCTTCTTTACTCTCTCAAGCGTTTTCTCCTTTGGGTTCTTGGCTGAAGAAATCGTTGGGATTGCCTGTGGCATTGCTCATACGTAACGTTGCCCGCCCCCCAAATCAATTGAAATAAACAGGATACATATGTATGTGTCTGTTAGTATCTGTTTGTGTGTGTGTGAGTGTGTGCAAGGAGGGGTGAAGGCAGGAAGGTATATTCCACGTATTTGTTCTATTTCTTTAACTACTTGTGGGGGGTTTGTGGCAAGGCTTTGATTTAACTCGTGTGCAGTTTTTCCGAACTCCAAACCCAGCACTCCCCTCTCATATTTGTGGGCCTGTTTGCCGTGAAGCCTTGGCTCGAAATTGGTCAATTGTCACGACCCATTAAAGCCTGTTTAAAGCTACACGCAACATTTCCCCTAACAAGAGGTTTACACACAACCATCCACATCGATTCGGAGTACACAAAATCAAACAAATTGCTGTTATGAAACCTGCACGAGAACTATCAGCTATATTGAACGTATTCTTCCATTCGATAAGATAGAGTTCTTATCATCTGAAGTGTGCACAAGCAATGGAAAATTGAGGCAACCGCATGATCTTTTGTAGTGCATTTCGATCAATAATTATTTTACTGATTGGCCGAATTAAATCTTTACAAATTAAAAACACTTCTGCACATATTTGTTGTGTTTGTTTTTGCCTTTGCATTGTTGGTACACTTTCATATGGTTGGACAATTTGTAAGATTTAATTTGGTTGCTTGCCAAAAAGTCGCGTCATTTGGTGGGGGGCCTTATGAGCCTAAACATTTTTGTGTGTTGCTTTTAATTAAGAAGTGTGGTCGGATCCTACTGCCACTGCTATTTCCGTATAAATATAGTTTTATTGTGTATTTTGTATATTTCTTTCACAGAGGATAGAGCAGAGGCAGAGGCAGAGGCAGAGCAGTGGATGGAAATGAAATACATTTGGCGGCAAAGTAAATGTCAAACACGAGAAAACTCGGCCACTACATCGATGTTCTATAATTAAATGCAGTATATTTGTTGTACGTATATAACTTACCCGTGAAATTGGCTAATAAATGAACCGTATGCCGCCTCCTTTGGCCAAGTTCTCCTTTGGTTGTGTTGTGTTCTGTTGTGGCGTGTCGTGCCGCGTTGGTGGATGTCTTTTTGGCTGTTGGGGCTCGTCTTGTTCCCGTCCGTTGGCACGTATTTACCACGAGGCACCGTTTCCAACTGAGGCAGAATTGTTGTAAACAAACCAATTCAACCCCTCGAGTACTTTGGCGCTTAATTTTGATATTTGTAACACTCAAATGGCAACGGACAACCCCAAAAACTGTGGGGCGGGTGCTGCTGCGTCCAGTAGGGAAGTTCACTCGGTAGAGTGTGGTGTGTGCGGCGGGGAGGGGGTCTGTCTAAGTGGGGAGTAAAAGCGCGAGCGAGCTTTTCTGCTTCCACTCGCACTCGAGTTGGAGCATTGCTCGATAGCAGCAGCGGGTGATAAGAAAGCTGAGCTCTCAAACACACCATGTTCCTCTCATAAAGTACATAGTCGTATTTGTTTAGCACAAAGATAGGCAATTTTAAACAAATATAGTATGAAGCAGTGGGAACCACGCCTTCACTGGCTACAGGTTCTTATCAGCGTTTGCCACATGGCCATGACGAACCGAACCCGGCAACCGTTTGACAAGTTTTGAGCCAGACAACCGAAAACACTCAATTTCCGTGAACAACAGACTGCCACACAAATTTGTGCTGGCTTGCAGTTTCATTCATTTAATTTAGTTAATGAACATGTCGCGAGTGCACTGAACTGTTGGCTCTTTTTGTTTCATTCTTTGTCTGTGCATTTCCACTTGAGTCAGCAAAAGTGCATTTACATTTGAATATGTAACGTATTTCAGCTGTAAGTAACATCAAGCAATTCTGCTGTTAAACTTAACAGAAGCCTGTTGGAGACACAAGTGTTGCAAAATGCACCCTTTCGTCTTTACACGAATACGTGTAGTTAGCATGTATACAAAATATGTTTTTTGCCGTTTAAAAGTTTTAATGATAACCAATAAAGACTAATCCAATAAAAGCCAGTCCTGAAAACTAACCAATATTGTGGAAAATTGATTCATATCACAAGTGCCCATACAATTCGATATCTTCCCATCTTGTGGAAAATTGATTGGAGAATTTGATAAAATTATAGTCCTAGAGCTGAGAATCCTAACTAGCTAGTAATATCGAATAGAAGATCAAAGTCGAGGAATAGTGCTTGAATATGTTAGTGTGAACGGATATTATTTTTGGTATATTTCTGTGGTATTTCTGTGGAGAAGAGAGGATCGTGCTGACCTGTACCAGAGCCAGAGCCAATTATAACATTTACTTATTTTCCATTTGTGCAATTTTCAGAAAAACAATAGAATTTCCATTCCTCTTTTGTTGCGCGCGCTATTTTTCAAAAATATATGTTAACCTTCATGTGTCTCTACATGTTACATACATTTACATACTGAAGACAAAACTCCCTTGGTTCTAAAAGTGAGTTCTAAAATATGAGGTCAGGAAGTACACAATCCAATAAAAAGTAATATTTACAAAAAGCCGAATTGATTCTTCAAACGTATTCAATTATTGTTTCAGTGTTAAAATGTCTTTGCAAGTTGTAAATATCGAATAGAACATCAAAATCGTGGAAAATGATTTTAGATGTAGGTATTAGATATAGGTATATTTACAGTATATTTTAAATTTTGAATGCAGGGGTATATTTCGGTATATTTCTGAGAGTCTGACGGTCTATTTGATCGATAACTTCACGGTCACACTGATCAAAAGCCGAACATATTTATAATTTTTGTAATAATCAATAAAAAGTTAAATTTATAGAATATTTACTATCGCGAGAGCTAAGAGAGGACACACGCCAGAGAAACAATATGAGCGGGAGGTAAGCCAGCAGTGAGAATTGCTTGATAAATATCTACTTACGGGTGCATATTATGTATGTATGAACATATATGTATGTTTCTTGCAGTTCCCTCTGTGGGGTTGTGGAGCCAGCCGATTTCCAGGCAGCCGCCGCCACTGCCGCTGCAGCTGCGGCAGCTGCCACTAGGGCCAACAGCTCGTCGGACCGGGATGAGTGGAGCGTGAGCGAGTGCGGCTTTATGGATCCCGAAGTGCAGCGCACAATGCGAAGCGGCAGTGCCGCAGAGGACATAACACAGTATCCGCTGCGTGGATGGCAGGAGGTGACCGGCGAGTTCATTGCGGCATGTCAAGAACTGATACCCGGCGAGCTGGCGCAGGACATGATGTTTGGCCTCTTCGAAGCCATGTCTGCGATCGAGATAATGGACCCAAAGATGGATGTGGGCATGGGCTTCGACAAGTCGGACTTGCCTCCTCCCTCCTTTGAGGCAGCCATCACGGTAAGAATGCGGGAAATAGTCTCTCGTCTAACTCATCAATTCATTGACACCCCTGCCAGATGGGAGTAATCAAGCTGGACGACCTGACGCCCACCGAACTGATTGGGATCTTTGATGCTCTATTCTCGTGCATTGTGTCCTGGCTGGAAGGCAATTCAATGGATCAGGTGTTGTTCACGTGTCTCTATCTGCACGCCCCTGCCAAGATTAAGGACAAGCCGCTGCGCGTCTTCTGCACTGCAGTGCGTAATCTCATTGCGGTCATCAAGAGCATCATTCTCTTGGCCGGTGTGAATGAGGAGGAGGACTTTCAGCTGTACGGCAACTCAACCCTGCTGTCCGCGGAAAAGGCTCATCCCGGCAATATTTTCGGTTATTTGAAGGAGGTGGAGGACGAACTGGTGCGCAAATGCAAGCAGCTGACATCGCCAGAGGATTTGATGTCTGTGGTGCATCGACTTCGCTTTATGCGACACCTGTTCCAGGTCATCTACCAAGTGGAGCAGATGGAAACCAGTACCGGCACGGAGGATAGAATGAGCGAGATTTACAAGAATCTGAACGTGGCTTCCGAACTGCTGCCGCTTATACGCAAAACCATTGATCGGGGCACCCAGCCCGTGGAGGGCTGTAAGTTCACTGCCGGCGATTGTGCTTCTGTATTGTCTAACGAATTTATTTTATCCCGCAGCGGAGGCCCCGAATCCTATTGGTTTCTCTACACGCATCCATGACCGCAGCCAGCCTCCCTCCTTTCCTCGCAGCATTAAGATCAGAGACCGTCCAGCCAGCTTTCAATTCCTGGAAGAGATGATCTCTCGTTTCAAGTACGCCTGCAAAGTGACCCGGAATAAGGACTACTTCTCAGCTCTGGTAAGACTAACAATTGAAATATTAAGAATTTAGCATTTAGGCGTTGCCTCCCCTTGCAGAACTTCTTCATCGAGTACAGCAAAAAGTCGGGGCAGTGCATCCTCTCAAGGAGTGTGCTGCAGGCGATATTCACCGCAAACCTGCGGATGGTGCATGGCCGAATGCCGATGAAGCAGTTTCTACGGCACTCGGTGCAGGCCTTCAACTCACCGCCGGTGCTCAGTGCCAAGAATACGGTGTCCAGTGATCCCAAGGTGCAGCAGCAGTTGGAGAACTTCTTTCGCTATTGCATCAGCCTGAACACCTTCACCATGTTTATACGCATCTGCGGCTTTAATCGGGCCAGGCAGCGGGACAAGCTGGGTCGCTTGATTGAGAATTTCGACGCCATCCAAGTGGATGCGGCCAGATTGGACTCGTTTATGAACCAGCTGGCAAACGAACGGGCCATGGAGGGCAACGAGCTGCATGCCACGGCTCTCAAGCACAGCACCCACTTCTCCACGTGGGTCCTGTACAACTGCTTCCGTGCCATGCTGATCTATCTGATGTCCGGCTTCGAGCTGGAGCTGTATGCTGTGCACGAGTTCCTCTACATCTACTGGTATCCGTACGAGTTTCTGGTGGGCTTCCTCGTTTCGGCCCTGACACGCACGGAAAATATTCTGCTGGCCCAGGAGGAATACGCTGAACACCTGAGCAAGACTCAAGCGAACGGCGGCAGCACCTCCAAGAACCGCAAGGTAGCCAAGCCAAGGAAGAACAAGAAGCTACAGCGGCCCTATCGCTGCGAGATAGTCTTCTATCACGCTTTGCTTAGCCTCTGTGGCGGCATGTACAAGGCCATGGGTGCCCTTACCAAAGATGGACGCGTGCGTTTGCCAATGGACACATTTGACAACGAGGAGGTTCGATATATTCGACGATTCCGACCCTTTGGATCACTCACCAGTCCACCGCCCGTCAGCTATCAGGAGTTCAAGAGCATCCGGGACCACATGATGCTTGCCAGCGTCGAGGATCTGTACTCTGTGGCAGCCAAGCATTTCGATCAGGCCCGAAATATTTTGGAAAACATACAGAATCCTGACCAGGAAGTAAGTCTGGAATCCTTCTCCCAACCTCCCGTTCACATCTGAATATCCAATTTGTTGCAGGTGCTGGACCTTCTTCAAATCGCTCGGACCAACTTTGTTGTGATGAACGTGCTGGCCCGTGGCCATCAGAAGGATGTGAAGCGCCAGCCAGAGTTTGACTTTTCGAAGCATAGCTATTTCCCCATTATTAAGTTGAAATAAGCGCCTGGCGATTTGATTTTAAATGTGTTCTACCACCCCCCAAAAATAATGGACTAAATTATATGTATTTATGGAGTTTAATATCAATGCTGCTCTTCCGACACAACGTCCTGCTTGACTATGTGCTCCTCCACATAGCCCTTAATGGGGCAGCTCTTGGCACAGGTGTAGACCGCCAGTACGCCCCAGTCCAGCAACTCTTCCTTGAGCAACGCCAAGGTCTGGGGCATGATCTGGAACTCGAACTGGCGAACTCCGCCGCACTGACTGCAGTTGGGCAGCGTCTTCAGTTGATCAGCCACAGTGGCGGCTGTATTTGTTATCCAGAGAGGCTCTCCGCCGCGCTTGTAGCGCACAATCTGCTCGGGCTCATCAGCGATTTGCTTCTTAAATTGACGAAACGTCTTGTCATCCGAACCAGCTGTATTGCCAAAGTACTTGTCCATCTCCGCCTCGGAAACGTTGCTCAGGTCGCCGGTGTTCCCGCTGGCCTGCAGCGCCTCAAACTCTGCCAAACGAGCGTCGTCATCTTTGTCGTCTTCTTCCACCGGCCTGGTCGGACTGCTCTCGATCACAATCTCGAATTCCTCAAATTCTATCGCGCTTAGTGGCTTGTGCAGCGCAGGCTTCGATGATCCGCAGTTGGCCTTGTGGGCGGACCAATGTGCCCGCTGATGTTCAGAGGAACAATAATAGATGCTTTTGCAGCGGCTGCAGGCGTGCGGAGCGTAACAGCCGCAGGCCTCACATAATTTTTTCAGGCAGGGTATAGGGGGCTGAAAAACAATAGGTCAACAATTTGAAAAATCTTGAGCATTCCTTCATTGCATACCAAAGGTTCACCATCATCTTCCGCCGCCTGTTCCGAGAAGAATTTGTTTTTCCGCGGCAGCTGCGACCTCAGCACTGTGAAATTTCTGTGAAAGCCAGAAGTATTAGGATATTCAGGATAATCACACACGTATTAAATCACTTACTCTGCATTATGTGCCTGCTGGCAGTCTGCATTCCGGCACACGAAAATATAAATTGAACGATGAAAACTGAATTCCTCCTCGTGGGGCGCATAGAGTTGGGCCAAGAAAACTTTGGGTGCCTTGCACTTGCTGCACTGCAGCTGTGCTGTTGGGGGGAGTGCCTCCAGGTCCAGCCAGGCGGGTTGTCCACCCAATTTGCTAGGGAAGTACCGGTTGCTCAACCAGGCATTATTATCCCGTTTCTCGGCAAAACCTAAATCAATTTCCATGTTTTTAAACGTGCAGAAGAGATACCAGTGTGGCCGACGATGATAAAATATACCGCCTGACCCTCAGATAAAATCCGAAATATACCGAGTAAAAAAGGAACCTGATCTATATTTCGCTTCAAGATGGAAGTGTTTAACCGGCTAGTTTTCTGGTATATTTTGTGCTGATCTGAGTATTCAACAGCAAAATTTGTGCGTCAAAATTGTATGTCGAACAAAAACCAAGAATTCTGCCTCGTTAAAAGTTTCTGGCCTTAATCTTGGCTCTGAGCGCGTCTGAGATGACGAGGAGATGATTCCATCCATGTAAGAACGGGCTGTCTGTGAGTTCGGCTGGGTCAAATTTTCTGGCATCCTTCTCCAACTGCTCGTCGCAAAGAGCGGTCCAGTCTCTGTCGCCAGAAATTGACTAGCTACGATATTGTCACAGGTTCGTCTTCGACTGCTCCTCCGACTTCGTGTTGATTTTAAGTCCAGATATGGGTATGCTTTTGATATTAGCCTCGGATCCTGAATGTAACCGCCTGCGGCCAGACTCTGGTTTAATGGGCGCATAGTAATCGGTGGTTGAATCGTGCGTGGAAGTTTCTTGACCGGCGAGCCACCGTTCTTGTTCTTTCGATAGTCCTGGAGTGAAATGCGAGCCTGTTTAACGGAAAAACTCTCCTCGGATGTGTCCTCCTTGATGGGATGGTTTCTCTTGTGACTTTCAACTTCCAACTCCTCTTTTACCACTGGAGTGTTATCAGAGTAGCGCCGAAAGATGAAAAATTTGAATGTGATGGATCATTTATGGATTCCAACTACAACGGGCTGCGGCAAGGGCGTAATCAGAACTGTGCTGGTCAATCAGGACTACAAGGCGGCAGTCATTCCCGTGGACTGTGCCATCATTGGCCTCATCGTGATTCCCTACGAGTTCAACAAGCAAGCCAAGCGACCCGCCCAGTTCCTGTAGCTCCTGTTTGGCCAAAAGAGATTGTAAGTATATATATCTGAAAGTTATATCTCCTACTGACTGAATCTGCTCTATCCCTTCAGCATCGCGAGAGTGTGAGTGATCATCCACATACCAGAATTCGTAGTGGATGTCGTGTGCAAGACTGTCATTGTGGGTAAAGTACACGGGGATGTTGGCCCTGTTTTGAGACCAAGGATTCTGAATACTCATTAATTAATAATCCATTCATATTGCCCACCCAACCAGGATTGGACTCCAATTTTGTAGTTGGAATCGTTTGGTTTTCGTCGAGTTCACGGTAAAGTGAATCCAGAAATGATGGATTCTTTCATCTTTCGGCGCTACTTTGATAAAACTTCAGTGGTAAAAGAGAAGTTGGACGTTGAAAGTCACAAGAGAAACCAACCCACCAAGGAGGACACATCCGAGGAGAGTTTTTCCGTTAAACAGAACGGTGGCTCGCCGGTCAAGAAACTTCCACGCGCGATTCAACCACCGATTACTATGCGCCCATTAAAACAGAGTCTGGCCGCAGGCGGTTACATTCAGGATCCGAGGCTTATATCAAAAGCGTACGGGCATATCTGGGCGGTAAAATCAACACGGAGTCGAAGGCGCAATCGAAGACGAAGCCAGCGTCAATATCAGAACCCGACAATCCTGGCGACAGACTCTGGACCGCTCTTTGCGACGAGCAAAGCAAAAACGAGCAAAAAAAGAATTCGATTATGATTTGAGCCTACCTTTGGAGAACAGGTTCAAAGCCTGTTTCTCGCTGGGAAATTTGTGTAAAAGAGTCAGCAACGAGTAAACTATCTCAGAAAAGTGGCGGTGCTCAAAGTACATTTCACCGAAATCTCGTCCTGTTGTGGAGCTGTCCTGGTTGAGCAATTTAAACTCTCGCGGGACTCAACTTCCAAACCAAAAATACAGAAATGGCCATATTTGTATTTCGCTCTGTGCCCAGTATGATCAAAGTAGAACAAAGTAGATGCTCTCTAGGTACACTGCTTTGTGTTTGTTTGCACAATAAAACCCGTGGAAAATTCCATCCAAATTTTGTATGAACTCCGGAGTAGAATGTTATTGCAGAGTGGATATGGAGCTAAGCCAAATCTATCTTTCGCCACTAACCATACAGTATAAAGTACACTCCATGCGCGAAGAATTTGTTTAAAAATATTGTTGAGCAATGCATTACAAACGATGCATATTGGTCCAATGCTGCAAATCCATGCGCTTCTCATAGGTATGAAAAGAACACTTGGTAAAAGTGTGCTACAACAAACTTTAAATGTGTCAATGAAAAATTGGAATTAGGCATTAAGCAAGGAGAATTAAATTCCCAGACGCATAATAAAGGTTGGCTTTTGTAATTCGATCATTTTCACAAAATGCTAACATCCCATCCCTTATTAAAAATTATCAATTGGTCTCGCGGCGGCAGCGTTCCTCGGGTCATTTCCCTCTTAGTTCAGTGCTTCAGGCGTACACTCCATTGACGTTTCACTCACACTTACAGCGAGAGCCCTTTCACTCGCACTTATTGACAGCATTGTTACGTTTCCCTAATTTTTCCGACGGGACCTCCTTATAGTTGCTTCATGTATAAGACAAAGTCATCGTTAATTATTAAAAGCAGTTTATTAAATGGATTTTTTTTTTACCTTTAACCTTATTATGCAATCAATTGAGGAAAGATGTACCATAAAATCAGCAAATCCTGCGGAGAATTGAATGATAGTGTGAGTAAAATTACATTTTTAAAGCTGAGAGTCCTTACCTGCTGGTAATATTAAATTGAACATCAAAATCAAGGAAAATAATTTAAGATTCACGGTATATTTACAGTATATTTTGAAAATGCAAGGGTATATTTAATCGATAAGTACGTGGTCACACTGCTCCCGCGGAAAACAACAAACCACCCATTTTATCCCACTGTACTGTGTGCGCACTCTTTGTTTTTTTTTTCGCTCGGGGTGCATCGCTCTGTGGAACCTGTATATATCAACACTTACTTTTAAATATGAAGTGATTTTACAATCCTACTCAAAGACGCAGAGTGAACTGTTTTTAATTGGTTTTTTTAGCAAATAGGCAAAAGTGAACGTGGAGTGCAACTGCAGTTACATAAAATCGAGTTACTGTAACTGCACTTTTACAGTAAGATTCCATTTATCTCAGTCCACACCACCGCCATTTGCCTATGTCTGCGTGTTCTGCGTCGTTCGGTTGTTGTTTCTCCTGCGCGTTTGCTCGTTCTCTCTGTCTCTCAGAAAGCGCACTAGTTGCCTTTTCTCCCCTGTCCCACACTTCCTCACTGCGTCATACTCCGAATTCACTTTTGTCTCCTATTTATAGAGCCACAGATTAACTGCACCTACGAAGCGCTATGGAATCAGAGAAGGGTAGAAAAAGCGAACAAAAGCGTCCACGCGGGTGGGTAAGAGAGATGTGATAGTGTCTGCTCCCACTCGCCATATCACAGTGGGGCCTATGGCGTTATCAGTGCCAAACAACAGCCAACCATAAAATAGTATGCCAATCAGGCCGCGATCAGCCTCAACAAACTAAAAATTATTATCAAGAAGGGCCCCGACTCCATAAATATATGTATGTATGTACATATGTATTCATACATATACATATGCTGTAAGAAGTTCTCAATCTTCTAGCTGCCGTGGCTATGCGGTCTAGACGTTTAGAAATTTCTCATGTTTGGGATTAGGGAACGTTCGTGTGTTCGAATCCCGCCCGAGCTTGTTGGCTTCTTCGACGAAAACCCACGTTAATTAGCCGTTACTCCTTGGGCTACATTAACTTTTTGTTTTTTTTCCCCATTTTCTTTTCCCCTGTTGTTGGTTTTTCACTTAAGTTTTCCATGAAAAAGAATTTTAAAGCGAGTTGTTATTTGCGGTGTGATATCATCGGCATTCAAATATAACGACAATGGTTAAGCTCTCTCTTTTTCTCTCTCTCTGCGTTTGTTCGTTTGCCTCTGACTGGTGACGTAATATGCATCTACTGCAATCGCATTTCTTGCTTTGGTCTTATACGAAATGTGTATGGCTGCGCAAACCGGTTCTCAATAGTTTACTTTTGATTTCGGAACTGCGCCGCACCAAAACAAACTTCCATCTGCTGCTCTCACCCTACCACAATCCCATCCGTATCATAATCATTAAAAAGCGAGTTCCAGATGGGCTGGCTGACTGTCTGACTGGATAGGTTTCTTAGTTGAAGGCGACCTACCATCAAGTGTGGCTGGCCATCCATATCAATGTGAATCGCTGTGTTGTCAACACAATAAAAGTGTTGAAAGCTTATTCAGACGCGATTAAATATTGGGAAACTGCAGTTACTAGCTTGGATTTTCTTAAACTTGTAGGTTTAAAATTGTATTCGTGTAAAACTATTCTTTCGTAGCTTCAACATTCCCCGGATAGACACTCATAATGAAAACGAACATTACCCAAAAACGAGTGTGCCTTAATTTATGGGCAGTGTAACCATTGGAATCAACGCCCTTGACATGGTTACAACACTTATCCAGCTCCAGCTGCTCGCGAAAACATAAACAACGTCATGACGACGAGTTCGTTTGATCTCGTTCTAATTATAGGCAACCCAAAATTACACGAAAATGTTCACGGATAGAGTGGGGGTTTGTTAGATTTGTATATGGCTGATTTCAAATAAGGGCAGAATGCCTTAGATGTGGAATAGGCTTGCTTAAAACTATGTATGTAAATGATCGTGCTAAACATATGTAACAGAAATTGTAAAACTCTTCCAGTGAGATTTGGTTGCATGTGTCTTAAGTTTAAACTCTTAACAGTTGATGCGCGCTACATAAGGTGGTGATATTGATGATGATGACATCACCATCTATTGAGCAGGGCAGCTTATGTAGACCCACTGTCTAGTGGACCTAGGGATTATGCTGGACACCCACACGACGCCCACGGGGGAAAAGGTTTTCGTTTTTGTGTGAATGAAGCAGCTACGAGGGCACTCTGCTGTAACAAAAGTGGGTCAACTGGTTCCATTCAGGCAGCTGGCCGAGGCACTATCAACACGCAACCTGACAAATCAATAAAAGCGACCCAAAATCTTCTAACATACACCCACATGCATTTTATTTATAGCTTGAATAAATATTTTCAGACAATCGAGCCACAGGAAGCGGACTCCAGCCATGGGTCAGATCATGGGATCCATGCAGAGCAATGTGGCCGAAGTGTTTAGCAACCGACGGAAGCGGAAGCGCAGCACGGATTCGACTCTTGGTCAGGAAGAGCAGGCGCAGCTGGGTACCACGCTGCCCAAGAAGTAAGCAGCTCCCAGAGTGCCATTGCTTGTGGTTCCATTTGCTAATTTATTTGCTTGCCTCCACCGCCAGAAAGAAACTGCTGACGACCACGCAATACATTTACAAGGCCCTGTTCAAGGAGGAAAAGAACTCTGATGTGGCCGTGATGGTGCTGGACAAGGTGTGGCACCTGCACAAGGTGTACTTGAGTCAGAGTCCCTACTTCTACACGATGTTCAATGGGACGTGGAAGGAGGCGCAACAGAACTTTATACAAATCACCATTCCCGACGATCGCATCAACGTTGAGAGCCTGGATGCGGTGTTCGGCTCTATGTACTCGGACGAGATCGAGATAGATCCAAAGGATGTGATACCAGTACTGGCCACAGCCACGCTATTCCACCTGGACGGCATCATCGACAAGTGTTCCGAGGTGATGGTAGACACCATCAATGCGGAGACGGCCATTCACTACTACGAGGCGGCCTGCCAGTACGGAGTGATGGGGGTGAAGAAGTCCACCTTCAAGTGGTTCCAGATCAACCTACTCAGCATTTACAGCAAGCAACCGAACCTGTTGCGGCACATCTCCATAGATCTGATGACCGCCCTGACTGCCAGCAAAGACCTCTACGTGATGCAGACAGAGTTCTCCCTGTACACACTGCTGCGCACATGGATGTTTTTGCGCCTGCATCCTGATCACGATCCCGAAGATCCAGTGCAGCGGGCTGAGGCGCAGAGGACGCAGGATCGACTGGTCAACGCTGGCGTAGAGACTCACACACCAAGCATGGATGTTGCCCAGTGGACATACTTCACCAGCCGAATGGAAGAACGCTCCTTTCTGGCCACGACCGAGGGACAGCCCTTTGTTCCAGTCTTCCAGAAGCTCCGCACTCAGTACCTTACAAACCACTATATGGATTTGAAGATCATCTATAACGACAACATAATACCCAAGGAGTGGCTATACAGCCACATCCACAGTCACTGGGACGCCCTGTTAAAAATCGATCACGGCCAAGAGGATAGGTAAGGCCATCCTATCGCACAGTTTCCCGAGGACGTTAACCCATAACTTTGTAATTCTCCCACAGTAGACGACAGTGGGACAGTTCTACAGTCCCGCAACAGTTGGACGACGACCAGTTCTTCGAGAACTGTATGCGCTGTGGTCGCCTCCTGACCGAGCCGGGGTACCAGAAGTGGCGCTGGACGGGCTTTAATTTCGGCATGGATCTCATACTTATCATGGACTCTCGCAGACTGAACATTCGGCGCCACCACCGGCACGAGCACGAGCGAGTCCTGAGCCTCCAGACCAAACGCAAATTCATGATCCGCACCACTGTCACTTCGATCAATGCTCAACGCCAGCCGGTGTTTACACAAACCTCAGACATCTGCTCGCTGAGTCTTGAGAAGAACGAGGAGGTGCCGCTGATGGTTCTCGACCAGAAGCTGGTCCATCCGCTCCTCATATCCATTAACTTGCTCGTAGTCATGCCGCCCAATCAGAGCTTCAAGGAAGTTGTGCCGCACAGCGAGGAGCCAACGTCGGCGACGTCGTTTTCCATACCCATTTCGGAGATTGGCGCCACTTGCGAGAGACCGCTGACTCCGGCCAGTGCTGATGATTCGGCGGTCTACATTGGCGATTCGGAGGCTTCGACGCCGACGTCCCCGTCGCCGCGGCGAAGGATAAGTTGGCCCCGAGAGATCGCTGTCTCCAGCGAGGCTGACGCACTGTTTGGCGACATGGCGTGCTGAGCGCGTACATTCACCAATTGCAATATCGCCATCATAAGCACAACTACATACCACCATTTCCTGTTCATATGCTCGCACTGGCCGAGTGTCGTTTTAGATGTAATTGTAAATTCGTTATCTGATAGTTTCTCTTACGATTACGATTATCGTGTGATTTGATCCACACGTTTGTAAATTAAGTTCCGGCACAGCACACCGAAGATCGTTCTATATCTAGAATCTATATTTTTGTATATCGTTTACATAACAACCTACATGTAATAAGTAATTATGTAAATCTACTCGTTGGAGTAGCCTGGAATCGTTAATGCGCTCGCACATCCATGCTGCATCTTGTAATTTATACATACACACATATTACTCACTCAAAAATTATCTACTTGTTAAGCTAAAGAGTAAGTAAGGCGGCAACGTAACTAAGATTAAAGCGTATTCGGATTATGTAGTCGTGTAGTATGTTTACGCATCTAACTGTCCTAACACACATTTTGTATTCGCTTTGTACGCCATGTACGCACAGTAACAATTATCTCGATTTCGTTTATTAAAGTCTTCGATTAATTAAAAAATTAAGTACATCCAATTAAAAGGTTAAAAAAAGTACAGTACAAATTATCTCGATTTCTATTATAGCAAAATATTCCGAAATTCGTATACTACTCTTTATCACCATCGTCCTGCACGCCAAGCAGCTCATCCAGAACGTTTCGCCGCCAGGAGGCCAGATCACCAATCAACTTAAAGTTGTCTTGCATCTGCGGCTCTGCACCTCCTGCAGTTTGAGGCAACCTCCTCAGAATCCTATTGCCGTCCTTGCTCCGCGTCCAAAACGTGTACTTCGCTGCACGCGCCGCCTGAACGTAGGGCGACTTCTCCTCATAGCTCATGAGTTTCCACTTCTGGCCGGCACTCAGCACTATTTGAGTTTGTCGCAGATTGCAGAGTTTCTCCTTGTTGCACCTCTTGAAGTGTACCAGAAATCTGAGGAAAGGATTTCGTCCGCCCCCTTCCGCGTCAGTCATTCCTTTGCAGCGTTTATTTTCCAGTTTACTTGACGTGCACTTCGACTTTTTGGCCGAACCAGAAGTAGTCGTCTTAGAGGATGAGTCACCACACTTTTTTACACAACTCCCCATTTTTCAGAGAATTTTGATCAACGTACAATAAGTATTGTATTTATATAACAACTAATGCAAAGGACATAAATACATATGTATGAGGGCATATAAGGTAAGAACAATTTAATTGTTAGCATTTAACAACGGAAATTTGTAATTAAATTTATCTACTGACACCAAACAAATTCGCTTTTGCAGCCATCATCATATGCATAATTGAGTACAGAATATTCGCCGGAGGGGGGTTCACAGTAATACAGATTAGTAATAGAATAATTCTGGAAAGTTTGTCTCGTAGATGGGCTTTTCGTTGCTGCCCTGCAGCTGGGCCACCTTGCTGTCGCTTTGCGATATCTGACGCTCCACGGCCAGCGAATTGAACAGCTCGTTGAGGCGGTTCTGGATGAGATCGTGCTACAAATGGGGAAACAAAACTAATGAGTTAGTTCGAATAAATAGATGGGGCATGGTTGAGAATTACCTTCGGTTCTGTGCGTCTCACAAGATCATCGAACTCGCCTTCGCGGAAGGTGCGAACGATTTGCATTTGTCGCTCGCGCAGCTCCCGCTTAGCAGCCTCCGTGGGCTCGGCTAGAGCCCGTTTCATTGCGTCGAAGTTGAATTCGGGCGCCAGTATCTTCTTGCATACGCCCGGCGAGCTGCTCACGCTGTCCACATCCCCATTGTAGACCGTTAGATCCGCCGAGCTGTTGCGCTGCGTCAAATGGCTCACCGACTCCACCCAGGAATGGCGGTGGCCGGGATTGTCCGTTTGGTTGAGCGTATAGGGAGCGCCCGTATTGAGACGCTGGGCATCCATGCCAGCATTTTGCAGACACTCGCCCAGCGCCAGCTTGTCGATTGCTAGGTGTGGCAGCGACAGATTCAGGCTCTTCGATGCGACCTTCTTGGACTCCAGCAGCGGGGGTAGATAGTAGGTGGCCTCCTCGCGACGCGCATCAACAATCTTCTGGGCATACTCCAGCAAATTGTTAATGCCACTAACACGCGAGATGAGCACCAGCAATGCAATTGAAATGGCGTGCAAATTGCACTTGTGCACGGCTCCCAAGGTCTCCACTGTGTTGGCCACCTCTTGAATGCTAAGGATGTAAGAACATGAGTTTGGTAAGATGAAAGCTTCTTGATTGGATGCCTTACCCCAGGATAAACAGCAGGAACTCCTGCACTGTCTCGCTGCTGGACATCTCCACAATGAGCAGGGCGGCGGTGTTGTAGCTGGCGGACAGTGCGTCGACGCGCTCCGAAAGGGCCATGCTATCAATGAGCGCCTGCATTATGTGGGCTCCGTGCTTGTGCGTGAAAATTATGTCAGAGCGCGAGGGCGGCTCCTGGGAAAGGGCCGGATATGGCTTCACACTGACACTACTGAGCACCTGATCGTTCTGGTGGCGATCCAGGAGTGCTTGGAAGATCTGCATGACAATCAAGCGCGTTGGATCATGGGGCGCACGGGCCATCTTCAGCAGTGGCTGCAGGAACGAAGCGGGGAAGGCCTTCTCGAAGGACACCGTGCTGTACTGGGTGCCGACCTTAAGCAGCGACTTGAGCAGAATGTTCTGCAACATCTGGTCGCCCTTGCTCTTCTTAGAGGGGTCCGGCACCGTGTTCATGATGAACAGCATTATCTCGATCTTCTGGTAGTCGGGATGATGGTTTGCAAACTCTCCCAGTGCATTTATAAGCGCCTCCTGGTACTGAGACTCCTCAGCGGTGATCTCAGTGGTGGTGCTTACGCTTGTGCGCAAGTGGGTCAGCAGATTGTTGATGATGTCCAGGGCCGAGGGTCCTACGCTTTCGCCGGCCGCAATGGCAATGATCTTCGACAGCACCACCGCCAGGGAAGTGCGCGTCTTGGGCGAGGACTTGAAGTTGCTGTCCAGGTGCTGCATCAGCGTCTCCACCACAGTGTACGAGTACTGCGGCTGAATCGAGATCATCACAATACGGAACGTGTGAATGGCAAAGGTGTTTGGCACCCAAAGCTCATGCCGATCGAGGTGACTGTACGATTGCGAGGGTAAATATTGATTGAGCACATTGATAGAACTGATAGTTATGCTTTGTTTGTGGCCACTTACGTCAGCAGCGGCTTGAGCACGCTCCGAATGTGTCCGAACGATGCGCGCCCGACCAGCTCCCGGAGCACTTCCTCGGCCAGTGCTGGTGGCGTCACATTAGTGGCATCTTCGACGGGCGTGAGGTCGCCAGACTGCGGCGGGCGATAGAGAAATACATTAGAGTCTGGCACTGGACAGAAGGTGCATCTATCTTATCAGCTACTAAACTACTCGCACAAATGCTAGTCCACAGGTCATTGTGCTAATTTAATACTAGGATTCGATTCGATTATAGTAATTATTACCGCCAGTAAATTTTTCTTCACGAACATAACGTTTACACAAAACTGTTTCATGTTGTTGTGTGTTGGTTGTGTTGTGGATTGGTTGGTTGGTTGGTTAGGGTTTGGTTTGCATTAACAGAATATACGAAAACGAAATGCAGAATAGTATATCGAAATTAGTTCAAGTCGCAACAATTTTGAATCATTAACCAATCCAATTGAAATGGCAGGGATCCAGGGATATTTATCCTCTGCATCGGCTGCTACATGTGTTGTCATTTTGCTCACCTGCATATTGAACAGCAGCGAGGGCACAATCTTCTCCATGTGCTGTGCCGCCCAGATGTTCTCCACCAGATCATCGGACACGGTCTTTCGTATGACGCCCTGCAGTCCCTTGATGCCCGCCAGCCGCAGGCTATCCCTCAGATCCTTGCCCTCGCTGTGGCACATCGACGAAAACTTTGAGATGAAGAAATCGTAGCGTCGATGGTACGAGGGCGTGTCTTCGTTTATGTTGGCGAACTTGACAAACTGCATGGAGTGACATAATGGCATAATGACACACTGAGCAGACTTCATGTTTACTTACCGAATTGGTGGCCATGATTTTTAAATTCGGATTATTATCCTCCAGCAGCTTCTGCACCATCCGCAGGAACGATTCCACGAACAAGTTGAGAGTGGTCTGGGCGTGACAGGCCTGCAGCAACAAGTCCATTGCCTCCATGGCGATCTCTGCCAGCCTTAGAGGGCAAGCAAACACATTTAATGTTATTCAAATAACAGATGCCAAGCCGTTTTACTCACTTGTAGCGCTTGCGGTTGATGTCCTTGGTGGCCTTCTGGTAGAGATATTCGCCAATGCGGTCAAGCTTATCGGGTGAGCTGAGCGAGTAGAAGGTCAGCTTCTCCATGTTCGACTTGACCAGCCCATCCTCCGGGTTCACCGGAAAGATGTTGTCCACCAGTCGCTTGTAGCGCGGCCGCAGCGCCGAGCAGCACCCGCAGCAACCTAGAAGGGCGCAGGGAAAGGCACAGCTATTAGAGGGATTTGGAAGACAGGCGCGTATGCAGCGGTAGGTAAACATAGCGACGACGATGCGACGTCATCGGAGTGGTCCGTGTTTAGCAGATGGCGAAAATCGACTACCGGGAGCGACCCCTAGAACTGGCGACTCGCCTGACCGGCACCAGTCAGCGGGGTGGCGCTCGGCAGGGTAGGT
Source organism: Drosophila guanche (assembly GCF_900245975.1). Classification (NCBI taxonomy): domain Eukaryota; kingdom Metazoa; phylum Arthropoda; class Insecta; order Diptera; family Drosophilidae; genus Drosophila; species Drosophila guanche. Next base: position 13,857,401 of record NW_022995743.1, on the reverse strand, counting down.
AGAGTCGAATGGGTGCGACCACCATTTTCCGTTGTAATCTTATCGCGATAATGCTTATGGCCGACTATAGTTTTTGCTGTTCTTATTGTCAGATGTCGCGTGCCTGTGTGTGTGTGTTACCCTGCGTTTAAGCTGTGTCCCGATGAGTGATGGCGCTTTTCATTGCTCTTCGGCGATATTGGCCTGTTCCATCATATATAACCCTTCCGGTTACTCCTACACCCCCACCGACTCACCCAATGACTCGGACCGGCCCCAATCTGCCACCTGGTGGCGTCATTTTCTTCACTTTGGTGTCGAGGTCATATCGTTCTCAATGGCCTTTATCACGCCAGGCAGCGCTTTTCACCTGGCTCTCTCTCGATTGCTTACCAGGCATGTCAGCGTTTGCTCCAAAGGCGTAATTTGCTTCGTTGGCCTTTATCGCGGCATTAGATAATAAAAGTAGGCGATAAAAGAGCTATGCTCTGTGTTTGTTGTTGATTTTTTTTATGAAAAAAAATTTTACTATCGATATCGAAGATTGTCTGTGTTCAGTGTGACCGTGGACCCATCGATCAAATATACCGCATGACCCTCAAAAATAAACCGATATAATTACGTTCTAAATCTAAATCTAAATATACCTAAATCATTTTCCTTGATTTTGATATTCTGCTTCATAATGCCAGCTATTTAAGACTCTCAGAACTAAAATTATAATTTTATTCCATTTCTTAATCAGTTATCCACAAGATTGTCTAGTTTTCATGATCTATTTATATTGTATTGATTACAAAATAAGGTTCAAACTAAAATGGGAAACGAAAAAAAGATTAGCATAACCCGTAAGAATGTTTCGATTTGCCAACTTGTTGCTTGTCGTCGTATGACACTCTAAATATTTATTTCGATACATGAGGCACAGAAAAAACAAACAAATCCGTCATGCACTGATACTCTAGATTACCTAATTATAGTACAAGCTTTACTTATGCTAGTTCTACGATCTGGCAGCACTCGCTAAAGCGGTAACTGGCCGTTGAATTTTGAAAGATGGCTTTCTCGTTAATCTCATAAATAATCAGATTTTATACTCACAACTGGGATCGGTGCATTTTTGCACGAAGCTGTCGAAGAACTCGGGCAATTCTGGTGGCTCAAAGCAGCAGCGTAGCAACGCCATAGTTAGATGACAACAGCAAAATCTCGCACCCCCCGGGCAGGACGTTGACCATGAACTTTGAGTATTTTTAGTGCGAGCGTCTATATCCGTTTGTTGCTCTTCTCTTGTTGTTTGTTGCTTGAAGTCAGCTGATGCCCGACCTAGCGAGGGCAAAGCTCCAACTCTCGTCTTGCTGTCTCCAAGCTTTTTATTGCCATAGACACTTATATCACAGGGGGCCCCAGTTGTGGGGTTTGAGCCAATGATGCCTTTCCCCTTTATTTGTTTTGACACACATTTCTGAATACTAATCAAGGTAAAATTAATTGTCCTACGCCCGAAACTCGTTCAATAAAAACGCTACCACTTTGGCGAAACGATAATTAATGCAATTAATAAAATGTAAAAATTTTTAATAACGGCCGCCAGGCCGCCCAAAACTCAAACAGCACACGGCAGGAACAACAAACTGAATGGAAAATGTGTGTTAGAGAAAATGTACTTTTCGCACAAAAGCTCGATGTGGCTGCCACACACTTGGCTGGCTTCGCGGTTGCTGGCAAAAAGCACCGCAGAAAAGCAAAGCTCAGGGGAAAAGCTTCAGCTTTTCGCGTATGATTTTCATTCATGAAGTAATACTCTGGTGGCGGCGGGGGGGCTTGTGGCGTTCGCTTCGTTTACCGTTATGCAGAGGACACAATTAAACACTCGAAATCTGGAATGCAAAACGAGAATCGTTATGCCCACGGACACATACTCGATGTTGTCAATTGCGTCCATCAGCAGGCAACGGAGAGTTTGTGGTGTGTGTGTGTTGGCTGCTAAAAAGAGATGGCATGCTGTCGGCTGGAGCTCTTCACACGCCAGTTTCGTGCGTTGACAACTTTATTAAGCCTAAATGGGCTCCTTGGCGGGATGGGTGAAGGGGAAGCGGTGCAAGAAAAGGAGCGTGACGAGGAGTGTGGAGCGGGAGTGGAGAAGAGCTATCAAAGTGGACGTGGTCTCGGTTCTCACTCCAGCTGGGTGCTTTATAGTTTCTTGACCGACGATGACGATCGATGATTTATTGGTATTTCGCTTATTCCGAGATCTTTTGATTAATTACTGTGATATTCAAATTCAAAATTCAAGTGTGTTCAGCATATACTCACATTTACGAGTATGTATCAATATATCTGTCGCCTTTATATTCTCATTCCCAAAAGAGACGATTCTCGCGTTGAGTTCTGGGACCGAGTGGCGATATTTTACGCTTTGTTCACGACACATGTCCAGAATGGTTTTTATTTACCCAAAGATTAGCGCCCTGTTCCGAAGATCCGAATGGTTGTCGTATCTAGAAGATGAATTAATTAGTGCCGGGCCTTAATGACTAGTGATTGATGAGTGGGTGTGGCCTTTGTGGGCAGGAGCGGCAGCGGGGGTCCGGCTAGGGTCACTGCTTTGGAAGCGTACAGTAGCCAGTCCAAAACTGGAATATCATCTGCCGACTCCAACAATATTTTCATATTTGCCTGGGCGCACGTAGGAAAACATCCCAAGAATGTTTGGGCGATCTGGTTTCACTTGTTTCCACTACCAGCAGCGCAAAGCTCCCTCCCCCCAAGTATTCGTACTCGCACTCGCACTCGCACCTTGATTCCAATTCATACGAAAGAGTGTAGAACACAAACTTGCTCACGTTCGCTCTTTAAATCTCTCGCTCGCTTGCTCTCTCTATCTCTCTCTCTTGTTTTTCTTCTTTGGGGCTTTCGAAATGCCGGCTACTTGCTAGCAATGTGTATCAACACACGGTGAGGCCATTGGCAATCATGAATCTCTCTGAAGCTGAGAGAGGGGAAATATCTCACCTTACATACAACGTTGCACCTTGCTTGCTAACTTCGTCACATTCGGCACTTGTTTACCTGCCCTCGGCTCATTAAGCTCGTGGCTCTCTCTCTCTCTCTCTCTCTGCCGATCTCTCAATCTCCATTCTCTTTCGTGGGAGCTTTGCCAGAGATCGTGCCGAGTCCCATCAACTGGCTGGCTGCTGGCTTCAGTCGCCTCTCAGACGTGACCGCGACCACCTTATTGCCGATCCACTAAAAACGAAACTGCGTCGCGTTCGAGCCTAGTAAACAGCCCACAAGCAACCAACGAACTGGCCAGCGCCCAACTGCCAACAACCCGACACCCCACTGAAGAGGATTCCGGATTCCATCTTCCACGAAAACCCTGACTCCCCCCAACAACAGCAACGGCTACAGCCTAAAGCTGGCTTTTGGTGGCAATCACTGATCCGACCCGACCATCGGCACGTCCATTCAAACGCTCTCGAGTCGACAACAACCCACACAAATCAACGACTTTGTGCGCATTGCAAAAAAAAAAGCAAAAGCAAGAGCTAAATCAAAAACTCAAATACAAATACAAATACAAATCGTGATAAATGTTAGCTTAAATTGTGCAAACGTTATTCGATGAATTGTTTCGGACAAAGACCATTTTCGGTATCGACTAATTAATATTTGACGTGCATCCGCATACTCCGAAAAAAAAAACAAACAAAACAAAAAACTCCGCGACGACACCTGGCAAGTGAAACACTTTTGTGTGTGCCACCTAACGAGCTGTTGATACATCAGCAACAATAACCCCCAGCGGCCCCACTACAAACAAATAAGTAATTAGAACTGCGCAAAAATTACTTACATAGAACTGCAAAAACACATGTACATATGCGGAATGCTGTTTTGAGGTGAGTCGAAGCGACACTACAGTAGAACAACCCTAAACACACCCTCTAACGAAACGCAGTAGATGCTTTGTACCCTCTACACTCTGATAACAAACTGAACTGCAGGACCCTGGAACCAACGAGAATAATCCTTTCCTTAATCCGCCCAGCAAAATCCTCTTCTTCCCTACTAAATCCGGCTAAAACTAAAGCTATCTCTGATTCTACTCTATGCTGCCTTGAATTATTCAGATTCGTAATCCCAAATACCTAATCTCAGATCTAAGCTTTTATGAGCCTCGAATAATATTGAGGCTGTCCCAGTTACACACTTACCCATGTGGGTGGGTGGGTGTGTGTGTGTGTGTGTCTGTCTCTGAGCCATATATAGGATGGAGCGGGCAACAGAACAGCCAACGCACTAACGAAAGTCAAGACACGAACATGAGTCAGATGGCATAGAAGTTTTGCTGGCACTCCACTCTACGTAAGCCAAAAACCCATTTGGTCTCGCCTGATCTGGGCAACGCAACCTTTCGCCCGATCTGGTTAATTGGAAGTCATTTGGGGGTTCAACGATTCGGCGGCAACGAAGAAGATTCGCGATGAAGAAGAACCAACTCGACGCGACCCGACCGGACCCGACCCGACCGCAAATATCGTCTACTTTCTTTCGGTGTTTCTCCTCTCGAAACATTAATATGAAATATACTTAACGATCAGGCGGTCTGTCGGAGCTTTGAATGTGGATGGGATGCAAATTAATAACCAATTCTAATGTTAATAATAAAAGCTCGACTCTGTTCGGCTGATGTAGAGCTTATAGACCGCTGAAATGCGTTCGTCTTCATTGTTTGGGGCGGAAATAGAAACAGAATTTTTGAAGGTCTCTCTCTCTCTCTCTCTTTGCTGAACAGAAAGCAAACATTTTTCAATGATGACTTCAATGTTGAGTGAAAGTTTTCGATGCTCTTCGGAAATTTGAGGAACAGTTTACATATTCCACCATCACTTTATATATATATATATATATAGAAGTGTGTTCTCTGTGGGGGACCCTAAGTTCTTATGAATTAGCATTGCTAATATTTCGTTAGAAAAACTTTAGCATTTACATTAGTCTGGGCTTTGATGTGATTAGGAATTTGAAATTTATTGTTTTTCTGCGGTTTTTTGGCAAAATATACATAAGTAATTGGCCACAGAATCGGCACATTTGAATTCTGGTTCAAAGTTATTTGTTGTTTGTGTGGATTTTGCTTAATTATACAACATAAACATATGTAGTTTCGTCTCGATAACGAGAGAGAAAAACGAAGCGTTACAGAAGGTTCTCCTGGGGTCAATCTTTATTTTGCGAAGCACTCTCCATCCACTTCTCTTCTGGAAGGATCCAGAAAACTGCGTTTCGTTCAACCTATTCTAAATTATTTCGATATTTATGTAGATCTTGTATTGTATGCGTGGGAGATGTTTTATTGCTGCAAAGATTTGACCAACTTTAACCTTGAATTTCAATGCCACTGCCAATGTCAATGATGTCAGATGTATATCTGTATCTGTACATAAGATGCGATAATATATGTATCTGAATGTGTGGCTGTGTGGAGTGTCTTGATAAACACCTCGTTTTGTTCTGCTGCATCTTCCAGAACCCGAACTGCTGCTGCTGCTGCTGCTGGGTGCTGTCCTCGTTCTCGTTCTCGTGCTGCCTCTCGTTTTCGTGAGCCTCTTCAAATGCCGGACCAAATTAACTCGACTCCTCATTAAAGTCGAAAAATTCGAAAGTTTCGACCGCCATCGTCTGGAAATAAACGTCAATTTAAACGAAACCCCTACTCCACACACAGGAGGTAGAGGAGGGTAGCAGCAGGGTAGGCAGGAGGTTTGTTCAAAAAACAAAAACAAAAAAAAACAGCCACAAAAAATTGAAAATTCTCAAAAAGCTGATTTTGTTGATGTGGCCAAAAAAGGTCTACAGCCTTGCCATGTATGCAGTCAGTCCTACGGCTTGTCTCGTTTTTTTGTTTTTTTTTTTGGAAGCCGCTGCGTTGCCTCCTCCCCATACGGGGTATTACGAGTATATTGTCTTTGGGCTGCCGTTTTTGGTGTTGCATGCGTCAAGGATGATTTGTATTTGTGCATAAGGCGAATGCTGTTTCTCGATTTTGGATTTTCTGTTTTCTGTTTTATGTTTTATCATTAATTAAACTTTGTATTCATTTCATTTTGTGCTCGGTAGAGCTTCCTGCTTTGAGTCAGTGTCCGGCATTTAGCACTTTACACCTACAACGCGATGCCAACAATTAGTCACTGACATCAAAGGCCAGCCACCGCCCGCTCTTTCTTAGAACACTATTTTGCAGCTATTTGCTAAGCCCAAATACTAACACTATCCCTGAGTGGTGCCTCACTAGGTTGATTGTCGTAGCTGTAACGTTGCCCCGCTCCCAGATTTAATTCATCTTTCTCCCTGCCACATATCGTTGCATTACGTCTGTTCCCATTTTATTGGCACAATCACTTCCCTGTCGTTCGGTTCGTTCCACACCCATTGCGGCTATGTGGTCCTCCCTGGTGACCTTAAGCAACCGAAGCATAGATGGATGTGGTTGGATGGATGGATGGATGGATGGAAGGTGCGTGGCTCTTCGAAGCACATTCACTTTGGCGCTGGCATCGTGCAGCTTTAATTGCCCATGGGGGTTCAACAGCCAAGCAAGAGCTGAATAAAATCAAACTACAAAATACAAAATACGAAAAAATGAAATAAAATCAATGCCTGTCAAATGGCGCAATCGGCCTGAAAGCACCTGAAAGTTGATCGTCCGGCGATGCGATCGGTCCGCTGATTGTTTAACTGTTGACTTAAGCGGCAGTGTTAACAAATTATTTGATTTGGTCGCATTTCATTTAAAAGGCAAAACATTTGCCCAGCTCGACGACCGTCGAGTGGCATTGGGGAGGCCTCTCGCGGCCGCTCTCGATCGCAGTCTCAACGGAAGTTGAAGCGCGGGAATCGAATTGAACGGTAAATGGCATACGACACTCCATAGAGCTGCTGCGGAAGTACTTGGATCTCAATTTGGTTTATTTCTGCACACCCTCCCGCCTCACCACTTCCATTCATAGCAAATCAACAGCGTTTGACACGCTCGTTTGGCTTAATTTTTGTTGTGTGTTTGTTTTTCGGGCTTGGGTCTGGGCCTGGGCCTGTGCCTGGGCCTGGGCCGTTGGGGTTCGTTGTGTTGGGTGACCTTTCTGGGGGATATCAAGTGTCGCCACGCAGGTGCAATCCGACGCCCTGGGAACAGGTAGTAAGTAGGTAAGAAACACGGTTCAAGGCAGTTTTCGGTAACTCTGCGAAGCTGCAAGATCTCTCTCCTCCTGCTCTCAATGTGAGTTTCGGAGTTTAGGAGTGGGAGCAATAAAATGGATCCAAATTCGAAATCTTTGGGTTCTTCCTTTCTTTCTTGACCGAAAATGCTTTCAATGAAGTCATTAAATTGATGTATTGGTCGATAGTTTCGCCGCTTTGGGGCACACCGCGCGTCTCTGTGTTTCCAGGTCAATTACAAATTTCGTAGAACTGAGCAGCGCTCTGGGGCGTGGGCCGTTCATCGTTCATCGTGATATCATTGGCCAAGCGACATTGCTACATGCACATAAATTATATGCTCGACAAACAAAAAACGAAGCAAACCAAACCCATTATGGCTGAAATGTTAATGAGACTCGATTTGTGGTCTACGATGGATCGTCGTCGTCGGCGTCTCATTGTCGCCTTATCACGTACGGGTCGCGGCACCATCTCAAGTGTTTTATTCAAAGCTTTGAAAGATTTGTAACGCTTTCATCATGTAATAAGCCCCTGCCCCTCATTGAATCTTTCGCATTACTCAATGAAATATGTATACCAAAAAATATACTCGTAAGGGCAGTGTCGAAAGCGTACTTTGTATGCCCCACTCGGCAGGTTTTGCGACTTTGATTCGCGGTCAACAACATTTCGGGGGCAATTGTTTTGGCAGTTGCATATCAATGAACCAGTGGAAAGAGGAATCTGCTTTGAGGTGGAGAGTACGAGCAACGAATGAATGGCCAAATCGATGCTCTGTCAATCAATTTGGAATCGAATTGGATATCCCAGCTGCCTTTTGGCGATCAATTAGCTGAAATTTGCATAATTTAGTATTTGGCTACCGCTAGTCGGACGACTGCCATTAATTACAATGGCCACCAAAAACACCAACGAAAAAAAAAAACATAAACAGAAACACAGATGGAAAAAGTGAAACTCTCCCTGCCGGTGCTGTTGTCTGTCTTATGCAAGGCGGAAGATGGAAGATGGCGCATGCACCGCAGCTTTGATTATGACATGCACTACAGACCCAAAGAAGGTAACCAGCCAGCCAGCCAGCCAGCCAGTCAACCAGTCAGCCAGTGGCAAAGGAAAACAGTTGGCAGCAGCATCGCACAGCATCGCGTGCAGAGTCGCCCTTTTCCCACTCAACGAGGCCTCCTTCTGGCCTCCAAACATTCGTTTTCTTTGGCTCTTTTTTTTGGAATTGAGAAGAGCTGGGAGCACAGCGGATGAGAGCGGAGCCTGACCTTTGCCACCGCGCTTGAGACGTTGCCGGAAACCTTTGGACGCTGCTGCTTTTATTGATTTCCCAAGAAAGGCCTGCCTCTTCGTGTTTTGTGGATTCTTTTTGCACAACCCAAGTCGCGGCTCAATAATTGCGCACAATTGTCGATAAATTCAATCGATAACAAGCAGAGAATGGTGCAGAAAAGATGGAAACGCGAACGTGATGATGAGTCCCACGTACACTTACAAGTATCGGCCCATATCGGCTGGGCGAATGGCGCTAAATGACTGCACATCGTGACACGAAAAAGCGGCTAGAGATGATAAGGAAAGAGACAACTGAAGTGCGGCTATAACTCGCATGTCTCATGTTGGTAATAATTCGATGCTCATAATGAATTTATTTACATACCGACCGATGATCGGTCTCAGATCTTAAGTGGATTTTTTTGTTGACTTTTTGATCGATCGATTGATAAAAGATAAAAACTCTTTGTGTGTCGGAGTTCCTAATTGATTTTCGCACAGGTTAAAAGTCGCCCAACCAGCAGGTATGACATGGCCCCCTTGGGGCAGTGCTTTCTCAGCTCTGGATCTGGGCATAATCTGCTGATCCAAACCGAAACCGAAGCGCCGCGTCACTGGGCTAATTATGAGTTTGGAAAAGTGAAATCTCTCGTATGGCTCGCAGCTCACAGATAGATTAATCATGCAAAAAATACTCGCACGCAGGAGGAGGAGAAATGGATTCACATTTTCCGCTTACAACTACCGAAACCCACTCACTGGCCATGCCTGGCAAAGGTTGCCGTGTAATGCCACAGAGATTAACCTTCTAACACACATAGTAAGCCCGTGTCCAAGTCTGAGACTGAGTCTGAGACTACACAAGGGGAAGAGCTTCCTCTAAGCAGAAGAAGGTAACACACAGATACACACAGATGCGTGTACAGTTTAGGTGGCTAACAAAGCGTGAAAACGACGGCAGTGCACCCCACCAGAAGCGATGACAAACATTGTGGCCAGATTTGGCATTGGCAGAAAGCAAGCGACGGGGGGATAGAACAACTCTCTAACAGATGATTCGCATTTCGTTTTTCATTTGGTGTTCCCATCATGCTATTGAAGTTTTCATTCATTCATTCATTCATTAGCTCAAGAAAGCTCTCAGACTCTCAGACACTCAGACACTCGGACCCCTGGGGGCGAACGAGATTGCGCCTCTGAGCGTATGTGAGTGGGCGCTGGACAATCGCCAGCTCAGAGCGGAAAAGATGGAAAGAACTCGTCATTGTTGTTGTCATCATCTCAGCAAATGCCACTGGTTCACAACAGATAAGCGCATGGAAGCAGATGACTCTAAATGGGAGTAGCAATTACTAATTTCCTTAGTAAAGCGCACGATTGCGCACGAGGGGAATTTAGTTGTAAGAATTGACAATTGACCCTCTCCCCCTCTCTCTCACTCTCTCTGTGTCTGTGTCTGTCTGTCTGCAGCTTCAACTCACCAGAGACCACAGACCCCAGACTCGATCCCCATCCCCATTCCGTTCCTTCTTGCCAAAGACAGCGCCGGCGCGTTCTTTGGCTGTCCGATCGTCCACTGTCTGGGGCATTGAGCGGCTGCGGCAGCGGCGGCATTCACATTCACATTCACTCACAGATGCCTGAGCATAGATATCGAAATGCAATTAAGTATTTGCCAAAGTCGAAGACGCGAACGAGCGCCACGCCACCAACAAAGCGGCTCCTCCGCTCCATGCTGCACGCATGGAAAAATGTGCGCTAGACAAGGTCCAGTCCACCACATTGAATCTCAACTCCAGAGGGAGCTGAAGCTGGAGCCGCACCAGCAGGAGCTACAGTCGGAGCTGGAGTTGGCGATGGAGATGGAGCTGGAGCTGGAGCAAGGTTGATCTTTGCATAACTTGGACTTTGTATGGCCATAGGGCTTGGCCATACTTACAAATTGGACTACACCTTCATTTTCACTTCTATACCAAAAGGCCGCACTCGTCTGTCTCACTCTGAGAGCACTACACTGGGAGAAAAGTTGTGGTAGTGGGAAATAATCGAAATAACAATAAATATTGTATCCGATATTTGATCCTGGCTATGGCAGCTTTTATGCTGCAAGGAAATGGGGCAAGTGCATTTTCTCTCAGTGCATGACTCTCAATCTCCCTTGGCTTGGCCCGAACCCCAGAACCCCAGAGGTCAGAGCCGCGGCAACCGCTGGGAACACACGCAAAGTGGGCAACCGGCGAGACGTTTGTTTGCTTTGCTTTTGCTTCTGCCTCTGCCTCTGCCCCTCGAATTGTGCCTCGGCGCACTTTTGGTTTCACTTGACACGGCCACACGGTGCTGTTGTTTCTGTTGCCAAAGGAGGAGTACGGATTGGGGTTGGGTTCGGTCTGGGGTTCTTGTTTGCGGGGCCTTCCTATCATTACCGCAGTGTTAAAGTTCAAGTTCAGAATGATTATTGTTCTTCGTGGGGCCCACGGTCAGGGGATGTTGTGGGATGTTTTGGCAGTCATTTGATGGCTAAATTGTTTACTCTGCGCTCTAATCTAATCCCATTTCCATTTCCATGTACGTACCATGTGTGTAATTTGTATAATTTCAAGTAATTTCGGCTCAAAATTAGCCACAAATGCGAATGCGAGACTGTGAATGAGCGAAGCAAACGAATGAAATTAGAATAAAATTGCACTTGAGTGAGACATTGTGTGTGTGTGTGTGTCTAGACTCTAGACTTTTTAGTTTAATTGAAAGACTCTACACACACACACACACATCGAGTGGTCCAACTCCAACTCCATCTACGAATCCGACTGAGACTCCAAGGTCCGCGAAGCGATACAAATTTTATGTTTATTACACCTTAATAATGCGTGTTTACAAACAAATCACGTTCATGGCGCAATCAACGCTCAGCAATCGGCATCAGGAATCAGGAATCAGACATCGGCATCTGCCAAGTCTACAGCTTCAACTCCAACTCCAACTCCAACTGCAGCTTCAGCTTCCCATCAAAGTCAGGGCGCACGCATGCGCACTCAAATTATATGGTAAAGGATTTTTATTGGCAGCTTGCAGCGTTTTTTGTTACCCTCTACCCCGCTCAGGCCGGCAATGGCGTGGCATGGAGGCCGAGGCCGAGGCCGAGGCCGAGGAGCCTGGCCCCGTGTCCAGCGGTGCCCATGATCAGACAGACAATGTTGCCATTGATGTCTAGCCGGGCGATTGTGCTTGTTAGAGCGGAAAGGCCTAGGAGTAGTCTGAGCCTGGCTTCGGCCTGTCCTGTAAGTAAGCCAGTAAGTGAATGACCAAGCGACCAAGTGGTCTGCTCTGGTCTCCTTTTCGATAGCTGTCCCAGTGCTTGTCCAGGTGCCATAATAGACGTGCATTTTGCACACATTACCGCGCTTCCCAGTCATGCTTTGAGACTGGCGAAGCTCTCAGTGATTTCTGTGTCCTGTGATCTCTGAAGGGTATTCAGGATTTGCCATGCCCGCGTCCAGTCGCAGTCTGTGCATGTGTGCGCGTTGGTGGTGGGTGTGCGTGTCTATGGGGCGCTGTTGTCTAAACTGGACGCTCTTCTGGGGGATCCACTCGCGGCAGGGGCAGGGGCAGGGGCAGGCTGTAGCAGGGGAGGACTGTAGGGCTAGTCCGAAGTTCCCCCTCGGGCGTGGTGCATTGTTTGTGTGCTCTCGCATTCAAATATGAATATTATCGCGTTTGCTTAATCGCAATCAATATTTCTACAGTTTTCTCCACTCCTCGGGGCAGAGCACTCTGGAAAACTCGCCTGGCGAGTCCTATACTCCGTACCTCTGCCCTCTCCTTCTGCCTCGCTCTGCTGTGGTCTGGTCTGGTCCGCTCTCTGTGACAATGGCAAATCGAATTTGAATCTCGTATGCAGCACCAAGCACCAAGCACCCTCGGTCGTGTGTCTATTTTTGTAATTGTCCGAGAAAAAGAACCACAAAAAATGGAACAAAAATACATAAAAACGCGATTCGATTGGTCGTGGCCCACACCCGAAACTGAGGGATCAGTCAGAGTGGGAATCAGAATCAGAATCAGAATTGAAATAAGAATACAAATTAATTGGCAATTATTCTTTTGACTGCTGTCATGCACAACAAACAATTGAAGAAAGACTGTATAATATTATTTACCATTCTTACGGGAATCCTAATGCATATTATAATACCTTTACTTTGCTTTCTGCGCTCTGTCTTTCTACGTTCCTTTTGTTAACAAATATGATTTAATTGTAACAACACTTTCTCTCGCCAAGCGGACACGTACCTAAGCCAGATCTAGCATAACTACAGCTAAAACAAATACAAAATAAATACAAGTTTGACTAAAACTAAAACCAAACACGAGGAAGAGGAGTAAAGTGGAGTAAAAAGTCTAACAGCGAGCTGCGCTCTTAACGCGAGCTGGATAATAAGTACGATAATCAGATAATCAGATCAAAATAACAAACACAACAAATAACAAACCCAAACAGTGAAATCCCCCGCACAGAGAATAGATGCTTATATATCTGAGAATTGTTTCTTCTTGCAGCTAAAAACAATTTCAATTTCCCTGCTTAAATGGAAAATGCGAGAAGCAGTTCAAGCAGCTCGATGAGACTGTCGCACAGAAAGTTCACTTAGGGCTTCGAATTCTTCCGATAGAGAAGATAGCCCAAAAGGAGAGAGAGTAACAAAGACAGACAAGAGAAACAAAGAGACAGAAAGGTAGAGAACAAATACAAAACAAGAGAGAGCAAATCACCGCAAATATACTGAGATGCAACAACAACAGCAACAGCAATCTGGAGCAGCAACAGCAACAAATGGAGGACCACGCGTCAGCTTCAACCGGGATGTGCACGTGAAGCGGATAGGTCAGTGTGTGTGTGTGTGTGTGTGTGTGTTCATAAGGAATCCAACTCCCTCGCACAGCGTAACCCCAATTGCTAGTAAATAACCAACATGCGCATCATCAAAAGCAAAAAGCAAAAAGCAAAAAACAACACGAACTTCTCTCTCTCTCTAATGATACTCTAAGCAAAAGACCAGCCAAAGAAAACTCATCAATAACGGATCCAAGCAGCAACAAAACAAATCACTAACCAAGAGCCATACATATACATACCCTAGCAAAGGGCATTTGTGTTTATTTGCAGAGTGTCAAAAATTAAGAGTGTCTCATCAACTACATTTTATTCTTTTTGCAGTGAAGTTAGCTGCAAAAGTTAGCTATTTGCATTACTTAAACAAACTGTAGGGTGTAGCTACCCCACCATTTGTGGCCTTTAATTCTTTGTGTGGTGTGCCGAGGCCGGCAGCCCACACTCATTGGCTTGGTCAGTCTGTCAGTCGGCCCCAGTGAGTAGTTGTGAGTTCTAACACAAAGTCTTGATGGATGGATGGGCCCAGAGGCTTTCCCTCTTCGCTTGCCTAACGTTGAGAAACTCTTGAAGTTTTCCTTCATTTAGTGCAAAAAAACATATTGTAAGGTTTTCCGTATGGCTGGGGAGCAAAAAAGAAAGAAAAACAAAAAGAAACCTCGTGCTGGTAGTGGGCGAATAAAGCCAGAACGAATGCCAAAAGCGATAAAAATAATAATAATAACAAAAGCCGCCTCTCAACAATAAAATGTAGTTTACCTTGAGAATAATCATCACACACACAGATGCACACTCACACTCGCACTCACAGTCACTCCAAGACAAAGTGGAGAGCTGTCCCCCTACTCCCATAGCCTCATATAACTATTTAAAATAAGTTGATATTTTATAAGGCATTACGAGTCGCAGCAGCAGTAACAACTAGCTCTGAGAGCAAACGCAAGAGAGCAGAGAGCCAGCTGCAGTATCACTTTGCACATCTCTCAGTCGGACATCCGACAGACAACTAGGTGGACCCCAGAGCTAGAGACAGACAAAGACCAAGAGCAAGACCAAGAGCCACTTGGCTTCGACTATATTATTATTGTTATGATTATGTCTGGCAGCAGAGACAGCAACGACATGGGATTTATTTCATAGCTGGCTGGAATTTATGGCAACTGTCGTCGTGATCTTTTTCCTGTGGGGAATGGAGAAATTAAAAATTGATTATGACAAAACCTGCACAAATGTTAATTATTTAGACTGCAAGTCTCAGCCATTCACCTCCGATCTGTCTGACTGTCTGACTGTCTGACTCTCTGCCTTTCTGGGGTCTCCCCCCAAACTTGAGTATTGCCAGCCAATGGCCATACGGAGTACTCGAGCTCACTCTCTGCCGGCTGTTGGCATTTCCTCATGGATTTCCATTGCTAATTAACCATACTCGTACGTCCTTATGGCTAAACTGAAAGTGTCTAGTGTGTGTCGGTTGTTTGGCTTTGGCCAAAATGGCTATGGACCAGAATTTCATGTTGCCTGCCATTTCGGTTACCCCCGCGATAGTTAATTGACTGGACGCTAACGTATTTAATTGCAATTTCTGAATTTGTTCAGTTAAATGCTGCTGCTGGTCGAGGTCGGACCAAAAAATGTAACAAAGATTGAGCCAATCTGCCTCAGATTCTGTGATTTCTGTCGTGGTGGATTCATCGTTATGTCATTCTACAAATGGGATTAAATTGGTTTTAATTAGCAGTTTAATTGGAGTTGCCAGTAGCTCAATTTGTGTTGTACAAATATCATCCATTAACCTTCATTTAATGGCAGCTCCTCGGTATAAGAAGCAGTAGCCACGGGGGCTACTTTGAAGGGAGATCTACACAATTTGTAAATGCAATTACGAGCCCATGTGATATGTGAAATGTTTCCTTACTTTTTGGCCATCTGTCACAAGCGTTTAGCTTAATTGAATCCCCCAACTTGTAAAACGAATTTCAGTCTCTCTTTCTTAGCTATTTTGGCATGCAAATTAAAGCAATTATGTGTAAAGCACAGACTTAATGATGATTTAATTTTGACGCAACAAAGCAGCAAGCAGCAAGCAGCAAAATCCGCAAACCAGAAAATGATGGAAGAAGGAAAATGATTCGCCCGCTGGGCACACCACACAAGGCAGCATTTTTCACTACACTCCACTCAGCACACAAGTTAACATGTGAATTTACGGCTAAATTACAGTGCAGTCAAAAGTCAAAGTTGTTGACTGTAAAACGAGAGAAATAAACCGAAAGACGACTAATTTGAGGCTGCTCGGCGAGTGCCTGGTACAGGCAAGCCTCGATTATGCAGCTTCAACCTTGCGGAGCGACAAATTTGGCTAGAGCAAGTCGCAGGTCTGTTGGCTGGCTAAATGCACTTTTGCCAGTTACAAAGTTGTTTTCCATCTCCTTATGCCAATCTGGAAATGTCCTTACAGCCAGAGACGACTTTCTGTCTCGAACAGCCTTACAGCAGGTGTCTGTGTCTGTGTGTCTCTGTGTGTGTGCGTGTGTGCGTGTGTGTCGGAACGTGTATCTGGGTAGCTGAGATGGCGATGTCGATGACATAATTTTCATGGGCGATTAAAAAAGCGTTAAGCGAGAACAAGTCCACACAGCGTTACTTCAAGTAGAAGCGTGGGCTTGAAGGAGGACAGTTTCTGGTTCAGTCACAGATCCACAGCTTCAGCTACAGCTACAGCTTCAGGCTTCAGGCTTCAGACGCAAGGTACAGTTGCCACAGTTGCGTAATAGGTGCTCTCACCATTTCTCCGTATGCCACAACATTTCCCCCCATTATGTGGCAGCTGCCAGCTAGCCATCGAGCGAGCGAGTGCCTGCGCCTTAATGAGATCATACACATTTAATTAATTAATTTAATTAGGCAATGAGCAAGTCATTATTATGAGATTTGCTACGTTTCCTACTCTCGATTCGCTACTGCTACTCCACACAGCTCCACAGCTCCACAGCTCCACATTTGATTTGCCCGAGTGCGAACTTTGTCAAAGAGTCGACTGGTTATTTTTTGTGCCTGCCTTTCTGTCCGCCTGTCTGTGTGGGTCTGCTCTTGCTCGTGCCATCTTTGGGCTCTGGGAAGGCCACTATTAAAATGCCATTTATGCTTTTTTATTAATACATCATTTGCATACATCATTTTGTTTTGCTTGCGCTCTGTGCTCTGCTCCCCAGAGCAAACTTAATTAATAAGTCTCGCAGCTCTCAGCTTTTGGCATTTGCCTTGCCTGCCCACAAATTTCGCACTATTTTCTGGCTCTGGCTCTGGCTCTGTGTTGGCTTTTGGTCGCAATGACATTGGATTGGCGTAGGCAGTCAGTCAACGTCGTCGTTGGCGTCGACTTGGGCTTTGCTTTCAGTGCCTTGCTTTCAGTCTCTGGCTGATATTGGACGCAGTCGGGTTCTCAGCCTGATGGGCATTGCCAGTATAGAGTACCCATTCCCCGAGTCCCCTCGAGTGCGTGTGTGTTAAGAATTTAATTTTGGTTCAATTTCGGGTGAATGGAGTTGTCGATCAATCCGCAGATCAACTTCAGTTGTCGCAAATACACAACAAATATAAAGTAAAGA
The DNA here is from genome assembly GCF_900245975.1 of Drosophila guanche. Lineage (NCBI taxonomy): Eukaryota > Metazoa > Arthropoda > Insecta > Diptera > Drosophilidae > Drosophila > Drosophila guanche. The sequence goes on along the minus strand of NW_022995743.1, from coordinate 13,840,424 downwards.
GGGGAAAACGCAAATTGCAGACGCGGATTGCGTCATTTGTTTATCGAAATGTGTATTGAAATGAGTCGCAGATTATTTTTAGAGCTCTTTAACTTGAAATGTTTTCTGTGTGTATTTTTCGTGTCTTTTCGTTGACAGCTTCTCCGCTCTCCACTCTCCGCTCTCCGCTCTCTCTTGCCCGCCCTCTCTCTTGCTTTTGCCGAGGGAGAAACGAGTTTGTCGCCCGAGTCTTTTGTCTCCCCTTTCCTCGCGCCACCTGAAATCGATTCTGGAATGGGGGTGGGCAGGCAGCCAGCAATTTTAATTGGGTTTCAGCCTGCAGTTGCATCGGCGGGAGCATGGGCAGGGGCGGTGGTGGTAGCGGTGTAGGGGGATCATGTCAATGCAACACGCCTATTTGCATACTCGAGGCGCAGTCTCAAGGACGCTGCGCCGCTTTTGATGTGATTAGCTGCAGGAGCCAGGAACAGACAGGGGCAGACGATTAGCAGCGAAGAGCATTAAATTATTTTCCATGCACAAAATAAATGCGGCCTGTCGCAGGGGGCTATAGATAAAAGAGAGCCAGGGTCTAGGCCTAGGCCAAGGCAGCTTCTTAAACGAAATCGAAAGTGCGCTGGCGGTTAATTGAAATACCCCATGGCAACCCAAGGCACATCTTTGTGCATGCCACAGAGCCCAGACCGAACCCATCCTCAGACGTAGAGCTGGGCCACGGGCGCAGAATGCGGGCGAATTCTCCATTTAGCAGACGTTCGATTCGACCTTATCTTGTCACTGACATGGCCAGCAGCAGCAGCGGCGGCAGGGGATAAAGCATTTTGCCAACTAAAACGTTTTGCTATCTCTTGTGGGTTGGGGGCTGCTGGCTGTGTCTTTGTGGTTGCTCCTAATGAAGCGAAGTTGAGGTCGTCGCATCATCATCATCATCATTGACAGACAATTACCGCGTTGTATCATTAAACTAAGGTAAAACCATCGACAAACAGGACCCTGCCCCCCCCCCCCCCCCCCCCCCCCCCCCCCCCCCCCCCCCCCCCCCCCCCCCCCCCCCCCCCCCCCTTTCCATCAGCTCAGCCTGCCCAAAAACAGACAAAAATAAAGAAAACCACTTGTGGCAAGTGAAAGTCGTGCCACAAAGCGCAGATTTCATTATTTATATGAGTTTCTGTTGATTTCTGTTGGTTTTTCTTACGTGCCTTATTTTTTGCTGGTGCTCAAAGTTGGTCAGTGTGTTTTGTGGCATGCGGCATGCGGCATGCGGCAGAGTGGAGGCTCACCTTGGCTATCACGACAAGCAAATTACGTGCAACCACAGCCCGAAACCGGAACCGAAGGCACCCGGGGGCCAAACACTAACGGAGACCAGTTGCCAAAAGTGGATCAGAAATCTTTTACCGCAAAACTCTACCAAAATCATCGGCGAAAAAACCAAAAAGGTTCAGCATGGAATGGGATGATCAAGATCAAGCAAAGGATCATAGCTGCTCCATGGATAGCTGGTAGCTGGCGTGGCATTGCATTAACTGGATCAATGATTAGATTAATGAATGGCTTTCAGCGCCTTTGCCTTTTGCACCGTTGGTAATCAATCAACTGCAGCAGCGGCAGCGGCCACTCATTGTTGCAGAGACTCTGAGAAACGACGGTTTACGGTTAACCGACATTGAATTTAGTTTCAGAGATTCGGCTACAAGCCACGGAGCTACGGAGCTTCGGAGCTATGCTGTCGCTTAGTGCGAATTTATGTTTTCCTGTTGCCTCCACAAAAACAAAACGAAGAAACGAACAGAAAACGCCCCCAGCTGAAATGGAATGAGCATGAGATGTGCGATGATGTGCCTTCTCGACAAAACGAAACCTTGTAACCATCATGATCGCATCGCAGCTGCCCCTGCTGGTGCAACATTTCACCTTGACACATATACTGCCTTGACAGACAGCTGATGGCAAAGAGATGCCACATACGAGTGTATGCGCTGAAGAATGGAGTGTGGAATGCCTTTGGCTTATCCACTCCCAGCACCTGATCCCCACCTTCGCCAAACTCCGAGTCGAACCATTGAAATTCCCTCTTTATATATTTATGTTCTGTTCTCTCGATCTGTTCAATTTCTCAATCCCATTTGGCCTAAACCAATTTGGCACACGACACGCCCAGCTCTGTCATTATTCATTGTTGTTTGAGCTTCGATTAGACATCGGTGTCACTTTTGCCATTTGGTTGCTGGCTGCGCCACGAATCGAAGCGAATGTGGGAGCGGTTTGTGAGCTGCCCATAAATGTGACAGGTTGTGCAGGTGAATGGTCAAGCCACCAGCCACCAGCTGGAGACCTGCCCGAGACTGAATCTAGAGTTGATCTAGAGACAAGGTCAGACCCCTTTGGCGGGTGGTCTCTGAAGAAATGTACGAAAGATTCCTCAGCAGCGTGTTGGCATCTCCAAAGGGTCTACCTGGCTCACTGCCAGAGCAGAGATCACGCATCTTGGCCTGGAAAAAAAAAGCAACAACACAAAAATCAAATCTAGTTTTGCTCGTTCTGTGGCACGTTTTTCTTTTCTTTTTCATTCTCTCTGTTCTCTCAGTTCTGTGCGGTGTTGTTTTGTGGTTTTTGCTGTTGTTTTCGGCGTATTAAATAATAATAATAATGATTATGAAAGAACAAAAAACAAAACAACAAGTGAGGAAGTGGAAGAAGAATCTCTATGAGATACATTCCCTCGGCAGAACAGAACCGACTGAAGACTGACTGCAGACTGATGATAGATCAACGGGCAGCGCAATCCTCTTCTTCAATGGGCCATTAGCGCTTACAGCCACCGATTACAGAGTAAGCGTTCCCCACGCATCCCCCCCAACCACACATCGGCACACATCGGAGCACATCACAGTCCAGTCCCCGTTCCAAGAGACCGACAAGCTGCTGCTGCTGCTGCTGCTGCAGACGTGGGCCACATCCATTGTTGGACTCAAACGGAATTGGACAAGTGGTCGGGAGGGGGTGGGGATGGTGGTAGGGGGTTTGCCTTATTTAGCAGCCAGCTGTGGCCAATTCACACTTGTGGCTGAAACTGTGGCGGCTGCCATGGCAGATATTACATCATCGCCTCGCCAGCTGGCTGGCTGGCTGGCTGGCTGGCTGGCTAATGTGCTAATTTGTCATTACAACTAGTTCGAGGAACTAACTAAAACAACTCTCTTCTCTCTTGCAGGCAAACGTCCCAGCGAATACGAATCGAGCCAAGGGCCGAGCTACCATCAACTGCCGCCGGACATTGATCCAGCGGACATAAGGAAGGAGGCAGCGTTGGTCATTGCCCAGGCGGGCAGGCATCACAGCAAGGCGGAGAACGGCGACAGGGAGAATATATCCAACTTCAGGAGCAAACAGAAGCGCCAGAGCGACGCCCAGAGGTTCCACTCGCTGCCGACGCGCAGGAAGAAGGGCAAACCGGTGGCCAGGAGTGCCAGCGACGCCTCCAGCAAGAAGCCAGCAGGCAAGCGGCCCTCGATCTTCGGCCTCTTCAGCCGGAAGAGCGACTCGAATGTCAACCAGCTGGAGCGGGATCCGCGCTTCGAGGACGGCGGCGCCAGGCGTCTAGTGCGCAGCAAGAGTGATGTGGGCGGGCGCAGGCCCGAGAGCAGAGTAACCAAGAGGCCAGAGGCAGCATCTGCTGGCAGTGCCACAGCCACGGGCAGCGCCTCCAAGCAGCAGCTGAGTCCCATCATCGAGCAGGCCCAGAGGGAGGACTTCTTCGAGAAGGACTACTTCAGGGAGCGCGAGAGGCGCAAGTCGGACGCGGTCACACTCCGGGAGAAGGATGAGTCGGGACTGAGCGAACTGCTCAACCGCAGCCGCTCCCAGGTGGAACCAGACGCCTCCCTACTAAAGCGAGAGCCAGCAGCCGGAGGCAACACCTTCTCCGCCTCCATATCGGCGGGCATACGCGACCGCATCGATACCCTGAGGGCCAAGTCCAACGAGAACATGCACAGCTCCCAGCAGCCGGCCGAGCGGCTGCCCCTCACCAAGGGACGCACCGTGGACGGACTGGTGAAGCGTCTGTCCATGGAGCGCTTCTCCCCGCAGCCCTACATCAGTCAGCCGGGCTTCTCCTATATCCGGCCCAACGAGGGCATCACCTACGCCCAGCTGGACCACAGTCCGCTCGAAGAGAGCCGCCAGCGTTCGCCTCTCGGTCGGGACATGCGCTCCCCGCAGCGGGAGTTCGCCCCCGCCAGGCCACCCCGGGCCAACGACAGGGCACAGCACAGTCCCGGACAGAGCAGCTACTCCCCGACCGCCAATGGAGGAGCAGCACCGCTGCCCACTCGGGTGAGCCACTCGCATTCGCACTCGCCCTCGCCCTGGCAGCAGCTCAGTCCCCGCAACCTCAGCGACGAGGACGAGGGCCTGGGCTATGAGCCGCGTAAGGTCTACTACGAGGACGAGTACCCGCCCCGGCGGCCCGAGCCGCCCATTGTGCCCGTGATACGCAGCGTCAGCCCCGCGCCGTATCTGGACGAGCTGGGCTACCGGCGGGCCCAGCTGGAGACCCGCATACTCACCCGTCGCTTCGGGGAGGGAGCCGCCACCCTGGAGCGCCACAACAGAGTGGAGCAACAGCCAGAGAGGGAGAGGGATCGAGGACGTGTCTATCTGAGTCCCGAGAGAGATGAAGAGCGCTTCCAGCGGGTTGCAGCGCGGCCAACGGAGCTGTCCAATGAGTATCCGGCGCAGCAGGAACGCTCCCAGGTGGACGGCACGCTGCCCAAGATGGAGAAGACTTCGCGGTATCGGCACACAAAGTACTACGATGACGGGCACGGCGGCGTCAAGGAGACCTATGTGCGGGAGACCCAAAAGGACGGACAGATCCGCGAGTCGCGGCACCGCGAACGGATTGGGGAGCGCGAACGAGACTACAACTCGGCGGACAGGCTGGAGCACGAGCCGAAGAGCCTCGACTCGCAGCTGACGGGCACCGATCTGTACCGATCCTCGCCAGAGCTGCGCCCCAACCAGCACCAGCAGCAGCAGCAGTCGGGGGTGCAGCAGCAGGACTATTGGCAGAGCAGCCTCAAGCGGGACAAGCTGCAGCAGCGGAGCTTCGACAAGGGCGATTCGGGCATTGAGAATGACTTCCGCAAGGAGTCCTTCAATGGGGATCTAACCACAAGGTAAGTGGACTCTCTCTCTCTCTGTTTGGCATCTTTAGAATTCGTTTTCCCTTTGTTTGCAGGTGGCGCAAGCGCACGGCCATCGATGACATGCGGGCCTGCGAGTCCTTTCTGCGGAAGGAGCGCCGCGACAGCGCCCAGCAGCGCCAGCTGCAACGGCAGGCCATCATCCCGGCACGTCTGAGGCGGGAGAACAGCTACGTGTACAGGGAGCGCTCCATCGACGATGGCTCCCACTTTGATCCGCATCTGGACAAGTATCCGGTGGCCACCAGCACGCTGCGACGACGCGAACAGCAGTCGCAGTCCCGCTCCCAGTCGCAGCCGCAGTCTCAGTCTCGCGAGGATTCCAGCACGCTGAAGCGCAACAAGAAGTTGGGCGGCTTCGAGAAGGTCAAGCAGCTGTTCACGGGCGCTGCAAGTGGCAGCCACGGCGGCAGCGGGCGCAGCAGTGGCAGCAACGTCTCCAGTGGCAAGAAGGAGCGCCTGAGCAATGGTCAGAGCAACAGCAGCACCTTGAGTCGCCGCGACAAGGAAAAACAAAAGGAGAGGGAACGCTATATGGTCAGAGAGGAGGAGATGCGTTCGCGCTACCGTGAGCATCAGGCTTTAGCCGAGGAGAACTCACGCGAACCAAAGGTGAGTCATACCCCAAGATCCCCTCGACCCTTTTGGGTTCTCTAATGCCCAATTGATGGCGCCACAAAGAGAGCAAACAGAGTTCATTCACCCGCGTGGATGGGCATTGGTTGGGATCGGATACCAAGACCCTCCCCAGACGATCATTTGCCCATGGCCGACTATTATTAATTTCGAATTAATCAAGACTTGCGTCGATGCTGGCCCTCTGCTCGGGGTATTTGTTTTGCTTTGTCTTTGTCTTTGTGTTTGTCCACTTCCTGCTCAAGTCGGTGGGGCATCAATGGGCGTGCAGTCCAGGTCGGGTGGGCGTCTCGCTTCGTCTCAATCTGGCCGAAAATGGTGGCAGGCCAAGACGACAAGACGTCACGTCCACTTAGAGGCACATCTTGGGCTCGGATTGTGCTACGCAGCGGATGGAATACGCGCACCTAATCAAAACAGTCAAGACCATAAAGAAATACTTACTCGACAGCGACAGAGACAGCGACTGAGACAGCGACTGTGCCTTAATAATAAACGACAACTGGCCAAATAGAGATTGCAAACGAAACGAAAAACGTTAACACGAAACTATTCAGGCGACGAGGCGTCGTATAAATTTTCAAGCCAGAACAAAAGCGTCAAGAGTGGGGCTTAAAGCCAGAGATGGAAATGGGAGAGCTCAGAGCTCAGAGCTCAGAGCTGAGGGCTGAGAGAGGTGCGATGAGGCTAGAAGTAGAAGTAGAAGTAGAAACAGGGCCCACGCAGCCGCTGTCAGTCTGTCATTCAGTCAGTTTGTCCGTCTGTCACTTGCTCGCAAATTAAGAAAGCTGACAGCGAAACGACAAACAGAAACAGCAAAAGCAAAAGCAAAAGCAACAGCAACAGACATCGGGGGCGAGGCATGGGGCATGGGGGATTTTGGCTAAGACTCGCGCCCCGAATCCAATTCGGATTCCAAAACGATTTGAGCTACTGTCGAGGTGTTTGCCGTCCATATTGCACAACATGCAACATGCTGCCACTGCAGCTACTGCGTGCTGCAAGCCAATTTGCAATGCTTGAGCGAATTTCTTGGCCAAGTCTAAGAGCGGCTTGAGGATGTTGCCACTTTGCGCTGCTTTGCCGTTTGCCGTTTGCCTTCTGCCGGATGTACCAAGTGGGGGCGGCACAATTCAATCCAAACCAAAGTCTAAGAGTGTGCGGCATGCCTCATCCTGCAGGAGCACACACACACTGTGTCCATTGTTCAGGCTCGAAAAGGTGTGGCCGCCCTCCCCCGCCTCTGACCGTTGTCAAAAATTATGTCTGCGTGTGAGATCGGAGAGGAAAAGGAAAAGGCATCCACGATTGGCGGTAAATACATGCCCCAATCTCTGGGACAATGCGTTGCCATTATTCATTCCCCGCCCGACTGCTCATAAAAAAATGCCGCCCGAAGTGCCGTCTTCCAAAGAAATCGTTAAGTGCCTCGCCATTCATTCGCCCAAAAGATTCTACATGCCGAAAAAGAAACCACGAACAAATTTGTGTCAATAATTCTGTTTGATTATTTATGGGCCCCCATCCGCCATAACCAACATTGTCCATAAACTATATTCGAGCATCGATCGCTGAATTTCTGGGTTTTATTTCTTATTATTTGAATACTTGATTATGTAGTGGGTGCTGCGACATTCCACCACATTCGATGGTCTAGTGGAAATTGTGTTTAAGAGCGGGGCAATCGAAGGAGAATGAAACCTTTAATCTATGTACATATATCCAATATCCAATATCCATTGCGGCCTTAACCAATCACTCGAGTAGGCCTCAGCCTCAGAGTTCCCCCTCTCCCTCTCTGTCTGCCTGCCTAATACAGTTTCAACCGCAAGTGGGCCAAAGTTTCATTGGGCCGGCCAAAAACAGTGCCGACTGCCGACTCGCATTCACAAAAGGCAAAACAAGTTTATTTTTTTGTTGGTTGTGTGTGTGTGTGTGTGTGTGTGCAAAGGCCACCTGCCCCACATAGGCCACAACCTGTTGCAAGTGACGCAAACCTTTGACCCGAAAGCGAAAGCAATGCATAAATCCTTCCCCGTTAACCCTTCCACCAACAGACTATCGATATCTCGATGCGACGCCGCCTGTCCACGCCCAAAGCTAGTCCCCTGCTGCTGAAGCGCAGCTCGGCGGACAAGCCGCCCAAGAAACTGCCGCAGAAGGCCAAGGAGGCGACACCGGTGAAGGTGGAAAAGACGAGCTGGTTCAAGTCACTGGATCGCCGGGCCAAGAGCAGTCCCAAGGAGGTGAGTTAGATCATCATTTCGATCACTGTGGATGGAGCATCATCAAGTCCCATTTGCATATTCCCCTCAGCTGAATGTGTCTGTCAATGGACACAGTGAAAATACCTCCAGCCTGAAGCGCAGCAAACGGAATGCAACGGCGGCCCCGGCCAAGAATCTGCGCTTCTTCGGCGACACCGATCTGGACTCGAATCCGCCAACCATCTCAAAGGCCAGCAGCATGCCCAGGTATGCCTGCAGCAGCAGCCCCTAGACAGAGCTCATCTAAATCCATTCCAATCCAATCCAATCCAATTCGCAGAAGTCGTCCGTCTTTGGGCCAGTCGAAGCACTCGCAGAGTGCCTATAATCTGGACCGCAGTCCACCTCCGCCCTCGAGGGACTATCGCCACACGCTCTCCGGCCAGTCGCAGGGCAGTCAATCGGCAGTGAGCAGTCGCCAGCGGGCCAGCTCGATGCAGCATCTGGACAACGGCAGCGACGAGGTGGATTTCCGCAAGCGGCGGCATTACTCGCGCTCCCGCGAGCTGCACGACATCTCGGAGAGCGGCTCGGAGCCAGAGCCGGCGGAGCGGCACAAGCGCAGCTCCACGCAGAGAGCCATGTCGCTGGAGAGGTCGGCAGCGGAGGGTCAGCGGGTTCAGCGCTTCGAGGATCGCCCGCTGATGGGACCACCGAAGCCCGCACGTAGTGCAGAGCGTCGCGGACTCCTCTCCAGCTTGGGCCAGGAAAATGTCGGCTACGGCAGGTGAGTCCTTACAGTCCTAGAGAGATAGAGAGAGAGAGAGAGAGAGAGAGTGCAACTGACTGGAACTTCTTTTCAGGGATCGCTTTCCTGCCGAGAGCTCGGGCACCGAGGGCGAGTCGAGTCTTCACAGCCAGCGGAGCGTTGTCTACCTGCACGCCACCACAGTGGGCGACATCCCACAGCCATACAACCTGCGTCGCCGCTCCGTGTCCCGCGAGGATCTCCGCAAGGGTGGAGCCAGCAAGCAGCAGCAGCAGCAGCCGCCGCCACCCCTCCAGCCCATGACGCGCACCGTGTCCAGGTCCGTGTCAATGCTGGCCCCCTGGAAGCCCAAGCACATCAGCGAGGGCTACGAGATCAACTACTCCCAGGAGCAGAACAAGCGGGTGAGTGCCCAGTCGCATTCCCTTTACCTTCTGGGTCTGCATCTTCACTCATTGCAGATGTCTACACTGCCACGCAAGCCGCCGCCGCACAATGGAGCCACCAGTGCCAGCACCCTGAGTCGCCTGGGCCGCAAGAACGAGACGTCGACGTCCACGTTGACGCCGTCGCGTCGCCATCACATGGACAGCCTCGATCGCCCGCCTCCGCCACGGTCCGTGCTCTCTGCATCGAATTTACGGAGCGCCAAGACAAAGTGAGCTCCGAGAGCGCGTTCCACTGCTCACCGGTGCTCTGTCCCCCCCCCTGTCTTCCTCGAGTTAACCATGCCCAACTCTAATCGTAATCCTTAATTCGAATTCGAATCCGACGTAGACGTAGCATCCGTGGGTCCCAGACATGGCAGATGGGGGAAGATGATATGTGAGGAGGGGCCATGGAGAGGAGATGCCTGCCGTTTGCTTAGTCTGTAGCAAATTCTTTAACCCTTGTTGCAATTCTCGTCATATTTTTAAAAATGTGAAATGTAAAATGTAATCGTACTCGTATTCGTATTCGTATTCGTATTCCAGTAATAATTATACATTAATAAACGTACCAGATTTTAACTTAAACGAAGCATCAGAACAGTGTCTGAATACTTTTTGAACCAAGTGTAAAATCCATTCTACTCCGCAGCTACATTTGTAAGCACAACATTCTACACGCTTGTTACACGCACTAAACCCATGTCACAGCTGCTCTAAAACTGTGCTGCTTAGCCGAGTTACCCACCGCACGCACGCATGCAGGCAGTGGCTCTCGAACGGCGATTGAATGTTTTTTTGATTTAGATTGAATGCCTCTGCTGTGATGCATCGGCTTGCGAGTCCATGACCGACGATGCAAATGGACCAACAGGCCACGACTCCCGGTCCCGCCGCTGTTTGCAGCATGCAACAGCAAGGGCAAGAAGATGGTGAAAAAAACTCAGCATAAATTATTTTTCACGCAGCTAATAAATTATTCGCAGTCACTCAACACTCGACACAGCGAAAAACACATTTCCTCCGGCACGCTTTTGCAACTTTCCGCCACTGCAGCCGTCGCTTCCTCCCTGTTTGCCCCACCCCCCCCCCCCCCCCCCCCCCCCCCCCCCCCCCCCCCCCCCCCCCCCCTTGGATGCCACTGGACTCGTAATTGCGAGAAATACTGACGCTCTCCCTCTCCCTCTCGCTCCCTCGACCTTTCCCGCTTGCCGCCGTCTCGAGCGCTGCACTGCGGCGGTGGTATTTTAAAGTTAAGCAATAAATTTATAACTTTGCAGCGTCCATTTGTTTTTATATGGAAATCCGTTGGTCCACCCGACACCCACTCACCCCCCCCCTCCACCCATAAACTATGCAGAAAAGGAACAACAACAGGCAAGGTGCGGGGTATATCATCGGAGTCGTAGCTTTGGGTACCTATTGGCCTATTGATTTCGGTTGGTTTAGAGATGCGATCTTCAAGGTTCCAACAGGTCTGCGGACATTCTCGCCTGTAGCTCTGACAAAATCAATATACTCCACTCGCCGAGGGTACACACAACAGGAGAGGAGGAGGATGAGGCGCTAAGAGAAGTAATGAAAAAATTGCGATGGAATATTTTCTTGAAGCGGAGCAAGATTTATTTGGGAAATTCGCTTTTCTTGGCCTTCTACCGGATAATGCTATAAGCACCTCGGGCTTCAATGCCTCCATGGGCGTGGACGAGGAGGTTATTAATCCGTCCTGGCAGCGGCAGGCCTCATTCAATCAGCAGCTGTTTTCCCCACGGGTTTTCCATGTGGACTCTCTTGCAAATACTCGCACGATATGATACAAAGTTGACATAATGCGGACACAAAGTGAGTTGATGTTTATTGTCCCTTGAAGACAATCATCATCATCATCTGTCATCCACCCGATGGGTGCAGCTGCTTTTTGCATTTTTCCATTCATTCATTCATTCATTATCCTTGTCCATTCACCTGCCCATTTGCCTGCAAAGTGTAGGACTCGTTTAATTATCCTAAGTAATTGAAACGCATTTGCAGGTGCCACCAAGTAGATGGGAGCAGCAGCAGCAGCAGCAGCAGCAAATGTGATTAAGAGTTCGTATTCAAGTTGCATAAAAACTATGAATTATTGAATGCATTTACGTAAGTAAGAAAGAAAAAAGAAAAGAAATTTTCTACTAAAATCCAATCCATATGCTGGAACATCGCCTACCGGCAGCGTGTAACAATATTCACTAGCATTTTAAATTAGTTTAATCCATCTAATTAGATGATAATTTATCAGAAATTTATCCCTGCTCCCTTTTTTACGACTTATAACAAATTCCATCTGCATATGCAAATTGTGGATTATGAAACAATCAAGGGCTTGGCTTGGCTCCGCAACATGATGAAATAAAATATTATGAAATGCCCCCCCCTGGATCGATTATTAATTCCCACATTTGATTGTCGACAGGAAGAAAACAAAAAAAAAACAAAAAAAAGAGAGTGAAATGATATTACAATGAATAAATTGATGGCCGGAGGGCGGTGAGGCGCAGAAAGGACTCGGCGAGGCTCGTGTTGCTGCCACAACTCTTTTCAGTTCAATTTATTGGCTCGAATTAAGCTGGGCAAATAATGTTGACAATTATGGATTATATGTGTCAATAATGCGAGTGCTGACAAATTGCGTTTTGCCGCCCCGAAGTGAGAGATGCTCACTCGGAAACAGGACACGTTGGATACTCTATCTGCATCTATTTATTTATCTATGTGGAGACCTGCAGCACCACCGGCTCCAATGAGTGGTCCTAATTAATGTCCAAACATTTTTAGAATTAATGTTCTGCTGGCCAGCATGGCATTCAAGACAAATGGCCAGAGCCAGAGCCAGAGCCAGAGGTCGGAGCCAAAGCAGCAACAGAGTGAGGCACGGAGCAGAGGAGTTGGAGTGCAAGCAGTTGCATGCAACAAGGGATATTCGTGGCTGTGGGATATTCCTTTAACAATAATTTCAATTTGAGTTCTGTTCGCATTTCAGTGCAAATATTTACACATGTACGTACATATCTCTGGCATAAATTGGTTTTGTTGAGTGTGTTCAGGCACCCAAACCCAAATGGTTGTGCATGGTGTAAATAATTATATTTCTGTAAATTTAATTACTCCAATTGATTTGGGGGCGGACTGGCAAACACAGGAATAATCCAAGAAGGAAGCCCGGCCGGCGCATGAGGTAGACAAATCCCATTTATGATAACACATCGCTCTCTCTGGGCCAGCCAGCAAACGGGGGAATAAAAAAGCAAACGGGAGCAACAACATTTGCATATGTCGGCAGCAGATAGTGCCACAAACAATTCCCCTCCCTCCCGCTGCACGCAAAAACAACCATTTATCAATTAACGAAGAGCGGGAATCGCGGAGGCGCCAATTAATTTTCGCTTTTTGGGGCATCAACAGACACAACACATCCAAACCGACAAAAACAGAAGAGGAGCGGAGATGAAACCAAAAAGTTGATTAGGAAAACGCCAATGCGAAGGGAAGGAAGGGGGAAGAGCGTGTACTGGGTTCACATTTGAATTTGGATGCGATGCCAAGTGGATACCAAAAAGGATCCGCCATCGCCTTCGCCTTCGCCTTCGCCTTTCTCTGCTAATTAATCATCGACGTTTATCCGACTTGATGCAGAACTAAACAAATCGTTTCAAATTATTAAAATCATTTATAATGCCAACGATGACGATGAGCCACGCAAGCCATGGGCCATGGCCAGAGACGGAGACGGAGACGGAGAAAAGGAGAGACTGAGATACGGGGCCGGCCAGCTCGTTGTTGCTGGCGAACGTTGAAGTATGAAGGATGTGCCGCGTGCGTCTGGCGCCGGCTACTGAAGATGGCCACGTCCGTAGCGTGTACCGACTGCTTCTGCTCTTGTCTCTGTCTCTGTGCAGACATAAATCAGTTGCCCATATTAACATCCTCTCCAGCAGCAAGCAAAGAGCGAAACAGGGACCAGTGGCAGGGCACTCCGCTTTCCTGGGGATGTGCGCGTGCTCCATGTAAGTCGCGCGATACAACACGAGTTAATTGCAGAGCCACAATGCACAAGGAACTCCCCTCTCGAGTCGTGACTTGGGTTCGTGGCAACCATCTCTAGCCGTAAAGCCGCTAAGTTTTAGCCGCGTTCGCTGTTCGCTGTTCGCTTTTCCCATTCGGATTCCCTTACGGGCCGGCGTGACCAATTAAAGTCGATGTAGTGCGTTTTATTTATGTCTGTTGGCGGTCGCTTCGGCAGGACATAGACCCAGAGTGTGGCTCTGAAGGACTGTGGATCTGGGGATCTGTGGGCACCACATTCGCTACGCCTTCCATTTGCTCATTATTCGCACATTCGTTAGGGAGCATTCGGGCGAGCATATTTCTCGCAGTCAGCTTATCTGCAAGGCGCTGACAGCCAGCAGGCAGGCCCCACTCAACCCACTCAACCCACAGACAGGAAGACACGCAAGGACATCCAAGGCAGCCAAAATAAATTATGTGTCCAGCGCAGCGCGTAAACAAAACAACTAAGAAAACAAGCCCCAACGATCCGACCAAAAGATGCCCCTTACTGGGCAGCTGTCTCAGGCATTCTCACTGCAATGCATTGAAAATGATGTGGAAAATGTTACTGTGGAAGCTACACATCATTCAAACGCTTCCTGCTACCTATTGTGCGTGTCAGTATGGTACGAATGAGAGAGAGAGGGCAGTCAGTCGGGCTGCATGTCAGGCATTGACCATGGTCAGGATTTGTTTTACTATTTTTGTGGGGTCGGGTCGGTTAACCTTGAGGTGGGGTCAGCGCGTGGTATACTTGATTTGATAGTCCCGCCAACGTTTGGGGGAATATTTTTGTTTGCTCTCGGTGGGGCAGCTGCAATTGGCAAGCATTAAACGCAAAAATAAACACATAAACAACAGAGAGAGGTTCGAACAAATATGACCAGAACCAGTACATATCTATGGATGAATCCATGAATTTATCTATGCTCTCTCTTTGTTGATCCTGCCACACCGCAGCAACAGCAGCCCGGGAGATTTGAAACTAATTTGCGGTCGACTGCACAATATTGTAACCTGTACAAATACGAGTACGAATGCCAGGTAGTATCTGTATCTGCTTTTATTTATGTATTATGTGTCAATGGTTCACCTGACTGACACTCCCCAACCAACGAAACCCCAGTGAACAGCAGCAGCAGCAGCCGGCATCTGTTGACCAAGCAGCACATGGACTTGTAGCGCTAGGCGGCGTTGTCCTTCTGCTCCACTGAATTTTTCCAATCAAATACCCTGCCCAGTCAAAGATCACAAGCGCACGGAAAACACGCCCATGCGGCAGCTAAGACATGCACGGCGAGAAAAGATTGTGGCCTACACAATAAAATATCACAAAGGGGAAAGGGAAAAGAGCATAGCAATTTGGGAGATTGCCATTAGCAGCCACAACTCGAATCTCTTAAGATCGAAAGATTCAAGCAACAGTCCCCAGAGATTTCTTACAGCATTTCTTACCCCTCTGCCCCGTGTGTGTGTGTGTGTGTGTGTGTGTGACGATGGCAACATATTTGAAAAGTTTCTAAATCACGCCTGAAAAGCTAGATGCTGAAAGGCTCCTTTGACCCCTGCCCCGAGCACCGTGCTCGGTCTGCAGATATTTCCTCAATGAAAATATGTGTGGCAGCCAGAGACAAGCACAAACATGGCTTAATAACTCATCCGTGTGTGTGTGTGTGTGTGTGTGCGTGTCCTCAATTCCCCAATAAAGCAGTCAATGGCAGCAACTATTTGCCAACGACGACCCGAATCAAGCACTGGCTCTGCCACTGATGCTGATGCTGATGCTGATGCTGCTAGTGCCACACTGTCACATGACCCCCAAAGATTGCGGAGCAAAGTGTCAGTTTGAAGTTGAGCTGTTGACTCGCACTCATTAAATAAAAGATTGCATGTTTCCAGCCCTTTGTCCTGGTGCCCCATCGAAGGCCAGTAGAAGGGTTAGCTAATCCCCAACACTCCCACTCTCCCATCGCCAGCCTCCACCTCACTCTGCTCTCTCTCCCTCTCTCGTGTAGGCAAATATATCAGATGTCAGCCTGCGTCTGGGTCTGTCTGTGTATCCGGGTGTTTGACTCCAGTTAAGTGCTCGGCCAATGTCGCTTTCAAATAACTTTTCGTATCGAATATTTAGGTTGAAAACTTTGGCCAAACACTTGGGCAGACTTTTCTGGTCTGCATTTTGTCCGCCTTCTGTGTTGTGCTGCAGTTGGAGTTGGAGTTGGAGTTGGAGCTGTCATGTCCCATTATCATTCCGGAGAGACTCGGCTGCTGCTGCCTGGTGGACGACACTGCTCTTTCAATTATCACCACATTTTCAAAAAACATCAAAATTGCAGCCAGACTCCAGCAGAAGTTGGCCCGAAATACTTAATTGTTTGGCCTCCTTCCATCTGCCGGGAATGCCCATTATTCTACCTCTAGACGTGGCCCAAAATAATGCTACCGAAAAGGCCAAAAGTTGGGTGAGCACTTGCTCTTCGGTTTCTTAATGTTTGTTCCTAGTTTGGACGTTGATGTTTATCTTGAAACTACAAACATACATGAGGCTTTCCCCTTTGCACATTTGTACTTTTGGGCACCAAAGAAGCAAGTCAGATTGAAGCTACAAGAACTCCTGAATAAGAGGACAAATAATTGTTAAAGCAGCTAAAGCAGGGAACTCAATAATAAATGCAGCAAAAGAAGACAATTACAGGAGAGAAATATTGCTTTGCATTTGTTTTAATTATGATTTCTTTGCAGTTAACATGGGGAGAAACATTCTATGCAGCAGCTACAGGACCTTGCACCTGCATGTGAATCCCAGCTGCACTCCTTGCCACACATCTGGGTTGGCCAGACTCTGGGGCAGCTGCAGCACCTGGTGGTAAGCGTTATTTAAGAGTCGGCAAAAGTTTATAATGTGCCACCACAGCACAGCACAGCACAGCGCAGGGCAGTGTCCGATGCTGGGGCATGACTCTCATTTCATTTCGCAGCAACATTAAATTTACCTTCTATTCTTTTGAACCCCTCGCTCCTCCACCCTTTGCCGTGTTAATTATGCATGCAAGCAGCTGCTGCTGCTACTGTTCTGAATGCCGTTTCTGAATGCAAATGCAGTGCCTGCACCGCTCTTTTAGCCTACTTTGGGGCGTATCATTAATTGCAACTGCCTCAAATTTAAACAACACCACAGAGCAGCCATAGAGCACAGCCTATAGCCGCACAGTCAGTCCCGGCATTACCCACTGCACAGAGCACCCTCTCGGCTCTCCTTATCCCTTTGCCTGGCAGAGGTACTTGAGAGGGCTTCTCCAAAGCTTCTCGTTTGTGTTTTGTATATATTTTCATTGCTCCAACACCTCTTGATGCCTGGGCGAATTCTATTGTATGATTTTGATTTTGATCGGGAATAGTGTGGAAATATGTACACACACACACACACACACACACGCACACACGCACACTCTGACACTTGTGACTCTCGCTTTCGTTCTCTGTCTAATTTCCATGTGTTGTCTCTCATTAATATTCATGGGAATCGCTCACGCCAGCCTGAACTGGAGGAAAAGGCAGCGGCAGTCTCGGAGCAGAATATTTGCATAAATTTCTTTCGGTCTGGGGCTCAATGCCACAGCCCCTCCACGCCCCTCGTAGCCGTCGGGCTACTTTATGAGCAAAGTCAGCGAAATATTGTCTCTTAAAAAAGAAACCAATTCTGTTTGGTGTCAGCCATTAAAAAGCTACATGAAAAAGTTCACATGCAAATGAATTTACAAAAATATATGCGAGTACGGCCTGAATAATTCCAACAGAGAGAAAGGGGAGGGACGAAGACACAGGAAGACGGGCAGACGGGCAGACGGGCAGGCAGTCAGAGTGCCAGAGGAGGAAACGGAAATAATAATCAATTATTGGTTAAAATCAACTCAACGGGATTATTGAGTTATAAATGATTCATAAAATGTCCTGCGGCACCTGTCCTCTCACCAGTTTGGCTTTTGCGGCTTCCACTCTGACAAATGCGGACAAATAAAATATGGCTGTGTGTGTGTGTTGGTGTGTGTTGGTGTGTGTTTAAGCTGTGTAAAACCCAGTGGCATAAAATGGAGTCACGGATGCTAGTGCCAGCGCAACTACCAGCTGTAAACTAATTAGATTCTGCGACATGGCCACAAAACTGACCATAAAATAGCCACCAAGTCGGTGGGCAGGGCACTAAACAAATTCCATAAATGTTGGGAATTCTGAACGGTTTCTGTGTAGAAGCGAATGCAAAACTGTGTCCCAACTGCTGAAGCATCTTCCTTTTTCTGCATTTATTCAATGACGGGGCGGAATGCTGACATCACTTGATTCGATTCAATTTCATTTGAAGTTAAATTGAAAGGCCCAAGACCCATCGGTATAATTACAGCTTTAAGGCTTTGCGGCTATTACACATACGCCACGTGTGCCTGCTCTGACTGACTGTCTATCTGTCTGTGTGATATCAGCAGACATTGTGCATACGACATGTGGGCTTCACTGTCTGTCTGCCAAAGGGATGGGGAGAGGGCAAGGGCGAACATAATTGTCAACTGTCGTTTGTCGTCCACCGACTCTTCTCCACTCGGTTTTGGGTCACTGGAGACGCACACAGAGAGAGAGAGAGAGAGAGAGAGAGAGGGGGAAATAAATAAAAAACGCAATTAAAAGGAAAGTGGAAACGAACGAAAGTATTCCCTGCGACCCACTGCGGCCCTCCACGCCTGTTGCCATGTCTCAACTCAATTTGTTCACTTAACTGCTTTTATTTTTATTATATTTACATTTGGCTCACGCTCGGAGATACACGCCGGGGAGATAATTACGACAATAATAAGGACACATTGTCCCTGTTGCCTGTCAGCGTTGTTGCAGCAGCACACACACACACACACATGCTGCCACATCCTTTGCTTGCCACACTCTTCTGCTCTGCTGCTCCGCTCCTTTTCTCTCTCGTTTTTTTTTTGTTGGCCTGTTGCTGCTGCTGCTGCTGCTCCTGGCTTGTGTAACGTGCGATGCCAAATTCACAGCAAATTGCACAACAAATTGCTGCTGGTCAATGCCTGGCCAAGACCTTCAATGTGGGAGTTGAGTGGCAGCTGGCCAGCGGCGGGATCCGGGTCCAAGGCAGCGGCCAAAAGGGTAAATGGGTAAATGCTCAAGGCAAGAGGAGAATTCGCAATTGAAATCACATCAAATGTTTCACCTGCTCGACTCTGACATTATCCAGCGTATCAGATTGTCGACAGATTCAGCTACAGATCCAGATCCAGAAAGTTATTCAATTGGCGGCCAAACTAGCATCTAGCATTTAGCATCTCTGACTCTGTGCACCTGTCAGTGTCCGTCCAGTGTCCGTGTGCCCTTCTCTACCTCGAACTTTATCTCCATCTGTACTTGTATCTATATATAATGTATGTCTGTATGTCTGCTCTCGTGTCGGAGCGTGTGTAAGCGAAAACTTTACAACTTTTTCGCATGTGGAATAAAGCAAATTTGCAGCATATTCTACTACTGCTACTGCCTGCCTGCTGCTTGCTTCTGTTGCATCCTTCGCATCGTTCCACTTGCACTTGCACATCCATTCTATTCCATAAATTTCATTGTCTGCACTCGCACGCACACCCGAATGGCAGAAAGTTCTGTTGTCTGCATTGTGCATAAGTAATGCGCCCCAATATACGATATGATATGAGGTAATATACAAATTGAAATTTGCGCAAACAAGACGTGCAACTCGGGTCGGCAACTCTGGGGGTTACTGTAGCGTCCTGCATCCTGCAGCCTGCTTGTGTGCACACTAGTCTAGATAAATCTTTTTCTCACTTCAGTTCATTTCTTTTTCATGCACTTTTGATTGCTTTCAGCATGCGGAACAACTTACAATATTCAGTCAGAGAGAGAGACAGAGAGTGGGATCATCAATTTGGTTTTTGACGTCTTGCCTTCGATTGACAGGGGCCCAAGGCTTATTAGCCGCTTTGATTGCCTTCAATTTAAAGCTAAAATTTGTCTTATCCACCCCATAGCCTGGTAAAGCGGTCAAGTGAATATTTCTCCAGTTCCATGCAGCTGCAGTGGCGTTACTCGAACGAATTTAAGCTGCCACTTGGTATTTCTGCTATCCCTTTCATCATTGCTCACTTCACATGACACAGACTGTGCCCACCTGCCGCCACCGCCATGGCCATCGCCCGTGGCATTGTCATTACATCGTTTGCTATTTGTCGTGTAACAATTCCTTTGTTGAATTGTCAAAACGCGCTGTCAAAACAAATGCTCAACAATTTTTCAGCGCCAGGACGGACCCGACCGCTCCTTCTTGTTGTTCCCGCTGACAGTTGACAGTTGTCACGGTTCTGGCAGTGCTGCTCCAGCTCCATCTCCAGCTCCAGCTGGTTGCCTTGGAGATGTTCATCTGCTGATGGGTGTCGTCTGGTGTTCATCATCATTGATGCATTCCAGACCCCGTTTCGGTCTTGATAAATGAATAACGAGTGGCAGGAGCGAAGTGTTTTGTTTAAGCAAATTACTTGATTGCCGGTAGTTGGGAGTGAAAGGCACTATGCACCAAATATGCGTGATTTATGGTCCTCTTTTTGCTCCCTCCAGCAGTGCTGGGATGTTGATTTCTGGGGCATGTGCAGTGCATAATGGGACGACAGCGACAACTCCTAACAAATGCAGAGGCATGCGCGGCTTACCCAAAAGCCCACGAGGCAATTAGCGGGAATCATAAAGCTGTCTCCCACATCCACCCTCTCCCATGCCTTAACAGGGATACACAAATAGACTGGGAGCCTGGGAGCCTGGGAGCCTGGAAGCCTGTCTGCGGAAGCTTTCATCCCCTATGCACACGCATACGCACAGCTTAATCGTCTGCCACATGGGGTTAGCAGCAGCAGCTGGAGCCCTGTCTGCTGCCACACATTTATGAACTTATTTGCTTTAATGTAAATATTGTCCCTTTACTTATTTCCGGCAATGGGATGCTTCAGGCATGCTTCAAGGGGTACAACAGCGGGTTGTGGCGGGACTTTGGGGATTTGGTGTTAAAAAGGTTTTTTTCACTTTTAAATTGATATAAAAGCGAAAAAGTATGCCAAGGCATGGACTTTACATTCCAGTCCACTTTGCCCAGCACTTTCGCTGTCGTTATCCCTCTTCGTCTCTCCCTCTCTCTCTCTCTCTCTTTCTCTCTCTTTCTTGCATTACCATCTGTGCAGTTTCTAAGCAGCTTAGTGTTTATGAGCCGCTTTCCCGGGCACCAGCAGACACCACCACCGCCGCTCGGTGGCTCTGCGGCCTCTGTCGAAACTCTGAAAAACAATTGTGATAGCAGATGAGTGTAGATGTAGATGCTGGGCAGAGGGACGCATTCTGCGTGGCAGATGTGTTGGTAAATGTCAGAAATCTGTCGTCACTTGCACCGTCACTTGGCCCAACCTCCACCGATTGTTGCTGCTGCTGCTGCTGCTGCCCCCCGAAAACAACTTGCGCCATGTGCAACCTGCACGGGGTGTAAGCTGCGAAAACTTTGTGCACAATGTGTGGCAGGCAGCACCTAAGAAATAGGAATCCGAACAACGAGTAGATACAAAACGCCACTTCGTGCATGCCACACAACACATACACTGAGGGAAAAAACTGAAAGGCAATGCTGCTCGCTGCCTGGCCATCCCTTTCGACAATTCCCCAATGAGTTCTGCCTCTAAAATGCATCACAGTTTTGCGTCCGTGCAGCAGGAAGGAACAGAAACAAGTGAAATGGGAAAGTAAGCAAGTTAGCCAGTACGGAAAAAGTAAGTTTTGTGTGGGGAAAGGAATGGCAAGAAGCACGTCTCATGCATTTTCACTTTGTAAAACATTTCTGATGTGTACGTGCTTCGATGGCAGGGGGAGGCGGGGTGGAGCAGCCCAAAATTCTATTTAAAGTTTGATTAGCCGAACACACACACACACACACACACACACACACTCAAGCCCCACCCTTTCCGACCAGCCGCTACATGGGTACACAAATAATTAAGCAGACGCACACGAACAAAATTTATCCCAGCGAGAACAGAGGCTACTCCACGGCACACCTGAGACAAAGAGAGAGAGAGAGAGAGAGAGATAGTTGGTGTGCCTGTGTGTGCGTGTGGGTGGGGCAGTAAGAGCTGTAATTAATTTTGGGCTGCTTTGCAATTAATTTCTCAAATGCAATTATGAGCAATCCTTTCAGTGTGTGTGTGTGGGGGGAGTGTGTGTGTGTGTCTTGGCACTTTCACTCAAATTTCGACCATCGTTTTGGGCATCATTTGTAGGGCAAACTATCCATCTAGCCATCGCTCTTTGTATCCATTTATCTGTCTTCGCCATCGCCAGCACAGCCACTTTTTGTGGACTGCATGCTGGCGAGGGCAGAGCAGAGCGGCACATGTCATGTGTGGCCCCGAGGAATGTGTGCAAAATGTCAGAGCACCAAAACACCGCCCATGGCGGCCAAACCAAAGATGTAAGCCACATAAAATACTTGACAATTTGTTTGCCATACATTTTCCGCTTCAAAAGCGGCTCTTCTCCTCTTTTTGGCAATTTTCTGCAGCATCAGCATTTATCTCAGTTCGATAATTCTGCTTTTGTTCTTTCGATTTGGCTCTGCCTCGCCTTGGAGTCGCCTTCTCGCCGACTCTCAAGTGAGACAAACTACTTTTGGCTGCAAAAGGAGCAGCCAGGAGACAAGATAAATGAAGAGAGAGAGAGAGCGGGGGGGAACAACCTATAAGTTCATAAAACAATTGGCTCCATTTGCTCTGATTTTCATTGCCTGCCATTTTGTGTGACCTCGGGCTGGGGCTCAAACTCGGACTCGAACTCGGACTGTGGATGGGGTGCGGGTGTGCGGGTGTGCGGGTGTGCGTGTGTGTGTGTGTGTGTACGCCCTGGGATGACCCCGTCTCGCCTTCTAGTGACACATGGAGGATAGGATAGCTACTGGCCCGCTCCAGTGATTGAAAGTGGGCTCTGGGGCTGGATATGGAGCTGCTGCTGTGCACTTGGACCTTAATTGGTTTGTTTATATTGTCGCCCCCGGGGCAGATGCAATCAATTGCCCACAATGCTGCCAATTACTCCACCCCAGTGGTGGGACCCAGCCCCCGATGCGACCGAAAACACTCTCATATAATTAATAATTTTTGCCTTTTATGCTTGGGTAATTGCCCAGGCATTTGTAGGCAATTTACCATTTACCAAATGATAACGAGACAGCAGGAGCGGGCAGGAGCTCAACTACACTCCGGAGTGCACTCCGCTCCACATCCATCGCATCGCATCGCATCGCATCGTATTGAATGCGGTTCTAGTCTGCCCCCTCAAATCGTTTCCTTGCCACATGAGAACGCACCAACATTTTGCTGGCTTCGACTTCATTGCATATTCAGTTTGCTGCAGTTTCTGCAGATGCCACATGACTCCCAGTCACTTCAATGCTCTCACTCTCTCTCTCTCTCTCACTCTCTCTCTCTCTCTCGGTGTGCGGGAGCATGATTGTGCGATTGTGTGGAAGTGTGCCAATTGCAATCCAACATTACATATAGACACAGGTGGTAATGACTGCCACTGCCAGTGCAACTGTGTGTGTGTGTTGGCTCAGAAGCTCGCTGTAATTAGCAGGAAATGTGCTCTGGCAGAGCCTCAGCTTCTGCTTGAATCCGAGCTGAAAGCAAGGCATTAAGCTCAAGTGAAGCGGAGAGGCAATCAGTGCCACCGACCGACCAATTATTAATTGTCCAGCACTCAAAAGGTGCCGAAAGCTTTCCTTTTGTCCAGCTACACATAGCCGCGAGTCAGCTGCCAGGGGGCCGGCCGTGGCAAGTGTGATTTGACCGGCAACCAAATGAGCTGTTTATGTAAATGTCTGCAAGTATATCAAATGGAAAGCCATGAAAACAAGCCAGTGGACACACTGTTTTTATGGGTCAAAACAACACCCGAAGTGAACTGAATTTGATGGCCATGCATAAATCTGTTCTAATTGCAGGCACATCATCGGAGGAGTCCACTTCGTGGAGACTCCACTAATTGAGCCACAAGCAGAACGAACTTTGCCATGAATCACACACTGAATATGGGTTGGTGGTTCCACTGAAATGTAACAGGTTTTTATTTTATGCATTACGTGACCATACAAAAGTTGTGTCAAGAAATATATACAATAACAATCTCCTCCAACAGTCCGCAGGAGACTGCTGCCTGCTGTCGGCCTATATCAAATAATTACCGGAACTTGAACGCATAACCAACAGTTTCCGTGGCGGGGAAAACTGCGACATGGCCTGCGTTTGCGGCAGGAGCAGGTGAGGGTGTCCGTGCCTGCCGCTGCCCCGTGCAGGACATGCACACATGTATGTCCGTTCATAATAATTCACATGCAATGAAAATGTCAATAGTAGTTGTGCCCATGGCCCCCGTACGTTGAGCTACATGCTCATAAATAATTTTACATTTAAAGCCACGTTTCCGCGCCATTGCAGTTTCCCTTTTTTATGCCACACACACATATAGGGATGTAAATATTTTAGTGAATGGAAATACTTGTGGCAGGGGGGTGGTACAAATGGTGAGGTGGTGGCAAATTATGCAAATGTGTGGACCATTAGCATAAAGTGATTTTGATGAGGCAGCCACCAAAAGTGGACTTTATGCCTCACTGCCTCACTGCCCCCAGCCAGGGCGCTCCACCCACTGGACGACACTGATTAGGGTTATAGTCAGAATGGCTAGCATGGATTCGAATTGCTCCTGCCTGCGTTCTGCCGTTCTCCGGTGTTTTGTTGTGGCCAAAGGAAAACATTTTTCATGGTCAACAGACATTCTCTTCGAACGCGCATCCTCTTCGCTGTCGTATTCAGCAATTTGATTTCTCTTCTCCCTGGCGTATAAGAGCGCAAGCGTAGAAGAGTAATTCCATCAGTGTGCAGTGTAACTTTTGTTTTATTTTGGCTTAAAGTCGGTCCGGTCCATGACGTCAGTGCCTAATCGAGGACATACTCGCGCGCGGCTCCCTTGTTCCCCTGCTGCCTGGCCAAAGGGATAACAACATGACGAGCTAGTTATGTGCATAAATTATATTTATATGTATATCCCCCCAGGTGTGCGTGGCTGCCCCACAACACCCCACACACATCGGACCATGATGGATGAATATTTTCTGGTGGAACTGGAAGTCATTGGATGATGATGATGGCCGTTCCCATTGCCAGGAAGGTGTTGGGGCGTGCGTTGCAATAAGTTAATGATATCAACAGTGCGGGGGGTTAGTCTATAACACACTCGAGCAACACACCCATCATACATACACCTAATGCTGCTCCTACTCCGGTTCCGCATCCTAATCCGGGCTAAGTGTTTGTGTGGCGGCAGTCTCCTAATGAACGCAAAACTAATACCAGACCCAGGTACACTAAAAGCTCTCTTCGGGCAGCCAGAGCAGAGCCAACAGACTTGTTACATGCAACGATAAGGACCAGGACCAGCACAAATGTCCGACCACCGACTTACAGCTGCTCTCCAGCTCTCCAGTTGTCGTCGTCCTTCTGCACTTCTTTTTTTGACAATAATTGTTGGGGCTCTGGCTCTGGCTCTCTCTTCTGTTGAGTGTGTCATGCTTTGTTAACCCATTGGACTGGTTGGGTTTTGGCTCAAACAAGATTTATATGCATCACCCTCGTCGCCCAGATAAACGCAAAAATTTCAATTTGCAACTTCGAATTTTGTATTTCGGTTGGGAAAACCTTAATGGGATAATGTGAAAGATACAGCCACAAAAAGTGTGTGTCTGCCGTAATTCCCCAGTGATAGAATTGGGCAGGCACGTGATCCAGCGACACCGATTCATACATCATCTGTTTGATGGCATTCCATCCATCCATCCATCCATCCATTCAGCCAGCCAGCCAGTCCGTCTAGTGATGGAATAGGGAGACAAACGCTAATTGCATTTCAATATACTACACTCTGCTCCGAAGCGAAACGAGCTGAACCGATCCGATCTGATGTGTGGGTGGGTGTGGAGGAGAGATAATGGACTTAAATGCACGAATAATTAACTATGACAAAAGCGGCACATGGCACACGGCACACGGCACACGGTTAAGGCACACATATGTGTACGTATGTAGATCCGTTTTTGCGGGAACACACGCAACATTCCAACTGCTATTTCGCGACACTGAGAGAAACCTACCTATCAATCTAGTGCACAAATAGCCACAGAAGTCACTCTCCCACTGCCATTCAATTCATTTAGTTCTGTGGAATGTTGGTTCCCCCTGGCAACTTGACTTTAAATAGTTGTGGAGATTCCACGTCGAGTGTATTGGCGCAGCAAACGAGTTAGCTGGAAAACGCAGCCTGACAGTTGACATATGACGTGGATGCCCACAAACCAAACCCACCACGCGCAGCGAATTGGTTTTGAATGTCTGAATAGCCGCAAGGTGAGACAAGGCCACGGGGGACAGCAGGCAGATTGGCTGGGGGACATACATACACATACATAAAATACGTCTGTGTCGATACAGAGGCGTCAACAAAGAAAAGCTCCAGCCAGTGGCAGTGGCAAGACGAAACGATGTGTGCGACACATGCCACTGGAACGGAATGCAAATTGCCGACAATTTCGTAATCAAATTTGTTGCACTTTCAGTGCCGAGACACTTGTCACAACTGGCAGCCGTCGTTCCGGGAGTTTCCCAGCTTTTTCCTTCCACTTTCTGTAGAGGATCGATGAAACAATGGGATAAAAGGGAAATACGAACCATATTTCATAATTTTCGGCTGCTGCTGCTGCTACCTGATGAAATGTTGAAGGATATAAAACGGAAGTTGCTTCAGAGATTTAATAGTGCGGGCAAGCAATAAATTATAGTTTATGGCAGACGGGAGGGAGGCACACATCCTTCATAGATTGTTCG
Organism: Drosophila guanche; assembly: GCF_900245975.1. Classification (NCBI taxonomy): domain Eukaryota; kingdom Metazoa; phylum Arthropoda; class Insecta; order Diptera; family Drosophilidae; genus Drosophila; species Drosophila guanche. The sequence continues at coordinate 13,814,114 of NW_022995743.1, read as the reverse complement.
GGATATCCAATCATAAATACATATAAATACAACCAAAACAACCAAATAAATATTTGAAGCATTCGATTTCGATGGAGCGGGGAAAATCGAGCAAATAAGCTGCGAAAATGGCAACCCAGCTTGGGTTGGACTTGAGTTTAATAACAAACCGAATGATTGGTTCTCCCTAACTAACGCCCCGTGTGACTATGATAGTGTGCGTGTGCGTGTGTGTGTGTGTTTGTGTTTGTGTGTGGGTTTTGGAAAATTCTCGCAAATTATTCGTGTAGAAAAGTGGCAACATATTTGAAAAGTTTTCCAATCAATGCCAGAGCTATTAATAATTTATTAGCTTCTTTAAACTCTGGCGCACATTTACGGGTCCATTTTGGTGGCATAGAAAGGGTAGGACCTGTGGCACTGCGGCACTACATAGCTGTGAGTGTTCGCTTTAGTTCTTGGGCTATAACGTCAATCTTAACTTTGGTAATTTCAATATAAATTAGGTTTATGTACCATTTGGCCAGGATGCCAGGAGCGAGAAACGAAGCATGAAAACCATCGATGTAAGTATGTAAAGTGTTCGTTCTTCAGAATGCTAGAAATAGCAGCGCCAAAATGTGTAAGCAACAAGAAGCGAAGCTAAAAATAAAGACTAGAATGTGTCTGCATTTATTTTGAAGCATATTTATCCAAAACAATTGACGGATCATAACTAAAATGTGCCACATTCGTATGTACCGAAGCGGATAGTTTCTCCAAAAATAATGGCGAATCGCAGCAATTGCTCTGTCAGTGGCAGTGGCTGTGGCCCTGCCTGTGGCAGTTATTCAATTAAAAAAGACCTTCAATAACTTCAATAATAAACAACAAAAAATGCAATTTGGCAATGGTTTAGGGGCATAGAAACTCTGTAAAGGGAGCAAATATGATGCCCAAGGCCGGAGGGAGGAGCATTCACAGCTTAACCCATTTTCAATTTATATTTAGCACCTCAGCAGGGCAAACGCCATAGATATGGGCCAATTAACTTGAACCTGTCCATTGTTGCTGCAGGACTGCAGCCTCTGTGCCCCCCCGAGACGAAGGATAATGGGCGGGTTAAGTCAATTGTGGACAGCGTTGTGTGCCTGTGTTCCTCCTACCGAAGACCTGAATGCAGAAACTTGGAGGTTCTGCTAAGGATTTTTGGTAGTTTGTAGCCACGCCCTCGCCAGAACCTCAAAGTTGCATAAAGACCTACATGTGTAGTCGCCCAGAATCTTGGTGCCTCTCGAGATGCATTGCTGCATTGCTGTTGCCAATTGTTGCCATTTCCCCTATCCAATACATTGAAGCGTCCGCTTCCAACGTTTGCCGGAAGTTTGCTCCGCTTGGCTGGGATTACATTTTCCTTGCAGCGTCTTCAGATGTAAGGCTTCTGTTTTGTCCAGATACACATTCTGTGAGCAGGAACCCAAAAAGGAGGCAGCAGGAACATCTCTTCCAGCTGTCCACCCATAGCCCCTGCCCATGGCCATGCCAATGGCCTGTTATGTAAATGCATTTTCATGTTTCTACTCTGGCTTATCCTTAAAGTCTATAAATACGAGCATCCTCAATGCTCGTATTGAAAAGTAAAATGAAGAATTTCTTTCATTTTATTCGTTTACGAGAGAACAATTCCCTGACATTCCTTGGCTCCAATTGATGCTCCTGCCGCTTGCTGCTACACCTTGAATACCCTTCAATGGGTATTTAGCTTCTTGATTTCTGTGTCTTTTGTATCTGCTGAAGCACTTGCAAGCGCTACTTAGCATTTGCTAGTACAATTTAAGGACAAAGGGAAACTATTTTCAAGGGTATCCTCAGCTTCGACCCTCGCTTGCCTTCTGGTCTGTCTGCTGTTGAGCCTTGCATGTAGAGGGAAAGTGCTAATAAAAATATACAAATTTGCACATAAAATTTGTTCAATCCTATGGCATCAGAATGGGACAAGCAAATTCACAGCAGCCCCAGCCATGGGTGGTCCTGCCACCGAGCTCTCGCTGTATCCGGCTTAGATGTGAATAGAGTTTTGCATGGGAATACTAAAATTCGCAGAGAATCCCCTGATATCCAAACGATTAAAGTCTGTTCATTAGCATGCGACGCGATGGTTGCTGGAATTTTCCATCCTTGGAGCAGTCTCTGTCATCGGAAGAGGGCGGTGGGCGGCTTGCGTCAGCAAATGAAATTATATTTAATGCGTTTGCAAATGCACTCAAACGCAGGCGACCCAATCCACATCCCCATCCCCATCCCCATCCACGGGCACAATCATAAATTGTTAATTAATGCGTGAACAGTTTTACCCCGCACCAGCAGCGACGTGCAGCGAGAGCAACGACGAACCCAACCCCGCGGGGCTGTCGACTGTGGATTGAACTGTGCATTCGTGGAGCGGGCTGAGCGGACTAAAGGTCACATGCCCGGCAGCTAGGGGTCAACGCGGGTTAGTGGTAGACGGGGACGCCTCAGATGCAAATGGAAGGCAAACACTTGAAGCCGCAACAGGAAGGATTGCCAAAGGAGCAGGACATCAGGGTGCGGCATGATGTGTGCCACGGTTTTCCACGTTGAAAATTCTGCTAGTTAGCTGTGCAGCAGCAGCAGCAGCAGCAGCAGCAGCAGCAGGAAGCAGGAGAAAGAACTTCATTGCGCAAACACATTTTAACCTAATTTACAGTTAAACATTAAATATGTAAAGCACGTCAGTTTCTGTGTGAACGCGTCTTCCACCCATGCCCAACGTTAGCCCCAAGCCTTTGCATTCCGTTTCTGCCAGCAGCAACCCGCTCCATGGCCATGCGGTTGGTTCCTCGGTAAAAGGGTTTGCTCGTTGCCTCTTGGCCAGGGCTCTGCTGGGCTCTCTCGCTCTCTGTGTGTGTGTTTGAAAAAGTTACCTTTATTAAATTGCCAATCGAAGCATGTAACTGTAAATTTGCATTGTGATGGTAACAGAGTGGCTGAGCGGGGCAGAGCCGATTGCCACACAAAGAGAGCAAGGGAGAGAGAGAGAGAGAGAGCGAGAGTTGCTTAGCAGCAGCCCCATGCATATACAGTGTCTGAATGCGGAATCCTGGAACCTCCACACACAAAGACGCACACATTTTCCATACGCACTGTTGCACGCACTTGAAAATGTAGGCAGGAGCAGAGAGAAGGCCTAATGGCATGTGGCTGTGGCTCTGAGGTGGTATATAATCCAATGTCTGTATATAGACGAGCGCAGGGCAGAGGCCTAATCGAAATTACATATGCAAAAAGTTAGCAATCACGTTCGACGCTAATCAATTATTTGCCACTCAGACTTTGGGGGCTGCGAGAAGAACTCTCTCGTGCCTATGCCCCTAGTATTACATATATTATTTATGATCTATTGGGGGTCTCGCTCTCACACACACAGCTGTAATTAGCTGGAATCATCAGTGCCCAAAAGACGTGCTGAATTGAGTTAAAGAAGTTTCCCCAGCAATCAAGTGGCCTTAAATGTTGGATTACACTACAGACCGACTGGATACCCTCGAAAATAAATTCTGCAAGGCTGTACAGGGAGAATAAAGTACCGACAAGGTGACTCCGGCTAGCGATTACTACTCTCCCTTCCCCCCAGCATCCAACCACAATTCCCATAACACACGAGTCCAAGTGGCGAAGCATAAAGCCAATGATGTGGCGTAAGTGTGTGCCTGGTTTATTGAATTTCATGGCTTTCGACTGTTGCTGCTGCTGCTGCTGCTGCTGCACATAAACATAAATAAATGTGATGGTGGGAAGGGCCACCAAGTGGTCACCGATGGACCAAAGATTTACGCGTATTTGCGTAGTAGAGCATTTAGCATCGAATGATGAAGTGCCGCCCCCTGCCAACCCTTTGCAAGTGCAACTTGAAAAGTTTCCAATAAAGAAGAAGCCAGGAAAACAAAAAGAGAGCAAAGGAAATGTATCGCTTCTGAGTTTGTCCCACCACAGCAGCACTCCCCTGCTCCAAGGTACGCCTGCCCCTGCCCCGTGCGACGTGGTGGAGGCGTCACCGTCGTGCGTAGCACATTTTCCACATCAATGCGCGTTTATTTTACGGCTAAAGCCTTTCCGAATGAATGAATGAGCACTTCGGAAAAAAAAAGGCAGCAGCTCCCTGCGCCCTGTTCCCCTGCCACCAAAATTGCCACCAAACCAAAGAGGCTTACGCCATTGGGCGGCGTCTCGCTGTGAGTGTGTTTTGAGGTTTTGTCCTTTAAAGATGGCGAGAAGAGAAAGAACAGATAAGAACAGATGCACATTTCCTTTAAAAATACAAAATGCATGAAGACCAGAAGATGTTCGTAATATTATCCGGATTCAGTCTCTTTTTCAGTGTTCACTCGTGAACAATTCGAACAATTGAACAATTGGAAGCTCTACTAGCTGCCAATGACTGTAGGCAGCCCCGAGAGTTGGTATCCATAATGCAGCTCCAGCTAATTGGTTTGATCTGTACCTAACCATGTAAATTTATAAATCAATTGACATTAGTTTGTGGCATTGAGACGTCGACATCCGTTTGTATTTTGTGAGCAGTGTGCCAGGAGGAGCGCTGAGCCAATAATTAAGATAATTAGCCAACAAATCGAATTAAATAAGCGAATGAACAGGAGCTGCGGTTGCGGCTGCGGCAGTGTGGCAATATCAAACAGCCATAAACCCGACCTACTTGTGCGTTTTTCCACTTGACTGCACCGCAAGAACAGCAAACCCAACATCCGAGTAAGAGAAAGCAAACGGGAAGGGGGGAACAATAAATTTATGGCTTTTAAAAATGTTTAACTCAAACTTGACTCCCACTGCCGCACAACACTAAAATGTGGGCCATGTTTGCTGTGGCTGCTGTTGTGTCACAGATTTATGGGCCACAAGAGAAAAGGGAAAACTTCCACTTCGCCAAGGAATGCGCATAAAGTTTACGATGCTGCAGGTAGTCAAATTGAATAAATGTTAAGACAATTGCTGGCAAGAGTTAACTTTCGGTCATGGCAGCACCAGCAAATGCTTATCCCTAGACCGAGTGTTGTGGGTTCAAGCAATCAAAGCGAGGAGGAACGGTCCACCCTCCGGGTGCAAATTTCATTAAAATAAACTTGTTTCTACCAGCCAAAAAAAACGCGAGTATTTGCTTAGGACAAAAAAAAAAACACAACAGCCCAAAAGGAAGAAGCGAAATCACGGCTAGGGCACTTTGGCACTGGGTGTGGGTGCACTTTCCACACCACCCCCCACCACACACACACACACACACACTCTCTTTTTCGTGCTTCGAATTGGCTTGGTTTTTATGGTCGTCGGTGCTTTTTATGGCCAGCATTTGCCTCATTTCACTCCTGAGAGCAGGGATCCCGATCCCTCAGCCTTTCACCCTGCACCAATCTCTCTGCCTCTCTCCAATTTGAATACCTGGCTGAGAATGAGAATCTGTTTGGTAATTTCTGGCGCTGCTTTTTGCTGCTCCCGATAACGTTTGCATTGCTCTTTATTGCTTTTAAATGTTTTTTTAGCCGCCCGCGAAAGCCTTTTGCCATAAAAACTAGACGATGGGGAACGGGCGAGTTTATATGGAACATTTTGATATAGGAATTGTTTTTACAGCCGCAGGAAACGGTCCAACTTTCGGCAGAGGCACACCCGCCCCCGAGCCCCCTTCAACTCGCAGCAATTATCCAATCGATGGTCGGGGCAGGATCCGCTGCATCAGGCCCTACTTATGATGAGCCGGACAGGCCGTGGAGTGCCGTGGAGTGCAGTTCGGTGCAGTGCCAAGAGCTAAGTGCCGCTTCCGCTGGTCGTTGCTCGTTGGGCCCCACAAAAAGCTGCAGGTCCGAGTCCGAGGCCATAAATTTTGCAGGCAAAAAGGCCGAAAGACTTGGCCTCTACGCCAGAGGCGCAACTTATTTAAAATACACTGAGAGAAGTTTGAACGAGATTTGCAAAGCAGGTCGCTGCTCGAATCGAGTTTGTTGCTCATTTCCCTCAGTGTAGCCCACCTACAGACGCCGCGCCGGGGCTCCGGTTATTGTTGAAATTAATAAGGACGCCGCCAACGGCAAAAAGCAAAAAGCAAAAAGCAAGCGGCGTCTGCCGTGCGTTGCCACTCGACCCCACACAACAGAGTGGGCGGCAGAGAGTAAGGCAGCGGCAGCGGCAGCGGCAGCGTTAAATGTCCTTTGCATTGCAGTTACAAGAATTTCGCATTTATCGCAGTCGCTTCGGCAACAACAAGAAGCAGCAAGAGATGAACATGCAACGCAGAGGCGGAATGTAGCTGCAGCAGTGGCAGAGGCACGCGGCAAGAGCATCTGAAGAGAATGCGACAACAATGGACACTGGGCCAGAAATCTCGTCGCCAGCGTCGCTAACAACTCGTGGCATTGCAGCTGCCAGATGTGGCAGGAATAGAGCTGTGCGGGAGGGCAGCGGGTGGCGTCGCTCGGCAGCCGAGGCGCAACATTTATTGTTTGCAAAGCCTTGTTTATTATTTTACGTGCATTTCTCTCTGTTGCCATCTTCAGCGGCGGCAGGGCCAGCGGTGGCAGTCGAGGCAAGGACTCTTTATGATTCACTCCGTGGCTCCTTTTTGGTCGAGGACATTTTGTAAATAGCAATGCCGTGCCCCGGCTTGGCTTGGCTTGGCTCGGCTCGAACTCCTCCGCTGCTCCTTCTGGCTGCGATTTTATTCACTCTCCACGGTTTATGTGTGCTGCCGCAGCCGCTGCCCCTGCCACATCCTTCTGACCCGGAACCTCCACCCCGCTTGCACCTCGTCAGTCACTCGAGGGGAGGCTGCTGCGTCTCGGACTTGGGTCCTGGGTTGCTGCTTACTGGGATGCGGTTTTCTTTATGCTTTTTAATGCCGTGCGCCAAAAGTCCTTTTGTTTGTACACTTGTACTTTATGTACCGAGCGAAATTTATGCGCCTCTAAGTGGATTCGTGGATTTCCACCGCTCCACCGCTCCACCTCTCCCTCTGTTGCCACTGTTTCCTGTTCCTGCATTTGTGCCTGCCAAACAGGAAATGCAATCCTTAGCATCCATAAAACTTGTCCAAAATTCTTGGGCCCTGGCCCAAGGCAAATGGGTAGAAAAGGTCTACTCTCGCCCTCCACAGTCCCGTCCTTAAGAAGTCGCTGTCCTTCCTCCTTCTGCTTCCCTTTCCCGCCATCGAATCACAATTATTCGGCGCGTGTCCCGGGCCCTTGGCTGACTCCTCATTCGCGCATTTAATCGAAGAAGTTTGCACGATGTTAAAGATGCCCAAACCCTAGACTGTCCCGACTGTCTTCCACGAAATGGACATAAAAATGGAGTCCTCGAGGCCAGTCCTGTTCCAATCCTCAATTAACACGAAAACAAAACGAAACAAATCGCAAAGCGCAGGGTGGGCGCGGGGCGCGGGGCGGGCAAACAGGACGAAAAGGTAATTTCTGTTGCTAATTGGAAATCGAGGGGAGTAAAGGCCGTAGAGGAGGTGCAGTCAGGAGGAAAGAAAGGAATGACAGCCAGAGGAAAACCGGAAGCAGAGACACTGACCCGCCCGCCTCGTACTCCTCCTCAGCATCGGCAGGAAAAGGCCCAAGCTTGGTCAGTGCTCAGGAAAGCGTCACAAATGTTTGTCCGTTTTGAAGGAAATTAATGCGAAATGTAACAATCGAATTAGGGCTTAAAGGAACAGCCACCCAAGCAGCCGATAGCCGAACCGAGAGTCGAAGCGCTTCGAAACCGATTCGCCACGAATCGTTACACGATTCGAATTGGGGGGGGGGGGGGGGGGGGAGGGAGCACAACTTCCCCCCAATGACCTTCAAAGACCAGACCATACTCCAAATTGATTTTAGGTATTCATTGGCAAAATGTGGGCTGGATTTCAGGGCAGGCAACCGGCAATTCTCATAAATTAAACATGGCTCGCTCTCCCCTCCACACACCACATAAACTAACGTTAAAAATGCCAGACCTGATGCTGGAGCAGTGCCGCATAAAAACGCCAGCATTTAACTGTATATTTGAAATATTTTAAAAATAAATTTCAATATTTAACTGCGTTCGCCGACAGGAAACGGTTTCCAGTCCCAGTCCCAGTCCCAGCCCCTTCCGATGGCAGCAGCGGAAAGGAAAATGCTGGCAGCCGGACGGGCACGACAGGCAGGACGGGGCAGAGGACGAGCAGGGGAGCGGAAATGATCCATCGGCGCTCGTGTGGCTGTCCCAAAACTGGGACCCAGTCATTGGGTTGGACACACAAAAATGGTAACCAAAAAGCTACCCAATCCGCTGGTGAAAATACCCTTTGAAAATCCATTCTGAAAATGTGTCTAAAAAGTAATTATAGTCCCAGGCCAGTTGGGGGATCATCTGAATGCTGGCAAACCGCTTGACAACATTAGAATTACCCTCTGTAAGGGCACCGCCCCCCCCCCCCCCCAAAAAAAAAAGGTCTCTCATTCGTTGTTGTGGCTGTTGTTGCTGCTGCTGACTTTTGGCCACAAAAACGTTGAAAATATTTGTGTTTCCACTTATTTGCATTAATGCCACGAACCGATTTACTGTCTGTCCATCTGTCTGTCTATCTGTGGGGCACATAGAACCCCAAAATACGGGCTGAAACAATTCTGTTGAATTGGGGGGGGGGGGGGGGGGGGGGGCAACCTCCTAAAGGGTTCAAGCCAATAAATACAAGAAAAATACAACTCATACACGAGTATTTTGTGACTTTTGATTTGGGTGGGTATTTGCCTTTCATTTATGCTTTGGTTTATAAACCAAACATTTCGACATCAAATTAGCTGAGGGGAAAATATCATACGAAAAACCAAAACAAAAACCGAAATAAATCGTAGAAAATGTATTTGGAATGGTGAAAATTGATAAAGTAAAGTTGAGTTTTTGAGTACAGCGCGAAAAGATGTGGCAGAGAAAGTTGAAGAAACCCAATTGGCCGGAAATACTCGACTGCAGACACGCCTTAAGGAAGTGCATTTGCAAGCGCCCCCGTCCGGCCAGATCTCTGGGCTGCACTGTGACCTGCTCCAAACATAGTCTGCAGTCGAGCAAAAGCAACAAATCGGCACCTGCCACGAAACAGAGGCTCAATATGTGCTGGCAACTGGCCAGTGATCCCGCCACACAAGCGGAGACCGAAGCCAAGGCAAAGCGGCAGGAGAAGCGGAAACCCAAGCCGACGGCGAAGGATAACCAAAAGTCCAGGCGGGAGGGCAAGCCGAGGCCCAAGCTGAAGCAGGCTGAAGTGAAGAACAAGCCGCAGGATGCGCTAGATGAGCTCTTGGAGTCCAATTCCGTTGGGGATGCAGAGCAAACTAAGAAGTCTCCGGACAGGAAGAAGGTTGCTAAAGCACACTTTTCCACCTACCGCAAGCAGTCGCCACGCAGGCCCATGGATTTCTCGAATATATTATTCCTGGATGCCAGAACGATGCCGTGGGACCAGCCAAAGTCACCCAGTCATGCTGGAGATTCCAGCTCGATGAGCAAGCAGGTGGCCAGATCGAAGAGATTATACGGGATACCGCTGTGCGATCGACCCAGCCGGATCATGGGCATGGGCATGGGCTATCCCCCCTCCCAGCAGATACAGCTGCGGCAGGAGCAGCTCTACCAGCAGTCCGAGTACCAGGATCAGTACACGCTAATGCTCCAGTCGCAGCTCGAGCCCATTGACGGCATGCCCTTGTCAGTGCAGTTTGCACCGGGAACAGAGCCGTACATGGTGCCCCCGAAGCAGCAGTGCCAGCGCGTGCAGAAGGGGCAGCGCTACTGTGGCAACTTTTACTACAATTAGGCACAAGACGCCTTCAACTACAACTCAATAAATATTTGGCAATTGATTAATGCTTGGCAGGCAGATTGCTGCCTTCAACTGCTTGCCTTCTTTCAACTGCTTGCTTGTGTCAGTTGGCTGGCGGATCTTCTACTGCTTGCTTGCGGTGCTTACTGCTTGTCCAACACCAACTGCTCTCCCACTGCTTTCATTTATTCACCTGCCTTCATCTGTGCCTGTGCCTGTGCCTGTGCCTTTGCCCTTCAATGACCTGCAAGAACTTTTTGGTATTTAATATACTCTTGAAGTTTGTTTATAGGAATGGTGGGTGGGGCCAACCTGTGCACGCAGATACAATTAAAATGGGGGGGAATACAAATACAAACACAGACTAAACGACGAAACAGCAAAGCAGCGAAACGGCGAAACGGCGAAACGGCGCAATGGAAACGAGCAAATAATGAAGTGGATAAACTTTGCTGAAACATTGAGTTTTCGAACCGAAATCCAAATACAAAATTGAACAGAGTTGGTGGGGGCAAGGGCAAATGCTATTTTCCCCTGTAATATTCAAGGTATCATGGCATCGGGAGGCGTGCGTACACACACACACACACACACACACACACAGACAGTCGGAAAACCTTTTAGAAGGGCAAACAGAAAGGGAAAAGCGTGGCAGCGTTACAGGCATGGGAAAACTTTTGTAATTACAATAAAATTTTCACAAATAACTTGCAATTGTTTGTGCCTGTGGAGCACTGTGGAGCGGTAGAGGAGCCCGCTCGAAGTTGTCTAAAAGTAGGGGGGTGGGGGGCAGCAGCGGCAGGCAGCTCCTTGGTATCCCCAATTCGAATGTGTTAATATTGTTGTGTATAGCATACCCCCCCCCCGCTACATCTATGATGCAAAAGTGTCAGAAAAAAACAGCAAAAGAAAATGAAAAGAAAACACCGCAGAAATGGCTCCTCCTTGAGTTTTCACCATACCGCCCCCCGACCCTCGAAATAAATTAAAATAAAATTTAAAATAAGAGACACAACACACAAAGACAGAGAAACGTGGACCGGAATCGAATGGAGAATACCTTCTCCTCCTCTGGTCAGTAGCACTGCCACCGGAGATTGCGTGCCTGGCCTGGCCACTCCTGTCCACTCCTAGCACATTGTTTTGCAAATTAATCTTCAAAAATGTTGGCACTAGCATCGTGCGGATGGATTTTCTGGGTTCTCCCGAATTCTCTTGTTTTCTATCTTATTTATGAGCTCACATTTCGACCACTTCTTTTGGGTATGCAAATATTTGTGGCACTCGCACTCGCACTCGTGTGTCTGGGAATATTTATTTTTAATTTTTATAAGAGTGTTGCACAATAATCAGAAGTGATGGATGCACTTGTGTGTGCTGGCAGTGTGGCCGTGAAGTTGGGCAACATAAGAAGCGGAGAAGCGAAAAGGCATCCTCAAGGAAATGCGGAAACACCAACTCCCCCCTACGGCAGCCCAACCGAAATTCACACAATAAACAGCAGGGGAGGCCGAGGGCGAGGGTGAGGCAAAGGCAAATGAATCCAAAGATTACGAATGTCTGCCACATCTTCAAAATACGAGAAAGTACGACTAAGGAATACCCTCTAACTGCCACCCCATAATTCATGCTCTTTTCTTAGCTGCTTAACTCAGGAATATGCGTGAATGTCATTATATCCTTTGGCCACCACGAGTACAAACGGGGACATATGTACTTAATAACTAAATAGATGAGCAGGAATAAAAAAAACCCAGAGCTGTGCGAGAGATAGAAAGGGAAGGTAGAGCGGGGCAGCAACGATTCACGATTGATGTGACGGCTCCTGCGAGTGTGAATGGTCGCCCCAGAGGACGGGTGGCAAGAGGCGCAGCATTGGTGCCTTGATGGATGGATGGATGGATGGATGGTCGGAGGCTTAGCCCTAGGAGCAATGTAGCTTAAGCTTGAAGCTTTCACAATCGAACGGCACGGGGAGTGCGGGTACACAGCTCCTCTTGTTGTATTTTATTGATTTGTTTTTCCTTCAGCAGCTTCACTTCAACCCAAGCCACAGAGCCAGTCGCAGAGAGAGAGAGAGAGAGAGAGGGAGAACACGAGCAAAAGAGCGGCAGGATAGGCGAAAAAAGGACTGGCTCTAGGTGCCGACTAATAAAGTTCATCAAGGAGGAGAAGTTTCCACCAAGGAAAGAGAATTAGAATTAGAAAACAAATTTATCTTACGGTTTTCTCCGTATCTTTCTCTCTTTCTCTTGCTCTTTCTCTTTCTCTTCCTCTCTCTACTCCTCAACTAACAATTACAAGGGCAACTTTTATCTATTTCTATTTTCAGTTTGGAGACCTTCAACGGTTTAAAGGTTTCCCAGTTTGAAGACCTTCAAGTGCAGTATAAATTTTGTATCGGAAATTGTTAGACAGATTCCCATTGGAAAATAAGGATTCTCCTGATGCTCTGCTCTGCTCCTGTCCTTCATGAAATTCGCATAATATTGTGCGAAAATAGATTTAATTGCGCGCTTTTCGCTCTAAAGTATAATGAGGTGTCCTCCCTCCACTGAGGTGGAGCAGCAAACACTTAATGATGTAATTTCTGCGAAAAAGAATTCCTTGAAATTCACAATTTTCGCTCCCAATTGGCATTTAGCGGGAAAATTGCAAGTAAAGCGATCCCAGGGGGATTCACAGTACGGCGGTGTAACAAGTGTTTGTGGCAACCCCCCGAGGGTCACACATGGAGTCTGCTAGAGGTAATATTCCGCACAAATTATACGGCGGAATGAAGCACTCGAGCAACAAGAAAAGGTAGATATATTTTTCTGTTTGTTTTAAGCTGCGTTTTAAGTATGACGAAAGACATTTGCCCCAAACATAGCCCGCAATTACGGAATACATTTACTCTCAACAGAACCGAAATTAAATTTTAAATAAAACAAACAAGAATGCTTCGAACCTAGGGAGTTGGCTTCAAACTTATACATGCCGTGGTAGGCGTATAACAGTTTCAGAGTAACAGAGTCGAAGCAGCAAATAGAAGACTGCTGCAGGCACTTCTACTACTTGTACGTATAAGTGAGCGGCAAATGCGTATGCGTATACGGTATAAGTATACGCTCAGTATACGTGCTGCAAATACGTACTTATACGAGACAACAACCAGCAATCCACGGATGGCTGTATACAGTATAAGTATGCGCTCAGTATACGCATACCGGCTGCCATTTAGCTTGTACTTCTACCACGCCGAGGTATGCGCTCGCACTTATACTCAAACTTAGTATGCGCTCATTATGTATACTCTGCTGTTTATTTCTTTGTATTATTTCCACCCCACGTTGTATCAGCTCCAGAGGTCCCAGAGAGAGAGAGAGAGCTGGCTGGTGCGAGTATAAGTAGGTCTTGGAGCCATCGAAAACCGGCTTTTGAACCGCTGGACGAGCTGCTCCAGCTCCAGCACCTGCAGCAGTGGAGTGGCAAGTACGCCTAGTAGTAGTAGTAGCAGCAGCAGTGGCAGCAGCAGTGGCAGCAATAACAATAACTCTCTCTTACTCTCTCTCTCTCTTCAGTTCTCTCTCTCTCTGTTGCCTCATGCTGCATACCACCGAACAGTGGGCAGCATCGTTCGTTGCCTTTGCCTTCGTCTTCTTTGTCGCTGTCGCTGTCGTCGTGTGTCGTTTTCGTTGCCATCGTTGGGCTGCTGCTGCGTTGCCGGAATTGAGAATTTAGTTCGGTTTTAGCTCTGATTCCGTGTGGACCTCATAAAAAGCTCGCCCTCGACCGTCTCGAGCGTTTCCGTATTGTATCGGGTGGCCGTTTCTTCGATTTGCGCGTCGCATGGAGCCTACACTTACACACACACACACGCAGATCCGAATACGCACACACGCACACACACGCAGTGAAGCAGCGACAGCGTCAACAACGCCAAATTATCGAGTCTGCGCCAAAAGTGATGGCAATTGCGAATCTTAAAGAGGTTCCCGCTTATCCCTAAATATCTGCACCCAAAAATAAAAAAAAGTGTTGCACCAACTGGCCGCTGTGCCCCGCCCCCGCCCCCCCCTCGTCACAGCACAGGAAGAGGCAGTTGCCATTTTTCGGTTACGGGTTCGGTGCCCCCCATCGAAGTCGTCGTCGTGGTTGTGGTCGTGGTCGTCGTCGTCGGTCATGTCACATGTCCTGGTGGCACCCGCTGCTGCCTTGTGCGTCTGACGCCGCCGCCGCACCGGCAGTTGGAATAATGCGGCGTTAGGGCCCCAGAGAGAGAGAGAGACTTTCGCGAGTGTCGAGTCGGCTGAGAATTGAAATTGGAAATTGTTGTGGCCAAAAGAAGGGGCACGTGAGTTGCCGGTGGCAAAAGTGTAGAAGAAACCAAAATAAATGTGTGCCATTAATTGCTGGGAGGCAAACAAGAGGCAGTCGCAGTGGCAGTGGCAGTGTTCTAGCTTTCAGTTCTGAGTGCGGTTTCATGCAGCATTAGTGTGGTGTGGCAAGAACTACGACAACAGCCACACATCCATAGAAACAACAACACACCCACTAACTAGTGTTTAAAAGAAATGGCCTGCAACATGGCTTCGGATCCGGCATTAACAAAGGAAGAGGCACAGCAGCAGCAGCAGCAACAACATACCAAATGGCAGCAACATGCAACAAAACGACGACGTTGCCATCAACATTGGATTAAACATCTGCAAATACTGGGCATGGGTAAGTCTTTGAGCGGGACAAAGCTGCAGGACATGGGCGGACAGCAGCTGTTGCAGCATGCATGTGGCATTTCTGCAAGGCATTTGCCTTGCGGTCTCAGCAGGAATACATTGAGGGCGTGG